>NC_058096.1:95821666-96478888 GCF_020171115.1 Neogale vison
CCAAACTGTAAGTAGTATGAAGATTCATTAAAGGAATGGTAATATGAAGGGGTTTGTGCTCCATTGTAGAAAGAGGAGAGAAAAACATATGGCAAAAATCTGCAAAGATGACTCTGAATATATGAAAAACTTTGAACTCTACAGTTCAAGTGGGTGAATTTTATGGTTTGTGAATTATAACCCAATGACACTTGATTAAAAAAAATCTGAAAAGACATGGAAATGGGAAAAAAAGACACGAAATCATAAAGAGTTGTAAAAATCGATCAACACGTACCAACACTCAGCGGAAGAGCAGGTAATTTTCCTTGATCCTACAGAGGAAAAGCCAGTGCAAAACCACTTCTACATTTCTTACAACAAAAACAGACCAACTGCTATTTATAAGCGGAAAGACACAAAGGAAAAAGCCATCATCAGAGTACTTAAAGAAAGCAATCTGTCTGCACCTATGAAGAACATTGCTCAGATTCTATTGTTTCCACTATCTGGGAACTGCTCAGTGAGATGATTATGTTTTCACAAACACAACAGTCACATTGAAAGTTTCTGCCAAACCAGTACCTTTTTCAAAAAATCACAAGAGTATGTACCACACACACACAAACTATTGTAAGCTCAGAAAAAGCATGCACTCTCAGGTTACTAAAAAAACAACTAAAGAAAAGATAAATTCTGAATCAGTGATCTTTCCTCTCCTAAGAAATGTAGTAGTGATAGTGAAAAATGGAAATACCCAGCTCCCCAAAGGCACACATGGAATTGTGCTGGTTGTTGGCTCATTGAAAAAGAGGCAGGGTGTGTATTTTTTTTAGTCTGTATTAGGAAAACAAGTTGGGTCATGCAAAGATCTTTTGAAATCACTTTAAAAGGTAGATACCAAAATGGAGGGCAGATGTATGCTCAGAATTTGATCCACCAGAATAGAAACTGATGCCACTCCTTTCCCACACACCAAGCAAAATAATTCAGCGGGTAAGAAACAAAGCAAAAGACGATCCTTCAACTTCTGTCCTCACAGATAACTCGTGCAAACCCAAGGAAACCAAACGTAACTTACTTTTGGTTTTAAAAATTAGAACAAGTTGAAACCACTGAGATTCAGTGTATGGGTTCCACTTAATCAAAGTTGTCTGAAACCAGGTTTGCTTTAACGTAGCTACACATCATAAAAAATAGCCAATGAGGGAGGGACATCTGGGTGGCTCAGTTGGTTAACCATCTGCCTTCGATTCAGGTCATGATCCCAGGGTCCTGGGATCAAGTCCTGCATCGGGCTCTCTGCTCGGTAGGCAGACTGCTCTCCCTGCCACTGTGCCTACTTGTGATCTCTCTCTCTCTCTCTCTCTCTGTGTGTCAATGCTTTCTGTCTAATAAAATCTTAAAAAACAAAAAAGAAAGAAAAGAAAAAGAAACAGCCATAAGCACAAAGAATTAAGCAGGAAGGGCACTGGGCCTGGAGCCAAAAATTTTAGATCTAATCTCATCTCCAGGGAGTCCCAAATAATTCAATCCCAATTCAATCCCAAATGAAATTAAAGAGTTGCCTTTTACTCTTTACATACCTATCTGGACATGCCAGGCATGCAAGAAATGTTCAATAAATACTTTCTGAATTATTACTACTACTAACCACTAATAGCAAGCACTTCCTAAGCACTTCTATACATTTTATCATTTAATCATCAGGATAATGTTACACATAGGTTTTCAGATATCTGCCTGTCACAAATTCAGAAACTAAGGTTTAGAGAAATCAGTGATCCGCTCATGTGATTCAAGTGTTGGAGGGCAGAGGGAGGGCTGCAGGTCCCAAGCTGCTTTATTTTTTTTTTTTTAAGATTTTATTTACTTATTTGTCATAGACAGAGAGAGAGAAAGGATGAGCACAAGCAGGGAGAGCAGCAGGTAGAGGGAGAAGCAGGCTCCCCCCTAAGCGAGAAGCCCAAGGAGGGGCTTGATCCGGGACCCTGAGATCATGACCTGAGCCGAAGGCAGACATTTAGTGGACTGAGCCACCCAGGCTGCCCAGGTCCCAAGCTTCTTGTGCACTGTTGCCTCTCTGAACTCAGCTGGGCACCCATCAAAGTAATCACAGTCATCAATGAACATCTGCATCTCCTCCATGTAATGTTTGTTTTATCACCCAGCCTTTCCCACCCGCTGTCTCCCTGGGAGCACTGACAGTGAAAACCTTGAGACTTCTGTTATTCAAAGTGTGGTCCATGGACCGGAAGCAAGGGCACCTCCCTGAAGATGGTTGGAAATGCAGAATCTTTGCCATACCCCAGACACAGAATTTGCATTTTTTAAAACATTTTATTTCTATATTTGGAGGGGGGCCCGGGGCGGGGAGGAGAGCACAGAGGGAGAGTGAGAGGGAGATGTAAACACCCCATCAAGCAGGAAGCCCAAGGTGGGGCTCCATCCCAGGACCCTGGGATCATGACCTGAACAAAAGGCAGCGGCTTAACTGACTGAGCCACCCCGGCACCCCTCAGAATTGGCATTTTAACAAGATCCCAGGAGATTCAAATGGACTGCAGTTTGAAAGACACTGGTTTAGACTACTCCAAAGTGATCTATTACTTTAATGACAGGAAGAAGGGAGATCTGAGAAGGAAAATATGACAGAAGGGTTCTATTCCTGAGAACAAAAGCAACTTGTCATGGCTGTATCAGGACCTCAGTTCACTTGGATAGTGGCACATGGATACTGCAGAGGATCTTGAAGGATCCCCAGGAAACTGCTAATAGAGGCAAGAGCTGAATCTATAAAGGTGTACCTGTAGTCCCACTCCTTTCTAAAATTTCCTAACCTGCATCTCTACGGGTCTCTAGCATGTAGCAAATAAAAATACATGAAGTCTTCAGAAAACCCTGAACCACTCATCAGTGATGAGGCGTATTGTGGCAAAGAGTAGGACTGTGCTGTGGACTATTGAAACTCAGTATCTGTAAAACTACCTTCCTACACAATCCAGGGGTCACTTCTTATCAACGCAGCTTTGACACATTTTTTTAAACATAACACTGACGTCAACTTATGTTTGAGTTTATACTTGACTTAAACTTGAGTTATTCCAATATGGTACACAGTTTTCTTGTAGGCACACCTACATTTGTAGAAACCAAGCAGCTTACATTTTTAGCCAAGAAGTGCAGGACAGTAACGGTCCTTTTGCAAGACACAGGAGTTATGCTGGGCTCAGAGTCAAAATCTAAAGAAGCATCTGTTGGAGTTAATTTTGACTCAAAGTTTCTTACCTGTTTAAACCAAGTTATGAAAGCCAAATACTCCACATACAAAATCCACAGACATAACTATAACTAAAGGTGGCCTTCATAGAAGGTAGATGTATATTTGGTTTTTTAATTCCCATTTTTTTTTAAAGATTTATTTATTTATTTATCTGACAGAGAGAGAGATCACAAGTAGGCAAAGAGGCAGGCAGAGAGAGAGAGGAAGAGAAGCAGGCTCCCTGCTGAGCAGAGAGCCCGATGCGGAACTCTTTCCCAGGACCCTGAGATCATGACCCGAGCCGAAGGCAGTGGCTTAACCCACTGAGCCACCCAGGCGCCCTTAATTCCCATTTTTAAAATAAAAAAATATTGTGTCTGTTTTCTAGTCTCAAATCTATAACTCCAGGAGCTAAGACACTACACTGTGTATAGGTAGAAATTCTTTCTCCTTTACTTCTATCCTTTTTGTCATTTCAAATCTCCTAGGCAGATGCTTTTCCTTAAAACCTTCACTTATACATTCTAGACACTCTATTTCCTGTGTTCATCTAGAAAGAATGAACAACTAGAGGGACACATGGGTGGCTCCGTGGGTTAAGCCTCTGCCTTCGGCTCAGGTCATGATCTCAGGGTCCTGGGATCGAGTCCCGCATTGGGCTCTCTGCTCGGCAGGCAGACTGCTCTCCCTGCCCCTGTGCCTACTTGTGATATCTCTCTCTCTCTCTCTCTCTCTCTCTCTCTGTCAATGCTTTCTGTCTAATAAAATCTTAAAAAGCAAAAAAGAAAGAAAAGAAAAAGAAACTGCCATAAGCACATAAGCTTTCCCCTCTCTCTCTGCCTGCCTCTCTGCCTACTAGTGATCTCTGTCTGTCAAATAAATAAATAAAATCGTTTAAAAAAATGGAAAGAACGAACAACTAGAAAGGATTTCTTGCTAATTAATCATTCAGATATCTCCTAGAAAGTTTACAAGATATTCCTCCTTCAACCACAATGGATCTATAAAAAAACCTGCTTTTTGAATTGCCAACCCACTCCTTCTCTTACCATCATGATGATCCTCTGGATTCAGGGATTTTCTATGAACTACACCAACCAACCCAGGATTTTATAGCAAAAGAAAAGGAAAGACGTGAGCATGCACAAAGTCAGAGGGAAAGTGGGAAGCAAAGTTTGGGGGCAGCGTGTCCCCCAGGGATTCTGACTCAGAGTCAAGTCCAGAGGCCACAGAAACAGGGAGGCACATATTAACCACAAGGGAGCACAGAAAAGGCAGCTCACAGGCCTGAGTCAGCCTAGGATGGGGGCTTCAGGGAGCCTGGAGACAATCAAATGCAGGAGTTTCCCACAACAGATCCAAATTCCCGGTCCCAGTGAGACCAGCAATGGATTGTATTTAAAAATTCTAACAATTGTGCTAAACCAACCGCATTACTGATTGCATTATTAAGGAACACATCACTTTGAAGCATACCTAAGTAATGTGTCTCTATAGCCACAAAAACCATGGATATGCTCTGATCTGGTAACGATACTCTAAAGTAGGAGGACAAGAACATACAGAAAGTTGTTCACTGCTAAGGATAAATGCAGACATCTGCATTTAGGTTGAAACATACTGACAAGTTCAGGCTGGGGTTGCCTGGACTGACAGCTGTTTTGTGAGAAAGCCCTGGGAACTGAAGAGGAGCCAACTTCACCTTGAGCTCCTTGGGAGAGAGATTTTTTATTGATTTATTGGAAAGAGAAACAGAGAGACCATGGGCCAGGGGAGGTTGCAGAGGGACAAGCAGAGTGCCCGACTCGGGGCTCGATCCCAGAACCCTGAGCCAAAGTCAGACATTTAACCGACGAGCCACCTGGGGGCACTGACTAGAGCATTTTATATCACATTCAGTGTGATGGTATTTTCTTTCCTCTCTTTCCCCTGAAAAGCTGAAATTTAACTGATGATGTATCTTTCCATGAGCAGTATCTTCAAATCAAGGAAATACAACAGTAATCCTGACCTTAGCATTGTGAAGATTAAGTGCCATAACCTATTTAAGTCTCTTTGGCACATTGCCTTGAAATATAACAACTGTACCAAAAAAATGGCCCATGTTAATATTGATATTTTTATGATCTGATGCATTCTTAGGATACATTAACAGAAGAGCAGTATCCAGGAAAGCAGCCGATAATCCCAGCCTGCCACTAAAGTCTACAGTTGGTGTGCCTCGTTCAATCTGAGGACCTCAGCACAACAAGGACAAACCATAGCCACTCAGAGAACAGGGACCAGGCTAGAAAAGAGTCTGCAAAACATGGTATTAGGAGAAATGGTCAAGGGTGCCTGGGTGGCTCAGTCGTTAAGCGACTGCCTTTGGCTCAGGTCACGATCCCAGTGTCCTGGGATTGAGCCCCACACTGGGCTCCCTGCTCGGTAGGGAGACTGCTTCTCTTTCTCCCACTCCCCATGATTGTGTTCCTTCTCTCACTGTGCACCAAATAAATAAATAAATAAATAAATCTTTAAAGATAAAAAAAGGAGAAATGGTTGAAAGAATCAGAGGTTTTTAGGCTGAAAAAAAATGAGAATCCTCTCGAACAAGTAGATGTTTCTTCTGTGGATCCAGTGGATGGAGCTGAAATACAAGGATGGTTATCTCTAGAGGCCCATGTCACATCAACATAAAGGAGAACCTTCTAAGGGCTCCCTAGGACAGAAAGGGCCCTGGGAAGCAGAAAGCTTCCTAAAACAGGAAGTAGGCCATCAGTGCCTCACTGGCACTGCATCAGTATGCTCTAGAAAAGTCTTCTTCTTGGTCTCATGGCTGCACTTTGTGTCCACTTCAACTCTAGAATTCTCTGCCTCGGTGTTCCTCCTCCAGACCTAGGTCAGACGTCTGGGGCCCACTCAGAGCAGCAATGGCACCCTAGGCTGCCACCCATGCGGGTTCTTTTCCTAGGGAAAAGCTAGTACAAATATGGCCAAAAAGTCAATGGAGAAGACAGATGCACTGGGATGGCTGGTTAATACCAGTTCTATCTCAGGTTCTTCTAATGAAGAACATCCACAGGAGGTGGGGACTCAGTCTGGAGAGAGAGGACTGGTATATTCAAACTCAAATGGCAAGAGGCAGAGCTCCACGGTCCACACAGAGAAGTAAGAAGTCTAGCTCTCAAAGAAGGCATTCCACAGCTCTTGAGACTGGGTCCCACCAGCCCTGCACCTGCTATAGGTAAACTGTCCCAGCTAGGGCCTAATGAATTCATTTAAGACGCACACCAGTTTTCTGAATTACAGCAAACCTGGGGGAGATCTGCATTCTTTCTTCCAGACACAGACCAACTCCCTTATTGCCACAGTTACATATTTTTCTTAAGTTAACTCTCTCTCCATGCTTAAAGGAAAAACTCCGTACTCTGTGAAAAGGTGTTACGATCTCAAATTAAAACAGAATTATGTATTTCTTATCAGCATTTACTTGAATACTGGCATGAAACTTCCTGTGAACTTTGTGACTCAATCACATTGTCAACGTCATTATCATTTTATCTAAATCTTCCCGAGCAAAGGTATGGGTATCAGCTTTGTCCAATACACAAGGAAGCATGTCCCTTGTATCAGGCAATCAGTGGATAATTTCACCAACTGAAAATGAATGGCACAGTAGCCAACCAAATGAATGGCGCAGTAATCAACAGAAACCAACCTTCAGCGGGCTTCCCAAAATGATGCTACTTTTGGTCCAAGGAAAGCCACAGGCTACAGCTTTTTAGTTTTCTACCTCAGCCTTCAGTTAATCAAAGTCTATCTGCACATCTTTCGTCCAAATACATTTGTAATGAATAGCTCTGTAAAATCAGATACAGTTAGCAATCCACAAGGATGTAAGATCAAAATTCTCTCTGCCACTGTATCAAGGCGTTACCCCATGTCCAGTGCAGGGACGGAGTTTAGGAGCACAAAGGTCAATAGCTCTCTCACAGGGGTTCACAGTGCAGGGGTAGAGACAGACTTGTAAGAGCTGATTTGCAGAGTGTGAAGAGAAGTGTAGTGGGAGCCTAGAGGAGGACGTGCTC
Source organism: Neogale vison (assembly GCF_020171115.1). NCBI lineage: Eukaryota > Metazoa > Chordata > Mammalia > Carnivora > Mustelidae > Neogale > Neogale vison. The sequence goes on from NC_058096.1 coordinate 95,828,978, forward strand.
AGTCTGGGGCCCAGGAAGGTTACTGCTGGAAAGGCACATCGGAGAGGACTCTTAAGACTGCTTCAGAGTTCACTCTGCATACTTGAACAGAACGCATTCCAGGAAAAAGGAAAAGTTGCAGCGCATATATATATATATATATATATATATATATATACACACACACACACACACACATACATATATATATAATCTAAGGAACAATAAAAAATATATAATCCAAGGAGCTATATAATCTAAGGAACAATTAAAAAAAAACACCTCACAGGTTTGAGCAAGAGAATGATAATTGTCTTCAGATATCGGAGGGACTGATCAGATGCCTGCTTCTCTGTGTAGAAAATATTAAGAAAATTGGGGGGAGGGGAACCTACGAGAGTGCACAGTTTGGTTTATAACGTCTAAGAGCATTCTAAAAAAGAATTATTAACAAAGAAAGTGGTTGCCTTCAGTAGGCATGTTTACACAATAATTATACAGTTTTGGAGTCCACTTAGGCTCTGATTCTAGCTTAACTAATAGGAGTGCTTAAAAGTTGCTATACACATTGTGAGATGGTGTGATCACCTTGACATTGTGAGTTCCAACACCACACCAAGCTGGCATCTATGGCAAGGAGTTCTGCATGGGGTAGGAAGGTGGACTGGAAACCATTAAAATGTTCCTCCAGCAGGAGCTCTCTCCAATGGTCTCTGCCCACTTCCGATCTGATGTTACTCCCTCCGCTCAAAACCCACTACCTAAATCTTAGCTATCGTAACTACTGTTATTACATCTTCTTCTGATATTATCTTTCTACTAACTTGATCATCCCTGGTTTTGTCTTATTCCTGTGTGTGTGTTTAATAGTAGGCAAATCCTCTTGCAAAGCCTACTCAAATCCTTAGGAGGGCACAAATAAAGTCATTGGAAAACAAAGTAAAATAACATTCTATAGTTAATTATAAATGACACTAGGAACAACAGTAGCTAATGTTCACTTAACCCCTATGAAGCATCAAGTTCTACAGCAGGCCTTTTACATATATTATTTTATTCCATTCTCACAAGACTCCTACAAGGTAAGTACTTACATTTTAGTCCTTGTTTTATAGATTAAAAAAATATTAAGTCTTAGCAAAGTCTAGTGATTCGTTCAAGGTCCCAATTAGTAAGCAGTTATCTATTCTAACAATTTTGCAACACAGTCTGCAACAATCTCATACTAATGGATAGGTACTCCCATATAGTTTATAAAATTTGAATACCGAATATTTCAACACAGATCTTAAATATAGGAACTCCAGAAAACACAAATGAGTCACTTAATCTAATAAACAGGTAACACACTGAGTTCATTTTGCCTCAATCTCATAGTTCAAGACACTACTGATTTTAAAAAGGGCCCTTAGAGTGACCAGGTCATGTTTACTTAAGTCATCCTTGAGCATCAAATTAAAATTCCCAGCTTTCTCACATAAGTGTCCTGAGTAGGCAAATCTAGAGAAACAGATGGGTCACCTTGGGCTAGAGGAGGAAAATGGGGGCAAAAGAGTGAGTACAAGCCGTCTTCTTGGAGTGATGAAAAGGTTCTAAAATTACATTACAGTGATGGTTACACCTCTGTAAATACACTAAAAACCACTGGATTGTATACTTCTAAGGGGTTAATTTTGTGATATGTAAATTATACGATATAATAAAGCTGTTAGAAAACAGTTTCCAGGGTTCAGAATCAAGTGATCTCTAGTCACTCCACGTGGCTGCTGTCTTCCAGAATAAACGTGAAAACCAGATGTTTTGATGATGAGAATAAAGACCATGCCTGTGAGGCCGGTGAGTTTTCTTTGGAAGCCGTAATCGGCATTCATTACTCAAATGCCATTAGGTAAGTAGTGACTGGTATTAGCTTTTGACTTTTACCAAGCCAGAAAGAATGGAAATATAATTTCATTCATCATTACTAAAATGCTTTTAAGTGTACAGAATGAAATATAGGAAATAACAGCAACTGGGGCATCAAAAGACCTCAAAAGGCCCAAAAGACTCTGAGTCAACTAGAACCTTGGGGGTCAACTAGAACCTTGGGGACTCACTCATTCTTCAGCTATAAAATGAGGAGGGGGGAACAATGAAGTCAACTCCTCTAAGACTCATTTCCATTTTCGTTATTCCAGTTGAATCATTTCTAATAAGGATCATCTCACTATGTGACTCGTCCCTTTCTAAACAGCATCAGCTGCTTTTACAGCAAGCAAAGTGTCAATGAGACACACTGGAAATCCATTGAGAGTGTCTTTCCTAGACTCATGTTTCAAGTGTTTAAGTGAGCTCCCTCCCACATCCCTTATGAAATAAACTATCTACCTTAACACTGGATTGGCTAATCCATTGACTAAAATTTTAAACCTGACACATAAAATCAAAGGGCAACTTCTTATAACAATGTATAAACATAGCAAAAACAATTGTTCTCCAAAGTGAAATTATCTTGGCCTTTATAAAAATCTATCTCACCTCAAATCTAACCTATTTCTCCCAATCTATTTTAATTTTCATTATAAAAATGATAATTTATTCTTAAAAGGAACCTTAGATTTGCAAACTATGTGAGGAAAATTAAAACCATTCTTAAAGTGACCACCTTAAATAGATTGTGGGTGACGTTAACCTACAATTAAACTTTGGTACATCTTGTTCTCATTTTTATCTCTCTACGATAGTTTTTTTTTCCCCAAATATAATCATGTTTAAAAATATTAATATGTGGAAAAATATATAGCGAAAAGAAAATATAAACTACCAGAAATTCCCACTTTCAAATAATCCCTAAACCCCTCGTCCTTAAAGTGACCACCATTTCTGCTCTCCCTAAGCATAACACAAATAGGTATATATATATTTTTTTTTTAAGATTTTTTTTTGACAGAGACACAGAAAGAGAGGGAACATTTGATTTCTTTTCTTTCCTTTCCTTCTCTTTAAACTTAGTTCCTTAATCTATGAGCTGTTTTTAAACATTGTCAAAGATTCCAAACTTATTTGTCACATGTTTAAGTTTTAGAAAACTAGACTAAGTTATCTGTCCAACATTTTCAAATGCACATTTACATTTTTAAAGGAAATACACTTCTCACAGTCTTAAAGAGACTATGAGAAGTCTCACAGTCTTCTTTGAGAAGAAGACTTCTTTCCACTAAGCCTCAGAAAGCCTTCAGGACTAACAAAATAACCAGAGCTTTGGTTACCAGCAGGAAATCATAGTGGGCAGGAATAAAGAGGATACTCCTCATACAAGCCAAATTAAAATGAAACAATCTGAAGATCCAAGCATTAGTGGTTTTATTATTTTAGCTTTAAAGTCTCAGAACTCCAAGGTTAGCTTAAGTACAAAGTTAAAACACAGTTTTCAGCGCTGTGGGTTTACACTCCAGGTGGACTGGTCACCATTCCACCATTCATTCAGTGACACTGGGCAAAATCTGTCCTTTGCCACTGATCATAAGCAGAACAGGTGAGAAAGCAGGGAACAAGCTTTCACCCGCAGAAAAAGAACACAAAGGACATGTCCTGCTGACTAGATCAACAGAAACACCCCGGAGTATGACGAGCAACACAGATGTCAGTGTTTATATGGCTGTTTCTCATTAATAAGAAATATTGGATGGGGCGCTCCCTGCTTGTGTTTCCCTCTCTTGCTGTGTCTCTCTCGGTCAAATAAATAAACATCTTCAAAGAAAGATAAGAAAGAAACGTTGGGTGATATTTCCCAAGAACATCCACTTCTCATACTAATTTTTCCCCCCACTAGAGCATTCCTCTGAGACACAACACTGTTACTGTTGTTACCTGCTATGACTTGGGATAAAGGGCATAACCTTCCCAGGGCAGTTTCCTCGACCATAAAATGAGGAGAAAGACAACTGGCCTCTTAGGGTTGTTGTGAGGAGCACCTAAGAGGCTTAGGACAGGGACTGCCCTTGGGAAATGGTTTCAGTATTAGCTGTTGTTGTTGTTCTACTATTATTATTCCCAGCACCCGCTCTCCTACTCCCGCTAGGACTATTATAACCACCCACTCCCGCCAGAAGTGCCGGAATGTAAAACTTAGGTCGAGTGTTTCAGAATGAAAGGGGGAACTGGAAAGGTCTGGGGTCAGATCAGCCTCAGGAGTCGTCTGTCCTCAGGCTTTGCAATCTGTCTGGGAAGTTAGTATTTACTGTCACCGTGAAACAGTGAGTGTCTCAGGTGGGGGGGACCACAATCCCTCCCCCCACCCACACCCCCACACACTTTCTGATACACCAGCACAAGATTCCTGTGCACCAGCTCCTTCAGTGAGCGGGGCTAAGCAAGGGCCCAGGGGTTACAGGACACCTTGGTGGCGCAGTCAGTTAAGCATCAGCCTTCCGCTCAGGTCATGATCCCGGGGTGCTAGGATCGAGTCCCGCATCGGGCTCCCTGCCCAGCGAGGAGCCTGCTTCTCCCTCTGCCTGCTGCTCCCCCTGCTCGCGAATACACTCTCTGACAAATAAATAAATAAGATTTAAAAAAAAAAAAAGAACCCTGATTCCAGGGGTTAGGTGTGAAAAAGGCAGTGGTGGTCCTGCTCCCTGGAGCCTTTCTGAAAATCCCACAAAGCCTGAAACTGCAGACCAGGAGCCAAAACCTCCCCAAACGGGCACCGTGAAGATCCAGACCAGGGGGTGTAATGCGAGCCACCAGGGACATGAACGGATTTATCGAGGTTCAGCAGTCAGAAAGCGTTTCTTCTAAGATCACCTTTCCTCCTACATACTCATTTCTTTCCTCTGCCTGCCTGTCTTCCACAGTCAGTCAGTGCTCCCACGCTTGGGGTGTGGGCCAATTCATACTAACACCGTGTGTCTAAAGATTTGTCTCCAGCCTTGAAGCTCTCAGTGTTTGTCAAAGAAAATAAGGATCACGTGCTTCTGCGTCACCAGCTAGGTTCGTAACATTTAGGAAACACCAAGACTACTCCGAATACCAGCAAGAAGGCAGGCTTGGTCACAAGTGATCCGCTCAAAGTTTCACTTAACATTACATGGTATGCAACAAGAAAAATCTCGCCTCTACTTGATTTCAGGCAAAAGGCAGAGGTGTAACAAAACTGAACCAGCCCAGCAAGACGAGAACAAGAATGACAGCAGGTGGTCCCGACCGAGAGTCAGGAGGAAGATCTGCTTAGATACTTCATCCTCAAATTACCATTTCTGAGCACCATTTCTGGTCGTTTTTTTTCTTCCCCATGTTTGCAGGAAATTATTTTAAATGAATATTCTTTGGGAAGACCCTAAAATCTGGCTTTTTAGGGAGTTTCCCCTCTTATTGTATACTTGTCACATTTCTTTATTTGTGCTTCTACTCAGTAGTATTGATTGGTTCTCTCTCATTACAAGGTTGGGAAGACCTTGGGAACGCAGAAACAGATCTCCCAGACAAAAATGAGTTTTATGTGAGCTTTTTCAGACTCTTATCTGTGCCAATTAAGGAAAATAATTAAGGAGCAAAATATTCTTAACATTGTTCTTTGTTAAGTGTTTGCCTGCGGGGCTCAGTGGGTTAAAGCCTCTGCCTTCCACTCAGGTCATGATCTCAGGGTCCTGGGATTGGCCCTGCATCGGGCTCTCTGCTCAGCAAGGGGTCTGCTTCCCTTCCTCTCTCTCTCTGCCTGCCTCTCTGCCTACTTGTGATCTCTACCCATCGAATAAATAAATAAAATGTTTTTTAAAAAACCACACTGTTCTTTAAAATCATGGGATAGCTGTAATCACTTTGACAATCGTCTTCCTTTAAGTTTGAAATTGAGCACATTTAATATTAATAGTATAATGGTACAAATATGCAGTGAGAACATATATTAAGTTATAGTAGTCTTTGCTTTTTTTTCTTTTTTCTTTTTTTTTTTTTAAAGCTAAAGTGACCTACTGGATTTGTTGTTTAAAAAAAGATCTACAGAGGCAGGGGCAATAACTTAACCGGACTATTGTCTCTCAGGGTATAAAGAACAGTCAATTTTGTAACCCTGAAATGACATGCGGCTGTAACTTGACAACTTCAGTTTCAGCAGATAGAGAAACTGTGATCCTTAAGGAACTGCGGTCCTCAAAGATTTTTTGAAAGTTCCTTTTTGTCTTCCTTTCCCCTCAATTTTATTTTTTTAAACAGGGAGGAACATGCAAGAACAGATCCTTTCTTAAGACACTGTCTTTCCCAGTGGGGGAAGAAAGGGGCAGAACAAAGCAGCCGTAACAGAAGCGCACTTGCATTCTTTAGAAATACAAGTACATTACCTCGAAATAAGGCACACTTAACGTGAAAACAGACTATCCCGTAGAGTGTTCCAAACTTTCAAAAGTCACCCACTTTAACTACTCTTGCAGAACAGTTTCACACGGGGTTGTTTTGGTGACAATAATAAAGGTGAAACTGCTCTCTAGGTCTTTAATGAAACTAAAGAAGATACGCTCTCAGCACTTACTGCTATTCATTGAATTTCATTTTGTTACTATTAGCAATACTTCAGTGTCTTACAGGGCACACTCCATCGTCAGTGGGATTTACTCCAGAAGTAATCTCGGATTCCGAGGAATTACATAAGAATAAAAACAGGGACAAATCAAGAAGGGACTCAGTCCAGCTGGACCCACCTGTACACTCTGCCTACATCGACAGTTACTTGTGTAGTTTATGAGGCATTCTAGAAAAACGCCAGACTTTTCAAAGAGAAAATTACAGTGATATTCGGTTCATTTTAACTATGAGAAGTAGGCCCAAGGGAAAACTGCGTCGGGCAATCACAAGGCTTTGAGGCACCACGGCTGTGGGCTGGACGGCAGCACACGGCTGCCTAGGGTTCAAGAAACCTACAATCAACCAGGTATAAAATCACAGTTACAAGGAGAAGATTTAACGGGGTGGGGGGGTACCCAAAGAAAGGAATTCAGAAAAAGGAACTGAAAATGCTTACAAACAAGTACAAACTACCAATCCAACACACACATGCCATTTCATCCCAGCTTGCATGTGCCTTTAATATTGCCAAACAATGCATATATTATAAGGAGAATCCTAACCTCCAAACCTCCCCAGGAGCAACCAACTCACATTATTTTCTAGTATAATTCTAAAAGAACACAGCAACGGCACAAATGCTGTGCTGACTGTCATATCGCCGGGGAGTACAGAAAGAAAATCAGAAAATCGAACACATGCAGCAGAAAGTTCAAAATGTTATTTACTAACCTGGTGCCCCTGGGAAAGTAGTCGCTTCATACTGCTCTACACAAAGAATCTTTACTATGAAACTAATCTCCAAAGCAGCTGATAGCCCAGAGGGGAGGAAGCAGGCTACCCAGGGAATCCACAAACACAAGGAAAGCAGTTTGTTCCCAACTTGGCAACTTAAGTCATAGCCAAGCCCACAAAGCACGTCAGCCTATAAGCTTTAGTAATGAACTTGAAACCACTCCCCACATGTTAAAAAGACACTGGGCTGCTGTGAGAATGAAAAGCCACACAACACAATTGAGCAAAGGCTTCAGGCTTCATTTTTGAACTTGCTGCCTAAGAAAACCGTAAGACAACACTCACTCCCTTCGCCCTCTTTCGATACTGTATTAAAGCGAGTCGTTCATTTTAAATAGGAGGAATACAGTCTCACTGCCCCCCCTCCCTGCCCGCCGCCATTAGAGCCATGAAATGAATTTTACAATCTTGCCCAAGTGGTTAAGTGGTGGTGATAAGTACTATGATTTCATTTTACATAAGAGGGACATATGAAGTTACTATTTCTGAGAGAATCCAAGTCACATACTGTTTTCAGGTGGGGGGGTAGCATTAATTAAGCCTAAAATCTCATTAATTATTCCAAAGTTCAAATCTACTTAAGTTCAAAAGGAATATTTTAAAGAACCTTCTAGGAACGCTGGGTGGCTCAGTCGGTTAAGCATCTGCCTTCAGCTCAGGTCATGATTCCAGGGTACTGGGACCAAACCTGGCATCATCAGGCTCCCTATTCAGTGGGGAGCTTGCGTCTCCCTTTTCCACTTGTGCTCCCTGGCTCTCTCTATCCCTCTGTAAATAAATAAATAAGTAAATCTTTAAAAAAAAAAAAAAAAAGAAACTTCTAACTTTTTTTTTTTAATTTGAGTGTAGTTAACACACAATGTTACATTAGTTAGAAGTGTATACCATAGTGATTCAATATTTCTATGCATTATGCTATGTTCCCCACAAGTATAGCTACCACCCGAGGACTGGATTGTTCTAACTTATGATTTGGATTTAGTGTCTGTAAATCTAAAAGCCACTCATAATTCAGTTTCACCATCTACACTTTGGATATATTTAGGGAAAAAAAGACTTTTTGGCAGCATTATAGTTTTTTTTTAATAGTTTAAAATGGAACTGAATAGGATTCTCCATGGTTTCAAATTAAGAAATTTGAATTTTATTTCTCATTCTAGAAATATGCATTTGATAATTTCTTGAAGGCATTTAGATCTTAAAACAGTTCATAATGTTCCAGCACATTGCTCAAGAAATAATGAAAACCCATGCTCTGCTTTTTAACGTAACGTGTTCACAGTGCCATGTATACAGTCTGCTCCTAGTTTTTAATTCCAAGGACAGTTTTAATTGTCATGGCTTGCTTCCATGATTTCCACTTTGTTTAAAGAAGACCTATTTAACAAAATGGCCAAGATTACCTAACTCTGTTGTTTCTTCTAAGCCAAAAGATCAGACCAAATTTTCAAGGAAAACTCGATTCACTGGCTGCCAAACAAGATTTACATGTATTGCCGATAAAATCAAGTTATTCAAAACCTGTGAAACTTAAGCCATTGGCATATAAACCTGGAGACTCCCTGAGATCTCACACATGCCCCCACTTGCCTCCCCCACCCACTCCCAGGACAAGGTTCAACAGTTTCTCATGGGGTCACTTTAGAATGACAGGGTCAAGACAGTCACCTCAGTGAGAAAATGAGAGAAGAGGCTGACGCCTTTAAAAAGAGCCAGAACCCCACCTGGTGGCAAGACCAAGAAAACGCTGGAACAGTTAAACCTCAGGGGAAATACAACTCTGAAGCTGGAAGAAAAACAAAAAAGCAGCAACGGATTTATTGTGAGTACATTAATGTCACACACAATGTGTGGTAAAGGTCATGGAAAGTTTTCCACCCCCCACGAGAGCAGAATATTTCTTGAGAATACGAAAACACTCACGCAAAAAAATAATAATAATAATTATTATTATTATTATTATTACTCTGAAAACCATCTCTTTCATGTGGATCTGGTCTATAAACATATGTAATGATTTACATTCCTGGAAAAATCCTCTGATAAGTAATATTCATCTTTCCTTTACCCAAAAAGCTGTGATAAAAATGCCTGTGAGGTCAACATCATCTCTGAAATGGAAAAAATGTGGATAAACCCCAACCTAACCAGCTAAGTACTGGTGGGGCAGCGTCCATCACTCTGTGAAAAGGCTGTATCCCTAAGACTGTTCCTGTCTCTCGTCAAAAGTATTTCCTTCTGGGGCACCTGGGTGGCTCAGTGGGTTAAAGCCTCCACCTTCAGCTCAGGTCATGATCTCAGGGTCCTGGGATCGAGCCCCACACCATCATCGGGCTCTCTGCTCAGCAGGGAGCCTGCTACCCACCCACCCCCGCCCCCACCTGCCTCTCTGCCTACTTGTGGTCTCTGTCTGTCAAACAAATAAATAAAATCTTTTAAAAAAATGTATTTCCTTCTGCTTGACTTATTTCACTCAGCATAATCTCCTAGAGGGGAGGGGGTGGGGGGATGGGTGAGCCTGGTAGTGGGTATTAAGGAGGGCATGGACTGCATGGAGCACTGGGAGTGGTGCATAAACAATGAATCTTGGAATGCTGAAAAAATAAAATTAAATTTAAGAAATTAATAAAAGGATTATCCATAACGGAAAAAAGTTATTTCCTTTCGTCTCATAGAAGTTATTTCTGCAACCAATCCATATATAATACCAACCTCAATGGAGATAAAGAATAGTTAAATTCTGAGTTTCGAATTACACAGGAGTAATAAATGTTAGAAAGAAATAAAAGTGGAGTAAGATGTGATTTTTAAATAAGCCCAAGCCACACTACTGAAACTAAAATTAATAATACTAGCAGCTACTATTTAAGCTTTTACTACAAGAACTTAAGTGGTGGGCAAGGTTCTAAACTTCCTCACAAGTAGTAAATCATTTAAATCTCACCACTGTTTTCTTATACTAGTTTTATAGATGAGAAAACTGAGGCCCCTAAAGGGTAAGTACCTGCCAAATGGTAAGTGGTGAAACTGGGATGAGAACCCAAGCAGTTTAGCTCTGATGTAAATGCTCCTAACCATGTACTTCATTAATTCCACCCTCCTGAGTGCACACCACTTGGGAAATCCTGCCAGATTCTGGGCAGAGGCAAGGGAGGAGCAGACGGGAGAGAACTGTTTCACTGACCGTCCTCACGATGGTGCAGAGTGGGAAAGGCTCTGGACCCAAGAAGCCACACAACGAAGACCGGGAGGCTTCATGGCAGGTAAGCGATCCCCAGCAGAGGGCACCCACATAGTCCTCCAAGGCAGAGAGGGAAATGGGGAACCATGCGGCCACTGGAGGGACCACAGGGAGTAGAAGAAAACGCTGCAAGGGCAGCAGGGGTCCTCTGATGTTGATCTCACAGAGGCAAAGAGGCATCCGGAGAGTTTTAACTGGAGGGTGTCCAGATATGCATGTTGGAAAGATAAGTAAGGAGCCAGACCTTGTAGAGTAAGTAGAAATTAAGAAGACGGTTCAGGTAAAGGAAGGGGCAGACCAGTGCTTTCAAATGTACAAGCTTACACTTTCCCAAGTGTTACCAAGGAGGATGGGGCCCTAATGCCGGCAGCAGGGGTGCTCGCTAGCTCTCTTGAGGAAGCTAGGTTCAGGGCCTGAGCCACACAGAGTTTGTTGAGGCCATCCGCAGAGCTGGGAAACCGGAAGGAGGAGCAGGCTGGCGGGAGGAAGAGGCATAGCGGAGCCAAGCCCAGGAGCCGGACTTTGGAGGCAGAGCTGGAGGTCCCGCGGGCCAGCCAGGGTGGACGTGCAGGAGAGAGGTCTGGAGCTCCAGTTCCTGGCCTGCACAGAAGGGACCCAACTAGCAGACACTGCACAGAAAGGATGGAGGACTGCGGCTGGAGGGCAGCAAATGAGTCTGCCCCGGAGAGCACGGGGCGTAAGAGTAAAGGGAGAAGTTTTGGATTTTTTTTTTTAAAGACTTATTATATATTTTAGAGAGAGGTGTGAGCAAGTGGGGGAGAGGGGTAAAAGGAGAGAAAATCCTGAAGCAGGCTCCTTGCACGGAGTCCTACACAGTGCTGGAGCCCAGGACCCTGAAATCGTGACCTCAGCTGAAGTCAAGAGTTGGAAGCTCACCCAAGTGAGCCACCCAGGCACCCCAAGGGTGAGGTTTTAAGGCAAGGGGTTTCTGAAGACCTTGGACAGAATTCAGGATGGAGATGGGGAAATTGTTCGTTTGAATTTTTACTAACCTCCAGCTGAACTTGAGCGTTCCCTTCCATTACAAACATAGGCAATGATCCACAGTAAAAGGAGCCAGACCTGTGACTCGTCACAGTAGAAATCAAAGGTGCCTTCATATCACATCACAGTTATTGCAGACAACTCAAAGTATCATTTCCATGCATCAGTACATCAAATTATAGGAGTTACTACACCTGCCACTCGTTCCTGATATGTAATGTGTTAATAAAGGATATATAATACACTAGAACATAGTTTTTGGTGTATGGGTAACTGTATATCAGTATAATTGGTTTCCTTTGTAATCCAATGCATTCTAACTTTATGCATTTAAGTTTAGGCATTTAATTTTATGCATTAAACATTATTCTGAGAAGGAACTCATTAACTTCACTAGCATGCCAAAGGCACCCCACAGTGCACACACAAATGTAAAGAACATCTTGGGGCACCTGGGTAGCTCAGTCAGTTAAGCATCCCACTCTTGATTTTGGCTCAGATCATGATCTCAGGGTCATCAGATCAAGTCCCACTGTGGCAAGCTCCCCACTTGGCGGGGAGTCTGCTTAAGATTCTCTCCCTCGGACCCTGCCCCTATGCACACTCGCGCTCTCTCACGCGCTTGCTCGCTCTCTCTCTCTTAAACACACACACACACACACACACACACACTTTCTGTCAATAAATAAATCTCTTCAAAAAAGGAAACAACATCTCTCTGATTTAAGGGGGAAAAGAAGAAAAAAACGGAAAGGTATTTTTAAAAAGAATTCAGAAAAGGGGGACCCTAACATGAGATGATTCAGTATTCAAACCCAGTAGCTCTGACCTATGTTCCTCCACCAACTGCACACCCTAAAAATACTACATAAAAATACTCCATCCCTTCATTTGCATCAGCCAAGCGCTTTCACAAGTATCAGCTCATTCGCTCATCACAGAGATCCAGAGTAGGAAAAGTCAACCCCAAGGGCATGAAACTTCAGAGAGGTCACAACTCAGGAAGATGCCACACCTGGGGTGTGAGAAGATGCAGTATCTCTCGTCCTCACTCTATGGGGTTGCAGCTGTGAGCCCAGAAGACTGTGTGAAATCCATCCCTTTTATCAGATCAGCTAGAACCTGACTCAGAGAGGAGAGGAAGGGAATAGTGAGTGCCGAGCCCAGCAAGGGGATCTTGCTTCCTTCCAGGCTTCCATCTACAGGCAAGGCTAACAATTTATTTGGACTCTTTGCTCCAAGCTCTTTTATTTTGTTCTCATTGGTGATCCAGAGTGTGTTACCAAATTTACAGTATTTCAACTATTTAATTTTCCTTTGGCTATAACCAGAACAGAAGCCTGTACTTAAGCAATTAGTTTGAAATTAGATAGACAAGCTAAAACAATGTGCTCTCTGTTCTCTGCTAACTGTGCCCGCTAACTGGCGTTCATTATTTAATCAGTGACGCGTGTTGCCAGGGCTGCATTAGTAACAACGCGGCTTATTGTCTTCACATCCATTCTTTATTCTGCAACATTTGTCATGGCTCATATCTATATTTTATTTATTTTGCTTCCTTCACAGGGTCATTTTCTTAACTGCTACCAATTGCTCTAAACTATATTCTAACCCTCAAAAGGTAATGACGTTTTGGAACTCAGTAATGAGAAGAAACTTGAGGTGCAAGGACAGGCACCCTTTTAGATTACTGCAAATTTACACAAAATTATATCATTAAAGCAGATTTTATTTTACGGTCGACTAAATAACCTATCTTTAATTTTTTCTTATAACCTGATCAATTCACAGATTACTTGGTATCTTCTCATATAATGGCATGCGGTTCCTTTTCCACAATGGGGCTTTATATGACTGATGTAATATGGCCTTCTGAAAAAAACCCACAGAAGTTGACTATTTCTTAACATGTGTATTAAAACATAAATTATTATGCTTATTAATGGACCTTTAATTTCTAAGGTCCCTATTCCTTCTTTCCATAATAAGGACCCTTAGTTAAAGTGGTTACTTGCCTTCTACTCACATTAGAATGGGAATTCTTGTGGGTGAAAACAGAAGTTCAAAATTGGTTCATAGACCCGGGGAACAGAATGGGCCCCTCCTGCTCTTGCCTCTCCATGGACACGTGGACATGTTGGATACACAGAGTCAGCCTAGCCACCCACTCTATGTGCTGTGAAGAGTAGTATCCTGGCCACCTACACGGGGGATGGGGGGAGAAGGGACTGAAAGCAAGCCTGTGATGTTACCTTCTGTCCTAGCTACCCAGAAGCACTTGCGCTTGCCCAATCTAAGGAGCTGGAAGGATCCCCATGCCCTGGCAGTTCCTGTCGCCTGAAGCCACCTGCTCTTGTTCCTACCCTGTTTTCTTTACATTGCTCTCAGACAGCTTCCTCATTATACTTCTTCCACCAGTCACAAAGGTTTGGTCAATTTTTCACACCCCCTAATTCTTCCCCGATTCGGGTTTATGTCATTGCTCCACCTATGATGCCTTTCTCCTTCCCAACCAGTAAAACACTCCCCAGCTTTTCTAGGAGCAACCCAAACCCACATCCTCTGCAAACCCTTCTCAGATCACCTGGTTTAGGGGGAAAAAAATCGTTTTTATTTAACACACCTAGAACAATCAGCAGCAAACATGTTAGACAACTAATTATGCCTGATGAAGTTTCCATTGTTGTCTGGACTGCTTATTTATATATCCTATGGCATTTAATTTTTCACATAGTTGTATCTGTTTCCTCTAACTAATTTACCAATAACAGCAGATCATAGGTTACACCTCTAAAATCGACCATTGTAGAAAGCATACACGAGGCAAATTAATTTTACCTTATATAGCATTCATATCTATTTGCTGATTATGAGACTTAATTCATTTATATTTTTAAATAGTAATTATAATAACAGCTATCACCACACTATCTTACTATACACGATATTTTATGACATTCACATCTGCCCTATGAGGTAGATAACCATTATTTTGCCCATATCTCAGATGAAGAAAATGGGGCCAACAAGGTTAACTTGTCCTCAGTTATCCATTCTACATATATTTACTGAGCACCCATTATGTGACAGGCATTGTTAACAGCATTTAATGATTCCAAGGAGAAATTCCCTTTCCTCAGGGAACTTTATTCTATTGGGACAGACGGACTACCAACAAATAAATACCAAACCAGATAATGCTAAGTGCTAAGAAGAAAACCAAAGCAGGGTAAGGGACTGGAGAGTGATCATCAGGTAGGAGGCACACTCCTGAGGTAGGGTAGTCAGAAAAAGCCTCTCTGGGGAGATGACACTTAAACAGAGACGTGAATGGAGTAGTGTAACAAGCCATGTCATTATCTGGGGGAAAGGTCCCAGGCAAAAGAAACAGAAACAGCAGAGGCCCTGAGGTCAAAACAAGCTTGGAGTGTTCAAGAACCACAGAAAGGTCAGTGCAGTCAGCACCCTCGGAAAGAGAGAGCAACAGAAGAGAATGAAGTCAGAGAGATAACAGGGAGGTCTGATCATATAAAGCTCTGTAAACCATTGCACAGTTTCCGCCCCCCCCCAAAATATAATGGAAAAGCTCCAAAAGGTTTTTAATCGGGGGAGTGAAATACTGTGACATTTTATAATTTTTTTTTTTAATTTGACAGAGAGAAACTAGGCAGAGAGGCAGACAGAGAGAGAGGAGGAAGCAGGCTCCCTGCGGAGCAGAAAGCCCCATGCGGGGCTCGATCCCAGGACCCTGGGATCATGACCTGAGCCGAAAGCAGAGGCTTTAACCCACTGAGCCACCCAGGCGCCCCTACTGTGACATTTTAAAACATTATTCTAGTTGTACAGCTAAAGAACAGACCAAGAGAAAGCAGATTACGTAGAATCCCACAATAAACCCCGTGGGGGTTGTTGGTAGCTTGGACTGAAATGACGGCTTTGTGGGGAGATCTAAGGTATACTGTGAAGATAGAGCCAAGAGAACATTCTATGAGGGTTGTCAGTCTTCGGTGTGGGATGTAAAAGAAAGATGTTAAGGAAAATTCTAAGACGGGCATATAAATAAGCAACAGGGATAAAAGTCCAAATACTGAACTGGAAACAGTGGGTGGTGGAGAGTAAGGAAGAGCAGTATGTTTTAGAGGAAAATCAAGAGTTCCTTTTTGCATGGATTAAGTTTGATACACTTTATTTTTTTAAAGATTTTATTTATTTATTTATTGAGAGAGAGAGAGAGAGAGCACATTCAAGTGGAGGGAGGAGGAGAGGGAAAGGGAGAGAGAGAATCTCAAGCAGACTCTGTGCTGAACATGGAGCCTGACACAGGGCTCGATCCCATGACCCTGAGATCATGACCTGAGGTGAAATCAAGAGTCAGACACTTAACTGGCTGAGTCCCTGATATACCTTTTAGATACCCAAAAGGGGATCAGTAGGATGTTGTATCTGCAAGTCTGGGGTTTGGCTATATAAGGCCAGGATTCTGAACTGAGATATAAAATTGGGAATCACGTGGCTTTAAATAACATATTTAATGCCATCTGACCTATTGAGAATGGACAAAGCACAGGAGGTTAGAACTGAGGCTCAGGGCCTTCTAACATCTAAATGTTAGGAAGAAGAGAAGGACATAGCAAAGGAGGCCAAAACAGAGCAGATGGGAAGAAAAGAGGGAAAGCATGATGAGACAGAAGCCAAGGAAGAAAATGCTTCAAGTATAAAGTCATCAGTTATGTCAAGGCAGCTGAGAAATGAAGAAAGAAGAAGACTGAACTTGCCACTGGATACAGCAACATGGAGGTCACGGTGATGAGACAAGAGTGGTTTCAGGGGAACTGGGCACAAAAACCTAAATGGAGGGAGTTCAAATGAGAATGTGGCTACATGACATTGCTGAGAGAAATTAAAGATCTAAATAGTGGATATATCATATTCATGATTATAAAAACTAAATATTGTTAAGAAGTCAGTTTTCCACAAAGTGATTAACAGGTTCAGTAATCCTAATCATAAATATCTCACTGGACTTTTCTTTAGAAATGGACAAGCTGATTCTAAAATGTGTGTAGAAATGCAAATGACCTAGAAGAGCCAAAGCAATCATAAAAAATAAGACCAAAGTTGGAGGGCTTATACCACCTGAATTTAAGGCTTTGACTATTGAGTCTACAGTGTGATACTGACAAGGAATCAACAAACAGATGAATGAGACAGGACAGACTCACATTTATATGGGCATTTGAATTTTCACAAACCAACAGAAAAAGCCAATAAAGGAAGAAAGGATCTACAACTGATGCTAAAACACCTAAATTCCTGTATGACAAAAATAAATAAATCTTGACCCTTAACCTTGTACCATGTATAAAAATTAATTTCAGATGGATCAGAACCCTAAATGTAAATGCTAAAGCTCTAAAGTTTTTAGATATGACACAGAAAGGAATAAACACAAAGGGAAAAAAAATTAGACTCCATCAAAGTTAAAAATTTCTGTTCATCAAAAAGACACCATTAAGAGAATGAATAGGTAAATCTCAGCCTGGAAGAAAACATATGTAAATATATGTAAATCATATATCTGCCCAAGGACTTCAGTAAAAAGAGAGCAAAACATCTGATGGGAGACTTCACAGAAGAAGATAAACTAATGATTGATAAACACAGGGAAAAAATGCTCAATGTTAATATTTATCAAAGAAATTTGGGGCACCTGGGTGGCTCAGTGGGTTAAAGCCTCCGCCTTTGGCTCAGGTCATGATCTCAGGGTCCTGAGATTGAGCCCCACATCAGTACCTCAGCTCAGCAGGGAGCCTGCTTCACCACCAACTCCCCCTCCCGCCGCCTGCCTCTCTGCCTACTTGTGGTCTCTGTCAAATAAATAAATAAATAAAATCTTAAAAAAAAAAAAAAAGAAAGAAAGAAAAGAAATTTAAATAAAAAGCACAAGGAGATATCACTACACACATAAGCACCAGAATGGAGAAAATCTAATGCTGGCAAGAAAGTAGAACAATCAGAATTCTGACAGACTGTCGGTCCAAGTGTAAAACAATTCAACCATTTTTTAAAAAGTTCTGGCAGTTTCTTATAGAACTAAACATATACCTACCCCATAACCAAATAATTTCACACCTAAGTGTTTAGTCAAGAGAAAAGAAAACACATATCCACAAAAAGACGTTTGTGTTTGTTCATGGCAGGTTTATTCATAATAGCCCAAACTGGAAAGAGCTCAGGCATCCATCAAAATAAATAAATAAATAAACAAACAAGAAACAACTGTGGCATAAACAATGGGATAATAATTAACAATAGAATACCTAATGACGGAATGACACGGAGCAACAGAAAGGCATGAAATACACATGACATGGATGAATCTCCAAAATATTACGCTGGGTGAAAGAATTTACAAAAAAAGAGTACATCCTGGAGCATGAGGGAACTTTCTGTGGTGACGGTCATATTCCATACCTTGATAAGGGTCTGGATTGCAGCAGTGGTGTGTGCATTCATCAGAACTCTGAGTGGTTCACTCCAGATCCGTGCAGTTCAGTGTATATATTTTACCTCCAAAGAGAAAATGACTAAACAAATACTGACCTGAATTTAACTGGAGAATTAGAACAGACTCAACTGACGCCTGCAACTTAGTTTAAAATATATCCAAACATAAGATGTATTGATCAGAGGATAGGGGATGGACAGATGGCAAGATGTGCATTAAAGTAAATAAGAATCTCGGTGGTTTAAACTTAGAATTCTTTCAACTTTTCTGTATGTTTGAAAATATTCATAATAAAATGCTGGGCAGGGGAAAGAGTAAAAGGTAAGGAATTGGAGGCAGTGAGAGCAGACAATTCACTCAAAAGAGTTTTGTTTTAAAGAGGAACAGAGAGGGGTGCCTGGGTAGTGGTGTCCGTTAAGTGCCCAACTCTTGGTTTCAGCTCAGGTTCTAATCTAGAGTTGTGGGATCAAGCCCCGAGTCGGGCTCCACTCTCTGCCCGAAGTCTGCTTAAGATTCTTTCTCTCCCTCGCTCTGTGCCCCTCTCCTGCCCCCACCCTCTCTAAAATAAATGAATCTTTAAAAAAAAAAAAAGAGGAACAGAGAAGTAGGGCAAAGCTGGTGAGAGACAAAGGATTAAAAGGTGTCTCTTTAAAGAAGAGACATATCACAGAATACTTGAATAGTAAGAATGACCCAGCAAAACGAGGAAGGAGGATGAAGCCAGTGGGAGAATCCTGATTGGAAACCACGTTCTGAACAGACAAGAGCACAAGACGTGGTCGAACAGGGCTAAGGGGACCTCCCAGGAGCACACACAGCTCATTCACGGCAAAGAGCGGGCCTTCGGGGGACAGAATTATGTGTGAAGACAGAAGGATTTGGCAGTGGGGAGAGGAGGTGCTGCTCTTCTGACTGCTTCTAGTTTCTAGTGCTCTTCTGACTGCTTCTAGTGAAGTAAGCAGCGGAATCATTAGCAGAGAGAGAGACAAGAGGAGATATTAGAGGTTTGAGCACAGAGGCAAAGGTGTGAAATAGCCACTTGGGAGAGGGAAAGAATGAATTTACTGGGAAATGTGGTAGGATGGCCAGAGAGTGCTGACTATCATTGGAGAGGGTGGACTGGTCATTTTAATGTATCAGGGGAGTGTGTATGTGTGTGTGTGTGTGTATTTCCCAGGTACACTTAGCTGTTTGGAAGAGGAGTGCAGAGTAATACTGGTACAAACCCAATTTTTGCCAGGATTGGGTTTTGCAGGAGAGTAAGGCAGAGGGAGGAGAGGGGCAACACAATGGATCATAGACAAAAAAGTGAAAAGGGGAAAGGCAGAACACAAGGGGCACTGATGGAAAGCAAAAAGGTAGCCGGCAAGGGCCAGAGGTAAAAATCAATCTGGGGATATCAGAAGTGAGCAGAAAAACTGGTAAAGGGTAGGGCTGGGATTTGAATCCACATGTCTGACTCCTGTGTCCACTCTCCTAACTGTAACACTTTCCAGCATCTTCAGCCCTGTGGCCTCTATAACTCTCTGCACTTAATGTATGAACCAATTTGGTCTAAAAGTCTTATGGACAATTTGTCCTCATTTGCTGAAACATAGTTTCTATAGAAATGTTCTTCCTTTTCTTTTCTTTTTTTTTTAAGATTTTTATTTATTTCATACACAGAGATCACAAGTAGGCAGAGAGGCAGGCAGAGAGAGAGGAGGAAGCAGCCTCTCTGTCGAGCAGAGAGCCTGATGTGGGGCTCGATCCCAGGACCCTGGGATCATGACCTGAGCCGAAGGCAGGGGCTTTAACCCACTGAGCCACCCAGGCGCCCCAGAAATGTTCTTTATTTTCATGGAATGGGAAATACAAGACAAAGAGTTGGTATGATTTTCCATCCCAACTATTGACTGGGAGATAAAAATTTATTCTCCTGTCTCTTAACACAATCCCTCTGGTCTAATATTTTCCACTCCTAAGGAGAATGAGTTGCTATTTGGAACAAAATAAATAGAACATTAGAAGGATTTGAAGAAACTAGACTCGAAGTAATTATTTCAAAAGAAGTTATTTTAAAGACATTTAAGCACTGGGGCGCCTGAGTGACTCAGTCAGTTAAGTGTCTGACTCTTGCTTTCAGCTCAGGTCATGATCTCAGGGTTATGGGATGGAGCTTGGATCGGATTCACGCTCAGTGGGGAGTCTGCCAGGGTTTCTCTCTCCCTCCCCCTCTGCAACCCCCCCCTACTCACACCTGCACACTCTCTCTCAAATCAATAAACAAAATCTTTTTAAAAATTTAAGCATTAAGTTCCCTCACTCTCAAGGTAAAAAAAAAAAAGATGCCATGACTCCTTCAGGCATTCAGAATTTTAGATGGACTGCTAACTGGAATTTTGAGAGACTGTTTTAAGGTCCCACACACTCACTAGTATTTAAGCACTACAGGGAAAAGTCCAGATTCCCTAGCCTGGCCTTCTGCTATTCAAGCCCAGCATTTACCACCTCCCTTCCCCTGCACAAACATCATGTCCCAGGCGGGTGAACACCCCTTCTGCCTACCAGACCCCTCCAGCCTCACCTCTAATCTTCTGTTCTTCCTGCTCCCTCTACCCAGCTCACCCCTTCCACCTGCCCAATCTCTGCCCATGCACATCCTCTCCCCCTTCAGGTTCCAGCTCAAACACAGACTCCACGCCACACGGTGACCACAGCCCTCTGGGACAGCCAGCGCTCTACATCTGATCTCTTCAGATGTCTATCTAGTCATATCCGTAGCATAGCTATTGAGTACCTATAGAATCTATCTCCTTCCTGAGAATCATCTAGTATCCCAACCTGGAACTCTCCATAATTTATCTTGTATTGGACTCTGAACGCCTCACACTGTGCCTGGCATACTAATGAACCAATAAACAGCTGCTGACAGGACAAGTAAACATTTTAGAGCCTCTAATCAGGAAAAGTTCCACACAATGGTAGGTGTGTCTATTTTAAGCTCAGCATTCTGTGTCTGATGGTAAGTTAACTCAGAGGTCCAGATTTCTGAATTGTGGGCTATTGCCAAATCATCGTTCAAAAAGTTTACCCTAGGGGCGCCTGGGTGGCTCAGTGGGTTAAAGCCTCTGCCTTCAGCTCAGGTCATGATCCCAGGGTCCTGGGATCGAGCCCCGCATTGGGCTCTTTGCTCAGCGGGGAGCCTGCTTCCTCCTCTCTCTCTGCCTGCCTCTCTGCCTACTTGTGATCTCTGCCTATCAAATAAATAAATAAAATCTTAAAAAAAAAATGTTTACCCCAACTTAAATGCCCATCGCGAGGTTCTAACTATGTATGTACCTCACCTGTATAATAGCATTGTCCAACAGATGCAATGCGTGAACCAAAAATGTGAAAACCACATATGTCATTTTAAATTTTCTAGCAGTCACATTAAAAGGTAAAAGAAACAACTGAAAATAATTTAATGACATTTCATTTAACTGAATTTGTCCAAAAATACAAGGTAATGTCAACATCTGATTCATATGAAAGTTATTAAGGAAATATTTTACATTTCTTTTGTACCCAATCTTTGAAATCCAATGCACATTTTACACTCAGAGCACACTTCAGTTTGGACTGGCCACATTTCCAGTGCTTTACAGCCACACATATCTGTACCAAACTGGACAGCACAGATCTGGAATATCCTGAAGGACAGAGGCTGCTTCTTTTCAGCCCCATGGTCTCCACAGTGATTTCAGTACCATAAGCATGTAAACTCAAGTGTGTAAAAGGATCAAGCTGGCACAGCATGGACCAGGCTTACAAGCTGGCAAGGACCAGGCTTGCAGCATAAAGGGTTCAACAGCTGCCAGCTACCGCTCCTTTACAGATGCTTAAGAAATGCCTCTGGGATTGAACTTCCCAGGTGGAAACGGTGCTACCTTATTAAGGCCATCAGGCTACTCCCCAAGGACCCCTGTGACCCTAATGTGGTCTCATGGCACCTTTTCATAGTATAAGAATATTTTACTCACCAACAAACTATCTGAACGACATGGAAATAATATCTTCTTAAATGAATAGTATCCTGGTCTTCATCGGGCCCCCGTGAGTTTAGTTTCTAGCAAATGTCTAGTTTCTAGCATTGACCCCTGATGAATTCATGAAAGTGGATTTCTGAAGCTGCAAAGCTGAAGAAAATATTCAGGAAGCTAGAACCATGGAGGAGTCGATCAAAACTGGCAGGGCAGACCAACCCGACCCTGCGTTCCTGCATCAGAGATTAGTAAAGCAACTGAGTGACCAAAGCAGTTATGCAGGTCTTGAATTTTGAAGGAATTAGAATAGGGTAAACAAGTAAGAATCCTAAAAATAACCTAACATAATTAAACACTATTTAAGAATTCAAAAGGCATTTCAGAATCTCTTAAGCATCAAAGCAACATTATCATCATCAATTTATATTGGACGGCACCATAAAACTTGTTAATTTAAGCATTCATGTTGTCTGAGCTTCTGTGATATTTGATTACATACTCAAAATGCAAATGAACAAGTCTATTATATAGATACACACATAGATAACACATACATAATACAAAGCTCGACCTGACAAAATTTCGTCGAGAATAGGTATCACGGGAATTTCCCTAGCATTCTGGGGTCAAGCGAATACATCATACAAACATGCATTGCCTTGTGGTTATGTGCCCTGCTAATTCACTCCCTTTATTAGTAGGTCATCATTTCATAAAATCTTCTCTCCTCTGTCCACTCATTCTTTGCGCCTTGTATGTTCACTCACACCACGCATGCAGTCGTTCACCAAATTGTTGTGAGTGCACATCTCCAGCAGAATGCTAAGCCCCCAGCGCACAACAGAGAATGAGACAGTGTGGTCTTGGCCCTGGGGAAGCTTACAGTTGAATTCTCACTGCTCGTTCTGCTTTTCCATTGCTAGCCTCCCTCCGAGAAGCCCAAGGCTGCAGGCCAGGGCAGAGGTACCCACTAAGAGGAATCTGGCTGGAGTTTTACAGACTCCATACCATAAATCAGGCTGTCTGGTGAATTTCCTTCCTTAGAATGTGGTCATCTGTGTTCAACACAGACAGACTTTCCAAATTAGTTATGTTGAAATGGTCTATCTGCACTGAGTATTTTCCCCCTTTTTTCTTAAGATCAAATTATTTTCCATTGGTAATCCCTGCTGTTTGGGCTTTTTTTTCGTTTTTGTTTTTGTTTTCATTACATAAAAACCTGGGTGCCCCCAAGTGGCTAAAGCTTCTCTCACATTGACCGACCGTACAAAATGCAGCACCCCAGAAAAATCTCACAACCATAGTATTAACCCAAGTGAATTTATACCTCAGGAAAGGAATCTAAAGTATATTTGCTTATGTTATAATTTATTTGATGTCAACACGCCTGGAAAATAAAATTAAGGACGTTTTTCCCTTTTTAATGTTCGCGGTATGGCATTCATGTTCATGGTGCTTAACGTTCACCATGTGGTGTGTATCCGGGGGGGTGCAGTTCTAGGATAAACAGGGGGGGCTGATGCGGGCTGAGGGCAAACACCTTCTATGAAGCAGCAAATTCACAGTGCCTGGTTACACATTTGGGAAAAGGGTCTCTTCTCTAATTAGCTAATGTAATTCCGATAATACAAGAATTAATTTGGATTTAGAAAAAGAGAAAAAGTTTTTTTTAGAAAACCTGTTATGACCATCAGCGTGAAGAACTGTGGTTGTGATTGCATCTGCACTTTATCTTTGCAAGAACTAAAGGCAGGATACATGGACCTGTAAACCGAGGAGATGCCTGATAGACAGAAGCAGGAGGATCCGTTTACCCGCCACCGCGGAGAAACCAGGCCGGGTCCCCAGGCTGACAAGGCTGGCCAGGGCGGTGGCAGGCACGAACTTTCCTGTCGTGCCCAAGAGTCCCAGATCCCTCACAGCTGAATTCATTCAGTCAGCACGTCAATAAACCACACAGCTCGCCTCTGGTTTTCTAACAGTCTGTCGCTCATTAACTCCCCAAATGAAAACCAAAACCAATGGACAAAAAAAAACGCAGCAACAAATAGAATAGAACGACAAACTTCTATTACACATTCTTTGGATTGTTAAAACAGTTTTCATGTCCCCTGAACGCTGACTCAGGAAAGTACTGTCTAAACGATGACCGAACTCAGTTCAGGCCTAGACAAAATAGCTTTGACACATTTGCTGACCTGGGGTCCTCCGGGTCTACAAAAACACGTCACGGCTGAAGACGCTGACACTCATTAGAATTCCATTTCAATACTTCAGCTGCCAAGTCCAGTGATCTGTCTGCGCTTAAATTCTCTGTGGCCATTACAGGGGTTGGCTGGCATCCATTCATAAGACTGCTTGTTTGAATTTTCTCTCTCCGTTCCAGGATCTACCGAATTCCTACTCTCTGCTGGGCACTCTGCTAGGCACTGAGGATTCAAAAATGAGTAAGGCAGTCCTCAAAAAGCTTGCAGACTCATGGAGGAGGCAGTCTAGGCAGGCCAACAACAAACATATACTGGGCCCCACACAGCTGTGCACGAAAGGAGGGGACAGAAGTGGTTCAGCATGCAGGACAATGGGTGGTCAGAGAAGATTCCAGAACTGCATACGATGTTTCTATGTAGAAGTGGACGAGGGAGGAAGGGCATCTTAGAGAGCCCCAAAGCTGCAGAGCACACGGTTATATATTTGCTCTGGTAGTGAGACTCCTGGACCGGGGCCCAGAGAGAGAGAGAGAGAGAGAGAGAGAGAGGATGTGTGTGTGAAGTCACGTGACTGTCTCGTTGCAAAAGGTCTTGCTTTGGCCCAAATGTTTAAACATCCCCCCCCAAAACTCCTAGGCTGAAATCATAACCACCAAAGATAATGGAATTAGGAGACAGGACTTGGGGAAGTTCTTATGTCCCCATACTTTGTTTTAGATCCTTCATCTACGAGGCGACAAATCTTTATCAGCGCTATGTACCAGACGCAGTACTAGACATGGTACTGGGGAGAGGGGCAGCAAATGAATCAAGACATCTGCTCTACCGGGGCCCGGCAACATGAACAGCAGCGGAGTCGGAGGGAGGCCGCAATGACGGACATCTAACACAGAGCCCAGCAGAAACAGCAGAGCACGGGATGCAGGGCAGGGCGCGGGATGCAGGGCAGGGCGCTCTTTCCGAGAGACAGTCGGGGAAGGCCTCTCCGATAGATGGTGATTAAGGAGAGAATAAGAAGGAAGGGAGGATGCAAACCACACCGCAGCAGAAACCCTTCAATTCCTAGCTCACTAACTGCAGCAACACTCACTGCACTTCCCAGAACCTATGTCCACTTCTTGGAAGACCCCAGTAACTCTGCTCCTATCTGCTCTTACACCAACCCCTAGGAAGACCTGGGTTTCTCATGGGATGCTCAGATGTGTTCTCCAGATCTGTGGTCCCTTCCCTCCTGCAAATTCACACTTCTGGGATCTCCACACATGGGGTCTTATAGCTCCCGCAGCTTCGTGCCTCCTGGCTTAGCAGGGATCTTACCAATCCCTCCCCCAACCTGACCACAAGGTTTCCAACAAAGTCTCATTGGACACTAGCCCACCACCGAGGAAAGTTCGATAAATATTTGTTGAACAAATGAATGAAAGCCCTGATTCTGAATTACATCAGAGGGAAAAATATACTTAAATTTGGTAGAAAATCCCATAATGAAGGCCTTATGTGTAGTCTTTTCACAAAATTAAGCTCAACTGTTTGCAGCTCTGCCCTTACCAAGTCAGCAACTTCCGTTTTGAAGTGAATTGAAATCAGATAACAGAACTAAGTCTTCCAAACTCTTCACTGTCTTAAGATATTCACATCTATACTTAATATAAAAAAAATAGCAGTTCTGGAATTAGTGGTGATTAATTCAAAGCTTTGTGAATATACTAAAAATCACTGAATTGTACACTACAAAGGTGAACTTTATAGTGTGTCAGTCCTATCTCAATAGAGACTAGAGCTCTCAATAGAGCCATTATTTTTAAAAAGAATATAGAGAACTTTTCCAATAAAAGATTAATAAGCATCTGAGTCGCATCAGGAAAAACAAATCTGCAGTGCTACTAATTTTTCCTTTAGTTACAAAGCTATTTTTAATTCAAATAAAGAATGAAAGACGCCATTCACATCTCTATATACAGAAGACAAAAAAGGTGCAGATGAGAAAAATGATCTGTGCAATTCAAAAATTAGACATCTTGCCATAATAGTTTAAAAACAAATTTTAAGTTCTGTTCATTTTGATAAGCTCGCGATGGCTGATGAGCCTCATACCCCTTTCCTTAGTTAATGAAAACATCAAGAATAAAGTCTTAATGATCTACAAAAAAGAGAGAGGGAAAACAAAGCAGAAAAATAATTAAAATGCACAATACGAGGCTCTGACTAGCTACCAATGATAGATTAGTCCACCTTTCTCCAAAACATCGGAAATTAGAAAACATGGATTTGTTTTCAGCCCTGCTCTCTCTAGATGACAACCAAATCATGGTATGTGATGGATTTGGGATGTGTCAGCTTGGCTAGCCAAAACTCCAGGTCCCAGAATTACCTTTCTTGTATGTTTTCAGCACGGATTGGCGGCAAGGAAGATTCTCTCTCCAGCGCTGACCGCAGAGCGCTGGAGGAAAGAAGGGAGGCAGCGGCCTTTTGCAGTACACACACACCTTTCCCCAGTTATTCAATCACATACTAGTTTATTTGCTAATACAATGCTGCTATGAAGGGATCTTGCAGCCGTAATTAAGGCATGTCATCAGCTGACTTTAGTCAAAAGAAAGATTATGATGCTGAATAAGACTGAGGGAATGAGCTGGGAGCTCTTTTTTTTTTTTTTTATTTAAGATTTTACTTATTTGACAGAGAGAGATCACAAGTAGGCAGAGAGGCAGGCAGAGAGAGAGAGAGAAAGAGAGAGAGAGAGAGAGGAGGAAGCAGGCTCCCCGCCCAGCAGAGAGCCAGATTCGGGACTCAATCCCAGGACCCCGAGATCATGACCCAAGCTGAAGGCTCAGGCTTAACCCACTGAACCACCCAGGCACCCCAAGCTGGGAGCTCTTTTAAAAAAGGCTTACACCCTACAGGAATTCAGAGACTCCAAGCTTCAGCTCCTGTTCCTGAAGATCCAGTCTGCTTACGACAGACTCTTCTTGACTGCCTGAATTTCAAAATCCTTATGGATTTCAAGCAGGCTTTGCAAGCCCCACAACTGAGCAAGCCAATTCCTTGGAATAAATCCTTTAATCCATATAGCTGACTAGCTCTGCCTCTATGGTAAACCCTGACTGGTTCATGACACTGGAGTGACTACTGTTGAGAAGACGGAGGACGACCGCTTGGCATGGACTCATCCAGAAAGAAACTACAGAATCTTACTCTTCCATGAGCCCCCTCCCAATCTCTTGCAATAATGACCAGGAGAACAGAAGATCGGGGGTGAGTCCATTTTTCAAAAGATGAGATTTATAACAATTTAGGGACGGAGTGAATTAAACACAATGCCACAGCTAGGCCACCGTGCTTCGGCTCTGGCCGATGAGATGTACATGCAAGAGTGACAGAAATCTGGTGTAGGTCCTTGGGACACAGCAGGCCTTTCTTCCCCCTCTTCAGCCTCTCCCTGCTCTGTGAATGGGAGGTCTGGAGCTCCAGCAGCCATCCTCGACAAGCGCCACAACCTGGAGAGGGCAGACTGAAGAGCTGGAGAGAGCCACCAGCTGGGGGGACCTGCAACCAGCATGCCAGGTCACAACTGCCTACTTCCAAACTGCTTTTTTTTTTTTTTTTAAGATTTTATTTATTTTTCAGAGAGAGAGAGAGAGAGAGAGAGAGAGAGAGAGAGCACAGGCAGACAGAAACAGAGGGAGAAGCAGGCTCCCTGCTGAACAAGGAGCCCGATGCGGGACTCGATCCCAGGACGCTGGGATCATGACCTGAGCCGAAGGCAGCTGCTTTAACCAACTGAGCCACCCAGGCGTCCCTCCAAACTGCTTTTTACATGACAAGCAAAGCCACCATTGAGGGGCGGGGGGGAGGGTCTCTGATCCCTGTAGCTAAACACAATACCTAACTCATCCAAGGAATTTTTTCTCTAGTTTTCCTATTCCCATAGCAGTCAACTAACACACCCATGTGGACAAATTATAAGGACTAGCCATATTTAATCCCACCCACTGCTGTGTGCCTGGGGACACACTGAGTGTTTAAGAGGATTAGAGCAGACAGCTACAGAAGAAGTCCATCTTAATCTCTTCATGCGTCTACGCTTGGACAAAAGAATATGAGAACATTTTCGCAGTCTGCAATAAATGTCTTCCCAAAGCCACTAACTTGGATTCCCATGGAGTAGAATTTCATATGGCAAGCCTGTGGTCGCATCCAAATCTACTCATTCGACAGAATTGTGATGCAGAAAATTCACTCTGCTATCCCTTTAGATAGGCTGTCTTTTCATGGTGGAGTCATCTAATTTCACCCTAACCAACAACCCCTGAACAAGTCTGGGTAGATTTTTTGCTGAATGCACACTGCACAGTCACCTCAAAGCCTTTAATTCAGTTCAGTCACACCGGGCTTTCTGGATGCTCAAGAACAGAACCACCAAGGGTGCCTCACACTTTTGGTGGTAACCTTGCCTGCTCAAGCTCCCCTGGGTCAATCTATCATGAAGAAGAAATTGCCTGACACACAAGGTCGCTGACAACTATGAGAGAAAAAAAATACCAGGCCTGTGACCAAGGGGAAAATGAAGTGATTAATATAGAAAACAGCAAGAAACATCAAACAGGAAAAAGTTGACATTTCCCTTTAGCTTAAAGTAAGTTTGTTTACTCCTCGAACGGACTCTAAAAGGCCAGATCAAAGTATTGACCTGGTGCAAAAGTGCCATATGTCTTCCTGACCCCGGGTCATTTATGGTAACTGCAGAGTCTCTGACTCTTTTTGTTAGAGGGAGCAAGGGGGCCAGTGAGCATAATCATAACTCTGAAGAGATACACTTGGGAAACTGTGCGCGTGAACACAATGGGCCAAACTGTTCCCAGCATGCGCCTCAGCTCCTTTGTGCCATTTCCTTCTGTCAGAGTTCCCTGGACACTCCTCCCTGCCCGGTTCTTGGACTCCGGACCGCTGACCCCATCCTGAACACTGGTGCTCCCTGGGATTCTGAGCTCTACCTGTCAACGTCTCTCATCCCACCTCCTCATGGGAGGAGCGCCCCAGACCCGGCCTCACCAACTTTCTGACTCGCAATACCACCATTGCTCTCCTCTCTTTCTCCCAAATGCCTCCAACCCACTCAACTATTGTTCCACAGGCGTCTATTTTATCTAGTTCAAAACTGAACATGATCAAAATCTGCCTTGCCTCTGGATTCCATCCTCCCTCCCTTTCCCACAGCCCCGCCACATACATGCCACAACCCTACCCCACCCTCCGCCATATTCCATATCTCAGTTCCTGGCTCCACCATGCATCCAGGGGCCATGCCTGCCCTTATTTTTCTACTCAGAGTAGTGGAGGCTGGAGGACCCACAAATGAAATTCACCTACTCTGGGAGTGCAGATGGATCAGGGGGCCTGTGGCCTTCGGCCATTCATCTCCACCAGCTAATCTGCAAAGGGGGAAGAGGGCCTTCAGACAGAGAGACCTCTGTGACTTCTAGGGGCCTGGGAGAGGGCAAAGGGGCTGTTTCAGGGCCCAGCTCCACAACAATGGAGACTGGCAGTCAGCAGTTTTGGGAAGGCATGGAGAAAGCTGTCTGCCCCCTAGCCTCTGTGAGTCACGGAAGAATAGCCCGGCAATGTCAGGCTCCTGGACACAAATGCATGCAAGGTGTCTGAGGTACACACCAGGTTTCCATCTTTCTAGTGCCTCCTCCCTCAGATTTGCAAACTTAGGAAAATAAGGCCGGCAGGTCTATCTTTGGCATGGATCCCATCCTATGGGATCCCATAGCTATGGCGGGGGCAGGCCTCGTCCTTAAATCCCTTTTAACCCATGGTCATCAACCAAGAAGACAAAGCAGAAGACTGCCAAGGGCTCCACAAGCCCAGGTAAGAGGTCTCTCAGACTCCAGGAGCACCTGGAGGAGACTTTCAGTAAAAGTCCTACATAGCCACATTTGAATGCAGACCAGTAAATTCTGTGTTACCTCTATTAACCTGACTTCATTTGAATCCTCATATTGACAGAGTCTGAAGGCATTCTCCAAGTCTGTCTTCTAACTTTCACCCCTACTATAACTCAGATAAACTTTTTTTCCCCATACCCTCTTTCAAAATATTTCTACAGATTGCAACCAAGGTGATCTTCTACAACTGTAATTCCCATAGTGTCCAGGCTGGCTCCTCCCGGCTCCATAGAACTGATCAGTAAGTTTTCAAAAATTTTATGACTCAGCTGTTAAACATAGCAATTATGAAATCTTAAATTACATACAAAAAACTTACAGTAAAATAAATCATATTAAATCCACAGATAATAAGTATTCAAAATTCATCACTTTTTTACTACTTTAATACATTTTTACTAATATCTACATCCTTGAGGTTGTTTAGGTCCATTTTATACTGTGAAATGTGCTACTAGGTGTCTATTCCCTATAACCTGAAGTTGACTGTAATGGGAGTGTTTTCACCTAGAAATTGACAACCCCTATAAGTTATAGTCTGATATTTGTTTTGTTGATCCTCTGAGCTTAAAATGATGGAGAAAATGTTCATAAAATATATGGTAGGTATTTTGTGAATAAAATGAAAAGTTGAGGAAATAATTCTTCTAATACCATCCAGTTTACGAAGATGCTTCATGAACAAATGAAATTCTGGGACACGCCTTCATCATTTCACTTTGATCTTACTCCATGCTCTAACAAGAAAACATCAACTACCCTCTTTCATTAGTTGTAACCACAGGTTGGCTATAAACACAAGAGTTTAGCAAAAACCAAGAGAAACCTGTCAGAATCAAGGAGCTATACGGCCTTTACAATAAAGAAAATCGTATGTTTTATTATTTATTTATGAATTGTGTGCTACACATCCTTTACATCAGGAAAATATATGACCGACACGTATATGTACAGATACACATTTATTTTTCTGGAAAGTTGGTAGTCAAACATTTACCACATAAATCTGCATAAATCTGACTAGGCAGTTCCTTTGTTTCAAATCCTTCCATAGCTCTCTATGTCCACCTCTTTTTATGCTCTGCTTCAAATCCTCTCAGACTCACCTCATACTCCCGCCATTGCGATGGCAGCCAGTCCCGTGAAGAATCTGACCAGCTTCATATATGGACAGCCTGACAGAGCCCTCCAGCCCACGCTGCCCCACACTGCTTCTTGAGGTGCCCAAGGGGACCCACCTGGCAGTCAGGTATGCCCAATCTGAAAAAGCAGAGCTGCCTCCAATCAGTGGGAGATGAGAAACAGATAAAAGCTTCTCCCTTCACCCACCCCAGGTGAGCTGTGCTGAGAGACATTTCATAAGACTTCTCTTCAGATCCCCTGGAATCAAGCAAACCAGTTGCTTGTTAATGGCCAACTCAGTCATGCCTGCTTCCCAGGGGGACTCTTCCTGGGCCTTCACTCCGGCTCGCAGATAGCATTCCCTAGTAAACCACCTCACACGAGACTTTCCCATAGGATAGAGTCCACACTCCTTATCTGAGCAGTAATGACCTTTGGAAACTGGGCCTCTAGCTAGCGTGTCATACCCTGGTCACAAGAGAATACGCATACTCTTTCCCATCCCTGTGGAGTGGCTTTGCTCATCCCTGCTCCCTGCTTATAATTCTGGGGTGTGCAGAGAGGTAGGAAATTCTGTAATTTACTACAACCACAACCTTACAAATGAGGAAATTAAGGCCCAGAGTACAAAAGTCTGGCCCAAGAGGCTTAATGGCTAATTTAAGACAGAACTGAAAGCTCTCCTGGTTTTTATGAGCTTCTGTTTCTAGTTCCTAAAGTGTCCATGAATATCTATGTTCTAGTTCTGAAAGTCTACTGAATTATTCGTTTCCACTTTCAACCTCTCAAAATACATGGATGCCCATTTCCCTCTAAAAAACTAATACTTTTTATTGCCTGAGGCATTTTGTCTTCCACTAAAGAAACAGATAGTAATTGACTTTTACTCAGTGGTTCAATCCAGTTCCCCAGCATTTGCTGGAAACATTATACAATCACTCATGATGAGTGCAGTGAGGAGACAAAAATGAGTAAGATATGTCCTTTACTCCAAAGAAGTTTATAACCCAGTGGATGAAAGAGAGGACTGTGAGGAAATATATCAGTCTATGCTGTGATTGTTATAATGGGAGAGCAAGCCAAAAAGATTTAAAATATCTATACTCTAGTTATTCAAAACATATATAAAGAAACACATGCAGAAGATGTCCACAGGCATAGGATATACAATAGGAGCAAGAACAAGTCAACATACTTAGAAAACTAGAAGTTCAAAAAGAAAGCTATTTACAGATGTAAGTATTTTAAAGCCAATAATCATCCAGGATGAACCAATGAACAAATACATTAGTGCCTGCTACATACAGGCCATTTGCTTCTTATACAAACATATGCTGCAGTGTTTCAGACAACCAGCAACCAAAACACTAGTTACAATAAAACAAAAAGAGACCTTGAAAAGCATCTGGTCCAGTGCCCTCCTAAAGAAACCAAGGTTCCACGGGTTCATTTTCTTCTCCAATTTATTTCCCCCGAGGGATCCAGCCACTCCCATTCTTCCCCAACAACTCCAACTTGAATCCTCAATCTCTCTTGACCTTTTCATCTCCCTCATCCCCAGGAGTCAATCAACTCCCACATCTGTGGCTTTTGGGCAGATCCATCCCGTAACTGTATCCCTCCCACCTTCAAGCTCCTCTTCAGTCAGGTCCCTGCATGGAGACTGGGCTTCCCAAGTAATTCCTGAAATCACGGTCTCTTCCCAAGCCATTCATCACAGTGCTGGACTTCCTAAGCATGGCTCTGATCATGCTGATCCTTTGCTGACAAAAAAATCCTAAAAACCAAAAACATGTTTGGTTTAATTGCCGAGTTCTCTCATTCTCAGCCCCATCTGTTTCTGATTGTTCCTTCCCCCACACCAACACTCAGTCCACCTAGGCTAGACTACCCCCTACTCCCACACTCATCCTGCACTCCCTCTCCCATCCAAAGATGGGATGGTGCCATTCCCCAAAATGCCCTACCTGTCAAGGCTTTATCCACTTGCCAAGATCCTGCTGGACGGCTCCCTCTTCCATTAGGGCTTCCTAGATCTCCAGCTGTTCATTCATCTTTTGACCCACTTCCCCACACCCTGTTTCCCACTGTGCATGACTTATACTTACTTCACAGCATTTAATCTTTGAATTGTGGTTCCTGATGTGTCAGCTAAACCATTAGATCAGTGCTTCTCAAATCATGTCCCCACACCAGCTGCATCAGCATCATCTGGGAACTTGTTAGAAATGCAAATTTCCCACCCGGCCCAGAACTACTGAATCAGAAACTCTAGGGTGAGGCCCAGCACTCAGCTCTGATGAGCCCTCCAGGGGATTCTCCTGTGCAGTGGAGTGTGAGAACCACTGACGGAGACTGTAAATCCCCCGAGGATAGTGGCTAGGACTAGGTTAATTCACACCAGTTTCAGAGGCAGGGCCTGCAACAGACAAAAGAGCACTAGTGGAATTTCCGGAAATAAACTGCCCAGGGTCACACTAAGTCACTTGAGGAGACAAAACCAGAACTCAGGTTACCATGAGTATCAGACCAGAGTTCTTTCCAGCACGATCAGTCTCTAATGGTGACTGTAGGCCACTGAAGTTCATGTATAAGTGTCCATGTGTTGTAGGAAATGCACTTAAATTGCTTAAGAATGACAAATTGTGCAATTAACAAATCAGGTCATTTTCAGTCCCTAACTTCAAAAGGAGTTAGTGGAGCTGGTCCAGGAGGCTTACTTAGAGATGTCGTTCTTGTGTAAAGGGAGATCCTGCAAGAACTGAAGAATAACCAGCCGCTGAACTTGTGTGCCTCGAAGTCTCTAAAAAACTATGAAAAAGTATATTACGCTCACAGAATGGATTTAGAGGTGGACCCAGGAGATTGCCTTTTAAAAAACATACCATATTGTAGCTATAAATGCCTACTATATTATAAATTAGCAGCTTTTGACCAAAACTTCTGCAAATATCTTAATAATGTGGAAAAAGCTGGCGTGTACCGATGTGAGTAAGTATCTAAATTTCTCACTTATTTATTTGGGCCTCCTATTTAAAATTGACTTAAGTTGGCTGAATTTCTTGAGAGTTTATTCTTTTTTTCCAAGTCTTTAGAATCTTTAAAGGCTTACTACTCCTCAAACACGTTCTTCCTTACATTTTGTGATGGCTGTCATGTGAACCGTCGCCTGGGAAAATTCACCCTCCGTTTTTCATGACTCCTTAGTAAAATGATAGATAAATGGAAGGATCACTGATCCCTTAAATCCTGAAACCTAAAGAAACTTTAAAGGGAAGGGAAAAGTGCTCAGGCTACTGGGTCCAGGTAACACTCACCCAGGCAGGGCTAAGACTGTCCTTCTGTTGTTTCATCAGCTGCAGCGGGAAAGTGGGCTTGGTAAGATCAAAGGGGACCAGACCAGTTCAATGCTGTGGGAGGCATTGCAAAACTGAAGGATGAGACTGAGCTCAGTAAATGACTATCACTTAAACATCTTCCACTAATGTAATTCTAAACTCATTTTTGCAACCTTAAGCAATGCATCTACATTTTGAAGAAAACCAAGCCCTTGTTTTGGGAAACAATGTCTTCCAAGCCTACCTACCCTCTGAGGAGAAGAGGCTCCAGGGTGGCTGGAGAGCCCAGAGGCTAATTCAGGGCCTGAAGACCTTCAGGTGAGGTTGGGGTGGGGGGGGGAGTAACCATCCCCTCTGCCCTGGGGCTGCTGGAGTCCTACATCAAGCTTTCTGCTCAGCAGGGAGCCTGCTTCTCCCTCTGCCTGCCTCTCTGCCTACTTGTGATCTCTCTCTGTCAAATAAATAAATAAAATCTTTTAAAAATAAAAATAAATAAAATAAATAAAGAAGCCAGGCCTTACCTGAAGCAATCCCTTTCCTTCCCGGCCCTAGACCCAACTTGGCTTATGTGCTATGACAAAGTAAAAATATTATATTCATTTCTGGTCATTCCTACTCATTGAATATACGGTCATTTTTAAAAAAGATTTTATTTATTTATTTGACAAAGAGATCACAAGTAGGCAAAGCAGCAGGCCGAGGGAGGGAGGAAGCAGGCTACCTGCTGAGCAGAGAGCCCAATGAGGGGCTCGATCCCAGGACCCTGGGATCATGACCTGAGCAGAAGGCAGAGGCTAATTAACCCACTGAACCACCCAGGCATCCCTGAATATAGTTATAGACAGATGTCATAGCCTCTCTAGGTCCCTGGCCCTAAGAAATCACAGTGTAAGGTAACGTTTGCTGTATAGAAGTCATCAGATTAAAGGACTATGATTTAGTGAATGAACAAACTAAATTAAGAAAAAAATTCTGGGTGGAATCAAAAGATAGTATTAATACAGGCATCAGTTTGGTAAGAAAGAATGAGAATTAAATGTCTGATCTGGTTGTGTTAAAATCATTCTAATTACAGGCAATTAAGTGAGGTGCTTATCCTTTATACTTAACCTGTGCTTAATTCTCATGCAATACTATAATGACTCCTCAACACGTTCTAAATTAATACCGTTATTCTTTATTGGACTGCAAAAGTAAACCCCTCGTGCCTGTCTAGCCAGATGTCAAGGTCCAGCTCTGTATCCTACTGGCAACTGATTTACAGGCCCGAGTTCATTTGGCCACTTATGGGGTCGACCCTGCTGGAACGGGCCTCACAGGCTCTGTAGCAGGACTGAGTCCTCAGTGGGGACATCAGAGCATAGGGATGCATGGATAGCCCACCGCACACTAAGCCATTAACCAATAGGGGACTCAGAAACATCTCTCTGGCTCAAATAGCCAGGTCGTCTGGTGTCTGCATATAATAGCCCACAACTTTGATTTTTAAAAAGGAGAACTTGCTGCGACTAAAGCCACTCTCTAAAGTATTTCTGTGTGTGTGAACTGGGACAGAAACAAGAACGCCTAAAAGCATTGAATTTTAGAACAAAATTAACTAATAAAATACAGAAGAAAATCTAGAACACTAAAAGATGTAAAGGGAATGAAATATTTTTGGATGCTTTTCCTTTATTTTAAGCCAGGTCAAAAGACAGGCAAGGACACGTTAGACTTTTAGATGATTTTTAAAAAGGTGAGATATAAGTTTACATACAGCCTCTTTAACTTTATAATAGAGAAAAATACGACACACTGGAGATTTGTCTTAAAACAGAAAGCATGGAAGACTGGCATGGGGGCTTCTGTAACAAGTCTAACATTCTCTCCGCAGTAAGACACTATGCTGAGCAGCATTTTCAAAGGTTCCACTTAAGGAAAATCTAAAGAAAAAAAGATAAGAAGATCAAAAATTACTCGCAAGAGTTATTCAACTTCCTAAGGACTTTTTAAAAGACAGATGCCTACAGGGGCTCTTGGGTGGCTCAGTGGGTTAAGCATCTGACTCTTGGTTTCAGCTTAGGTCATGATCTCAGAGTCCCGAGTTCCAGCCCTGGTTCAGGCTCTGTGTTCTGCAGGGAGTCTGGTGGAGATTCTCTCTCTCCCTCTACCTCTGCCCCTCCACCCATTTATGCTCTCTAAATAAATAAATAAATAAAATCTTTAAAAAACAGATGACTACAAATCTTCCTAGAGTGAGTCTCAGCAATAACTTAAAATACCGAGTGCAAACTCAGTCTACAATAGGGGAAAAGACACATTTTGACCTCTGCTCCTCAAAAAAACCACTGAAATGCTTCTATTTTAAGGTATTTTTAAAAGATTTTATTTATTTATTTGATAGAGAAATCACAAATAGGCAGAGAGGCAGGCAGAGAAAGAGGGGGAAGCAGGCTCCTTGCCGAGCAGGGAGCCCAATGCAGGGCCCGGTCCCAGGACCCTGAAATCATGACCGAAGCCAAAGGCAGAGACTTTAACCCACTGAGCCACCAGACACCCTGAGAAATTTATTTTTGATAAAAAAAGACTATCAACAGAACTATCAGCTGAAATACTTCTATTTTAACTTTATTCTTACAAAAATAAAGAAAAATCTAAGTGATAATTTTTTCTTTATTGTTCCAAATAAATAAATGCAGAAATAGGATATTTAAAGGGCAAACAAAGAAGTGAAGATTAAAAAAAAAACAATAGTTTTCTAACATTTTTTAAATAACAGGAAGATTATTTGAGTAAAATTCCTAAAAAGCCCAATATAAGTAAAAAACACAGTATTGGATTATATAATCCAAAGTAGAAGATAAATATCCATGTGTCCATATAAATAAGTAATGGAATAAATAAATAAATAAATAGGGATGGAAAGATAAATCTTCCATGCAGACACAATCTAAATAATTCATAGAGCTACTACCCTCTCTAGGAGGTAGAGCATAACTGCTCATCACAACATATGTGAGGGGGCGCCTGGGTGGCTCAGTGGGTTAAAGCCTCTGCCTTCAGCTCAGGTCATGATCTCAGGGTCCTGGGATTGAACCCCGTATCAGGCTCTCTGCTCGGCGGGGAGCCTGCTTCCCTTCCTCTCTCTCTGCCTGCCTCTCTGCCTACTTGTGATCCCTGTCTAATAAATAAATAAAATCTTTTTTTTTTAAAAAAAAAAAGTATGTGACATCTTTCCAAAGGGTACAGTATTGAAAAGAGGCAAATAAATAACTTGGCGATAGAGAACCCTGGCACTCCCTCAGCCAAGTGATCAAAATTACCATCGATAATAGTATATCATGCTGATGATGCGTGCCCTTAATACAATGCGATGAGAATGGTATTTTACTGCTGTGATTTTCCTCTCAAAACCCATAATCCCAGTTTAATCAGGAGAAAAAAATAATAAGAATTATGACTGAGGGACATTCGACAAAATACTAGTACCCCTTTAAACAGTCAAGGTCATCGAAAACATGGGAAAGTCTGAGAAACAATCACAGGCAAGAGAAGCCCAAGCAGAGAGGACTACTAAATGTAGCATTGTATTTTGGATGGGCTACTGGAACAGAAAAAGGATACTAGGGAAAAGCCAAGGAAATCTGACTAAAGTATGGACTTTAGTTAATAATGCGTTAATATTGGTTCATTAATTCTAACAAATGTACCCTACCAGAGTAAGATGTTAATAACAGAGGAAACCAGAGCTTACCCATGTACACTATCTTTGCAACTTTTCTGTAAATCTAAAAAGTTTATTGGGGTCTCTGGGGGGTCAGTCCATTGGGCATCTACCGTTGGCTCAGGTTATGATCCCAGGGTCCTGGGATAGAGCACCAGGTCCAAGCTCCCTGCCTGGGGGGAGCCTGCTTCTCCCTCTGCTCCTCCCCCAACTCATGTTCTCTCTCTCCCTCAACCTCTTTCTCAAATAAATAAATAAGCAGAAATCTTAAAAAAAAAAAAAAAAGATAAAAATATTTTTTAAAAGGCAAATATACTAAATTACGGGTTTTTAATGAGATGCCTTTGGTGTACGTGGGGTTTAGAGAAGCCCCAGAACTCTGCTCTCGGCATCCCGACCCCACCTCAGTTCCAACTGCCCCTGAAACATGGAGCAGTTTGAAAACCACTACCTTGAAAAACTGGGATATGGGATCGTTACAAATGCCAGCCCATTCCAGGCCGTGGGGCAGGCCCTAGCTGCATGACACAGTCCTGCCTTCAGCAGACTGATCAGTTTAGACCACAAGCCCCAGGCCGGCAGAACACACTTACATGCACGTGCACTTGCTTAGCACTTGGTGGGCATTGAAGGACTCCGCTTCATAAACTCTCTAACCCCAGAATGAGCAGGAACCACTGCAAACACAGGGTGATGGCTTTCACTGTCAACCCAATTAGCCTTCTTGGCAATGGAGTTGCAAAAATTACCTTGCCATTAGTCAAGCCTGTTCAGTGTGTTCCGGTGGGATTGGATAGGGCAAACCTCGCCAACATGCATATCTGTTAATCTGGTGTCTTACAGAGTGATGCATACGCCCCAGTTCCCATCACCCTCCCTAAACTGTCCCTCCTAGCACTCAAAAGAAGAGGGGGAACAGGGGCTTCCTGAAATTGATCGGGTTTACTTTCCATTAATTTCATGCTGAATTGATTCCTTCTGTCACAGGTAATTCACCCCTAGGACAGATAGGTGCAGCTGAATCGACTCCTCATAAGCTCTCCGAAAATGAAAGGTGACATTGACACAGGAAGCCACAAATTGTATTTCCCACGGGTCAACAGGGACCCTTGTTCCAAATTGCAGTAACATTCGTCAATGAATCGTTGCCATGAACGTGATAACATCTGCAGGGTCAGAAAAGAACAATTAGGAGAGCAGTTGAACTGTCTGGGAAAGCAGGGTTCACACTAACATCATATACTCATATAGCAATTGGGAGAGGCATTCGCTGAACAAGTAATTAGTGAGCACCTACTATGTGCCAGGCGAGTCCCTGCAGTCACAGAGCTTACATTCTTGTGTAGGAAACTCAGTGTTCAAGAAAATCAGACCAGAAGAAGAATTCAAAGAGGGCAAGTGCTGGGATGAAAATAACACATAATGACAGGCTAGGAGGGATGAGCTGGGAGGCAAAGCAATGCAGACTGAGTGGAGAAGCAGATCCCACCGTCAGGGAAAGCCTTTCTAGGAAGGTAACATTTGAACTTTTTCTCATGACCTCAGTGTTAAAAAGATGCAAGCCATGCTGGGACTTAGGACAAGAGTGTCCCAGGCAGAGGGAACGGTGCCATCCATTCAAAGGCCCTATGGTGGAACCCAGCTTAGAGTGCTCCAGAAACAGAACCCTTCCAATAAGCCCAAGAGATGGGCAGTGGCCCCTGAGAAAGGTGAAAACTGAGGCAGTACCTTCACATCTGCTCCTAGGAGCCCTGAGGTTCCAGCGCTGAAGGGCAGAGGATGCCAGGTGGTAGTCAGGGAGGGAATACTGGAGGAGGCAGCTGGCTCAGTGGCGGCTGTCTAGGAACTGTCAAGAAGAACAGCTCTCCTTTTGGGTATTTACATAATGGGATTTTACAGAGGTGCTCCTTTAGAAAAGAGGTTTTTAGGGGTGGGGATGGAGAACGCAACAGCCGATATGTATTATCCACAGCCTTACAAAGATAACGGTGCTAGCGATATCCTTCTCCCATATAATGTGGAGCTAAAGAATGTCATGGGAAGAGAGTTTTTCTGACACACCATGAACTAGTTCACTCCTACCTGGAGAGTATACCCTGTTCTTAATTCTAAATACATTTTAAAAACACACCTCTGTAACTACACTCATTGGTAAAAAGCAATGAATCACGCTTCTTCTATTAAATACTATACTGCTATTAAATGAATCAAGGTTCCTCTATTATACGCCATGCTAGACTTATGGGTTAAGAAAAAATCAAATTTTCTAACTAATGTCAAAACATATACCCCAAAAGCATAATTATCAAAGGCAAACAGTTCACTCCCTCTAGTTAGAACCGGATTTGCAGCCAGAAGTCTTCCCACTACTTCTTATCACTGGGGTCTCATGAAATCCCACTCCCATTCAAGATTTCCTCCCAGGCAAAATTCATCTCTCCCTCAGCCATATTCCCATAGAGCCACATCTCCATGTCTATTCTGGCAGCAATTCCAGTTTGCTTGGTTATTATTCACGGATGTCGCTTGTACACGATTTGGGACGGAGACAGGAGGGCAACGTGTGAAAGAGGAGACCTAACATTTCCTGTGCCATTTCTGTGCTCCAGGCTCATGTTAAACCCTTTCTAGGCACTGTTTCCTACGGTCTTCACCATAGTCCTGTG
Source organism: Neogale vison (assembly GCF_020171115.1). Classification (NCBI taxonomy): domain Eukaryota; kingdom Metazoa; phylum Chordata; class Mammalia; order Carnivora; family Mustelidae; genus Neogale; species Neogale vison. The sequence continues at coordinate 95,870,034 of NC_058096.1, forward strand.
AGACACGTACAACTTTTATCCCTGTTTTACAGATGGAGAAACTAAGGCATAGAGAATTTTGACGTTACTTGTCTTATACCACATGGTGGTCGAGTCCTCTAGATCTGAACGCAAGCTCTTTGGCCCAAGACTGATGTCCACAGTCATTATTTCTCCCAGTGGGGACTTTGTGGAGCCCAACTGTGCCTTACAAGCCTCACAGACCTACTTTGCTTAGTCAAAGCCCCATCACCCTACATTCCCAGCCCCAAGAGTAGCAGCGTGGTGTTGATTGAGGCGAGGTAAGAGTTGGGGTTACAGTCTTTCCACCATGTTCCTAATTTTGAAATATTTACCATCTACATATCCCAACAGGTGGGTTTTTCCTTAGGATAATAGGATTCTAGCTGGATTTCTCCTCTCCCTTTTCTGTTTTTGTTGTAGTAGTGGTTGTTTTTGACATCACTATCATGTTCGTACCACAAATATACTTCCTCTCCAAATCCTGTACCCTTACCTTAACTTCTACATTTTTATTCCAAAGTGGAAGCAATGGTGAGATTTTTTCTCAAAACAATGTCAGATTTTTTCTTCAGTTTGCTATTTTTCCTACTGTTAGCCCTTTTTACCAAATCTCCTCCTTTGGGTTCTACATTTTCACACCACCTCCCTTCCATACATCTGGAGCTGTTTTCCTGCTGCTCTAAGCCATGGAAACCACATCCCAATCCATTGCTACCCCTCCAATCTCATTTCAAAGGACTTGTTCATCAAAACTTGGGTAGAGAACATTGCAGGGGAAAAGGCAAAAAAAAAAAAAAAAAAAGAGTACAGATGATAAATCACACAGACTGTTCACTCCATATCTACAAATGTATTTGTAAGAATAGTTAAATGGCACAATAGAACAAATAACTCAGTAAAACACCCATAAAATCTTCTTTTCTGGAAATAGCTATATATTTTGAATAAAATGAATCACACCATCTTCCTTCATCCATTAAATGCACCTTTTCATTCAGCTCACAACTATGGTTCACCACAATGGACACTGGAGACACAAAAATGTCAAAAACACAGTCTGTGGCCTCAAGAGCCTTCTCTTCTCACAAGGAAGGTAGATAATAAAACAATTGCAAACCTAGTGATTCCAACATCATGCTCTGTATAAAATCTATGCATACGAAAATGATGTAAACAAAAACAGACTAGATGGTAGGAAGATCCCAAGCAAGGGCCAAAGAGCCACCCGGTATCCCACTGTCCCCATTCTTTGTTGATTAACAATGGTTTTAAGCAACATTGAAGTCACTTCATGACAAACCACAGGAAAAATAATTTTAACTCCGTTTGGCATCTTGAAGGGCAGTAAGAGGTAACATACTAAAAAGCAGCCTTGTAGAAAGAGCTGGTAAGGTTTTAGCCCTGTCTTCTCCTTCTTTGCACCCTCTTCTGCTTTCTCCTCTCTCTGCATTTGTTTCTACCTCCCTGTCCACCACTTTTCTTTTCCCATATTTATTCTTTATTCCCCCTCATTCAAACTTGGGGGAAAAAATCGCTGTTGAATACTGAACTTTGATGTCCCTGTTCTTAATACAAAGTTTGTCAGTTTATGCCCTTAGAGGCATCTCTCTCTCTCAACAAAAGGACCAACCAAATGAAGTTATTTTTATTTCCGTGTTGCTCTTGGCTGATTTTCTTTTGCGCATCAGAGGTTTTTAAAAGTTTCCCAACTCGAGATCCAAAAAACTCAAAAATGATTGAGTACAGAATGACGATTCCCTTTGTGCAGAGGGAAGCCCAGGGCCAAAGGCATCAGCAACAACTGGGAAAGGAATCTGGGATCTGGAGCCCTAAGCAGCAAGACTTCTCATGGCCCACAGTTGGCCATAAGCTTCTGCTCTGTGCACCCCTGACATCACCCAGGATTTAACTGAGCAGATTAACTCCAGGATGGTCAAAATGATTATTAAAATACTGAAGCATTTCCCCCCGATTGATAAATATCCCCCACTCCACTCCCCTGCAAAAACAAAAAGCATATAAATGGCTAACAGACACATGAAAAAATGTTCATCATCACTAGCCATCAGGGAGATTCAAATCAAAACCACATTAAGAAACCACCTTACACGAGTCAGAATGGCCAAAACCAACAAGACAGTAGACAACATGTGTTGGAGAGTATGTGGACAAAGGGGAACCCTCTTACACTGTTGGTGGGAATGCAAGTTGGTGCAGCCACTTTGGAAAACAGTGTGGAGATCCCACAAGAAGTTAAAAATAGCTACCCTATGACCCTGCAATTGCACTACTGGGTATTTACCCCAGAGGTACACATGTAGTGAAAATAAGGGCCATGTGTACCCCAATGTTCATAGCAGCAATGGCCACAGTTGCCAAACTGTGGAAAGAGCCAAGATGCCCTTCAACAGACAAACGGATAAAGAAGATAGGGCCCATATATACAATGGAATATTATGCCTCCATCAGAAAGGATGAATACCCAACTTTTGTATCAACATGGATGGGACTGGAGGCGATTATGCTGAGTGAAATAAGTCAAGCAGCCAAAGTTAATTATCATCTAGTCTCACTTACTTGTGAAGCATAAGCAATAACACAGAGGACATGGGGAGAAGGAGAGGAGAAGGGAGTTTGGGGAAATCGGAGGGGGAGACAAACCATGAGAGACTGTGGACTCTGAAACAAACTGAGGGTTTTGGAGGGGAAGGGGGTAGGGGGTTAGGTGAGACTGATGGTGGGTATTAAGGAGGGCACGTATTGCATGGAGCAGTGCGTGTGATGCATTAACAATGAGTCTTGGAACTCTGAAAAAACAAAATAAAGTTTAAAAAAAATAGAAAACTGGAAAACAAAACAAAACACAAAAAAAGAAAAAACACTGGCCTTTTCAGACCTTCCCAGGATCTCTAGCCCAACCTTCTCAATCGGGAGGTAAGGCTTAATTAGCCCCAAAGAAGTTTTCCAGGACCTTGCCTTGGAAATACAGGTCATAACCAAACTCCCCCTTAATTTCCTCTTCTGAACAATAAGGGAGTCAAACTGATTTTCTGATTGCAATTATGTCAAATTATTTCTCCCTAAGGACACGGACAAGGACAAGCTAGGAATATCACAACCTGAAAAAAGCTTCTTTGTTGGGAGGATGGAATCTCAAGTTATAGGGCACTGGTGACACACCTGTGCCCAGATTCTGGGTACAGGCCGCCAGAGATAGGACCCTAGGTCTGCCATATGCCAGCTGTTTGATCTCTCTGTGCTTCCAGTCACCTCATCTATGAAACAGACATGATATTTTTACCTCTTCACCAGGATTATTTTGAGGATTAAATGTGTTCACATTTGTAAAATGCACAGAAATAATGCCTGGCACATGGTAAGCCCTACATAAATGTTAGTTAAATAAACCAGTCATTTTCCTCTGTCCCTGCAATGTTTGTTTAATAAATTCAAAAATTAAGAAAACTTCACAGCAGAAAGAGAAAAAAGAAACCCTGTGACATTACAAAACACTGACATACACTATGGTTGAATGACCCAGCACGAAACATCTGGGACCCAGATTTTACACTGCACTGTGAATTCAGGGAGACCAACACGCTGTAATGCATTCCCACCGCAGCCAAAGATGTGATCTGTACAACTCTTTTTCTAATCAGGAAAGTCACGGGCTTATGGGCAATGTAGGTTACAAGTTTCTCATTTTCACTCTGCAACAACACTTATCCACAGCCCAGCTGGAGAATAAGTTTTATTGTGTGGTGCTAACACTTAAAGGATTGTAAACATACAACCAGGCTTGGCACAGGGACAGCTATCTCCTGAACACAATGAGTCAGACCAACTGTGAGTTTAAAGAGCCACATCTCCTGCTCTGAGTCCTCTAGCACCGATGTTTAGTAAATACGGGAGGGCAGAAGAAATTACTATACCCAACCGCTAGCTTGGTCAAAACTGCTCCTACTTATGAAAAAGGTGCGATGATCTGACCTCAGGCATCATCAGATACATGCTACTGCACAACTAAAAGAGACAGAAGTATTTGGATGTTCTGTGAGATATATTAAGGGGGAGGAAACAATCAAGAACAATAACTCCGTCCTGGACTCCTCCCAATTCCTCTCTCTCATCCTCCCTCTGGAAAGCTAAACTTCACCATACTTTTATATGCAAATTTAACTAGCTCACCAGCTCACCGGTATCTAGTGAAGTCACAGATCTTTCTTGATGGAGATAAGATTGACGAAACACAAACTGGCTGTGGCTTTTCACCTTTCCTCTTTAAAAGTGCATTTCTGTAAAGCTACGAGAAGGATCTCAAACTCTGCTTCCTGAGAAGACCAAAGCCTGCAGCACAATCATGGCCATCAAAATATTCTGAAAACCCTAGAAGAAAGACAAACAGTGTTCTGTGGGTGGACAGCGGGGATGCAAGCGCAATGAGAAGCACGTAACGTGGCTGAACTGTATGCTTACAAATGGCTAACGTGGCAAATTTTATGTGATTTATTTACCACAATAAACATAAAACAACTTTAAAAAACTCTGTAAGTTCAAGGTAAACGAATGTCATAATAAATTTCTCATGAAGAAACCCACACTTGGGGACGCCTGGGTGGCTCAGTGGGTTAAGCAGCTGCCTTCAGCTCAGGTCATGATCCCGGCGTCCTGGGGTCGAGTCCCACATTGGGCTCCTTGCCCCGCAGGGAGCCTGCCTCTCCCTCTGACTCTGCCTGCCACTCTGCCTGTGCTCTCTCTCTCTCTGACAAATAAATAATAAAATCTTAAAAAAAAAAAAAAAAAGAAAGAAAAAGAAAAAAAACCCACACTTGGGGGCACCTGTGTGGCTCAGTGGGTTAAAGCCTCTGCCTTCGGCTCAGGTCATATTCCAGGGTCCTGGGATAGAGCCCCACATCGGGCTCTCTGCCCAGCAGGGAGCCTGCTTCCTTTCCTCTCTCTACCTTTCCTCTCTCTCTGCCTGCCTCTCAGCCTCCTTGTGATCTCTGTCTGTCAAATAAATAAATAAAATATTTAAAAAAAAAAAAAAAAGAAAGAAAGAAAGAAACCCACACTTGGTCATCAGACAACTCCCAAAGAGCAGGGTCTCCCACTATCCCATTTTAAGTGAATCAACAAACCTAAATGAGCTTTATACAGCACTTAACACTGTGAGTAATAACTACTCTGACATCAGGGACAAACATGATAAAAACACACCTTCCTCAAATCCTTAACTATCTTGCTTCTTGTATGGATTGTGTTATACTGGATCCTGGAAAGGCACACTGGGAGTTCACACAATTAGTTGAAAGATCCCCAAAGGACATTTAAATGCTGTAGACAAATTCAAGCTAAAAGCCAGTGTACAGATTCAACTGTATGTATCTTACAAAACATTTAATACTGAAAGATCTTTATTCAAACAGGCAATGTGTAAATGTGGTTTCTGTGAACAGCTCAAGCTGTCGATTCTTTTCATTCTTTAGGCTTTCATCACACCACCATTAATTAGCCCTTTTAACAAATCACAAAGGTCTCTGGGTACCTAGTTCTCCAAAAGCCCTCAGAAGGCCCACAAGGGGTTATCTCAACTGAAGTTGGCAGACCTGGCAGATAAAAGTTAATGGAACTCTCCATTTTGGGGAAAGACCTAGAGATGATCAAACACAGAAACAAACCATGTGGTCTTAAGCATCTACCTGTATCTAGTACTTGCCAGAGTAAGTAAAGAAGGCAATAAACCGAGACTTGGAGAATAGCGATAGCTCTGGACTGATTGTACAAGGGCAGTTCTGAAGGGCTTCACAAGATCCTATCCAACGCTGGGAGCACCCCGATCCTGGATCCGAGACTGAGGTCCCAAACACCTCGAGGCGAAAAGAGACAAACGAGCCTTTTAACCTACGTCCCGCTCCCGGCCCGCTTGCCCTTGCCCCACCCCACCGTCACCACCTCGTGGGCGCACAGAGTAGCTGCGTGCCCACACGCCCAGGGCCGTGCATCTGGAAGGCTGGGCTCTAAGCCTCGGAGCGCAGCACTTCCTGCTTGGTTGGGGATGCTGGTCCCCTAGCGCCGCCATCCCCGTCATCCCGGCGCAGGGCAGGACCCGGGGGCACCGGCCCCACCGCACAGGCGTGGCCCACGGTGCATCCCGAGGCACGCCCCCATCTTCCCTAAAGCCCGCGCGCCTCTGCTCTCCAGGCAGCGCCCACCCGCGCGAAAGCGCGCCGAAGTTGGTTCGCGTCGACTCCGCGAGCCCTGGGCCCGAAGGCGCGCACGGGAGGCCCCCGACCCCAGGGAGGCTGGTCCCGCTGGGCCGTCCGGGGCTGGCGCCCGCCGCCGACGCCTCCGCCAAGGTCCCGTCCGAGCTGGGCGGGGAGCGGCCGGCTGCCCGGAGGCCGGCGGGAGGAGGGACGGAGGGCTAGGGCGGCGGAAACCAGACGCCTGCGGCAGCCTGGCGCGCCCTGCGACGGCGCGGCTCCTACCTGTAGGGCGAAGGCGGCCGCGGGCACCTGCGCGGTAACTGCGAAGTCTCCGGGCTCGGTTGCAGCTGGCACCGCTGGAGGCGGGGAGGAAGGGAGCGGGGAGGGCCTGAGAGGGGACCGCGCCGCGCCGCGCCGCCGCCCGGAACTCGCCGCCCGGATTCGCCCGGGCCTGGCAGGGGTGGGGCGAGGCGGTGCCGGGTCCGGGTGCGCAGCAGCGCAGGCTAGCCGCCCCCGCGGGCCAGGAGGGCTCCGTCGGCGCGGCCTGTGTCCTTGTTTCCGTTTCTTCTTCTCTGTCCTCCCCGAGTTACGTGACTCAACCGTGTCATCCTACGGAATGTTCACTAGCATTATTGTTACTACTTTCAGGAACTCTCAACCCACCAAGTGCCCAGGCACTGTTCCAGGAGCTTTGCCTGTGTTATCCTCCTCTCGTCTACTGCAGCCAGGAGCCGCAAGGGGCCCACTCTGCAGGCAGGGAAACACGGGTGGAAATGACTTGCTTCAATTAACTGAGTTAAGAAGTAGTAGGCTTGATGACATCACCTATAAGCCTTCTTCCAACTTCCCGGGCTGGTGTTACTGCTAATTTATAGGTAAGGAAACTGAGGCCCAGAAAAGCGAAGTAACCAGCGTAAGGTCACACAAATTTAGAGAATACTGAAATTTGTGCCTCGATGTCTAAAACGCAAGCTAATTCAGAAATCTTAGCATAAAATAATAGGTTGGGAGTAAAACATGAAAAATTTCCATTCTGCCCATGGAACTGTACAAATACAGCAATTTTTAGGTTTTTAGTCCACCTAGAATAAAGTCTTAAGAGAAAGAGAACCTGTTGCCTTGTGGCTTGATGAGCAGGCCTTTTGGAGTATGGTTTTGACTATAAGCCAGCTCCAGCCTCATTACATAATATTACATTCGGCCAAGGCCAAAGGAAGCAATCCCTCCACGTACAGCAAACTGTTAATAATGAAGGCAACTTTAGAGCACTTAGTGGATATGCACAGCTAAGACAGGCGGACTTACATAATGTCTTCCTGCAAACATGGAACTACATGAAATGAGAAATATAATATTCCAGTCCAGGGAAAGGAAGGGGGGGGTGAAATTGCAGTCTGGAACTCTTTTTCCTGTAACCTATAGTTGCTCATCCCTCCCAAGACTACATTTTTTTCTCTTGAGCACATCTTTTCCTAATGATAGGAGAGTCACACAGCCGTCACTCTTTCCTTGTTGACAGAAATGATTGATGTCTTTTACATCCTAGGATACTGACAGATTTTTACAATTAAACACATGGCCCTCTGACCAAACAGAGTATTGCCTAAGGAGAGTTTGGCTGGTGTAAGACAGGCATATTACTGAAAGGCGGATGCTCTTTCCTCCTCTTCTTTCTCAAGTTTTATTAGTCACAGATGATTTGGTAAGTATTCTACACACAATTAACTGCACTCTTACAAGCTTGTCTTGAGAAATTAGAATACTTTTGATTGAGAAGCAGCAGGCTATAAAAACTGCATCCCAAACCTAAAACAATAGGTCTTTCTATTAACTATGATTAAAAATAAAATTAAGTGCACGGCCAATAATTGAATTTCTGCTTCCCTGTGCTAGAGGAATCAAATAGTAAAAGGCCGTTTTGGACTGCCAAAGAGAAGTTTTAGATATGGTATGATTCTGTATGTAATCCTTTCTATTTTCCTGAGCGATTTGGTGATTGTTGGTGGTTGCTGTTATTTTCCCAAATCTTGCCTATCTTCAGAGATGTGAAGAAAAAAGTGACAGCAAAATCCTATTATATATCCATGTGGATACACATTTGACATTTTTATCAGACAAATGATATTTTAAATCCTCTTTAATTTTCATCTTTTCTTCTCAGTATAAAGGAAATATATGCCCATTTTTATTAATTTCTACATTTCTATTTTACAAAAATAGAGAGTTTTGGAGATGACAGAAAACAAATACTTTCAATTAAAATTACCTCTAAGCCCCCCAACATATCACCCCATTGTTAACATTTTGATGTATTCCTTTCTTGTTCGTGTTCAAACCATAAACAGATTTTTATTATAAAATTAGCACCATGCTATACAAGTTAGAATCTTGCTTGTCTCACTGCTTCAGTACTTATGAGTATTTCTTACTGTGACTAATTTTTTAAATATAATTTTTAGTGGTTGAAATATGTTCCAGCCATTTTTTAATCTATTTATCTATTGATGGCTTTGAGGATGTTCCAGACCTTGGGCAGTTTACAAACATGCTAGAATGAACACTGTAAATACCAGTCTTTGTTGAGATCTCTAAATTCCTAGGAGAGACTCCTTAAAGTGGAACGACCGGGTCAACCTTTATAAATATTTCAAAGCTCTGTGAGATATTGCAAAGATACTTTCCAATTATTAAGTATCATTTGCCTATATTAGAAAATGTGATGGATCAAAATCATATCTTGTTTTAATCAGCACTTACTCAATAACAATAATGATGAACACTTTTTTCATGTTTACTTGTTGTACTATTGACTGAGAATGGTATATTAGTGTCCACTCCCTGGTTTTTTATATAATATTATTGCTTTTTTTTTTTTAAAGATTTTATTTATTTATTTGACAGAGAGAAATCACAAGTAGATGGAGAGGCAGGCAGAGAGAGAGAGGGAAGCAGGCTTCCTGCTGAGCAGAGAGCCCGATGCGGGCCTTGATCCCAGGACCCTGAGATCATGACCTGAGCCGAAGGCAGCAGCTTAACCCACTGAGCCACCCAGGCGCCCTATTATTGCTTTTTTTGTTAATTTGCATTAATGCTTTTAAGAGAAACATTATTTATACATACATATACATTACTTATAGAACAGTCTATAAAATATAATGATTACTAATACACATATCATTTTTAGATTGCTCTATAAAATTTGCTCGCCAGTGTGTTCCCCAGATTTTCCCTCATGGTATTTCTTTATATGTAACATTGTTGTCCAAATCATCGAGGTCAGTTTGGGATGCTCAGCATCTATCATCTTTTAGAATAGATCCATTTTCTCTCTTTTTCTTTTTTTCTGTAGAGAGAAAGGGAGGTGGGACAGAGACAATCTCAAGTAGGGTCCACGCCCAGCATGGAGCGGGATGCAGGGCTTGAGGTCATGACCCTGAGATCATGACCTGAGCTGAAATCAAGAGTTGGGTGCTTAATGGACTGAGCCACCCAGGCACTCCTGGTAGTTCCATTTTCTTATAGAGCACCCTTTCCCAAATGTGTATAGTCTCAGTAAGAGAGCAGTTTGGGCAGCCGTCTCTAAGGCAAAGGGCAGATCCTTTCTCTGACTCCTACCACCACTCCATTTACTCCAAAAGCCAGGTGGACGGAATCTCAAGGAATGAGGAAGCAACCAGATGCTATGTGTGAGGTAGGACTCACTGAGCAGAGGCAGAAGCAGCTCCAGCAGCAGATTTGCCCTGACCAGGGCAACCCACTGAGAGACAGTTAGTTTCCAACTTCCTGATTTTTTTGTTTTTAACCTTCTGCACTTCCTTAGCTTTTGCTGTCCCCAGGATTGCCTTAAGTCTGTGGGCCCCCAGTGCTCTTTTCTTTCAGGTGGCAAGCGTCTGTGTGCATTGTTTGCCTCACTGACATAACCTGTGTGATTTCTGCGTCTTTCAGCCCACCTAAGAGTCCCCCGATTAGCAACCATTCACTTCATTTATAAACAATTATTAATGCTAATTAACTAACCACAGCACATAGCTACTCTAAAAACACAGAAACGGAGGAAGGTATTTTATCCTTGATCACCTGCTGACATAAATCAATTCAGCCATCATAACAGTGACAGAAAGATGAGAATAGTGTGGTTATCAAGACTTAAATTTTTTTAAAATGCATGACCACAGCTAGGACCTAGGGGCTCAAGAGAGAATGAGGAACAGAGTACACGTCACCAAGGTATGTCAAAGCTCCATGTGTCTATATCTTCATCTTAGCTCTCTGTGGATCCTTCATGTTCTGCAATTTCTCCCAGCAATGTTCAGCTTGTGGGCTGTCTAGTCCATGACTCTTTAAAAAGGGGCCACCCTTGACACCTCAGCTCCAGCTGAAACACCTGAGATGAAGCTTCTCAGTTGCCCTCAGCCTGCCCCTTTGAAGGGTTTTCTTATCCAAAAGTTGTTAAATAAATCTAATAACTTTTTAAAAATATCTCTGTGTCTTCAATGTTTACTTGCTGTTCAAAATTGTACTGATTGTCGGGCACCTGGGTGGCTCGATTGCTGAAGCGTCTGCCTTTGGCTCAGGTCATGATCCCAAGGTCCCCATCAGGCTCCCTGCCTAGCGGGGAGCCTGCTTCTCCCTCTCCTCCCCACTTGTGCTCTCTCCTGTTCTCTCTCTGTCATTGTCTCTGTCCCTCTCAAAGAAATAAAATCTTTAAAAAATAAATAGAATTTGGGGCGCCTGGGTGGCTCAGTGGGTTAAGCTGCTGCCTTCGGCTCAGGTCATGATCTCAGGGTCCTGGGATCGAGTCCCGCATCGGGCCCTCTGCTCAGCAGGGGGCCTGCTTCCCTCTCTCTCTCTCTCTCTGCCTGCCTCGCCTGCCTCTCCATCTACTTGTGATTTCTCTCTGTCAAATAAATAAATAAAATCTTTAAAAAAAAATAAAAAAAATAAAAATAAAAAATAAATAGAATTCTACTCATTTTCATGGATTTGTACATATGTACAAGGTGTGATTATTAAATAAGAAAACATACAAAGTAACTTAAAAGAGTGAATATTTGTTTAGAACAATACAAGTGTATGTCAACTGATGGCTGCAAGTGTATTGGAGTAAACTATAAAAGCAACTGTACTCATTTTCCCATACAATCCAGAAATGGCACAGTAAAAACTGATCCCAAGAAAGTAATGGCTTTAGGAACCCATAATAAAGAAAAACAACCTTTTTTCCCCCCAAAACAGCTCTATCTAAATATACTAATATATTTTTGGCTTTTAGACTTAACATCAAATACAAGTGTTTCTCCATTCATTTGTCCTGAATACCTACTATATTGCAGGTCCTGTTAGAGCAGCCGAGGATACTGCCTGAACAGAATGGAAGACTCTGTCTGTCTGCCTGAATGGAAGTCTGTCTGTAGGCAGACAGACCTGAAATATAGAGGAGATGCTGGTACCGTGGAGGACTATAAACCAGGGTAAAGAAAAAAGCTTCACTGGTAGGGTTGGGGGAGACAGGGAAGGCTTCCCAGATAAGGTAACATTGTAGCAGAACGAAAGGAGCAAGGCTTGCCGATGCCTGAGGATAGATCATCTAGGCAGAGGGACTAAGGAGGTACAAAGGCCATGAGGCGGACATGTGTTTGGTGTTTTCAAGGAAGGGTAAGGAGGCAAAGGTGAACAGAGTGGCGTGAGCAAGGAGAAAAGTAACAGACTGAAATCACAGGGGAAACAGGGAGCCAGTCTCTAAAAGGAAGAAGTCTGAATTTAATGTCAGTTGATGTCGAAAGCTTCAGGCCAAAGAATGTCGTGCTCTGACTTCTGTTTCAGAAGGGCCACACAGACTGCTGCGTGGGGAATAGACCCCAGGGGGGTGAAGGTCGAAGCTTGAAGACACAGCAGCTGCCCAAGCAGGGGTGGACTTGAGCAAGAGTCGTGGAGGTGATAGAAGTGGTCAGATTCTGTATCTTGGTAGAGGCAGGAGAGAAACCAATATTCAGAAAGCCAGATATTCAGGGTGAGCCTTATTTGGCAAGGGTATCCACTCCTTTTCCCCAACAATAAAAAGTTCATGGGGAGACGAATTAGTGAAGCCATCGGTGGGGCCAATTAGTTTCATTCATTTTGCACTTTTTATCTTCAGTGAGGCAAATGTTCTATTTGTTTGTGAAATGAAAGTTTGAGCTCTTAGAGTTTACCCCTGTAGAACTTAGTTCTACCACTTTAGTCCCGTTCCTGTCCCGTGCATATTCCTATTTTAAAATTACAGACAGATTTCTTTCCTGTCAAGTTCTTTACTCAGCCTTCACCTGTATAAACATACAACCAATTCAACCTCTTCATTCCTAACTGCAGTGCTGGTTGAAATCAGATATGACATCTTTAGTCTCAGAATCATCTAGCGTCAGAACCCTTCTCCTCCATTATAATTAGCATTCTTTGCATTCTTTAAGAAAAATATTTCTGCAAACACTTGTTTGGTTTTATACTTTCCTAGTTCAATTTAGATTTAGAAAGTTATGTCGGTCATACCAGCAAATGTTTTTGCTTAGAACAGAAATAGAAGGACTTGTTATAAAAGGTTTCTTTAATGGTAGTAAGAAAGGCGAAACTTCCCAGGGTGAAAGCCACTTGGAGCCTGCCCATGTGCCTTCTAATTTATAGAACCTCCAGAGAATTATGGAAGTGTTTTCTTGGTAAACATTTGCCAGCAGCTAAGGGGTTTGGGAAACATTTTCGTCTCCCTGCATCTTTTTCATTTTCTAGGAGAAGTGCAATCCTAGGGATAGACACTCACTCTAAATTGTTGCTGGCATAGGATCTCACACTTGTATAGTCTGTTGAATCAGATGGGCACTTCCAAACTCGTGTCTTTGTGTAGTTTGTAAGGCCAGTCAGGACACCCCTATGCTCACACCCCAGATAGAGCAAAAGCAGCTCTCAAAAACCTCTTAGCTCACACTTCAATTGAGCTCAGAGTATTTCTGTGTAAAGACAAAGTGGAATGAATGAATGAACGGTTTCTTTATCAGGGACAATTTATTTGGCTACATTTTAACTTTGGCTTACAGACCCTCTGCCCAAAGATGTAACTGTGCTATCCTTATAACAACAAAAAAAATCAGGGGACAAATTTCAGAATTATAGGTCCTTAATATAAAAATACAATTAGAAAGAACCCTGCATAACATCAAAAATACTTTTGAATTCTTTACTCCTCTCCTGTTCACTGCTGGGAATCTGCACAGGCCCATGGGCTCCAACACCCTTAGGACCAGAAAAAAATAGGATATTCAGAATTTTATAAATTTGGGAAAATTCATATAGCATATATTATATTCACCCCCAGCAAGCCCTGGGATTGCACCCCATAATTGAACCCCTTATAGTTTTGCAGCAAAAGATGTAATAAGCACACTGCACGTAAAAATAAAGACACTTGATAGTCTTTTTTTTGAGGGGGGAAGATTTTATGTATTTATTTGACAGAGACACAGCGAGAAAGGAAACACAAGCAGGGGGAATGGGAGAAGGGAGAAGCAGGCTTCCTGATGAGCAGGGAGCCCGATGCGGGGCTCAATCCCAGGACCCTGGGATCATGACCTGAGCTGAAGGCAGATGCTTAATGACTGAGCCACCCAGGCACCCCAATACTTGATAGCCTTAAACCAATGCAGATCAGGTTTTGTTGTCAAGTGAGTTATGAACAAAACTTGGTTTTCAGAGTATTTTGAGTTTTAGAATTGCAGATAAGGCATCAGGGGGACCTGAATTAAAACAGAACTGAACAGACTCTACAGTCAAAGAACACTTAAAAAGCCTTTTCCTACTCTCAGCAATTCATTCAGTATCTTAAAGAACAGTATTTTCTTTTCAACTAATCAGAGGTTAGTGGGTTTTTTTTTATAGTTTTTACAGTTTTAACAATTGTTTTTAGCAAGGAGAGCCAAAACCCATTTGATAGTCATTTGGGGGAAGATTTCTAAAATGAATTCATAATGTCTACCTCCAAGTTTTTTAAGTGGGCAGATATGAGCATTTTTACAGGTGGCATGTTTTTCTCAAGCCAATCAGGAAGGAAGCACTTGCAAAGGTGTGTTATCATTACGCTCACACCACAGTCCAACTTTCCTTCAAAAGTAGAAACTCCCACTTGTGATCAAAGGAACACTTTCATTTCGGAGGTATAGGGTGTTTTAAAGTTCTGCTGTCCCATAACAGAATTGTTAGGCACTTGTTATCCTAGAAAAGACAGAATGTGAACACTAATGTTTTTTAAAAATAAGAACATGTAGTTCCTTTATGTTGGACAGTTCTGCAAAGTACTCAGCCATGATGAAATTGAAGACCTTGTCCAAGATACAGAATGTTTTCAACATCATTCATCATCTACTTAGAACAGTGAATAGTTTACAATAGCTTAAAGCCCTGGCTTTTATACTGTTATCTCTATCAGCGACATCTTATAATGATTTGTACACTTCTAGCTTCACTTCCTTTGCTGCAAGAGCTTCTTAACTCTGAATGATGCAGTGAATAAACATATTTTTGAAGCTATTTCTGTATCTCTATCTCAGAATACAAATTTTATTCCAGACAAAGCAGTTCTCCCGTCAGTGGTGACATTGACACAGTTTTTCCAATAAACATTGTTTTTATTATGGAATTCATATATGTTGGAAATATATATTTTCTCTGTTGGTACATCTTTCCTTTATTCAGCAGCTCTCAGCCCCTATCAGAACAACACACCCTTTGTATTGTGGCAACAACCTCTTTATTATCTTGAAATGGAATTAATTCATCATTTCAAAAATCACATATAATGTATTGGCACTAAAGGAGAAGTAAGAGAAAGTAAGTTATAGTGAAATAGACTATCTCTCAATATGTAAAATTCTCAAACAACATCAGAAGACATAAATAGAAGGATCAGATGTTGGTATTACCTGCAGTGAATACATTTTTTTTAAAGATTTTATTTATTTATTTGACAGAGAGAGATCACAAGTAGGCAGAGAGGTAGGCAGAGACAGAGGGGGGAGGGCAGGCTCCCCCGCTGAGCAGAGAGCCCGATGCGGGACTCGATCCCAGGACCCTGGAATCATGACCTGAGCTGAAGGCAGAGACTTTAATCCACTGAGCCACCCAGGCGCCCCTACAGTAAATAGATTTTTATTTAAGACAGATTTCCATCTAATTATGGTCTACATAATTGCTCCTCAAATTTTGATGTGTATATAAGCGACCTGTGGTTCTTGTTAAAATATGGATTCAGATTTCACAGGTCTAGGACTGAGCATTTCTAGTAAGTTTGCAAGTGATTACAGTGCTACTGGTCTCCTCAAAGCTGGACATCTTGAATAGGGAAGGTCAACATAATTGCTTTATGTTGACATTTGAATGTGACAGTTACACCTGTTGACGGATACAGGTGTTGACGGTTAAGGTGTTGTTGTGAGTGACATAATTTTCCAAATAGCCTCAAATCAGCTCAGGTCAGATTTTGCTGCCAAGTCAGTTACAGGCAATCAGCCTGTAACTGATGAATGAACGAGAATTATTGGGAAACACCTTTTAGCAAAGTTCCAAACAAAGTACAGTTTTTTCTCCATTTGTACACTGGTTACTCCAAAAATGCAGTGTCTATGAAAAGTATGCAAGCAATATTTTATATTTATATGTAAAAAAGTTTAGGTTCTAGGCTATTAGCAGGCTTTTCGCTTACATGAATGTCCAATGAGACCTTTGGAAGTTGTGTGGGACAAGGGACAGCGCTTCATTGTAAACTTGTAAACACATAGCAAACTTCTAGAACTCCCAACTTCTACCCATTACATGTCAGCAAGTGACTCCCAGTCACTGTTGATAAAAACCACACACCCCCAGTTTCCAGAATATTCCAGTGAAGTGGGCAGTATGACCTCTGTTGATGGACCACCACTGCTTAAATGAAACTCAAAAATTACTTATAGCATTTAATTCAAGTGGAATCCAACAGGAACCCAGACATTATAGAAACATTCATTCTTTCCTCCAACTGTATAGCAAACCTCTCAGTGTAATTTTTTCTAACACTTGTTTCTCAAATTCTTCCACAACTTAATTTATGCCTCTTCCACAATTATTTGCTGATGTTTGTGGCCTGATTGTTTTCCTCACATTATTTTAATTATTTTTACTTCAAGAAAAACTTGAGGGATGCCTACATCTATCAAAATGTCTTATTGAAACAATTTTCTCCTTGGGGCACCTGGGTGGCTCAGTTGATTAAGCATCTGACTCTTGATTTCAGCTCAGGTCATGATCTCAGGGTCCTGAGATACAGCCCTGTGTCCCCCCTCTGCCCTTGGCGATGGAACCTGCTTAGGATTCTCTCTCCTTGTCCCGCAGTCCCACCCCTTGGCCCCACTCATGTGCTCGCTCTCATAATCAAACATATTAATTAATTGATAAGATTTTTCTCATTAATAAATATAAGAATTATTCATTGTATGTGCATTATACATTAATTAATATATTAATATAAATTTCATTAAATATAAATTCTATTATTGGTATATATTAATATATAATTAATATATGTTAATTGTAATGTATAAATGTCATTAATAAATAATCTAATCTTTTATTCCTACTCTTCTGAAAATTGCAAGACAATTTCCTTTGGGTAGTACAGTTTAATGTTTGTTCTCAGAAATTCTGATTTCTAAGTAATAAAAAAATTAGTTATAGAGTGTATTCTTATGTTAATCTTCTTCTTTCAATTAACCACTGTAAGAAAATTTCTGTAAGCTTCAATCTTATGCAAATAGGTTGATTAATATATAGTATATACAAACCTAGGAATCTTTTCTCATCACTTTGTTTACAAAGCCAGAACTTTAAGAAGTCAGGCTAACACTTAATAGAGATTGATATTTGCAGTAAATGTTCAAATGCAATTTCAGTTCAATAGTTAAAAAATGAGAAATATATTAACTTCGTTTTTTTTTCCTTTGAGCTTTGTTTTTATATAATTAAGCTAGCTGTATACCAATTACAGCATATGGATAGTAAGCAACATAAATTTTTAATTTTACACTAATTACATATGGACCACCCAAATTTTGCATATAACTATTGAAGACAACAATGAATAAGTTAAAATCTGTTCAAAGAAATAAAGAAAATGAAGCAACTAGTTATGTACAAGGGAACACCCATAAGGCTATCAGCTGATTTTCCAGCAGAAAGTCTGCAGGCTAGAAAGGAGGGGCACGGTATAGTCAAAAGTCTGGAAAGGAAAAAACCTTACAGCCAAGAATACTTTGCCTGGCAAGGTTATTATTCAGAATTGAAGGAGAGGGAAAGGGTTTCCCAGGCAAACAGAAGTTAGAGGAATTTATCACAACTAAGCCATCCTTACTGGCTTAAGTGGGAGGAGGGGGGGAGCATAATTAGAAGGAAATTATGAAAGACAAAATTTCATTGGTAAAAGCAAACATTTAGTAAAAGTAGTGGTTCAATCACTTGTAAAGCTTCTATGGCATTTAAAAGACAAAAGTGGTAAAAACAACTATATCTATAAAATTAGTTAAAGAAATAAAATCTTTAAAGAGCCAACATTGCTTTCCACTCCCATAATACCTCTCACTCTTCTTACCAAGCAGGGGCCTGGCAGAATGGCTCCTGCAAAGAAGGGTAGCAGGAAGAAGAAGAGTCACTCTATTACCAGTGACATCGTAGTGAGCAGAGAATACACCATCCGCATTCACAAGCATATCCATAGCGTGAGTTTCAAGAAGTGTGCCCCTTGGGCACTCATAGAGATCCAGAAATTTGCTCTGGAGGAGGTGGGAATTCCAGATGTGTGCATTGACACCAGGCACAACAAAGCTGTTTGGGCCAAAGGAATAAGGAACATTCCATACCGCCTTCGTACAGTTGCCCAGAAAACATAACAAGGATGAAGATTCATCAGCAAGGTCTACACATTGGTTACCTGTGTATCTGTCACCACTTTCAAAAATTTACACACAGTTAAAGTGGATGAAAACGAATCATCAATTTGTCAAATAAAGGCAAAAAATTAAGGAATACACAAAATAAAAAATGTAAAATATGACATCAAATTCATAAATTGTGGTTGGGGAAGTAAAAATCTAGTGCTCTTAGAATGTGTTTGAACTTAAGTGATTTAAAATAGACTGCTATCTATAGAATATTGTCTATGAACCTCATGGTAACCACAAACTAAAAACCTATAATAGATAAACAAAAAGTAGCCTGGGTAGCTCAGTTGGTTAAGCATCTACCTTTGGTTCAGGTCAGATCCCCAAGGTCCTGGGATCGAGCCCCACATCAGGCTCCCTGTTCCTCGGGGAACCTGCTTCTCCCTCTCCCTCTGCCTGCCGCTCCCCCTGCTGTGTGCGCTCTCTCTCTCTCTCTCTCTCTCTAAAATAAATAAATAAAATATTAAAAAAAAAAAAGAATCAGAGAATATTATTAAAGAAAGTCATCAAATCACAGAAGTAGAGAGCAAGAAGAGAATAGGGAAACTACAAAAATAACCAGAAACAATGAATAAAATGGTAACAAGTACCATTTGCTAAGTACATACTTAGCAATAATTATTTCAAATGTAAATGGACTAAATGCTCCTATCATATGCTCTATATCAAAGATATAGACTAAGTGGTTAAAAAAAAAGCAAGACCCATCTATATGCTGTCTACGAGACACTCACTTCAGACCTAAAGACACATACAGACCTGAAGGTGAAAGGATGGAAAAAGATTTCATGCAATAGAAGAAAACTAACAAAACAGCTGGGGTACCAACAGTTATATCAGACAAAATAGATTTTAAAACAAACTAGGAAGAGACCAAGAAGGGCATTACATAATGATAAAGGGATCAATCCAATAAGAATATATAACAATTATAAATACCTATGCACCCAACATTAGGAGGACCTAAATATGTAAAGCAAATATTAACGTGAAAGGAGAAACCGACAGTAATACAATAATAGTAGGGGACTTTAAGACCCCACTTACATCAATGGATAGATCATCCAGGTGGAAAAGTAATAAAGAAACGGTGGCTTTGAGCAATACATTAGAAGCAGATGAACTTAACAAATGAATACAGAACATCCCATCCCAAAACAACATAATATACATTCTTTTCAAGTGCACCTGGAGTGTTCTCCAGAATAGATCACATGTTAGGCTACAAAAGAGTCTCAATAAGATTGAAGTCATATCAAGCATTCTGACCACAGCAGTGTGAAAATTAGAAATCAAATAAAAGAAAAAAAAAACAAAAAAAAAGGAAAAGGAAAAACAAACACATAGAGACTAAACAACATGCTACTGAACAGTCAGTGGGTCAATGAAGAAATTAAAGAGAACATTTCTAAAATACCTGGAGATAAATGAAAATGGAAACAGAACATTCCCAAATCTTTGGTACAAAACAAGAGCAGTTCTTTTATTATTATTATTATTAAAGATTTTATTTATTTATTTGACAGAGAGAGATCACAAGTAGGCAGAGAGGCAGGCAGAGAGGGAGAGAGGAGGAAGCAGGCTCCCCGCTGAGCAGAGAGCCGGAGGTGGGGCTCCATCCCAGGACCCTGAGATCATGAACCAAGCTGAAGGCAGAGGCTTAACCCTCTGAGCCACCCAGACACCCCACACAACAAGAGCAGTTCTAAGAGGGAGGTTTACAGTGATACTGCCCTACCTCAAGAAACAAGGAAAATCTCAAACCTTCTAGCCTTATACCGAAATTAATTAGAAAAAGAATAAAGCCCAAAGTTAGTAGAGCACTGACTTTTTGTGTCTGGCTTATTTCACATAGGGTAATGTCCTCAAGTTTCATGCATACTGTGGCATATTACAGAATTTCCTTCCTTTTTAAGACTGACTAGTATTCCATCATGTATATATTATTATTATATAATCATATGTGATATAATGCAGCATATTTTGCTTTTGGTAGGTTTTGTGTTTCTAGTTATTTGTTCAGGTTATCTGATTTTTTGATGTACATTGTTTAGTATTCTCTTAAAATTCTGTTTCTGTAGAATCAATAATATTGTCCCCACTTTGATCTCTGATTTTAGTAACTTGGGTTTCCCTTCTTTTTTTCCTTATTCCGTCTAGCTAAAAGTTGTCAACTTTGTTGATCTTTTCAAAGAACCAACTTTGATTTCATTGATTTTCTCCATTGTTTTTGTCATCTCTATTTCACTTATCTCTGCTCTAAAGTTTAGCATTTCCTTCTTTCTGCTAGCTTTGCATTTAGTTTGTTCTTCTTTTTCTAGTTCCCCTAAGTTGTAAAGTTGGGTTGTCAATTTGAGACCAGAAAGTGTCTATTTTTTTTCTTAGCATTTACAACAGCCAAAAATGGAAACCCTGAATATACTCACACACAAACGCTAAACATTAGAAAATCAGATTTCAAAAAACATTTAGAGAAATTCTGACATGATTGCATAGCCAGATACCCTTCAGGAAATGTTCTTGGAGTTTCTTGGCCCTCCAAAGAAGAGATAGAAAAGATAGAAAAAGGTACACAAAACTCAAAAGAATAATAATCTTATGGGCGTCTGGGTGGCTCAGTGGGTTGGGCCGCTGCCTTCGGCTCGGGTCATGATCTCAGGGTCCTGGGATCAAGTCCCGCGTCGGGCTCTCTGCTCAGCAGGGAGCCTGCTTCCCTCTCTCTCTCTCTGCCTGCCTCTCCATCTACCTGTGATTTCTCTCTGTCAAATAAATAAATAAAATCTTTAAAAAAAAAAAAAAAAAAAAAGAAAGTCTCAAATCCTGAATAAGGGCCCTCATGAAAAAGACTAAGTTCAAATTTAAAAGACTATTTTCTAAAGCAATAGTTGGAGCAAGAAATAGGAGGAAGAAGAGATGAAAGCATTGCTGGGCCAAACAGGGAAAAGAGAAAGCACAAGAATTTAATTTCTATTTAAGCCTTGTCTTTATGAAAGGGAATAACTTTTAAGCTAAAAAATATAGAACAGCCACAAGGGTTAAAGCTAAGATAAGTGAAGAATCAGATAAGAAGAGAACTCTTAGCCGCTCTAAGTTCCAGTTTCTAAACTAAGATGTTTGACATTCCAGGAATAATAAACACATTGTAGTTGCAATCGCAGAGTCTGTGCTCGGTAATGAGTCAGAAAGAAGATGAAGGTCACAGGAAACTGGAAAATGAAAACTGATGTCCAGCGTTCAGAAAAAAAAAAAAAACTGGCTCTAGAGAATATGAACTAATTATTCAGCCATAACTTATTGAACACCTAACCTATGCTAAACGCTGAGCATGGTTTGGAGGCTACAAGAGGAAAATAGAATCCCTGGCCTGCAGGTAGCTTACATCCTAACTGGGGCATCCGGATTAGAACGTGAAAAGTTACAGTGCTACGATACAGATCAATGTTACAGTGAAGACAGGAAGCAGGTACTGTGCAAGTCAGGGAGGGACAACCTAAGGCTACCTTGAGAGGTAGATAAGGCTTGCGTGCAGATAGAGAAGCTGACCTTCACCAGCTGATAGGTGGAAATGTTAGGGAAGGAGAATGAGGAAAAGCAGGGATGGAAGTTTCCTCTGATGGGTGAAAAAAAAAGTGTCTGGGATGGGAGATGACTGGAGAGAGAGTGGGTCCAAAACACCGAGTATTTGATCCTTCCGCAAGCTTGGATGATCTACAAGCACTTCCCTGGCCTAAAACTATTATGATATTGGGCAGTGTTAATGAAAATGCCACACCTGGAAGAAGGTAAAGAATATTCCTCCATTCTCTGATTAGTTGACAGCCTTCATTACTCATATATTTGTGTCCTCCTGACCCGGTTGCACTGAGTGTCGGAGAGGGGACAGAGAGGTGTTCCTCATTGCAGAGAATTTGGGAAACATTCCAAATTCACCACCATTGCTATTGGACCAATACTACCACTGCCAGTCTTCTTAAAGTTCACACACTTGTTTGGATCCAATACTTAGATCAGCTAAAGAACAGATACCTTTACACAATTTCCCTAACTTGTAACTTCCTCCCCATTGAGAGTATTTGTGCAAAAATGTTGCACAAGGACTTCCGAAAAGTGTTAATGCTATGTTGTGTCTGAAGTCCAGGTCACAACTGAATTTGAGATTCATGGATAGAGGATGTTTTCTACCCTCCTGTGCTAAAACCATGAACCTGGACTTGGACCTAGGCAGAGAAGATGTTCTTTGCAATGACATCTCCTATAAGAGGAGCTTCCTGGCTAGCTTGAGTGGCATTGGTTGACTGTTTGGCAGAAGCCTTTAAGTTGGCATCTAGCGTGCCAGGGTGGCTCAGTCAGTTAAGCATCTACCTTCTGGTCAGGTCATGATCCCTGCTCAGCAGGGAGTCTGCTTCAGCCTCTGCCTGCCCTTCCCCCTGCTCCTGCACTCTGGCGCACATAGGTACTCTCTGTCTCTCTCAAATAAATGAATACAATCTTTAAAAAAAAAAAAAAAGTTGGCATCTAGATATCCTCTCTGATTTTGTCATCTTATGAAATCTGCAGTGTGTTCAGATATGAATAATCATAACTAAGTAGACAATAAACTTCCTACAGAAGGGAAAGAAACATGTACCTTTTAGGATTTCCATTTCTAGTCCTTTCATCTTTTTAAAATTAACTTAGTCTTCCTTCCTACTTTCCTTCCTTCCTTCTTTTCTTCTTCCTTTCTTCCCACCCTCCTTCCTTCCTATCTTTCTATAGAGTCAAACAGTGCTAAACACAATGCAGTTGATGACTGATAGTGATAGCCCCAATCTTTATGTAACAGAGGACCCCCAGGCTAGCCTAAACTGTTGCAAATTCAGAGAAGCCTAGGGCAGTTCCAGGGCCAGCTGGATTTGTGTGAGGCGGAGGAGTCCCCTGGGAAAGAAAACTCACAAGGAAGGAGAGTCAAGGCCAGAGGCCTAGACCAGAGATAATGGGCTAGACCATACTAAGACCAGCTGCCAAGGACATATAGCGGAGGCAGCATCACGTCAGTTGTTGGATGAAGGCCCAGGGCCCAGGGCCGCCTAGAGGCAGCTGGAGGAAAAGAGTGTGGGAGATCTTGTGGCAAGAATGGCAGACACCCAGAAGGAGACAGGAGACGCTCTCCCACTGAATTCTGCTGGAGGGAGTCAGGTCAAAGGAAAATGGGATAGCCTGGGGAATCAGAGTGTTTTGAAATATTTTAGAAAAAAATCTGAAGGGATAACTAATGTACATCAAAGAGCACATTCCTTTATCATTCATCATGAGAAAATGCGGGTCAAAGGTAACTCAAAAAATGCCGGTCAAAGGTTCTATGGAAATAGGCCCTCTGTTTACAAAGGCCACACTTGGATTAAGTAAGGAGAACCTCTGGATTGCTCATCCCCAGATTTCCCTGATGAGGCTATTCAAGAGTCTTTTTTTTTTTTTTTAAGGATTTTATTTATTTATTTGACAGACAGAGATCACAAGTTGGCAGAGAGGCAGGCAGAGAGGGAGAGAGGAGGAAGCTGGCTCACCACTGAGCAGAGAGCCCAATGCGGGGCTCCATCCCAGGACCCCGAGATTACGACCTGAGCCAAAGTCAGAGACTTTAACCCACTGAGCCACCCAGGTGCCCCCCTGATGTGGCTATTCAAAAGGAAGACTTTCGCTCGCTTAAAAGTGCACCCAAAAAAGTTGCAAATCTCTCCTCTAAGGAAATAGAGCACACGGTTTGTCTAAATGAAATTATTAGACTTTTCAAAACATAACTAAATCTATGTCGTAAATACTTCTTTTATTCAACAAAAGTGCAGGCACTCTTTGAAATGTCTCTCTTATCATTACTGTCTTTAACCCTGCATTAATAAGAAAAACTAAGTTGATTTGGGGAAATTTTTTATTGCCGTTATGATAAACACGTAAAATGAATTCTCCACAGTGTGTGTGGGCTTAGCTGGTTGTAAGCCAACATTTCTAGACTTCAGTAGTGCTAGACTTTCATATGCTTTCTAGGGGCACCTTGCAATAATATGGTCTGCCCTCATCACTCCTTTGTCTCATGTGGACCTCAGCGAGCACATCTCCAGGCTTCAGTTTAGGCCAATGTCGACCCTGCTGGGACCATTAAAAACTTACGCTTTATCATTGGCCCCAAAATGTGTATAGTTGGGTTTTATAATGTACCCCACGGTTGTTGTTGTTGTTTTCTTTCTTTCTTTTTTCACTATCAAGAGAGGAGATAAAATACAAATTGTATATGGCCTAAAATGGACATCTTCTGGAGATCGCAACTGTGTTAACTACATAGCCTTGCTTCCTGACCTCAGAACATGTGCCCATTTCAATGTTTACAGAATGTATGATTAGGGAACATAGAATAACAAAACATGAGATGAGGCAAAAGCATAGGAATTTGGCTTTTATTTTGCTTTTGGTAGAGAGATTTTAGTCTCAGTCTTGGAACAAATGTAAAAAATAAGGATTGTTAAGCTAGGCTGGAAACAACTTTTAAGCAAGTGCGGGAGACATATTCACCTTTTTAGAATTATGTAAATGTAACCTGCTTGGAGAATAAAAGGGGATGGAAAAGATTAGGAGATGACATTAGAAGGGCTCATACAATGGCATTTAAAATAAAAACAAAACTTTGATCTGTTTTGCATGGAGAAAAAACAAAGGGTAAGCATTTTGTGTTTCATGTATGCATGTCTGGATATATAAATGACAAGTCTATTTTCATAGCTCTTACGTTTCTTCCCCCTACACACGCGGGTAGACTTACCAAAAATGGTCCATACAGAAGTGGGTCTGACTAAAGATGGCAGAAATTTCCTCAGTGTCTATGCCATGGTGCCTCTCCTTCCTGCCACTCACTAAAAACACGACTTCCAAAATAGATGCTCTCAAAAATTCTTCTCTCTTTCCCTTTCATAGGAAATAGACAATTTTCTTAACACATAAATGCCTTGGATCCTACATTTATAAGAGCACGAATCAGGAGTTTGACCTATCCCTTTTGAAAAGTTGTCCGTCTTTAATATGGAGCATAACAAATGAAGTGCAAAGATCCTAGGGGATACTACTTTACATCATCATCGAGGCTATTGGGAGCAACGAAAGGGGAACCTCTGTGAAGAGAGAATTGGGAGAAAAAGTGGAATTCACTCTGTTTTTAAATATCCTAAGTGAATATGGTATAAAAACCACAAAGCATAGTTTTATCCTCAAAGGATATAAAGGAAATAGAATCTTCAGAAAAGAAAGGCTGGCTTGTGCTGGGGAAAAAGCTGAAAAGAACATTTTGTAAGAAAGTCAAGCTTCAGCCAAGTACTTAGTTTTTTCAGCCTGAGGCCTGACCTATAAAAATTGGAAGGAACCCTCTCTTTAGGACTAGACTGAAGAGAAACTTCAGTTTTCTGGCTCCTAGTAGCTAACTTTCATATACTCTCCCTCTATGCTAAGCTTGGTAATGAACATTAGGATGCTTCCACCCTGCCTTCCTTCTTCCATTTTCCTTCCTGCTAAAAATGTAGGACTGTTATTAGCATCATTGCCTGATTACTGGTCTTACAAATAGTTACTGGTAAATAACCAAAACTGAAAATAATAACATGTTTAGCAACAATGCGCTAGACATTGTTTTGTTACATGCGTGACGATTTTAAACTCAGTATTGGATGATTATGACATTTGACTTGTAGAACTTGAACATTTATGCTGAGTTTATGTCGAATTTATCCAAGTTGAGCACCACCTGGTTAGCTCAGTCCCTTAAGCATCTGAATTGTGGTTTCAGCTCAGGTCACAATCTTGACCCACCCCGAGGAGGGCTCTTCGCTCAGTGGGGAGTCTGCTGCAGACTCTCTCTTCCTCCTTCTCTGCCCTTTCCCCTGCTCCCATGCACTCTCTCTGTCTCTCTCTCTCTCTCTCAAATAAATAAATAAAATCTTAAAAAAAAATTTACCCAAGTTGAAAGCACTGCATAATGATGTTAAAGATCCATATTTAATAGCTGAATTTCATTCCCTTTAAAACTTAAAGGCAGATTGAAAATTTGCCCTCTACCTAAACAGTGAAGTTCTTCAAGCAGGACCTGTTTCTGCCTGTGGTGTCAAACGAACCTGTACCCCTCAAAGGAACAACGAACTAATCTTAGTAATGATGCGTCTGTCACTAGAGGGGGTTAAAGCATTTCTGTGCTCTGCTGCCACAGGAAAGAAAGGTTCTAGAAAGTGTCCTTTCTCCCCCATGGTGTGTGTGTGGGAGTATTAAACCCCAAATAGAATAGTGCTAAACTTTTTTTTTTTTTTCCTATAAACAAACTTTATCTGTGGCCTTGTAGCAGACGGTCAGTTCCAGGAAACACACAGCAACAATGTCATTCCCCTTGCATTGCGCATAATATAAAAACAGAGTTTAAGTAAATATTTGAATTAGGACAATTTTAAAAAGTTGACTTTGGAGTCGCCTTTCCCTGGCACGAATTGATCCCTTCTTTCCAAAGCAGCTGTTTCGGTGGATTCCGTTCCGTAGGCCCCACCTGAGCCGTTTAAATGAAACTGCTTCCGTGAAACAGAGCAAATACTAGCAGGCGACCATCTTCAAAACAGCATTTGCAGAAGGCAACTCTAATTAGGAGGCTGGGCTTCTGTAGCAAAGAAATCGGGTCTAGAAATAGCAGTAGAGCAACACCTAGTGCTAAACGTAGTTATAGCAGAAAGATCGTCGGTCACAGAGGGCTTGCGAAACTGTAGGTGAAGGCTGCAGCTTGGTGTTTCAACCGTGGAATTCGTCTGCGAAGCGACAGGCGTGGAATGGCTGATCGCTCACGTCCGGTTCCATTCCGCGCTTGCCCAGTCCGATCGTTGCTATGTACTTTTCATTCTCATTGCCCCACATGCTGCTTTTTAGTGAACTTGTCCATTGGATCCAGGAGGCTGGCCCAGGAGCCTAGCTTTTATCTTTAATGTCAATTAGCTTTGGGTGGACCAAGAGAAAGCAGCAGAAAGGCTTACGTACTGGGACAAGGAGAAGGGAAAGTACCAGGAAATTCCCATGAAATGTCCTTTTCTCCCCTCCCGCCTTTAAAATAAATATATAAATAAATAAAAACCAGGGCAGGATATCTGCATTGTTGAAAAAAGAGAGGAAAGTGTGGGCCTTTGTGCACAAAAACGATACCATCATCTGGTAAAAGTAGGCGATGTTTATTCTAGCTACCCAACTCCTTGTATCAAAAGGATGACCTTAGTTTGTCAGTTGTCCTATCTCAGAAAAGATCACAATATCATCTGTGTGGAGCATTTGTATAATCAGATTCCCTTGAATAAAATTTTTATTTTATTAGAATTTATTTGAGAGAGAGTGAGCGCAGGTGCACGCACACATGTGCGCGCACAAGGGGGAGGGGCAGAGGGACAAGCAGACTCCCCGCTGAGCAGGGAGCCTGATGCAGCACTTGGCCCCAGGACCCAGGGGTCATGACCTGAGCTGAAGGCAGCTGCTTAACTGACTGAGCCACCCAGGTGTCCCTTGTGAATAAAAATTTTAATAACTTTGCTATCCTTTTCCTACAGAGTAGGGGGAAATAGTTGTTATCCATGAAAAGAAGTCAGAGGAAGAAGTAAATAACACCTTGAATACACAGATACATGAAAACCATCCAATGAGATCACCAGTGGGCATGAGCTGCTTTAAAAGTCGGCATCATCCTTAGAGCTTTCTCCCCGAGGCGGAAGTTCTCGCTAGACTCACGAGGTTGGTCTGTGACCTTGCATCTTCCTCTATTTAGCACAGAGTCATGGGGCAGTAGGTCACATGCTGGTATAGCAAGGCCAAAATAATGCCAGCACGGGAACGCCTTTCCCATGTATTCACATCCAATGCACACGGATTTACAGTGCCGTCTCGCAGCTGACAGAGCAAATATGGAAGATTTCCTTTGTGTTCCTGTGTGGATTTGCTTGAGAGGGGATGGAGAGATTTAAGGGACTGAGACATCAGATGTTTCTAAGTGAAGACCCGAGGAGCTAGCTTTGTCAGCAAAAGGGTCTAGAGAAACTAGTAAGAGTGATAAGCAGTTTCACTCATTCGTCAATACCCACTAAGCATCTACTACGGGCCAGATGTTGTTCTGGGCTCTGGAACGGAGCAGTGAGCCAAATGAAGTCCTTACCTTCACGGAGCTCTTTCTCTCTCATTGGGAAGACACACAGAAAACAAATGAGCCTAGAGTGATGAAGAATGAAGTCAGGTGGTAATGAGTAAGGTCAGTAGGGGGAAGGGGATAGGTTAACGAGCAAGGTATGTGACGAGGGGCTTTTTGAGCAGAGACCTGGATGAACTGAGGCAGCGAACCAACTGTTGTGCCATTTTTAGCTCACCTTGCTTTCCCATATTACAAATATACAGAAAACTGAGGTTCCTGATCTTTTAACCATTGCTTGGAAAATAGAGTAAGGACTTGGTTTCCTGGCTCATTAGAAGTTGATTTAGAGGGGCGCCTGGGGGGCTAGTTGGTTAAGCGTCTGACTCTTGATTTTGGCTCAGGTCCTGACCTCCAAGTCATGAGACGGAGCCCCAGATGGCCTTCCACACCTGGTGTGGAGCCTTAAAAGAGTCTCTCTCCCTCTCCCTCTGCCGCCACCCCTCCTCCCATGCTCGCTCTTTCTCTCTCAAAAAAAAAAAAAAAAGTTGATGTAGTGAGAGTGAGGTTAACCCTTGGCCCATGGACGGGGACCAGTGTTGGAGTTCGGCCACAGCCAATTCTCCCCGAACTCTCACCTCACAAGCCCCCTACACCAGACTCCATGACTTCAGAGGTTACCAGTTCCTCCCAGCTCTGCATCCCTTATCAAGGAGAAAGAAGAAGAGTGATTTGGCCCTATGCTCCTTCAGCCCTTGCCCTTTCAGGCCTCTGCTGTGTTGGTTGACATGTTTTAATTATTTCATGACACCGTCTCCAGAGCTGGGCCGAGATCATGGATTCGTTACTCAGAGGCTGTTAATTATGCATCTGGTGAGTGTTGGCCTCCTGGCTGCCTGTGTGTGTGTGTGTTGAGGGCCCAGGGAGGCCTCTGCAGAGGAACTCTCCAGGACATCTCTCTCGCAGGAATCCAGTTGGTCAAGAGACCATGCGCCCCGCTGGTTTTGTTTCCATTGCTTATACCCACCAGAGGTGGATCCGGTTGGCGGTTCCCAGTCCTCAAGGAGATAACATTTTTGCTGATAAAGGCTTCTGGAGGGGATGGCATTTTGGCCGTGCAGGCACTTTAGCTCCTTGGGGATTTATTTCAAGTCACGGAATCTGAGATATGGAAGGCATCTGAGAAATTATCTCCTCTAACCTCCACATGTCGCTGAGAAGGACACCAGATTTCGAGAGGTTTTGATTTATTCAAGGTCGCACAGCCATGGTCTCTTCCTACCGCATTACACCACTCCTCATCTTACTGGTTTGGCTTAGCCTGTGCCCCCTCGACCAGCCATTCGAGAACAGTACATGGAACAGCAGCACAGTCCCTCTCTGCATGAAGGCCAGGAGCACACACACGGACCTCTGAGAAATGGACAACTAGATCAGCAATGCACTGGCTAGAAAGTCCAGATTTTGATTTCAATACATAGGAATGAAACTTTGGTTGTGGCTCTCTCCTTTGTCCTGATTTTATAAAACGAAAGGGCGAGGAATGTCTCTCTGTCTCTCTCTCTATATAACTGGGAGTAGAAATAACAGTTCTAAAAAATGTCTCCTTTGTGTGCACACAGCATCATCCTCTACTATGCCCTGCGTTGGAGGAGAGCCCTGTTTGGTATATGTCATGGTTCACTTTTCCTCTATGCATACATGTTTTAAAAGGTGTAGTGCACTTGTGTCCTGATCGGGACAACAAAAATTACAGACTTTGGAGTCGAGCAGTAGTAGGTTCAAAACCAGGATTTGACTCTGATTATCTGTGTTCACCTTTATTATTTACCTTAGAACCGCAGCTTTGTCATCTGGAAAATGGAAGAAATAATGACAGCTGTAGGGGACTTCAGTGAACCCATCCTCACCATTCCTGCCTCGCTGGTGCCTTTTACGTGGATATAATTAAATCCAAAATTGTGTTTAGTTTCTCGCTGAATAGTTTGGTTCTTTCCTTTTCAAAAAATGCTGAGAGAAGGAATGAAATGAAGGAACATACATTTCCTGTTGCAGAGGATTTAAAGCTTTGGCCCTAAAAGCAACTTAAAAACAAGCATAACCTGAGAACATATCAAGATACTTGGAATTCCTTCTTTCTCATCCCGTTTTGTTGTTGTTGTTTGCCTTTTCCCTCTATTTAATTCCCTTTTGTCCACCCTACAACTATCTTTTGTAAAATGTACATGAATGGCCCATGGCGTCTTGCATTGCTCCTCTGTCCCGGAATCAACTCCGTCCAGACCCAGGCTTTAGATCTGTGAGTGATGCAAGAAGCTGTTTCTGGCTTCAGGAATGTTTTCTTCTGTGTTCCGACTCTTCTCTTGTTGTCCTTCTTTCCTCTCCGTCTTCTCTCCACCTCTCTTCCCCAGACACCCCCACTGTTTCTCTCTTCCTGTTTTCTTAGTTTCTTCCCTCTGCTCCCCGGTGGCCAAAGCACCATCAGTCATAGCCGCTGTCACAATCTCGCTTCTATCTGTAGCTCCTCTATCTCCGTCATTAAACCAGATAGGAGCCGCCTTTCCAAAAGACAGACAATCTCCACAGTAGCCTGTGGGAGGATGCCTGGTGAGGTCAAGTCTGTCAGTAAGAGCATTTCCTCGCAGCTGCGGGGCTTGGGAGAGCAAATGGACAGCAAGATGCATGCCTTTGCTGGTGACACACTGAAGTTGTTTTGCTCTGCAAAAACAGGGGAAAATTCTGATAAATTCCAGATGATTTCAAAACACATCCGAGGGTCAGATATACAAAAGGCAGATAGCATCTAAACTAGGTAAGTACAAGTTGATGCATAAATCTCTATTTGGGTCCAAACATCTTGCAGATTGGAAGGCTCTAAATTTGACAATTCCCAGTTAGGGAGGATAAAAATTGAACTTTGCTCTCCTTAAACCCCAAGCCATTATGAGAAGAGAGGGGTCACTCAAAGCTGAAGTCGAACGGCTAGTAAAAAGCAGAAGGAGGGGCGCCTGGGTAGCTCATTGGGTTAAAGCCTCTGCCTTCGGCTCAGGTCATGATCTCAGGGTCCTGGGATAGAGCCCTACATCGGCCTCTCCCCTCTCTCTCTGCCTGCCTCTCTACCTACTTGTGATCGCTGTCTGTCAAATAAATAAATAAAATATTAAAAAAGAAAAAAAAGCAGAAGGAAATGGGCATTATGAAGGAGCGTTAGAAAGGTTTTTAATCCAGTGAAGGAACTGGAAGAGCTGGAAAGACAGGAGTGTATAAGTGATACACATCATTGTGTCTGCAAGAGGGGTTCATCTTCACAGCGTAGTCCAACATACCTGTGGCCTCGTCCCTATTTGAGGAAGACAGGCGCCATGTTGGTGCTAAAGGGGGGACAGAGCAGCTTTTCCCTACACTCTACACTTGTGACCCACAGGTGTCAATATTCTCGGGGGTCATCAAGCTGGCAGAGCTGTATTTTATGCAGTTCACAAAGCTATTGTTTTTCCTTTTGTTCTCTCACATTTTAGTTTAAAATTTTCAGACCTGTAGAAAAGTTGAAAAAAGCATAAAGAACACTAACCTAACTAGTTTCACCCACAGGACCTTCTCTTAGATAATGGTCATGTCGTTCATACTCCCAAGATACTCAGCATTGATACGCTATTAGCTAATAAAAAAAAAAAAAGCATACTTTATTTTATTATTTTTTAAAGTCTTTATTTATTTAGGGAGAACAGGCAGAGGGGCAGAGGGAGGGAGAGAGAGAGAGAGACTCTCCAGAAGACTCTGCGCTGAGCCCACAGCCCCATGCGCAACTCGATCCCCCAGCCCTGAGATCGTGACCTGAGCTGAAATGAAGAGTGGGACAATCCATCCACTGAGCCACCCAGGTGCCCCAGAAAGCCCCAAATGTCTCTGCAATATGTTATTATCTTTCATGACATGGACAATTTTTAAAGAGTGCAGGCTAATGCTTTTTAAATGTCTCTGCAACCTGTATTTATCTGATTGTTTCTTTGTGATTAGATTCAGGCTAAAAACACTATGCACGTGATGGGACGTGCTTCCCTTGTATGAGAAGGCAGTGCTGTCTCTTTGTCCTGGTGTTGGTGATACCAAGTCTGATCACTTGGTTCAGGTTGTGGCTGCAGCATTCTCCATTGTAGAGGTCTCATTTTCCATTGTGTTTGAGTCGGTTACCGCGCCGGGTTTAGCAGGGTGTTAATATTCTAATTTTGCATTCCTTTGGTCTATCTTAGATGGAATCCTTAGTCTTACACCCAGGTTTCTCTGGTGTCAAAGTTCATGCTCAGTCTGCTGCAGGAGCTCCGTCTCTATTATGTAAACAAATGAAGGGAGTCACCGGAATCTGCTGGGGCCATAAAGCATTTTCATTTCATTTCTTGCTTAGAGCTCCATCCTTTTTCATCTTGGCAAAAGCAGACCCCTTCTGGAACTTTGAAACCTACTTTTTAAAAAAACACCAAGACTCTAGCACCTGCAGAGCTATTTCCAGGGCTCACATGTAAAGGAACTTATCTAAAGAGGTAGAGAGGGTCCAAATCAGCTTTTCTCCCTCAGTCAGCCTCACTGACATTATTCCACCTCTCTTTTGGGGGGAGTGGGGGGGTCTAGATTATATTTCTTTTCTCTTTGTTTCTTTTTTTTTCCTTTCTTTTCTTTTTTCCTTCCTTCCTTCCTTCCTTCCTTCCCTTTTTTAGTGACAGAGCTGGATTGAAGAGTTTGGTGCAACTTCTGCCATTCTTTCTTGAGCGAACATTGCTGGACCTCTTTGGGTAGGAGGAAAGGCAGGGTCTGCAAAGCAGCCAGCAAAGACCTTGACTCCACCACCTTCATGAAGAGTTGCAGGCATACCTTCCAGAGGTGCCAAAGGGAAGGCAGGGGCCCTAGAGCGGGGGCAGAAGGGGGCAGGGACCCTGTGAGCCTTGCTGGCTGCGAACACTGGGAACACAGACAACATGGTCGAGCTGAGAGGAAGCCCTGGTCAGAGGCAGAATTTGACTTTCTCTTCTTTCCCGGTAGCTGCCCGCCCTGAAAGTCTCTATGCTTGGAGGAAATTAGAGTGGATAGATTCCTGCGTGAGGCGGCTGGGAAAACGCCCAGTGAGAATTCCCTAATCTACCTCTGTCCTTTCTCTTTGTCCCATTAAGGGGCAGGGACGCATCTAGTCCTGAATACACTCTGGTTTGTGAGTCCCCGGTGGTGTCGGGGTTAGCCTGTCAGGGTTACAAACACTAGAAAAGCCCCCTCAGATTAAAGCACAAAATATTCTCCTTGTTTGCCATCTTTGTACTGTTTAACATCGAGTATTTCAACAGCCTTTATTTTCCAAACATGCAAACAGGGGAGAGTGATCTGACCCACAGTATATTGACATGTCACGTAGCTATAACCTTGAGATAAAAAGTAAAGGAAAAAGTCAAAACAGCCCAAACCAAATACTAACACAAACAAGTCTTTCTTCAGCCCAGACCCCTTCCCTCTGTCACGGGGGAACATACAAGCATTGGCACACAGCGGTGTGGCGGACACATAGCTCAGCGGGGGTGGGGGGAGGTGGGCACAAGTGCCCAGCTGGAAGGTCTAAAGCCGGCATTCATTAATTCAACAAATGTGTATTAAGTATCTACACCGGGCCAGACACAAGTCTAGGCACTGGGAACGTCTTACACATTGAGGGGATGCATAAGGCTTGGAAGGCCTCTATCCTTGTGGAACCGTCCTAGTGGCATGAGGAAGACAGAGAGAGAGAATCTACTCCTGCGGTGTCGAGAGGAGATGGGAAATCACAGCTAGAGCAGAAAGCCTGAGCTGCTTTCCTGGGTCCTGTACATCCAGGAAACCAATGGCTTCAAAATCGAGGTCCCACGGTGGAATGGCTATCAAAGGAAGAAAGACAGAAAGAAAAACAAAAAGCAGAGAATCCGAGAGCAGCTTCGCTCCTCACTGAACAGGGAAGAGACCTGTGGGAGCGGCATACAATGCAGTAAGATGGTAAGATGATGCCTAAAAGCAACGGTAATGACAGCTTCCCGTCCCATGTTGAAAGAACTCCAAAGATGGCCCGCCCTGTGTAACAATAGGCAAAGGACCATGATGCAGAGCTCTATGCTAAGCTTTTCACGTGTATTGCCTCATTTACTTTTCTCAATCACTACCTGGTGAGATAAAGACTGGGTTTAGGGCGCCTGGGTGGCTCAGTGGGTTAAGCTGCTGCCTTCGGCTCAGGTCATGATCTCAGGGTCCTGGGATCGAGTCCCGCATCAGGCTCTCTGCTCAGCAGGGAGCCTTCTTCCCTCTCTCTCTCTCTCTTCCTGCCTCTCTGTCTACTTGTGATTTCTCTCTGTCAAATAAATAAAATAAAATCTTTAAAAAAAAAAAGACTGGGTTTATTCCCATATGAAGAAACAGGCCTAGAAAGCTAAGTAACTTGCCCTTGCCCAAGGTCACGTGTCTGGCAGATAATGGATCCCAGCTCTGTCTCATGCAAAAATCCATGCTCTAAACCACTGTATTTCCATCCGTAAAATTAGTTTTCATCATCTCATTAAGGGACTAGCCATTAATATTGAACAGGAAAATTATTCAGATATCTTCAGAAAGTGGTCTGTGTTCTCAAGATACTGTCTTAGTACAGAAAAACATGTCCTAAGAGTCGAAAGCAAATACGTACCACTTTCTCAAATGTGTGAGAAATTAAGAAATCAACTTCTACAGTTGCTTAAATGTACATAAGCCCAACATCTAAAATTTGAATTATAATTCAAGAATGATTATAGATCTGTATTTTATTCGACTAATAAATTACTCCTCAAAGTTTATTTTACAACTTACATACACTTCCATCTTTGTCCTCTACTTGATGATTGAATTAATAGTAACATAAGATAAAGCTGGTTTCATGAAAACAAGACAGAACTCCATAATGAAGCCTATGCCTCTTTGGGAATGAATCCATGTCAAAAATCTGTACCAAAAACTCAAAAATAATTGTAGTAGAATTGAACTTTGAAAGATGGGGAGAGATCTTGTTTTTGCTGTAAATCATCTAAATTAAATATAATGAAAAGTGATCAGAGTGCTTATTTTTACTTTGTTTTGTGGGAAATTGTGCTGGGAATGTGAATCTATTGTGCACAAAGGATGTTGGCTTTATGCTGGAACCGCCAGGCAGGTTGAGTTGAGAAACAATTAGCTCAGTCAGCAAGCCTTTGAATCTGATTAAGCCAGGAAGTGGGCACTCCCCACCACAGGGCAGAATGAAGGGAATGGAGGCGGTAATCCAAAACAAGGAATGATTTCTCTCTCTCTTTCTCACTCACTCACTCTCTTAGTAAACTAGTATTAGAATTTATTGTACCAAATTTATGTCAAGGATTATTTCATTACATGTTATTATCTTTGGTGAAACAAACAGAAGCTTGTTTCCAAGTAGATCAACAGTCCACATGTGTCATGGCTACTGTCTCTAAGAAACTTCTGTTTACTGAGGCTTCACGTACCCTCATGTTTTGGTAACAAAACATCTTTGAGATCGAGGACCAAGTCACAGAGGAAAATGCAGAGCCTACACCAGGCTGCTGGCCGAATTCTCATTTCCCTGGGGGCTCTCAGTGTAGTCTCTGGAGTTATCGCTTTCTTCCCTGTCTTTTCTTACAAGCTTTGGTTCACGGGATGGAGTGTCTGGATTGCTTGCCCCATCTGGAATGGAGCTTTGGTAGGAAAATATTTTATTACATATATTGGGAGAAGGAAGAAAGAAGGGAGGGAAAGAAGAAAAAGAATAACATGGTTTCCAACAATACAGAGAAGTCCAAAATCAACAGAAAATTAGAATTTACCGTAGAACGTTGGTTTCCATTTGTTGCCTCTCAAATGTAGAATCTTTCTTGATATCATTTTATCATATATACCATCATGGGTACTATAATGAAATGCTGTTCAAGAAATTCTTAAAAGTTATTTTAATCTTCTCACCTTGGTATTCTGAGAAACTGAAATCTCTCCAGTAAAACTTGAATTTAGAAAAAAAATGTGAACCATAAAAACATGTAAAAATGGAGAACAAAGTAAAAATTTTCAGACTAATGCTTTCCCTAGAAACATTGAGGTGTCTCGACCTGATCCACGATTTGCAGGCCCCAAATCTTAGTTTTCCTACAGTTGTCCTTCTGAGCAACTGTTTGAACTGAAAGTCATTCAAGAAGTTGGGTGAGGTACCTCTCCAACGTCGCAGTTCATTAGGAAAGGGTACATGGGCCAAGTACAAGTACAATGACTGCACCAGTGAAGGGTTGTTCTGGTACCCCAGCTCTCTGGGTCAAAGAAATGAACACATCTAGCCTTGTGAATAGATGTCTTCCATGGTGGTATGGTTTAAGAGGAGTTACAGAGCCTTGCCACAAATCCTTCTCTCATTGTTTCTTGTGATGCCTGACATTCACCATCAGAGACTGGAGAATTTCAACTTTAGAGCCTTTGATCTTTAGTCTTCTACTAAAATGTAGCCATTCTTTTTTTTTTTTTTTTTAAGATTTTATTTATTTATTTGACACACAGAGAGAGCGCAAGCAGGGGGAACAGCCGTCAGAGACAGAGGGAGAAGAAGGCTCTCCGCCAAGCAGGGAGACCTAGGTGGGGCTCGATCCCAGGACCCTGAGATCATGACCTGAGCCAAAGGTAGACGGTTAACCGACTAAGTCACCCAGGTGCCCCTAAATGTAACCATTCTTAAGAAAGGCAACCTTTTAAATCTTTAAAAATAAAAAAAAAAAAAATCCAACTTTAACTTTGATATCATCTCAAAGTAAGACCTTAGAACATATCATTTTTATCTATTTATTAAATAAATATGTATTGACAGCCTACTGCAAGCTTGAGTTGCAATGGTAAAAGAAACAAACAAAAGGTCTCCGTTTTTTAAAAATTCCATTTAGTGGGGTTCAAAAATGGTGCGTAGATGGAGAAAGCAGAATGGTGGGAGTGTGGAAATGAACAAGGAAAGCGTGGAATGGTGTTGTTGGTGTTGTTTTTTTTTTCTTTCTTAATACATTCTTTTACATCTACCTCCCCAGTCTTCCCCATCTGCTCTTTTCCCCATGTCCTGCCTGAAGCCATACATTCATTCAAAGAAATATTTATTAAACATCTACTGGATGGATGCCTAGGTGGCTCAGTCATTAGGTGTCTGCCTTCGGCTCAGATCATGATCCCAGGGTCCTGGGATCAAGTTCTGCATAGGGCTCCCTGCTCTGCAGGAAGCCTACTTCTTCCTCTCCCAATCCCCCTGCTTCTGTTCCCTCTCACCCTGCGTTTCTGTCAAATAATTAGCTAAAATCTTAAAAAAAAAAATCTACTGGAATGCAAAGATGACAGTTACATTTATCCAAGCACCTGCCACACTTTCCATTGATGACCCAGAGTAAGGAAAACCTTTTACTTCAGGACCTAGAATGTACATAAATACATCTCTATAATTCTCTCTAGGTAAATAGATAGGTTTTGATAAATACATATAACTAAATCTTTATAACAAAAAGTTTCACAAAACAATATTTAGCCTTCTGTGTGAAATGAAGTCAGATATTTTTCTGTTCTATTAATTTTTTTAACTCTGACTTCAGAACTGCCCCAAAGTAAAACAAAACCACAATTAGAGTACAACTCTGTGTCCCTTTTTCTAAATTCTATGTCTGTCCCTGCTGTCTATCATAGAACATTCAATAGAGACTGAGATTTGATTAGGAGAAAAAATTATTGAATATAGGCTTGTTCTATACCACTATCTGTTTTATCGGTTAGACCCAGAGAAATGACAAGATCTGTGTCCAGGACACAGATAGGTGATAGCTATTTGATTTTGAGATTGGCAGTATGGGGAGTTGGAATCCAAAAAGTAAGACTGGGGAGATGGGGCCTACGTTCAAGTCCTGACTCTGACATTCTTGGTATATGGCCAAGAGCAGGACCCTCACTCAGCTAGTTCTTCATTGCTTTTACCTAGAACATGAGGAATTTTGCAGGTAAAGAGAGTCTGTGCGACACTATCTGCCCTGAGTTGTGCAGTGAGAATGACCAAATTTGAACAAAGCTTGTATAATAAAGCGCTTTGCCAATTTTAAAGTTCTACACGCATGCTAGTTGATACCATGCCTCTTGTTTGTGCTGTGATAGAGGAAAACTTCTACCCTCCAGTGCAGGGAGGGCATCCCTTCACCTGGGGAATTCATTTCCTGCTTTCAGGGGGACAGAGGAGAGTCAGTGTTCTTCTTGTATCTGTTGTTTCCTAAAAAAACTTAAATTCAAAATAATCAACATGCTAAAGTCTCCTATTTGGGGGCCACCCACCCTGAATCCCATCAGGGCCCAATTTCTGTTCAAACCCTTCCTCCGTAACCACTTGCCATCCGCTCATTTTCCCATTCTATTTCCTGAGGAGCAGCCAAGTTCCCCATCTTGTTACCTTCCGGGACCTCATCTCCCACCACTTACCCATCACACGTGCACCTTGTTGTGTTCAAACATTCCAACGTATGTTATTTACCTGAGGACCTTTGCACTGTCTGTTCTCTGCCTGAAGCCTGTTCCCACACATGGCTTGTTCCTTAACTTCCTTCTTCCTTTAATTCTTTGAAGTCATGTCACTTTCTCCTTGATGCCTTCCTTCATGACCCTCATTACCCGATTTAAAATTGTAAACCTCCCCCACACCTGGCATCCCCAATTTCTTATTCCCTGTTCTATTCTTTCCCCCATGGCCCTTATTTCCAGCTAATATACTATGTATTATACTTATGTATTGTTTGTTTATACCTCCCCCCTAAAAAGCATATATTATACAAGGGTAGGGATTTTTTTTCTTTTTGTTTTCTGCTATACCTGCAGCACTTGGAACAGAGTGAGTCACAGACTAGGTGTTCGATAAATACTGTTCAATAAATAGGGTTGAGTAAGTCAATGGGTCCCCTGCCCTTGTACAAAATTTCTCACACCACTGAACTCTGATTAGGTTGCAAAGATGAAAAGTCAAGCTGGTATTATACTAAAGCAGGGGGAAAAAAAACCTCTTGAGAAGGAAAACAGTAAGAATGCTTACTCTTTTAATGATGTCTAAGCTTGGAACAATGTGGTTTTTTTCTTTTCCTAGTGAGTTTCCTAGCAAGTCACAGCTCCATCTGATTAGGGTCAACTTCAAAGATCTCTGACTCATTCCACAACCTTCTTTACTGGTCACTTTTGTTTGTTTGCTTGTTCTGTTTTTAAAGCTCTATTTGTTTGAGAGAGGGAGAGAGAGAGAGAGCATGTGGAGGGCAAGGCAGAGGGGGGAGAGAGAGAATCCCAAGCAGACTCCCCGCTGAGCTCAAGGCCAATGTAGGGCTCCATCTTACAGCCCTGAGATCATGACTTGAGCCGAAAATCAAGACTTGGATGCTTAACCAGCTGAGCCACCCAGGCACCCCTACCAGTCACTTCCTACTTGTCTGCAGAGTGAATCTTCCTCTGGTGGAAAGACAAATTGTACACTTCAGTCGTATTGCTATTTCCTTTCACAAGAGACTCCTTATCTCTTTCGAGGCTTACAAAAGATAGATTTTTACAAATGTTACAGAATTTTGTATTTGTTCAATGCTTTCATTCCAGACTTTCTAAATTCTTCATAAATATTGGTCCTCAGACTTTCCAAGCTCTCCTCTGACAGCCACATGATAAGCAGATTTCCTATAATTTCTGAGCTAGGTGATTTAAAGTCATCTGCTTCTAGCAAGTATGGAGCCAGGAGACACAGCCTTAAGGACTGAGCTCTACTTGAATCCTGGAAAACGTGACTTGGCAGCTCCAGTGACTTAGTGGCAGGCAGCTGTGCTGCACCCAGAATCCTGCCTGGAGACGGGAACTTAGGAGAAGGGTCCCAGTGTCTTCCTCTGTCAGAGGACGGACTTGATTTCACCATCACTCAAGCTTCTTACAGCTTCAACAGTTTTGTGACTGTCAGACACCTGATGGCCAGTTTTCCACTTGGATAGCCTAAACTTCTTTTTTTTTTTTTAATTATTATTTTTAAACATTTTAATTTATTTACCTGAGAGAGAGAGGTGGGAGGCAGAGGAAGAGGGAGAAGCAGACTCCCTGCTGAGTAGGGAGCGTGACACAGGGCTCGATCCCAGGATCCCGAGATC
This sequence comes from Neogale vison, assembly GCF_020171115.1. Taxonomy (NCBI): domain Eukaryota; kingdom Metazoa; phylum Chordata; class Mammalia; order Carnivora; family Mustelidae; genus Neogale; species Neogale vison. Next base: position 95,910,568 of record NC_058096.1, read on the forward strand.
ATGACCAGAGCCAAAGGCAGGCGCTTAACAGACTGAGTCACCCAGACATCCCTAGATGTCCTAGGCTTCTTTAAGCTCAGCTTGTCCCCCCAAAATCATCTCACCACCATAAGCAATGATTTCTTCTCCTGACTTTCCAGGCTCTGAACCCAATTTCAAATCCTAGAGTGACTTTCAGTTCAGTCTTTCCCTCCAGTTTAACTAGTGCTTCTCAAACTGTAATGCCCATATGAATCACACTGGGGATCTGGTTAAAATGTATTCTCTGGTTCAGTAAATCTGGGCGGGGGCCAGAGACTCTGCCTATCTCCGAAGTTTCCAAGGGATGCTGACGCTGCTGGTCCTAGGACTGTGCTCTGGGCAACAGTGCCCTAAACCAACCTACCCTCAGCCCCACTTTCTACCCCATTGCATCCAGTCCATTGCCAGCTAACTTTTATTCTTCCTGTGAAGCATATTCTTATGCATGCTTTCCTCTCATTCTCACTGTGCTCCACTTCCCACTCCACTCCTTATCACTTCCCACCCCACCCAGGTTTTACGCCTAGATAACTTCAATAGCCAAACTGTGGGAACCCATTCATTAATGAGTTCTAAAATCAATCTATTGGGTAGCTAGCAGCATTTATAAAACATGGATAGGATAGAATAGAATAGAACCAGAGTGTATCATACATAATATATTTATGGCTTGGGCATGATGCAAAATATATTTCTTGCTATGGATAGAGGTTTAAAAAAAAGTTTGGGTCAGGGGGCACCTGGCTGGCTCAGTGAGTGAAGTGTGTGTCTCTTAATCTCAGGGTTGTGGGTTTGAGCCCCATGTTGGGTGTAGAGATTACTTTAAAAAGGTGAAGTCTTGGACGCCTGGGTGGCTCAGAGGGTTGAGCCGCTGCCTTCGGCTCAGGTCATGATCTCAGGGTCCTGGGATCGAGTCCCGCATCGGGCTCTCTGCTCAGCGGGGAGCCTGCTTCCTCCTCTCTCTCTCTGCCTGCCTCTCTGCCTATTTGTGATCTCTCTCTGTCAAATAAATAAATAAAATCTTTAAAAAAAAAAGGTGAAGTCTTGAAAATATAATAGCAAAGAAAAAAATTCATTTCAAGTCTGAAGACCAAGTTCCTACAGAGACACCTAGGCCTCCCTGCATCCGGACCCAACATGCACGTGACCATAGGCTCACCTTTCTAAATCTCTACTGCATCAGTTCGACTCCTTCTTCAAGAACCTTCAGTGTTGTTTCATTGTCCAAACAAAGTTCAGATAAGTCAGCCTGAATTTCCAGGCCCTTTTCAACCTGGCCCCACATGGCTTTCAAGCCTGATTTTCTACTGGTTTTGTGCCCAGAACCAGCTTGGTCCCGCATCGGGGAGCCTGCCTCACTGTCCACCAAGCCTGCCTGCTGTGTTCCCACCTTTGCTCCTGTTACTCAGGCTGTCCTTCCCCTTGGCACCTCAGCTGAAATCACATCCATCCTTCAAACCTGCTTCGACTCCTGTTTCCCCCCATGGGGGGTAATGCTTTCATACGCAACCTTCCCCCCCCCCCCCGCCCCCCGGCAGTGGTATCTTATCACTGGGTTCTTCTCACACAGAAGGCACTCACTCTTTCTTGACTCAATAGGTGGACGTTCTTCTCATCACGTTCACATCTGGACTGTAAATTCCAATGAAAGCTGGAACCCCTGTGCCTATCATTGTTACTTGGTGAGCTTGCTCACCTGACTTGCCTCTCTGTGGCTCACTTAAAAAGTAGGAGATCCCCATCGTTATAAGGATTAAATGAGTTAACCCATGGAAAGTGTTTAGTGTCATGCTTGGCATACAGTAAGCGCTCCATAAATGTTAACTGTTATGATGCTGTCGGCAGAGTGCCTATCGCATCCCTTGTTCGCCGTAGACCCACAATAGATGTTTGTAAGTGAATAAATTAGCGCCTATTAAAATGATTCCCCTGAAAGTTTCTATTCCCACTGTGACTGCTCCCCACTTCCTTCAATTCATCCGCTTTTGGGAACTGCGTCCTTTACGTGGGCAATTTAAAGATTCCGTGGGAGGGCTCACGATTAGCGTGCAAGTACAGTGTTAGCAGCTCCTCTTACAAAACCCAAGTCTAGTCCCAGGAACTGCCCTGTGGAGCAGAAAGCTAGCTTGTCAGAAAGAGCTGAGGGTGGAGAGCGCAGGCCCGGGCCTTCTGGCCAGGCTCATACTCCCCAAGCACCTCCTCCTGGTCCTTCCTGAAACCTGACTGCCCCGCTGGACCCAGCACTCGCCTCTCAGACACTACCTCTCGCATTTCCTTTTCCCACTTGACTTCACTTCCATACCCTCAAAACTCTTCCTTTTACCTTCTTTTCCCTCTTCCTAAGTATAAGGTTTAAAAAAAAAAGAGGGTGACTGGGTGGCTTAGACAGTTGTGTCACACTCTTGGTTCTAGCTCAGATCCCCATCTCAGGGTGGGGACATGGAGCCCAGCACCCGGGGCTCCACGGCTCAGCAGGGGGGTCTGATGGAGACTCGTCCCCTCTATCCACTGCCCACGCCCGCTCACAGGTATGTGTGCTTGGGCACTCTCCCTGTTTCTCAAATAAATACATAAATCTTTTCTTCTCAAGATTTTATTTTATTTATTTGACAGAGAGAGACACAGCAAGAGAGGGAACATAAGTGGGGGGAGTGGGAGAGGGAGAAGCAGGCTTCCAGCAGAGCCCGGGGCTGGATGCGGGGCTCTATCCCAGAACCCTGGGATTATGACCTGAGCGGAAGGCAGATGCTTAAGGGCTAAGCCACCCAGGTGCCCAATAAATAAGTCTTTAAAAAAAAAAAAATAGAAAGAGAAGAAAAGAGGAAAAGAAAGCAAGAGAAGGGAGGCTGTGACTCAGGGGACACCTTGCCCTCTGGCTCACGGTGTGTGGGGTGGGGGGGCCGCGCACCAGGAAAGATGGGTGTGCCGGCTCCTGAGCCACCACCGTCCACAGGGTGGATTTCACAGGTTACTGAATGGCATTCATACACCAGCCTCCTCCGTGAAAGATCTTTTCAAAGTTTTGTGTAAACAAAGCAAAACTCAAGCTGGCAGCGATGACAGAAATAACAGGCCACTGCCATCCCGCCGCATTTTTCAACTTTTTGAAAGGAAAGTGACGGTTCACGCCAAAGTAGCTAAGGCAACCTGGAATCGAGGCACCTAGCCATGCCAGCCATGGACTGGGAGTTACCCCGGCGCGGGAGTGTGTCCTTCGCTCTTCTCCTGCTGGATCCAGGGCTGCTCTCTCCCAAGGAGTGACGTGTGTGTGAGAGCACGTCGTCCCCCGGAGCAGAGACCTGCCCCAGGCTCAGCAGCCCAGCTCAGGGGCTCTTGCTAATGCTCCGGTTTTGTCTGCTTCTGATGCAAGCTCAACCTCCGCAGGGTCCCTTGGAAGCTTTCCTTTTGCAGAATCAAGCCAACCTCCTTTGCCTACAGATGGTTCTGTTTTTATCCACGGGAGTTTTATGGGTGGGCGATGCCACATCTGGAATTTCAGCTGTAGCCACACGAGAAGTTTCGTGTGAGCGGACGCGTGTGTGCTTCTCCCACCCCACCCCCCATTCTCGAAGTTAGACATTCAAAATAAAATATGTCGGGAAAAAGCTGGATCTCAAAACAAAACAACAAAAAAAACAATCAACAACCAATCACCACCACCACCACCACCACAAAAAAATACCGAGTGGACACAGAAGCTACAAAAGCAGCATACCTCAAAACCATATTGGTACAAAAGGCTTTTTCCGCTCAAATTGGTTGATACTATACATACAGTCATATTTATTTCTCTCCAAAAGCCTAATTTGTAACTAGTCTTAGTCCTGCCCTCATTCTATATCTCGTTTCAGACACATCTCTTCCTGGTTTTCTTTCAACCTCAAAGCGTTCCTCAACCAGGAACAAATGATTTATGGGTCAGAAATAAGCGGTTTCCAAGCTCAGGGAACACAAAGGTCTTCATCAGACCCAGAGCTGAATCAGAGATGAGCCCAGAATTTTTTTTTTTTTCATTATATATTGCTCAATTCCGGTGACACCATTCCCTCCTTTAACTATTTTCATTCTGCACTTTGGGTCTTTTTCCCCTCGAAGGAGACTAAAACAACAGCAACAACAACAAAAACCAATGTCTTGTGGACACCACTGTACCCAGAAGGATTAAGGTCTCACCATGCATTCACTCTAATTATAACTTCGTTACTTGAGAACCAGGAATCACATACTTGCATCCCACCAGCAGGCTGAGGCTGCAGAATCTCGAAAGAAAAGAAAAGCAGACAAGAAGAGATAATGCCATTGCTGGGTGGGTTTTCAGGGCTCTGTGACATTTCCTCTCTGGTTCCTCCCATTTGTAATTTTAACAATTTGTGAGAAAGATGAACAATAGACAATGAATCAAATGAAAACATATGGCGAGGGTTATAAAGCGAGGCTTTTACGCCTGTGACACCTAACAGTAGTAAAGATTATAATTGCGATGGCAAAGACAACACAGAAAATCAAAAAATGAGCTTGTATGAATCATGTCTTTATGACACTGATGGCTTCCTTGCCTCATTGTCATCCTCGATGAGGAGCAGATCAGAGCCATAAATCCATTTAGCCATTTGCTGTTCTTTCTAGTTCATAATAAAGTTGTCAAACTGTTAGACGGATTGAACTCTTTCCAGAGGTACATTCTATCATGGATGTTATTCTTCCATTTTCTTTTCACAGGCCCTCACGACTGGTATACTTCTGCTGTTGGCTCACAAAGAGTGGACCAAGAGATACCTGGTAAATATACAGACACTGAGGAGAATGATTGAATAGGTTTCAAGGTCAAATCTCTACCAGTTTAGGATGGAACATAGAGAACGTGATTTCCAATTATCATTGAATTCTGTCTAATTGATGCCTTACTATAATGGGTTTCAGGAGTAAACTGGGTGTTACATGGATAATTTTTATCTGATTTCTTCTCCAAACATTTTCTACAAGTTCCTGTGATTACTGTAAATATTTAAGTGTTGTGATTTGGAAAGGACACCACCGATGTTAATGCTCCTGAATTTCATTTTGAATAAATGGACCCATAGGGTTCCTCTGTTTTTAAGCATGTCTTCTTAAGGCTCGCCTCCTCAGTTTGGGATGTCCTTCCAACGTCTCTGTTCCTTCTCCCCCTAAAAAAGGATGGAAAGTCCATGATATCTTGCACTTCAATAGTATGGAGCCAAGTAATCCCATAGTATAAAAAGACTACCTGATCTGATCATAGATCTATCCGTGGCTCAAACTTGAATATACGTGTGAATTACTGGGGAATCTGATTCAGTAGATCCGGGTGAGGTGTGAGAATCTACATTTCTAACAAATTCAGGGGTTGTCAGTGCTGCTGAATCATGGACCATGCCCTCCCTGATTAACAAGGTGCTAGGATAAGGCAAGGATCCTGTGTACTCCTGTTTGTTTTTCCCACCCCAGACTGGCTGTCAACACATGATACAAGCAAAATAAACACATGTTTGTTGAATGGAATTCATTTCATTTTTGGCCCAATTGGCTGATATGTTGTTCTCCCATAGTGTAGATTCAAGAGGCGAACAAAAGGCCTAAAAAGGAACGTTGTAATTCATTTCTCCTTAGCTTCCCAATAAAAAAGATTCATACCTGACATCTTCCTTCTTCATATTGCTGAAAAGCTTTTGAATAATTCAGCTCCCAAAGTAACGCTTTGTTTTTGCTTTATTTTCAGTGGGAAGCTAGTTTCACCTTTGTGATTCTGAGCATGATGGGATGTCCACTTCACTTTGCTATAGCCTTGGAATCTGCTCTCCTTGGCCCATATTGCTTCTACTCGTTTTCAGGGATAGCAGGGACTGATTACCTTGGTTATGCAGTTGCCTTTCCTTTTCCGTATGCAAGCTTCCCATCAGCTTGTGTGGACCCGCTGCATTATGAAGAGTACCACCTGACCCTTCAAGCCTTCGACCTGTGCCTAAGCTTTGCCATGTTCTGTGTGTCCTTGACAGTGTTCATCAAGCTTTCTGCAGGACTGATCTGGAAGACACACTTACACGTAAGTTTCCAGAAAGGGAGAACCCATTCTTAGTCCTGAATGCTAAAATGGAAAGTCTGCCATATTAGTTCTTAATCTGCCTCTCTTATTTATCATTGTATCTCGTAATAACCAAAATTTTCTCACCCTTTCTACTTCTGCCCCAGCAGAGAGGCTGATCTATACCAACATCAAATTTAGCTTTCTTACTTTTTCCCTGGATGGCTAAGAATAATATTGATAATATGATAGCAATAGAACTATGAACTGAATGTTTACTATCAAGGTCCTTCCCATTTTACAGATAGTAGACTGAGGCTAAGAGTTTATGTAACTTCCCCAAGCACACAGCTAATGAGCAGTAGGGCCAGATTTAAAACCCAGAACTATTTCTCATAATAGGACAGATTTATCCTAGGCCCCCTTGTCACTCACCTTGTACCCTCATTCCTCTGCAAGATCACCAAGATGTGTGGGTTAGAACAGAACCACTGGGTGAGATTTCTGATTTCAAATTCCTATGTCTGATACTGGGTCGCTCCATTATGAGGTGAACAGCCTCCTCCTGGAAAGAGATATTTCCCACAACAAACTCTTCTACTGGCTTTATGATTCAAGTTAGTATTATATTAAGGCCAGGTGAATTTGGGTTATGTTAGCCAATTTTTTTCCCAGTTTGATCCTATCAACACAAATCAGCAAAGTTGGAAGACAAGAACTTGGCACTCTCTATACCTTTTGTGGTCGGTCTTGTCCTCTTCAACTTCTACATAAGTCTGCAAAGGAAATCCTGTACATTCCTAGGAACAGAGTTGATTTTACAAGGAGGCCTACTGAGAATTGAGGCTAGCAGACAAAAATTACCTCCCCTGCTATACTGCCGGTGCATCTAGGAGTTTAGAATGTAGAGATTTCTCCCTGGTAGGGACCATCCCAACTTCTTAAAGCCCTTTGTTAAAATGAACATAAACCCAGGAGAATCATACATTAAAGCATTGGTTACCCATCACCCCTTGGCATGCATAGCTAATCAGACAATTGGCTGCCATCTTGGACATGACACCTGAGGTTTAACGTTGGCTAGAGAGCAGAGAGAAAAGAATGAAAAAAATATCCTTAGAGCTTGGTAAGTCAGCCTCATGGAAACCCAATAGTGAGGCCATCTAAAGTGTCTGGAAAGAGAAAAAATTAATTGAAAACAGAGCAAAGTTCTCCAACTTCAGAATATCGCCTTCACCCACCTTGCTCAGAGTAGGTTCTTGGTGTGTGATTTCTAAACTAGGGATAGGACACAATACAACTACAATATATTTCTCAAAGTGAATCAATGACATCAGAATCACCCATCGATCTTGTTAAACCATATTTCTGGCTTCTGTCCTGGCCCATTCTTTTTTTTTTTTTTTTAAAGATTTTATTTATTTGACAAAGACACAGCGAGAGAGGAAACACAAACAGGGGGAGTGGGAGAGGGAGAAGTAGGCTTCCTGTCAAGCAGAGAGCCCGATGTGGGGCTCGATCCCAAGACCCCAGGATCATGACCTGAACCGAAGGCAGATGCCCAATAACAGATGCCTGACCTAAATTGAAGACAGACCAGGCGCCCTGAGTCCTGGCACACTCTTAAGGCAGAAATGTTGGGCTTGAAGTCAGGGAATATGCATTTTTAACACATGCCCCAGGAGATCCTGGTGAAAATTCTCTTCTTAGCGCAGGATTCTCTTAGTGTAACTTCTGGACAGAATTTCCGTTTTCCCCTCTGTGTAAAATGCAGCACTAGTTTGGGTAAGAGTTCTCAATAAATTTAATAAACAGCAAATCTTTGGTGAGCACTTTTGGATGACCTGACACCACGTAATCCATAATGGTAGCAGATCATGTTTCATTAGCAAGGATGAGTGGCTGACACAATGGGATAGGAGTTTCTGTATTAATAAATACACCATTGCCCCTGAGCACAGAAGGAACATGTGCAGCTTGCACAAGCCTTTGTTACCATGTGGGACACCTTGGTGGCTCAGTAGGTTATCTGACTCTTGATTTCAGCTCAGTTCATGATCTCATGGTTGTAGGAGAGAGCACCACTGTCAGGCTCTGTGCTCAGCATGGAGTCTGCTTGAGATTCTCTCTCTCCTCCTCTGCCTCTGCCCCTCCCCCGACTTGCGCTCACTCTCTCTCTCAAAATAAATAAATAAAATCTTAAAAAAAACCCCACAAACTTTTGTTACTATGTTACCATGTAGAAATCTCAGCTATATGAGGTGCAATTTCTAGGAAACACACAACTTTCTTAGAAGAAACGGCAGGTCACTTGTTAGGATATAGAATTCCACATGGTGATTCTACCTTTAATGAGCCTCCATGTAGTTATATTGTTAAGTTCATGCTGAAAGAGATAAGCAACACTTTTACTTTTTATTTATTTTTAAATGTTTTATTTAAATTCAATTTAATTCACATAGATTGTATGGTTAGCTTCAGAGACAGAATTCAGTGATTCATCAGTTGCAAACCAAGTCCCGCGCTTGTTACTTCAAGTGCCCTCCCTAATGCCCATTGCCTATCAGGAAACTCGAGAGCTCTGCACATCTGTAAAAAAGGAAAAAGTGATAGTTTGATGGAAGATTTGGAGGAAATTATAATTGTACTGCTTTATAGAACAAATTTTTTTTCATATCTGTAATAGTCAATATTATGATGGATAATATTCTTTTCTAGGAATTCTTCTGTAAGTTCAGAAACAAACCAAGCACTCCCTTAGGAATCACCTTTCATTACTTCTCTGCTCTCTGTGCCTTTTCAGTTTAGGAGGATTGAATTGCATCCCCGTCAGCTCAAGCTATTATAACAAAATATCATAGACGCGGTAGCTTCGCCAACACATTTATTTCTCTCCGTGCTGGAGGCTGGAAGCCCAGGGTCAAGGTACCAAGATGGCTGGTCTTTGCTGAGGCCTCTCTTACTGGCTTGTGGAAGTCACATCACTGTATGCTCACACGACCCTTCCTGTGCCTGCTCCTGGACAGAGAAGATCTCTGTCTCCATCTTATAAGGGCACTAATCCCATCATGGGAGTCTCCTCCTCATGACCACATTTAAATTAATTACTTCCCAAATAACTTACCTCCAAAGACCATCCCAGTGGGGATTAGGGCTTTAACGTATGGATTCGGGAAGGAAACACTAACAGTCGATAGTATCTCATTGAAGGTCACACAGTATTGGTGTGTGAGCGCGCAGTCATTTGATACCCAACGAAAACCACAGTGAGAAATGCTTGAAAGAGGCATAAAGGGTGTGATGATTTTGATAAAAGCATTATACTAGCACTACACACTGAATGTTTGTGTCTCTATGAAACTCCCAAACACCCACTGTGATGGTATTAGGAGGTAGGGCCTTTGGGAGATAATTAGGTTTAGTGAGGTCAGGAGGGTAGAGCTCCCATGATGGGATTAGCTTTCCCGAAGCCCTTATCAGAAGGTGAGGAGGCCAGAGTTGTCTCTCCCCCCTAGGTAAGGAGACAGCAAGAAGGTGGCCATCTGCCAAATAGGAAGGGGGTTCTCACCAGTCGCTGAATCTGCTGACACCTCGATCTTGGCCTTCCAGACTCTAGAACTGTGAGAAATTGTTGTTTAAGCCACCCAGTCTATGGTAGTCAGTGACAGCAGCCCCAGTTAAGACCGCGAGCCCTTCCAAGTTTCCAGGGCCTCACGGGAAGAGGTGGAACTGGAAGAGGAACGCGAGCCCCCCTTGTGTAGCTCCCTGCAGCACACTGAGGTGACCTTCTCGGCCGAGGACTCAGGGCAGGGGGCAAAGAGCACTCCATAGAATTAAGTCGAGAAACCAAAACGCAAAACAACCATAGCCCAAATTGTCTACATTCTTGGTCCAGTAAGTAATAAAGGGATGGGAAAGGAAAGAATTGGGACACCAGACGCGCGGCAGCTGTGCCCAGCAGCTACTCTGCCCCTCCCCCACCGAATGGAACGTCTCTGTCTGTTTTCCTTTCATTATTCATTGTTATGTTTGGGGTTTTGCTTTTTTTTTTTTTTTTTTTTTAATGAAAGGGGAAAGAAAATGTTTTCCCCCTTATCATGTGATACAGTGGTTTTCTTTCTTTTTTATTTTCAATGAATTGAGAAATATTTACTTCCCATAAAAGATGTAGGTAAACCCTTTAAAGAGTTCAAAAACATATGAGGACAGAATATTTACCAACGGAGGAGGAGACTCGTCTTCCAAACAAAAGACAAATTTGCAGAAATACACCCGCTCCAAATCTTCTAGCGGACGTACCCGGTATCATTAGCAACAGAAATGCGTTTTGAAACAAATTCATCTTTGACTCTCACCCTAAGGGCCTGAAACCTCCTGTTGGGCTTTAGCAAGTTCTCTCTGGTGCTTCTGGGAACTAAATCCAGTTTGGAAGAGTCAAGTCAGCCTCAGGGAGGGCCACATAATAGTCAGAATTCACTGCATTTCTTCCTCACAAGTTCTTTTCTGTGTCTCCTCAACATGGTCAACAGAAAAATCAGAATCTAGAAAAATAATTGCAATTCTGGACATTAGTGTTCCTTCTATCTCACTATGTCATCTGGAATAATAATGGTGGGGACGTGAGCAAGCGTAGGAGCAGAGTAATTGGAGGTGCTATTTATGGGACAGTTACTACTTGTCAGGTGCTTTCCCTCCTCCTTCCTTCCTCACAACCCCACAAATCTCATCAGCCCCGTTTCACAAATGATGACGTTGAGTTGGTCAGGTGGAGTCAGGATTCGCTCCCGGTGTCAAAGGGTCTTAGACAGTGTTTCTTCAGCTTTACAGACTCGAAGTGGCTTTGTGTAGGCATGCATTTTTTTTTTAAGATTTTATTCATTTATTTGATGGCAGAGATCACAAGTAGGCAGAGAGACAGGCAGAGAGAGAGGTGGAACAAGGCTCCCTGCTGAGCAGAAAGCCCAACTTCGGGCTTGATCCCAGGACCCTGGGATCATGACCTGAGCTGAAGGCAGAGGCTTTAACGTTAAACCACTGATCCACCCAGGTGCCCCTGTAGGCATGCATTTTGTGGGCAGTCTTTCTTATGTTTCTCACAGACAAAAATTAACTCACGTATAGAAATGGAAGCTATTTTTCTTCCAGGGTATTTTCATTTCATTTAATCAGTGAGACGGCACCAAGGGTGAGAGCGACTTACGAAGAAAGGAAATGAGACCAAAGTTGTCGATTGTGATGTATTAAAATTAGCTCGATATTTTGTCAAAGCAGAAGCAATAAATAAGGAGGTAACTAGACAACTGTTTTTTCTCAGTTTTATTTTATAATCATTGTGAACATCATGTTTTCCTTTTGACATTCAGTCAGTTTAATCTTTTAATACAAAATATTCTACTGGGTCCCCCCCCCCCGCTTCCTACTTTTAATCTAAAATGGTATTATTATGGGGCCTCTGGGAGACTCAATCAGTTAAGTATCTACCTTCGGCTCAGGTTGTGATCTCAGGGTCCTGGGATCAAGCCCCACATCAGGCTCTCTGCTCAGCGAGGAGTCTGCTTCTCCCTCACACTCTCCTCTGTGTGCTCTCTCTCTCTCTCAAATAAATAAATAAAATATTAAAAAAAAAAAACACAGAAGAAGTTTTGGCTTTATAAAAGGGCAGAAACTTGAGTAGAAATCAGAAGACTCCATTCTCTATAATCATATAAATTTGGTTTCAACAAAGAAAACTGAATTAATACCTAGTGAATAGTTCAGAATGGCCGTAATGGTGCTAAGATGTGAACAGGAAACCATTTAGCAAAGTAACAATGTTGGTTGGACATTTTGCACTGTATTAAGTACCCAGGAGAATATCCAAGGGTTGTTACTGGGTGTTACCCATTTCATTCCCCCAGGAAAGAGAGAGACACAGAAAAAGTAACTAAGATAAAACACAATGAAGGCCATGAGGAGTAAGGAATGGCACGATGTCACTTCTCTCCCAGACTAGCCCTATAAGCCAGGGACTGTGGACAAGGCACAAGGACAAGACACATCAGTAGTTGTGGACTTGAACTTCTTCATCCCTAAGACAGCCGGGCTTGGTCAGGCACATCCAAAGAACTTTCAAGCTCTGTTTCAGTCAGATTTTACTTATTTGAGAAAGAGCACAAGCGGTGGGGAGGGCAGAGGGTGAGGGAGAAGCAAACTCCATGCTGAGCAGGTAACCCAACATGGGGCTCTATCCCAGGACCCTGAGATCATGACCTGAGTCCAAGTCAGACACTTATCCAACTGAACCACCCAGGAGCCTCTCTGTCTACAATTTTCAAATAAAACTTTATTCCATTGGAGAAGATTAACATTCAGAAGGGAGGACTTGGTAGCAAGGAGTGGCTCTTTTCTTGTCCCAAACCATGCTGATGTGTCGCTGGGGTTCATCACACTGCTTTTACTCTGCTAGCTCAAGAAGTAATATATGCTAACAATATTACTCAAGCGAGACAGGTAGGAGAGTTGTTACAGATACACAGATCACTTTAATTGCTTTAGAAAAACAACTTTCTTTGCTCACTAGTCAATCTGTTGGGGCACCTGGGTGACTCCCACTCTTGATTTGGGCTCAGGTCATGATCTCAGGGTTGTGAGATCAAGCCCATGAAGGTCTCTGCACTGAGCATGGAGCCTGCTTAAGATTCCCTCTCTCCTTCTCCTTCTGCCCTTCCTGGCTTGCACCATTCTCTTAAAAAAAAAAAAATTCAATCTCAGATCAAACCAATCAGAATTGTCTTGTTGGCTGTCTTTCTTTTTTAATTATTCAAGTATAATTAATACACAATGTTATATTAATTGCATTATATAATTAATCATTATATTAATAGGGTATAATATAATGATTCAACAATTCCATATATTTCTCAGTGTTCAGCAAGGAAGTGTACTCTTCATACTCTTGATCCCCTCTATCTATTTTCCCCATCCCCTCACCACCTCCCCTCTGGCAGCCACCAGTTTGTTCTCTGCTTAAGGGTCTGTTTTTTTCGGGTGTCTCTTTTTTTTTAATTTCTTCTGTTTCTTAAATCCAACATATGAGTGACATTGAATGATATTTGTCATTCTCTGATTAGCCTATTTTCCTTAACATTATACCCTCTAGGTCCATCTGTGTTGTTGCAGAACTTAACCATTGTATTTCTAAATGAGTAAGGAACTTCAAACTCCAGTTGATTTGCAAAAAATATTGTTCCAAATGTTTATTTTTTCTCTGATTTCATATGACTAACCTAGTGTCATGGATTAAAAAGAAAGCTGCTACTTAAAGCAATAGAATTACTTGGCACTGGCTGGTAATTAGAGCCTATTTGAGAAGAGGAATATCTTGGGTTCACTAATATGTGACTTTTCTCTTGTCATGTGTTGAGGAATATGGCTCCAAAGCCCTAAATATAACATTCATTGTTTATACGTGCCTCTCAACATTTACTGAGCATATATTATGTGCCAGATATTGTGCTAAAGGCTAAAGGCAGAGACAGAAGTGTGAATAAGGCATAGTCTGGTCTCCACTGAGTTACAGAACTGAAGGAAAATGTCCCCGGAGGACCAAGAGCCCAGATGAGGAATAATGAAATTTGAATTAGATAGTGCTAATGGGCATGGAGAAAAGGTGATATATTTGAGAGATATTTAGAAGGTAGAATCAACAGGACTTATACCAATTAGAGTGTGGGACAAGGAAGGAGCCCAGAGCAATGTAGAGGGGTTTCTTGACCGTGAGAGACAAGACAGAGTGATTGGATTTTATGTGTGAGTCCTACTCTTGTCACTTAGGATTAATTCAGTTTCACATCTTATCATTTATAAAAAGCCATTTTAAGAACCTAATAGAAGACATCAAGAGTATTTCTGCCTGGGATTCTAGAAAATGACGTTCTGAGGCTTGCTTGCCACAGGACACTCCCTGGCTTTAGTTAGTCACGTATCGGTTACAAACAACACATTGCTTTGAGTTCATAATAAACCTAGTGCTGAAGAGCATGGGCCATAAGACCATTTCAATCTAGGCCATATTTAACAACTTACCTCTTCTTTTCTTCTACTCATGCTCTCATGGCAAAGATTGCCAATGAAAACCTGTACATAGCCAAGCCCAATGGAGTCTTTTCAATCTGCGTTTTCCTTGACCTCTCCACCGCCTTTGAAACTATTGATTGCTTTCTTCATGAAATCCTCTCCCCTTTGACTTCCATGCATCACTGGCTTTGGTTTTCTTCCTTCTCCAAAGTTTTTCCTCCTCAGTCTACCCAAAGGCTCCTTTTCTCTGCTTTCTTCTTTAAGGCTGGTGGCCTCAGTTATCATCTTTGGGCTGATACCTCACACATCCATATTTATAGCCCAGTCCCTTCTCCTGCTCTATTGAGCTCTACATCAGACTATTTTCTGGGCACTTTCCTGGGTGTCCCACACACACACATCAAACTCAAGATGTTTATAACGGAGCTGATCATTTCTTTGTCCCCACCACCTGCTCGTCTTCCTGTATCTCCAGCTCAGTTGCCAGCACTCATGACACTCAGGACAAGCCTAAGACCTAAAGTCATCCTTGACTCCTCATACCTCAGTTGATCACCACATCCTGGCAACTGCACCTCTTAAATATTTATTCACCGTGTCCCCCTTTCTCTGTACTGACCAGGCTGGTCCTGGTTCAGCCCTCTGTCTTCTCTTACTCAGATATCTTTGCTTCCAATCTCGTCTTTCTTAAGAAGTATCCTCCGCACAGGCTTTAGAATCAGCTCTCCCAAGTTCAAATCTGTTCTTATTACTTCCCTGTGGAGTAATAGTAATAGTATAAGTCATAAATATTATCTTGTGCTAATAGTGTAAGTAATAAATATTATCTTATTACATCCTTCTGTGGCTCCCCATAACACGCAAGATACAGCCAAGCTCCTTCATGTGATATCCATGTGGGTGCAGCTCCTCTCCAAGAATCTGGATTGACGAAGGTGAGCAGAAAAGGTGGGACTGGGAGTGTGGGGGTCAAAAGAGTAGCAGAGTGGCAGGCTGCAGTAGTAGAGGTCACTTTTAGGGCTTCCTAGCCATAGCTAAAATCTTAACTAAATACCTATGTCAGCAATATTGCAAATTTAAAAACAATCCATACATCACAGGGGAATTTACTGTGGTTATGAAATCCAAGAATTTCCAAGAAGAGAAACAGAAAAAGTCGATTTGAATTTCCATACCGAGGAACGCTACCTTATCGAGGAAGCACTGCATTCGACATTATTTATGACACATGGAGAACCTGATATGCCATGGTACGTTTGAAGTCAGACACTTTGAGGTTTAATTGTTTCCTCCATCACCTACCATCTGAGTAGCCTTGAACAAATCAATATTGAACCTCTTTGTGCCAGCGAGACCACACGTACCTCACATGTTGCCAAATGAAATGGCGTAATGACTTTTAAGAACCTTACGCGGGTTGGGCACTTGATAGCTGCTCAAGAAATGCTTGTTTTCTTCCCCTTACTTCTAATCAAATTAAAATTCTTAGTTCTCATTCAAAGATTTTAGAAAGTTCCCTCTAATCTTCTGTTAATTTTCCAAAAGCTCCAAACCAACCCAAACTAGACAAAACAAATAGCAAATGACCAAAAAAGATAGTCAATGGAGAGAGCCCTCACTTCCTTGACAGTCCCTGCCCACAAAAGCAATAGTTCTTCTGAATTGTTTTATGCTTATGCCAGATATTTTATTACACATCTATTTCTTTTTTATATCTTTCTGCCACCCCCTCCACCAATATCACCAATATTGTTCTCTCTGGTGATTCCTCTTAAATCCTTAAGTGGTAGCATGGTGCTGTTACTTGAATCATCCTTCATTGGGCTCCTGTGACATAAAAAAAGACTAAATTAAATGTCAAAAGTGACACTCTATTTTCGTTGATAAATTGTAGAAATAAACACTAATTTTTCTTCTTCCTAGGGTCAAAAGAATGGACAATAAATTTCAAGCAGCATTCCTCTTAAATTTGTTATATTTGTGGCCATTATTTTGAAATAGTTGCAAAATAATTTTTTCTTCAAACTTTTTCTCTATGTTCTTATGAAATAAAAATTGAAATAATTGTACATTGTAGCCTTTTTAAATTGTTAACCCCATTTTTTCTGATTTACCTGCTATGATTTTTAAAATGGAAATTTTATCATCATTGTCATAACATTTTAGAATCTGAAATATAAATTCACAATGAATGAATGTTTTCTTTAAATTCCTTTCGTCCCTGTGTGGTGTTTCAGTAAACTGTCAGTCTGTATTACCTAAACTAAGGAACCATTTTTCTCACCATTTCTTCATTGCCATTACCAAGGCAACTGTAGATCCTCAAATACAATTAAAACATGGAAGTGTAGCCATAATGAGAAGGGCCTCCTGCTGGGGGCGGGGATGACCCTCCCTTCTGGCCTCTCTGTAGCTTGTCTATGGCACTCATGACAGTTTAATAGTTAGAAGGGACCTTAGCTGTCCTCTGGGCCAACTTCTCATTGAAAGTCCCAAGATCTAAATGTCCCTGACAGCTGAACCATTCCCAAGAGGCAACCTCATTCAGCTGTTTTGTGGCTCTAAAGGTAAAGCTGGGGTGGGCGCCCAGCTGGCTCATTGGGTAGGGCATGTCACTCTTGATCTCAGCCTTGTGAGTTCAAGCCCTACATTGGGTATAGAGATCACTCAAAAATAAAATCTTAGGGATGCCTGGGTGGCTCAGTTGGTTAAGTGGCTGCCTTCGGCTCAGGTCATGATCCCAGCGTCCTGGGATTGAGTCCCACATTGGGCTCCTTGCTTGGCAGGGAGCCTGCTTGTCCCTCTGCCTCTGCCTGCCACTCTGTCTGCCTGTGCTTGCTCTCGCTTCTCTCTCTATGACAAATAAATAAATAAAATCTTAAAAAAAAAATTAAAAATAAATAAATAAATAAAATCTTAAAGAAAAAAACCAAAACATAAGAGGTCTTTCTTAAACTGTCCAGAGATTTGCTTCTTATATTCTCATTGCCATATATTCTTTTTTTTTTTTAAGATTTATTTATTTATTTATTTATTTATTTTTGAGAGAGAGAAAAAGGGCACAAGAGAGGAGGGGCAAAGGGAGAGAGAATCCCCAAGCAGACTCCCCGCTGAGCCCAGAACCCCACATGGGGCTGGAACTCACAACCCTAAGATGGTGATCTGACCTGAAAGCCAGAGTCCTCTGCCCAACTGCCTGAGCCACCCGGGCGTCCCTCTATCTCATATGTTCTCACATGTCTCTAAATCTTCACGCCTGCGGCTCTTAATAATATAGCACAATGGTTCTCACATGGGATCCCCATGCCAGGAGCATCAGCATCACCCAGAAACTTGTATGAACTGGAAACTTGGGGGTTGGGTCCCCGCTGTCTGTGTCAGGAATCCCTCCTCCCGGTGAGTAAGAGCATGCTAAAGCTTAAGAAGCGCCCGTGGAGGGTGGCAGAAAGTGGGCAGGACTTCTGAATGAGAAACACCCAGTTTCAGACCCTGGCCCTCTCGTGGGTTTAGGCAAGAGCCTCAGTCTCTCCCTGGTCCTGTGGAACTGATGAGGTTTGCTAACTGTCAGGCTTGCTGAGAGAATTCCGTGGCACTGCAGAGGTAACCCACGTGGCAGACACCCTACACGACTTAAGCACAAAAATTGCGTCTAGTGTCATTGATTCAATTTAGCACCTTTATTAGATGCCTTTGAAGGTCCATCTCTAAGAGTCCATTCATTTGAGAATGCACAAGTACAGAGTGAAAATGTGAGACATCATGAAAACGACGATGTGTAGAGAAGCTAAATGACACGTTCCAGTCATTGGAACGGGTGACGCAGCTCAGTCATTGGTGTCTGGAAGTCCCATAGGGGCCGCCCAGACCTCAGCTCTTCAATTAACGCATGTCCATCTCTCACTTAATGAAGCTACCCCACGTCTAGTTGTGGGTGATTACACCAGGAGGGATTTAAATCAGTATACTGTCTTGATTCATTTCCACCTTACTGGAGCATTTCCACCCAGGACTGAGTGCCCCAGAGATTTATTTATTTACTTCCATTTTGCTTTCTGATTTGCATCCCTCTGTTCTAAAAGGGTTTTGGGTGACCGTTGGACATTCTCTCAAGAGTCGGCTCTCCAGCCTCTGTGGCCCCCACTGCAGGAGCAGTGAGATGCTATGATTGCTTCCCGGATCTTCCGTGCTCAGCACAATGTGCCCAGTTCCAAAATCCTGGTGAAGCTGTCCAAGACCAAGGGCTTTAGGTTAACTGGGATCCCATGTAAAACGTGTGAAAAATCATATTCCGCTGTCAAGATATACACGGGGTTATTTCTTGCCTTTGCTTCCACAGAGAAATGAGCAGACGTTTCACTGCTCCTTTGCCGGGGAGAGCTGAATTGTTACCGCTCACCATCCCATGCCAGAAAAGGTCTGCTTTACCCGGCCTTCCGGAAGGAATAAGGCACCTTTGCTCTCAGATAGCCTGTTTTCAGTTTTGTGCAGCTGATGATATTATTTGACCGGTGACAGAGGCCAAGGCTGGAAAATAGACTGGTTTACTTATAAGTCTTTAAATGTGGACACATCAGCTTGTGGGAAGGAAACTATTTAAAATGGGGCTTAGGGAAAGGGAGAAAAAAAAAATCCCCTTTCTCCATATGAGATTCTTCCACGGTGTTGTCATGCAATGTTGAAACCTCTGTAGAACAGTGGATCACTCTCATTGGATATATGCAAATTATCTGAGACCCAGTGGTTTCCTGCCAGGCAAAAACTTATAATAACACAGCAAGAATGCAATCCGAGCCCTTGCTCTCTGAAATCCCTGAAAGAACAGAGTCGTTCTTGACAGGGCAATTTCAGCCCTTGACATTCCAGGAAATAGCTTAATAATGTCATTTAGGCTAGGGTTGTAACCAATCCTAAGACACAGAGACACAAATGGCCTATGTAAGATTTAAAATATCGATTCAGGAACCACTTTTCATTCTCACAGAGAGTTTAACAACAAAAACACCAGCACCACAAAACTAAGCAATGCATCCTAATTAAATTAAGCATTGTGCCCCACTAATTAAACCCAAGCTAGGAAAAAGGAAGGGCTTCTGCCAGGAAATTACAGACACATCCTGACGACTATTTCTTTTCCATTTACTTTCCTAGGTACTAGGTCCATGTCATATCCAGGATGTGAGACCCAAACAAAACTGTTTTTTGATCATTAATGTAGGTGCAGGAGCGAACCCCACCCGGGGCCTCAAAGGTCTTTATGAGACACGCTGGCCTTTCCATTTTGATGTGTTTCATTTTCTCTGGGTGCAGTGCAGCTGAAAAACGTTACAAGACTCAGGTTAAAACTCAGGAAGTAGATCAGGGCCCCACACTATGACATCACTCTCTTACAATGCAATGATGCAATGACATTTCCTACAGGAAAATGACTCGAGCTGACAGACAGCCTCAGTTCCCTGCAGTGGAAGGTGTCAGGCCTCCCCCACTCCAGCTCCTGCCTCCTTTCCTCCTGCCCCTTGGCTGGGCCTTCTCAGAGAGAGAGAAAGAGATCCAAGCCACTTTCATTTTGCAGCAGTCTTGATATATTTAAAATGAAGGGGTGCTAGAATTTAGTTACAAAAATTGTGGGATATTTTAACTGTTAAAGCAATTAATGCTTTTAAACAAAACATAGGGTTTTGTCATTCTCAAGACAGTTTCTATACCTATTATTAAAAGCGACATATAGGCAGAGTCCCAAGGGATGGTTGTACATGTTGGCCAAAGGGAAGAGCAGGGATTAAAATCTGGCTTGCTCTCTGATTACCAAACCCTGCCTGCTGGTGCAATACTAGATCTGTGCTTTTCTGATTCATACAAACATCTCACCGCCGGTGATAGATGGTCTTGTAACAGACCCAGGTTTAAGTTCAATGATGAATCGGTCTACTGCTTTCAGTCCTGGGTGTCTCTGTATCTGTAGGTATAACATCTTTCAGAGGAATGCCTAGAGGTGCACATTTGAGGACCCGCCTGATTATGAATTCTGGACAAATGAGTCTCCTGCCGTAACACCCCAGCACATAGAGAGCCTTTGTTGGGGGGTAGGGCTTATAAACAGGTGCTGCCAATGAGCTCCCACAGGCTGTGTGGGGGACATGGCTTGGTTAGTAGAAGGTCTGAGCTAGGTCTCAGCCTGGCCAAGTAATTTTATGCTCTAACTGTAATACCGTAATGTAATACCGTAATACCTCACCCCCAATATGGTAGATGCTGTTCTGGACTCCGCATGAAGACAGACCTGCTCCAGTCTTAAGACCAACTTAGAGACCTGAATCAAGGCAAGAGATGTAAGGTCTCGTGCTCATCTTGGGACGCTACCTCAAACTGTTCTTGCTTTTCCATCTGTGGCCTCGTAACTCGGTTCCTGGGTTCCTGCCTCTGTGTGAGTTCTAGCTGCTGGATGTCTGGTGAGCGCCGCCTGGGACTAAGCATTGATTGCCTTGATTTACCTTACCATTGCCAGACAGATTTAAGCTCTCTATGGCCATTGAGTGGCTCGGTGTCAGGGTGGTTTGAGGTCCGGTTTACGCAGTGCCCCAAAATGGGGAGTGCTTCCAAAAGTCGTTACATGGTAACTGGATGGAGCTTGCAGTAACAGGTATGCTATCTCTGGAAAAACATGCAAATTTCTTAGGAGGAGTCAAAACACAAGCCTAGTTGTCACACCTTTTTCCCATTACCCTCTGGGGTTCTCTCAGAGGTGTAGGGTCTTCACAAGGGAGTAACTGTTTCCAAAGTCTATCAAAGCATCCCTGGTTACAATCTGGGAAGCAAAACATGCCTAGAAAGGAGGATAGAATGTAAAATGCCCCAAATTACTGGGGTTTGATTACTCTGCCAAATTTGCATTCTTATACTATCTAATCACTCCCTTTTAAGGACTCATTATTTCCTATAGTTAAACTTACAAGGAAAACAAGGAATTTATTTTACATTTGACACATTGGTAGAGTCACAGGCTCTGGGGCCTCTATTTTTCACCGTTTGAGCAAACTTCTGCTTGCCCATACATGTTGAAAGTGTCATTTCACCTGAATACACAGAGCAGACTTGCTGAAGACTCTACCCTTTCACCTTGCTCGAGGCGAGGAGAAAGATCAAAGCCTCCTGTATTTTTTAGGGATGACCCCTTCTTTGTTCCGAACACTTCTCACATCTCCTGTTTGTGGAAGCTTCTGCAAAGACCACGTTGTTTTTCTATTCCATAAATCTGCTTTGTCTAAGCAGGACTGTCATTGCCCATTTGGCCCCCTAGAAGAGGGAAGTTACCTATGTGGATAGATTCTTTACTTTATAATGGTTCCTTAAAATCATAGTATCTTAAACACACATTTTAGAAGAAAGAATGATCCGAATTAGATTGTTTTAAAAAGTTATTTGTGATCAATATGCTGTAATGATAAGACGGATATAGAACAAGGAAAAACTCCTCTGTTATCAAGTCTGCCGTTAACGAACCAAATGACCGAATGCCTTTCTTTCTGTATTTATCTGTTAATTTCATTAGTTCTTTTTGCGTTGAAGTAGAATATAAAATAAACCATGATGCATTATCTCACTTAGTTCATTTACTTATTATTGATTAAGAATATGTGGAGTGACCGCCAGCGGACAAGGTGCAATGACTCAGGGAAACAAAATCTCCTTGTTCACAGAGCAGAGAGGAGATGGAGATAAACACCACAAAGGCTACACGGATTCAATGCTTTCCAGGCTAAGGACTGAAAAGCAAATCATTTCACCTTCTTTGGTCTTAGTTTTCTCAACTGTAAAACAGAGGATCCAAAATTAACTGTACAGTCCCTTTAGCTCTAAAATTCTGGGACTCAAAGAAATACAGGCCAGTGTTAAAAGCAAATTTTAAAAGCACGAACATTCACAGGCTTTGTTTGGCAAATATCATGAGGGAGATAAGCTCAAATCTGAATGATGACCGCTGATAGGGAGATGGACACTATTACAGACATTGTGGACAACAGGAGGAGAAATATGGAGCTTGGCAGTAAGTGGGGGAAAATATCTAAGTGGCACAGACAGACTGGCCAGGAGGGAGCCAGAACTGGAAGCTGTAAAGCAGGATAGGCCTGAGGGCATCCGCAGGTCTCAGATCAATCAATCAACAAGGATTTTATTGGACTCGGGTTACTCTATTTGTTAAGGGATACTTAAAGGGGCGCCTGAGATAACATGGCCAAGGATTATAAGCCATACTAAGTATAGAAGACGGCGAAAATATCCTAGCATCCCTCTCTATAAGACTAGCGGAGGAAGGGCATCTGTAAGTAAAGAGGGCTTAGAAAATATTTTAAGAATGCTCTGAGGTTCAGCTTCAAATAGGGTTCTGGCTAAAGATTGTGAAGAAACAGCAGTGACAGGCAGCCAGGGGACTGTAACCAAAACGGAGTTTCTCTCTTTAAGTGAAGACTTTGGACAACCACCATTTGGGAAGGGTGTTACCAACCTGTGGCAAGCAATTAGTCTGGCTGCCAACCAAGGAAAAAGCTTCACATGTCCTCAAGACACAAATGATACTTTGGTGTCGTAGAACAATTTCCCGCCGGACTCCTTTCTCTCAGGGATAGAAAATTACGCAATGCCCTGTAATGCTGTGTTCTCTTACACAGTGAGAACTAGGTGAAGTCCACGGCATTGCACTTTTTGCTCTGCTTGCTAGGAAGCTGGAGCCAGAATTCAGATTCAGTCTCAGGACTTACACGTCAGTATCTGACCTACTGGTTTAAAATTGGTAACTTCTCACCCGATCTTTCTTGCTTAATAATTTTGCAATATTTGTAGGTTTAATTAGAGGCCACCTCCTGCATTCATTTATTTCACAGATTGTTTATAAAAATACTTATTATGTGCCAGGCACATCCAGTCATTTAGGAGGCAGGTGGTATGTGGCCCTGGCCTGGCAGGCAGGAGTCTCTGTCTCTGGTTTGTGCTGTGTTTAGGTCTTCGGGCTTGGTGTTTATATTTGGGATGCAGTTCAAGCGTTTTCCAGATGAGCAAGGGTTCTGGGACATATAGCCACTTTTCCTAATAACTCACTCCATTTCATCTCAGTTAGGAGTGGATTTTCCCCCTGAGGGTCTTTGATCCTACAGCTGCAGACATTCTGGCACCAGGGAGCCTTAGAGGTCAAGGCTCCAGGACACACAGAGGTCAATGAAATCAGGGGACATCTTAGAAACCACTGACAACCAATGAGGGTGAGCACTGTGGCTTCCAAGATGGATGGATGATGTCATTTGTGGTATAAATAAGTCTGTGCTTACTAAGCTCTGACTGGGAGCCAACAGGTGTGTCCCAGAACAGTGCTCTTTGGAAGAGACCTTTTAAGGAAAAAAATAGTCAATAACCTTTGTGCTTACCTTAATCTAGAAAGTCTCCTTTTCCATGTCAGACTCCCCAAAATTGAGCATTGTGAAGTACAAAAGCAAGACTATGAACTTGAGTTTCAGTTTCCTCATCTGTAAAATAAAAGAGCTAGGCTCACCTTCTAGAACCTTCTAGCTCTAATCACCTGCCATTTTATGACCCAGTTCTCCTTCCAGCCCTTTGGCCTTGCCACTCCACACATATAGTAATCATTATCATCCTCTTCAAAACTAATAAAAAGCAATATGCAAACAAGTCCAGTGATAATACCTGTATAATGGCAACACTGAAGGACAAGCTTGAGACCGACTGAAAGATTATTGAGTTATAGCAAAGACATACTAGATATGGTTGCTTTTCAGCATGGGTCATTTCCTTTGTAGCATATCCAAATCCTCAGCAAACTGTTTACACAAAGTCTTAATGTACACCTGTATTTGTACCCACATTCACATGTTAGCACGGCAATGTGTATATAATACATATGAGAATACAAATAACTTGTGAACCTAGGAAGTGGTTTACCAACACTTTTATTTTGTATCAGTGATTTATATATAAAACAAACATCCGGGAGTATAACGGACACAAATAAAGGGAAGATACAATTTCTGTCCCAAGGAATTTATGATTCAACCAAAGTGCTTAAAAATGCAACCAGCAGGGGTGCCTGGGTGGCTCAGTAGGTTAAAGCCTCTGCCTTCAGCTCGGGTCATGATCCCGGGGTTCTGGGATCGAGCCCCGCATCGGGCTCTCTCCTCGGTGGGGAGCCTGCTTCCTCCTCTCTCTCTCTGCCTGCCTACTTGTGATTTCTGTCTGTCAAATAAATAAGTAAAATCTTTAAAAAAAAAAAAATGCAACCAGCATTGGGGTGCCTGGGTGGCTCAGCGGGTTAAAGCCTCTGCCTTCGGTTCAGGTCATGATCCCAGGGTCTTGGGATGGAGCCCCGCATCGGGCTCTCTGCTCAGCAGGCAGCCTGCTTCCCCGCTCCCCCCACCCCGCCTACCTTTCCCCCACTTATGATCTCTGTCAAATAAATAAATAAAATCTAAAAAAAAAAAATGTAACCAGCATTGTGTGCAAAACATTTTAATAGGTTCAGTGATATTTGAAATATGTACATAGGAAAATGACACATTCATTTATAGTGAAATATCAATATTGAGTACTATCCACTATGTTAAATGCTGACTAAAAATAGTAACAGAGATCTCTGCACTTTCTGTCCTTATCAACTGATTAAAAGGATACCTATTCATTCATTCATTCATTCTGCAAACAATTACTGAATGCTTACTATGGCAAGAGCACAGGGACAGGGCCTTTGGAGGACAGAGGTATGATCTCTTAATGATTCCTGTCTTCAAGGATCTTAAAATTTAGTGGCAGCAAGGAAACAGCTAACAATGCAAAATGGAAACAAAATATCAGTAAAGGGCTAGAGAGTACTTTCAGGAGGATGGACAGAGTAATTATGCCCAGAGGTTAGGAAAGCCTCCTAGTGGAGATGGCCCTGGAGCAAGAAAGATGAAAAACACTTTAATGGCGGGACAAAGGGGAAGGTCATCTCAGAAGAGAGTCCAGTGAGAACAGAGGCATGGAGGCATGAAAATTAATGCATGTCCTGGGAATAGCAAGTAGCCGGGGATGGCTGGAGCGTGGTATCCAAATAGGGCGAGTCGAGGCCAGGAACTTCGGAGGGAGATAGCACAGGAAACACCTCCAATGCCACATTAAACCTACTGAAGACTATTCAGCTAACAGCAGGGAGTCAGCAGAGGTCTGTGCAGCTCTAAACAAATAGGAGGCTGGACTTGTCCTTAGTATCGAACATGGAACTTCCTGGAACTTCTGTCATGAACACTGCTCAAGGGTAATTAAATGGGGTAGAAAAAAAATGGGTCTTCTACATTAGATTTGGGAACTACAAGGCGACAAGAGGAAGTCTTGTGTGGGATGTCTTGGTGCTCCTCACCTAGCCAACTCCAGCACATCCTTTAGATATCAAAGTGAACATTTCTTCCTCAGGAAAGCCTCCCTGCACCCTGACTGAGTCAGGTGTCTCTTCTGTGGGACCACAGAGATCCCTGTACCTGGCCTTCCTAGTACTTCACAGAGTTTGTAATCATGTATTTGCCTGCCTGTGATTAATGTGTGTGTCCCTCATTGGACTGTAAGCTCCACAAAGGTGGGGATCATGGTTTGTCTTGCCCTTCAGTTTTACTGTAGGCTACTCGATATGTCTGATCCAGAATAGGGACTCAAATATTTGACAGAGGAGTGAATTAATGAATAAATGAAAGGAAAGAAAGATGGAAGGAGGACAGAAGGAAAAAAAAAAAGAAAAGAAGGGGGAAGGTAAGAGGGAAAGACAGATATATGGGAATGGACACATTGTTGGAGAAGAATAAAGAGAAATAATATTTGGGACCTTATAAGTGGGTGTGGTGGTTTTAAAATATGGCTGCAAAATTCTTGGACATTGCTCTCATTGAAAGATGGGATCTACAGCCTTTGTCCGTGATCCTGAGCAGTCTTGTGATGAAATGAATGCTGTGAAGATGATGGTGTGTGATTTCCGAGGCTAGGTTGAAACTACTTGGTTCTCTCAATACAGTCGCTCTGGCAGAAGCCAGTTACCATGTAAAAAAGTTTGACCCCCTTGAGACCACCAGGCTGAAGAAGACGGCTTGTTGGATGTTCCAGTCGACAGACTGAACTCATCTCGGCCAAGAAAATGTGAATCAAGTTGTCTTGACCCTTGGGACCATCTCATCTGCCAGCTGAGTGCCTTTGAGTGACCTTAGTAATTGCCTCGAGAAGCAAAAGAATTGCCCAGCTGAGCCCAGCCTGAATATCTAACCCATAGAATCTTTTGCACAATAAAATTGTTTTTGTTTTATGCCAATTTGGGATAATTTGTTAATAGCAGTAGTAACTGGCACATCAACCAAAGTCTCCATAGAATCTTCCCCAATCACCGCCCACCCATAGCAACTGAGGAAACTGATATCCAGAGAGAAGAGCATGTTTAACCATGTTTCTAAATTGACAGCTGTAAACCAAAGCCTACAAGCTAATCTTCTGACCCCCAGGCCATTGCCTTTTTCTTTCTAATATATGATAATGCACTAAGAAAAATTTCTGTTTAATTGTATGCAGGGTCCAGAGAACAACTCTTTGTCATGCTGCAATTTTATCCCCATTGATGCTTTCTTCCCATTGATAATGAAATGGATTAGTCAAACTCCTTGACGTATAGACAAAAAAGTGAACTGTGGGCTCCCGTGTGTGGAGAGTTACAATGCTGTTGATGATTT
The DNA here is from genome assembly GCF_020171115.1 of Neogale vison. Taxonomy (NCBI): domain Eukaryota; kingdom Metazoa; phylum Chordata; class Mammalia; order Carnivora; family Mustelidae; genus Neogale; species Neogale vison. Next base: position 95,937,424 of record NC_058096.1, read on the forward strand.
GGACATTAGCATGCAACTTCCTCCCAATTAGAAGAAGAAGCATGTTCAAGTACATAAAACACAATAACATTTCTTTTCAAGTTTGTGGCATTTGAATTCTTAGCTGACTAGGTATTCAAGGCTATCAGTTCCAAATTCAATGAAAGATCTTTTCTGCTGAAAAAAAAAATGCCGCCTCTATTAATATCACCTTTTCCTCGGCAGTACACTTGCTTGCTGGTGATTTATTATGGACAAGCTGCTTCCTGTTCTTTTTGAAAGTTAGATTCTTTTTTTTTTTTTTTTTTTTTTTAAATTCTGCAAGTAGAGGAAGAATTCCTCATCTCTTGTCCCCAGGGTGATTTAGTTAAGGCTAATCTTCAGGACAGAGTTTGGGTATTTACAACTCACAAATTGATACAAAAGAAAAAGGGTCTTGCTGCTGTATCTGATGTCAGTTGGGAGCTAATCCGAAAAACAAATAAGGAAGACCAGCTCTCTCACAATGTGTATGGGAAAAGATTCTTTGAGATTTTGGAATTCTGCAATTACATTTTAAAGATGGAAACCTTTCCCTTAAGAAGATCAAAGATATTAATTATTCCTTGGTTGGCGATAATGTCATTATTTTTTAAAGAGACTCTGTCTGAGGAAAACAACTGAGTAATCTGATGCAAACGCTCTGCATTCGCTCTATCTCAAAGAAAACCAAGTACACTGATGACTCAAAAGTTAATGTTTATCTTAATACATTTCTCCTATTCCTACAGTGAAACCCATGAGAAATCTAAGGAAAGACAAGGTCGAATTCAATTTTATTCAGAATTTCTCATAATCACAGCTTCACGGATTTTAACAAATGTTAATCTCTTTAAAATCCCACTCGTGATGTAGAAAGTACTTGAGTAGAGTGTGTGTACATGGCTTTAGGTGATGACGCCCAACTCAAACCAGTTTCAACAAAAAGTGGAATTGATTTGCTTACATAACAGAAAAGTACAGACTTAGAATGTGCCTCAGGCACGGCTAGAAGAGGGGGCACACTGGGGCTAGGCTTCTACCTCCAGACTCTGTCTCTCTCGCTCTGTTTTCCTCAGAGTTGGTTGGCATCTTTCTCAGGCTAAAACCGTGTAATGGAAAAGATGACCACTGGCAGCTCTCAGCTCACTGGGCTAGCTTCCAAACTCAGCAGCAGAATTCTGGGTCACTTCAGACACAGGCCTGGGGCCGATCCTGTCTGGTTCCTCTGAGTCACATGCCCACCCTTGTGGAATTCTCCTTGGCCACACCTGTAAGGTACTGGGAGTGTATTTTAGAACTTACCAAGAATTGTAGTTAGATTTTTGGCATAATTTATTTTTAAATAAAATATTTGCCTTAAAGACAGTGTATAAAACGGCATGCCAAGTTATACAGCTAAGCTTTCCAGAAACTCTGTCTTTCTCTTAAGCTATTTTCCCATACATACCTCACCTTCTTTTCAAAACCAACCTTAGCGAAAGCTTAACCTATATTTACTTATTCCCTTTTCCTGCCATAATTCTCCTGCCATCTAATCTCACTTCTCTACTAAAGGGCTTTCCCAAACATCACTTGTCACCTCTCCACAGCCAAATCCAATGGCCTCTTTCTGGTCTCCTCCTGCTTGTCCTCTTGGCAGCTTTGGACACTCTGAACCCTTCCCTTTTTTCTTGCCTCACTCTTGTGAACTTGTGCTCCTTCTCTTTCTCTGATAGATTCTTCTCGGTTTTCTCTACTAGCTTCTGCTAATGTTCAGCAGCTCCATAAGTGCCAATGTTCTCCAAAGTTCTGTCTCCAGTCTTCTTTTCTTCTAACTCTGTATCTCTCACCTTCATTTAGTTCCATGGCCTCGACCTTCTGCTATCTGATGTTGACTCTGGGATCTCTAAGTTTAGTCTTCTGTCTGATCTTGGGTGTTAGACAATAATCTGTAAGTGTTCCTCGACACTTTGATGTCTGTCTTTGTCTGTTCTCTAGTGTAACAGAATAGCATAGATATGGTGGGTATAAACAACAGTTCTGGAGGCTGGGAAGCTCAAGATCAAGGCAACAGCAGATTCAGCATCTGGCAAAGACCTTCTATCTTGTTCATAGCTGTCTTTTTGCTGTGTCTTCGCATAGTAGAAGGGGTGAAAGGCACTCTGAGGTCTCTTTGATAAGGGTGTTGATCTTATTCATGAGGACTCCACTCTCATGACCTAATCACTTTCCAAAAATCCCCACTTCCTAATACCATCACGTTGGGCATTAGACTTTCAATATCTGAATTTGGGAGAGGACACAAGCATTCAGTCTATACCAATGTTCTTCCATCACCAGAAATTCAGTATTTTTAGAAACAAATTTATTAATTTACTCCATGTCCTCTGTACCCTATGAAATGTTACCACCATTCTTCCAGTCCTCCAGGGCAAAAGGAAATGGAGTAATTTCTGCTATTCATTTTTGCCTCATATCCAGTTGGACCTCCAAAGACCTCAACCTGTACTTTCTTATTCCAACTACCACTGTTCTGGTTCACGGCTTCATCTACTCTTCTCTGGCTGTTACAATAGCATCCAAATTTCTTATTTATTTTTTCTAACCCATTTTACTAAGAAATATATGTTCACATACTCTCAAAATTGTTCCTTCCATCCCATGTTCTAAGTCCAAAATGCTTCATTTTCAAGACTTTCTATTACTAAGCTCAACCCTTCTTTCTAACCTCATCTCCCATTTGTTCATTTCAGACATTCTCTGGTCGATCCACACCCCCCACCCCTCCACATCTCTGCTCTTCTTGTTCCTTGGGTTTCAACAGTGTTCTTTCATCCCCTGTCAATACTCTGCTCATCCTTTAAGATCCACTTGTGGTAGACAACAGCATGATTCAGCAAATATTTTTGGTTCTCCCCCTTTTAAACACATCGTAGATTGCACTCTTCTTACCCTGTGCATTTGGCAGAGTCATGTGACTCAATCTGGCCAGTGAAACAGAAGTACAGTGACACATGACACTTCTGGACAGAAGCTATATAAATTAGTGAAATGGGCTATTTTCTTCTTTCTTCTTTTTTTCCCCCTTTATGTTCACTAAAGTGATTAGCAATGTCCCAGATAACGGTCGCTCAGACAGTCTAGAGTAAAGTTGTCATGGACCAAATCTCCCACTCGAACCGTGTTGGATGAGTAACATGAACAAGAAACAAATGCAGGATGTCTTCACATAATAAAAACCCTGACTCCATTTTTTTGATGTCAGACTGCTGATCTTTTAAGCCTCACCCCTCCCTCTTCCCTTCTGTCCCACTTCTGCAGGAGCTGATAAAAAAAACCCTGGGTGCACCTTTCTTTGATGGGAAGTTCAGACCATGGAAGCCTCCTCTCTCATGAAAGAACACTCTCCCTGGCTCACCTTCTAACTATTATTAAAATCTCAGACTAGTCTCCTTTTCTTGTTCTCTCAAGTCATTTTTAGACCAGTTTGGGAGAACTTCACTACGCCCCCGAGAAAGCCTCACTATGTGACAAACCCTCACATATCATCTTGCTATATATATGGCATTATTAGTCTTGACATCTGAGCCAAATTTGGTATGGGAGGCCCCATTCTGCTTTTGAGAAATGATCATAATAGTTTGTGATTTGGTCTTTGGTTTCCTTTGCAGCAGTTGTAACTAGGCTGCTACAAAAAGTGCTATTTCTTGATCTATGCATTCTTTATATGGGATTGTTCACTTGGTGAAAATTAGCTGATCTGTATGTTTATGATTTGTGCACTTTTTATATGCATGTTATACTACATTAAAAGATTGTTTTTAAACATTTATTGGGAGTATCCTTAAATAATCTTGACTTTGTTTTCTTTACCACTATCTGAGTATATTTATTGAAATGAGGTAGTGTGGATGTATGTATGTGATGAAAAAGTAGTTGATGATAGAAGAAAGCAGACATTTAACAAGGAAGCTAATTATTAAGAAAGGCATAATGATATGAACTTTAAAATAGAAACACAAGCAATATTCCTTTGTCATTGCAGAAAGAGAATACCAGTTAAAACTTCTGAGAGAAGGTGGCATTTCTGGTAGTGTATCAGTCAGGGTGAGTGAGATTACGCTGCATAACCTACCATTTTGAATTCTGTTACCATGACCATCAGTGAATCTTGCCTGTCTGTGAACTTCATACAAATATAATCTTATGGAATATTTTATTTTGTGTTGAGCTTCTTCTGCTTAACATTACATTTATGAGATTCATTCATACTGTTGCATGTATTGGGAATACATTCCTTTTTTGTTGCTCTGTGGTATACATTGTATGAATATATCCACAATTCATTTCTCCATTTTCAAGTTGATGGTCGATTTTGACTGCTCTAAATAATGCTGCTGTGAACAAGTCTTTTGTATGCATAGAGTGCATTTCTATTATGTTATATGCAGGAATGATATCATTTGGCATATGACATACATATGTCCTGTTTAAGGAGATACTGCCAAACTGTTGTCTAGAGTGATTACACCATACATTTCTACCAAAAATCTGTGTTATTCTGTATCTTTGTCAGCTCTTCATACTGTCAGTTCTCTTAATTTTAGCCATTTTTTAGTTAAAGTGTAGTAAAATCACATATGTGTTTTCCTGATAGTGATTTCCTGAATGTGATTTCCGGGTAGTAATATTTGCTGACCTTTTGAGTATCTTCTTTTGTACTTCTCTGTTCCAATCTTGGGTGAATTTTTCTCCTGGATTGTCTGCTTTATTTCTTATTGATTTTTAGAAGTTCTTTAAAAATTCTGGTTCTGAGTCATTTTTGTGTTCTTTGCATTGCAAATATATACTTCTGTTCTGTGGCTTGCCTTTTTATTCTCCTCATGGTGCCTTTTGAATGACAAAAGCTCTTACTTTTATCAATGTCTAATACACCACTATTTTCCTGTATTTTTAGTATTTTCTTTCTCCTTTTTTTTAAAAAAAGAGGATTTATTTTTTTTTAAGATTTTATTTATTTATTTGATAGAAGACACAGCGAGAGAGGGAACACAAGCAGGGGGAGTGGGAGAGGGAGAATCAGGCTTCCCACTGAGCAGGGAGCCCAATTCGGGGCTCAAGCCTAGAACCCTGGGATCATGACCTGAGCCAAAGGCAGACGCTTCATGACTGAGCCACCCAAGTACCCCTATTTTTAGTATTTTCTATGCCCTCTTTAACAGATAATTTTCTATTTCAAAGTCGCTAAGATATTTTCTTGCTATTTTCTAGAAGCTTTATTGTTTTTCCTTTTACATCTGGAATGGCCTTTTTAGTATGGTGTGAGGTCAGGGATCAAGATTCATTTTTCACACACACACACACACACACATATCCAATATACACATTGATTCTTGGTGTAATTTAATCTATTAAACACATTAATTATTTCACAAATCTCAATTTCCCTAAGGTTATTGTATCATTGTTGAGGTTCCCAAATCACTGACTATAAAGTAGCAGCCTCTGTTGAAAACTCCTCATGGTTTCCTGAAATCATTTTATTGATCAGGAGTAGGGAGAAACAGTTATGCTTCCTTATCACTAGTCCTAGAGATTGACAGGCTGGTACTTCCTCCCAAACCAACAATCTCAAGCCTTTGAGGAGATACCAATAATTTTTGTCCACCAAAATAAAGACCCTCTGTCCTTTCTTGGTCCTTTTGGCCCACCAGCCAATATATATTCTTTATCATAAATTAAGTTCCATCTCTTCCACAGTATTTTGTGAAAATGTTTTTTCTCTTGAGTTCATGAGTTCTAGGAGTCTACATAGAAGGAGTAGTCAGTAAACAGTAGACCATAGCCTCTTACCTATGGGAAGATGTTCTCTTACCTCCCAATGATGACCCACAAGGAGCAGCTAGATGCAACTGTGGAAGGACCAAGGCCCATCTCTGGATAAAACTGCCCAGGTTCTGATTCCAGTTCTCTTTCCCATGAGCAGTGTGACCATATGCAATTCCCTTACCATCCAAAGCTCAGTCTCATTCATCTGCTCACTCAGTACACTACCCTACTATTATCATGGGCTCTGTATTAGTATTATCATAGGGTTGTTGTGCAGAATAGTACACGTAAAGTGGTGGTCTCACTGCCTCTTGTATAGCCTGCACCTAATAAATGTCAACTACTGTTATGTTCTGCTATTAATGCAGAAGCCCAACCAATCTTTATCCTAGGGGCCCTTCACAAAAGGAAGGCGCTTCACAAAAAAAAAAAAAGCTGTTACAAGGAGGAAAAATGCTAGTTTTTATTAGTATACACACAGCCAAATGTCCCATGATAGGTTCTGGGGTTTCTTCCTCACAACCCAATGACATACTTTGAAAAAAGAAAAACATCTTTAAAGTCAAGTTTTTCCAGAGATAGACAGGGTGAAATAAATATATAATAAACAAACTATAAGTGAAATGAAATAGAAATGTGTTCTTTGGTTATGTTCTCCTTGGATTATCACAGTAACATTGTTTTAAGGGGTCATTTCCAAAGTGACTTTTTCATTTGACTCTAAATCTCCAGGGAAAGGAAAGTCCTCTCTAATTGAATAGGTCCTTAATGGTATGGGGAGGGTAGTTACAGTTATCAAAAATAAGTCAATATTAAGATTATAAAGTTTCTTAGACTTTAATTGATATAGTAATAGTGATTGAAAGCCATATTCCTAAAAATGGGCCTTTATGTAGGCACAAGATAAATGCAGTTTTCAGAAGGACTACAGACAAATTTTACTTTTTCTTCCACATAAACCCTAAGAATTATTGTGAACTTATTTAACTAGGTACTCAAAAAGTCTTTCCTCAGAGAACGAAGGAGACTGACCACTTTAAATAAGAACAATTATCTCTTCACTAGAAGTAATTTTTTAATGATTTTGTGCTTTGCTTGATTTGATCCTTTTTTTCTCCAAATATATCCAGGATTCCCAACACCCACTTGATGAGTAATTTCAAAGATGAGGTCAAGACTATCTGAGCTGTGAAGACTTTATTGAGTAGGCAAATTTCTCTTCCTTCCTAAACAAGTCTTGTAGAGAGAAGCAGAGGAAGGATGAGAGTTAACACTCTGTCCAGTTTTCCAGAGCCTCACCAAAGAGGGGATTCCCTTAAAACCTGACGATTCTTGGCCAGTGGACTTGAAAAAGGGTAGAATTCTTTAGCATTATTGGGCCTGTGGGCCAATAATTTAAATATTGACAGGGACTCAATATAATGCTGCATCAATGATGTTTAAGTTAGAGTCATATCATCCTGCTCCACAAGCAAGAGAGCAACAGACCAAAAACCAGGCATATTTGAGCAGAGATAGGATTTAACTTGGATAAAAATCAATTTTATTAATAGTTGCACCTCTCCAGTTGCAGTCCATCTCCCAAGAGGGAAACCAATCAAGTCACAGCACAAGAGGCCTGCTTGGTGCAAAACAGCATCCCAAGATGGATTTATTCGGTTGTGTGCGAAGAGGCATCTATGAATCACCAGGACAGATCTGGAGAAGAAAAAAAATCTAGGGCTCCAGGTCATTGCAGGTCATTTACTGAATTCAGGAGTGATAAGTCAATAGGATGGGGTCCTGGGGTTGTCCTCTAGAGCCTGAGAGTAGGTGGGAGCCAGTCATCTCACCAATACCCTCCACCCAACACCAGTAGTCTGAGCCCATCCCCCAATTCCCTCAGAATGCACAATCATCTCAAATAAAACAGAAAGCGTATTGACTAAGAAATGTTTGTCAAAGGACAACTCTGTTATTATCTTCTACACTGAGGTTTGATTAGTGGCCTACCGTGGTGAAAAAGTCTTATTGTAGCTTTATATGCCCCTCTATACCACAAAATGACTTTCTTCATGCACTACGTTACGCAAAACTTCTTTAATCAGTATTATTTTGCTAAAGTACCTTCTGATCTCTTAACAAATAAAAACCACGAACTGAATACTTCTACTAGCTTACAAATCAGCAGATACTGGGTAGCTCTGGGATGATTTTTCCTTCAAAATTAGGAAGGAAACATGGATAACATTTTCCCCTCAGGAACTGAGGGCATTAATACTGGAGCACTGCTAGTAACATACTATTAAATTTCAGGCAAGCCACTTAACCTCTCTGCCCTTTCTCCATCTGGAAATCCAGAAGATAAGTAGTCTACATCAACAATACCGTTACAAAGGCAAACTGGTAAAAGATCGCTAAGCACTTTACAAATATTAAGTGCTCCAACATTACAGCTTGTTGGGACAAACTCTATTTTAAACTCATCCAGGATACAAAAAAAAAAAAACAACAAAAAAAAAACTCCCCTGACTTCTAATCTAAGCTGCATGGTATGATCTGGACAAAAATATAGCAGAAAGGAAAATGAATCCTTAGTAGATATTCAGCTACTATGAAGAATGGTGCTCTCGAGAGAAATTCAAGAAGCAAACTTTGATATATTGAAGGGGGATATGAAAGCACAAATAACTCCAGCCACTGATGCCTTCTTTCCCTCTAACTGCTTCAACACAGATCTCCTCAAAACCTCTCTTTTGTTAAAATATGTAGCTTGAAATGGATACTACAACAAGGTTGGCTCTCTTGACGATTAAATGTAAGGCATTATGACCAGAGCAGAAGTGAGATTATCCTCAACCTGATATCACACAAACTTAAACCTTGAAGGAGATCAATTCTCCATAAAGAAAAAATGTCTGTGCATGAAGCTTTTTAAACCTCCATCTTCTTTGGGCCAACAAGGTGGTCTTGCAAAACATGTTCCTTTCCCAAAGTTTTAATCAATTAACAATCAGTTTAATCAATTAACTGACCACCTACAACTGTGTGTAAAGTACTGTGCTAAATTCCTATGTATGATACGGTTTTTTAAAATAATAAACAAATAAATAAATAAAAAGATAGTCACTCTTGCTCTTAAGAGCTCTGAATTTAATTGGACAGATAAGACATGCATAAGGGGCGAGATAAGTGGCACCATCAGACTGTCATTGATAGGGACCAAATGGCTAGTTCAAATAGTAGGTGAGAGACCAACAGGGCCAACTGTCCCAGGCTGGGGTGGTCAGGGAAGGCTTCTGAGGACAAGCAGGATAAGCACTGGATCTTAGTGGGGAAGGAGGGGGTGAGGAGAATGACTTTAAAGATGATTCTGTGAAGTAAATGAAAGGAAGGTCGAAATATAAGGCAATTGTACCAACTCTCCTCTTTCTCTTTCTCTCTTTCTCTCACAGACACACACACACACCACACACACACACGCTCGCACACACACACGCTCGCACGTAAAATATAAGGGGAGAGAGTGTTCAGAGGTAAGTATGCCATATTTTTTGGCCCTTAAATATTAAACAAATTTCCATGGTACTTCTTTTTCCTCCCTCCCCTCTTTCTCTCCCTTCCCTCTCTAGCCCTAGTCTGCTTGGGAATTGGAGTACTGGCCACTTTCAACTGTCCTGGGGCACTACAAAAGACTAGAAATTCTTGCGGCTGCTTCTGGGGAATTCCAAGGCTCCGGGTCTCAGAACCACAGAATCCTATCAACAAAGGAGCTTTAAAAGCCCCTTAGTTCATATTGTTCTAAACAAGCCTGACACTGAACCCTTGAGACAACTAGCATGACTTTCTGGCCCATGCCTAAATATGGCTCTGAAGCTGTTAGAAGAAAATACCTCTGGGGACCCTTCAACTTACTTTGTGCAGAAACTACATCTAAAACTCTCCGATTGTGATCAAAAAAAATTTTTTTTTTGCTATTTACTGTTTGTATTAAATAAGTTATTACACATCAGTGAAGTGTTTTGGTAAAATGCTGATAACATTAGTTAGAAGATCTAATTTCAAATCCAAGAGCAGGCTGCAGCTCACCAGAAACCAGTGGCATACATTGACATGCCTTCCCTGATTCTGGCTGGTGGACATCAAGGAAGAACAGGAGAGAAGGAGAAAGGGAAGGAAGAGAATGCCTTTAATGAGTAATTTTGGGAAATGACCCAAAACGTGAGTTGAGGTGCTGGAGAGGTCCTGTTGCTCAGATTCATGTTCTGTAATACTTACAAATAATAGCCAAGTCAGCTTGACGGATGTTTAAATTAGGGGAACAGTAGATCGGATTCTCCATGCTTGACTATCTTGCAAGTTGCACTTAGATTTGAGTGTGTCATATTCCTTCCAACCTCCCCGCCCCTACACATCCACACGGAGGGAGACTCCCACCACCACCACCCGATATATATAAGAGGATCCGAACTGAGACTCATTCCTGGAATAACAGAAAACTATCATTCACCAAACAATAGACAGCTTACTTTTCATAAATCATGCTGTTACAATAATTGTGTTCTTTAATGGAGGAGTTTTTCACAAAATATGTCTTTTGCTGCTTAAGCAAAGCTTTTCAATCCTCAAAGGGGATTTGTGGGTCACTGTGGTTTTGAGGACAGTTTACAAACTGGCATAACCCTGGATATAAGTTCTGAACAAAATTCGGGGAAGAATAGAAGCCTTTAAAATTGAATTCTGGCCATTTGGATGGTAACGTTTGGTAGTCTGTGAAAATCAAGAACTAGGCCCGGTCGTTCCATCACCTTTGGTAAAACCTAAAAAACTTTATTATGAATGGACATTTCTTTTAAACTATTAATTGATTGGAATTCACAGTTTTTATTCTTTTCGAAAAATTTAACACAAGAACCTAAAAGGAAGAGATTGTGGCATTCAATCAGGCAGGATCAAGCAGTCCTTTCACTTGAAAAACCTGGTCAAAAATAATTACTTTTGAAGAACTTTTGTCATTATATTACTAACATGTTCTCATCTGTGTCAACTGTTTTCTTTCATTTGTTTATTTACCCAAAAGTATACTCAGTATCTTACTGTAATACAGTGAGATTCTCCATACATCCAAAGACTGTAAAACTATCTTTTTTTCTTTTTTTTTTTTTTGAGGCAATTCTCCTCGAATGCCTGAAAGGGAGTTATTGATGTCTTCCAGGACTTTAATTGCAAGAACAGCTTTATCTCCCAGGCAGACAGACACTACACAAATGTTTGGTTTACTCTGTATCACACAGTTAACAAGGTTCTTGTAGGTTCAAGGAAAACAGATTGTGAGGCTTTGCCAGGAGGACTTAACATTCTAGGGGGAAAAAAAAAAACCAAACCAACAAAACCCTGCCAGATAACTCTGAAGGGAGGGAAATTTTTAAATAATTTCTACTTAGACCTAATCCTCCAGGAAAAAGTAGAGTGTGGAATGGAGTTTTTAGAAAAGATGAGCATAAATGTAAAAGACAAGGAAAGAAATTGTGTTTTTTAACTCCTATGCCCTAAGTACGACCATCATAAGAAGACAGTATGCGCACTGCATATTAGGTCATTTCTGACTTAATAATCCAATCTCCTCAATTCCAAATCGTTCAAACTATAGAAAAACCTGATGAAAACAGCCCTTCCATCTAACTTGCCTGTTCCAGCTGAATGCTAAGTATATCTTTCAACGAAGCTCGAAAATCTAGTTAACGTGCATGTCCGCACTGTGCAGCCTGGCTGCCCACAGGGTCCCTGTGCCCCCACCCGGACAGTAGGTAAGGAAGTGTCTTCACAGGCTTCTTGGAAGCGCACGTCCCTCCTGCTTTTACTGACTCACCAATGGGCTCTGTTTGTGAGGAAGTTACCAGACTGACATTTATGGCTCTCCAGGCAAATGAGAACAAAAAGAAGAGATTCCGGATCTTAAAGCTGTTTACCAGCTGCGCGAAAAGGTCGACTTTGGGCACCAACCACCCAGACAAAATCCAAAGGTATCAGAGCCATTTTTTCTCCTTTTCTCAAGTCAAGCTGTAAAACACAAAGGCTGCACAATTATTACGATGTGCTGCCAGACTAAATTAGAGCATGGGAGAAGAAATTACATGTACTTCTGTGAGAAATGAAGTCTTGAAAGACCAGTTCTTTGCTCAGATCCCATGAGCTAAATTGCTTAAAAGCAGACATTGTGGTTATGGTTCCCCGCCATGTGGTGTTCGCTGAGCTCTCTCTGGATATCCTAAAACACTTAAGCCTAAAGGGTTTAGGATGTCTTTGGAGGCCATAATTTGGAGAGAACAACTTTATCTTTGTGGGAGATGCAGGACACAACACAAATGTTTGCTGGATTCCTTCTCTTTTTCTTGACAAGGAGCTTATCAAACAGTTCTCAAGCAAATGATATGGTAAAGTAAATGATTTCATGGAGAAGAATCATTGTGGTTTAGAATGCTGAGGCTAAAGGCTTCAGTCAAGTGATACTCAAGGTTTACAGAGAGTTAAAGACGAGTTGGAACATAGTTCATCAAAAGTCAATGAGGTACGGGCGATACACCTTGATGTGGAGTTTGTAGGGAAATACCAAGAAATTTCAAATGTGGGGATTTGTTACAAGGGTAGAGTGGTAAACATTCCAGACAAATAGGAGCAGAGGTGGCAGGAGAAGTCAGCAGAATCCTCAAAAGGGATCGTCTAAAACAAGGACTACTTTTTTTTTTTTTTTTAAAGATTGTATTTATTTATTTGTCAGAGAGAGAGGGAGAGAGAGCGAGCGAGCACAGGCAGAGTGGCAGGCAGAGTGGCAGGCAGAGGCTGAGGGAGAAGCAGGCTCCCCGCTGAGCAAGGAGCCCGAAGTGGGACTCGATCCCAGGACGCTGGGATCGAGCCAAAGGCAGCCACTTAACCAACTGAGCCACCCAAGGTGTCCCAACAAGGACTACTCTTTAGAGAATTTTCTCTTCTTTTGAAAGGGCTCCTTGAGCCAAAGAACTAGGAGCGGGTGATCAGAACAGAATTTTCAAACTGACAGGAATGTTGAAATATTCATAAACCACACAGAAATCACCTTGTCTCTGTTTAAAATCTTCCAGGGAATTTTTCCCACTGCTCATGTAAAACTCATGGCCTGCCTCCCCCCGACATGTTCACCTCCACAGCCTCCTCCCACCTGGGCAGACTCTCCAATACCCACCCCCACCCTACTTCCCCCACCCCCACCCCCTGGCACTCCCTCTACAGGTGGTCCTCATACTCACCTAACTTACCAGCCTCAGGGTCTCTATCAAGCTGCTTTGGCCTGAGTGCTCTTTCTTTGGCTGAGGGACCCACCATCGTTTGTAATTATTCGTTTGGTTGTTTATTTGTTTTCTCTCTACTTGCACTACACAATAAGCATCATAAAGTCAAAGATCCTGTCTCTCTTCTTCTCTGTTTTATCATCAGGGTGAGTCAGGATACTGGGCTCCTGAAAGATGCTACACAGGAATTTGTTGAACCAAAGCATGCAAAGGAAGGCGCTAAGGCTGGAAGAGATCATTTCCTGGAGCTCTCCCGAATGGCTGAGAGCAGAACAGGGGCAGGTACTCAGGTTTCCTGAGAAATCCTGGTTTCCTAGGGTAGCTGGAATACTGTCAGGTAAGACTTAGCAATGACATTTATAAAGGAGTTGTGACTTACGCTTTTGGAGCAGTCATGCAAGAGAACAAGTTTTGAGAATGGGACTGAGTGAGGTCCCCTGTCCTGGGGCGGGTGTCGGGAGGGTGAGCTGACACCCGGGACCACCTCCCAGCACTTCCCACACCCACTTTAAGGTTTCCCTCTTCTCTCTTCTCTTGGAGTGACTCTCTTATGGTTGCTGGTCCTTACTCTCTGGTTGCCCTTCCTAGCACGTACTCTGCTCCTCCCTTTGGAATATCCCATCTATATACCTAGACCATTTCTTTGAGATGAAATTACAGCTTTTCCCTTCTAGTGCTTATTTTGGTGGAGGGTTGTGGAGGAGCAAGAGAGAAGGAAGGGGCAAGGGATTGAAATAACACTCTGGTGTCAACCAAGGTATGAAGCCAGCCATTTATGAGATGTTATCTTGTGTTAGGAAGAAGCTACCTTAATTATTTACTTTTTTGTTAATATGTTAAAGGAAATCTCAGGCTTGATTTTGTAACTCCCCTGAGAACCTTCAATAGCACAAAGGGTGTTACAAAATCTAAGATCTCAAGCAGTTGAAATTATTTAAACTAATAAACATGTCACAGGATACCTTATGGGGCCTTGGGAAAGGTGGTATCGTGAAATCAAGAGATGATCAGCTTTTAAAATTCCCCAAAGGACAATCATCATAGGCTGATGATTTGTTGTTGGCCTTCATTTTTTTTTTTCCACCTTGTCTTTCCTTCCTCATCATCCCGTTTATGGTCATACACCCTTTCGCAGGCAATAATACTAATAATAGCTAACCTTTACTGAATGCCTACTGTGAGTCAGATGCTTCACATTTTCTCTAATCCTTACAATAATCTTAACAGGTAGGATGGTTATCAGCATTTCAGATTAAAAAAAAAGAATATTTAGAGAAGTTAAGTAAATTACTCAAGATCATATAGCAAGTAAGGTCTGTGGGATACTGTAAGCTTATACCTAACCCCAGAGGCTGGGCCCTTGTAGGGGGTGGGGTAGGGGGCAGGAGACTTTGGTCCTGCCCCACATCCCAATCTCCACCAGCCCAAATACACAATTCAAAGACAGAAGAGTCTGTGTTTGCAAACAGACTCTTTTTTGGGATAATTTGCAGACTCAATTTTGGGATAATTTGCTTGATCTCCTCACCCCTTTCTGACAAGTTTGCCACATCTGAGCTCATTTTATATGTATTGTTATATTACGTATCATCGTGTCCTATATCATGCAAACAAAATCAAGTGCCAGGGAAATTTGAACTTGAACAGTTGGATTTGAAATCTAGTGTCCTGGATTTTACAACATGGCCAGCAAACTAAAATTTTTACATAGCAAACTGAGTTTTTTACTTATTTTCTTCAGCACTCTGTGTATCTGAAATGCTTGTGTTTGATGCTGTCTATGTGCTTGTGAATTACATCAGGACATGAGATGCATACTTAATCTTTTGGAAAGCATCAGGATCCTGGGAAGCCCATTATGTTAGAACTTCTTGGTTTAATATAAACAGGGAAAGAAACCCAAACCAAGTGTGTCTAGCTGATGTACGTATCTCTAAAGTCTGATTGCTAGCAGCAGTAAGAACCTGCTGAAGATCCTAAAGTCACCTTTGACCCAGAGCCCATCTCCCACTGCCCTTCCCACAAAGCCAGCCCCAGTAGAGCTAGTTTCCAGTGGTCCTTACAACCAAAAGAACACAGCCAATCCTATGCCCTTGTGAAATTTAAACAACATAGTACTAGACGAGTGTTAGGAATTATAATTTTAAAGACTGGGCAATAATATGTGATGTGTTTACAGTCAATTTAAAAAGCAGAAAGGAAAAAAAATAAATAAAAAGCAGAAAGGAAAGTTTTATCTATGCTACTGTGTCAGAAGAGTTTTTATAAACATTAATTTTCCTCAGTATTTCCTTCTCTGCCTTGACCCCTCCCTCTGCCCAAGCATCCAATTAGACCTCCGTCATCTCAGGAAAAGGTTATGGTAACATTAAACAGAGAAAGAGAATCTTCATATTTCTTAGGGGAGTTCCTTAGGAGAAGAGAAAGGACCCAGACTAGAAAAAGATTAGGAAAAGAGAATTGGAAGGGGAACAAAGAAAGCAGAGACACCATTAGTTCTCAGTGACGAGGGCCTATTCTTCAGTCCACAGGCCGAGCTCTGGAGAGGAGTTGAGGCCCCAGAGAAGAAACAGTGGCATATTTAATGGCTGAGAACCTCCCCTTCACAGCTCCCCAGCTCTGGCATGGTGTGAGAGTTCAACAGTGGTCTCCCCACACCTACAAGTGGCACAGAAGGAATCCTGAAATCCAAGGGCCACATGGGTTGTTAGGTGGGAGTCTCTCCAGTGGCTCCTTCAAACACCATTAAACACTGCTCAAGGAATAATCAGGGTGATGGACATCTCAGAAGATGCCAGTGTGGGGGGAGGAAATTGAGGACCCAGCGCAAGGCCTCTGGAACAGGGATGCAACCCGGGAGAAGAAAGAGAGCTATGGCAAATTGACCGAAATTATGTTTTCTCCACACCCGGAAGAGTTCATATCCTGAGTCAGATCCAAGAAAAGAAAGTAAGGTATCTTGCTCTTCTGCATTTAAGGACTAAATTTTATACCTTCTAACCTGTGATTAAAACCATAAGTGAGGGGCGCCTGGGTGGCTCATAAGGTCAAGCCTCTGCCTCCGCCTCAGGTCATGATCTCGGGTTCCTGGAACTGAGCCCTGCATTGGGCTCTCTGCTCAGTGGGGAGCCTGCTTCCCCCCTTCCTTCTCTCTGCCTGCCTCTCTGCCTACTTGTGATCTCTCTCTGTCAAATAAATAAAGTCTTTAAAACTGTGAGATTTGTGAAATTAAAAAAAAAGATAACATCATGATTTCTCTGAAACATGTTTTTGTCTTCAAAATGGGGAATAGTAAAAATGTCTATAATCTAAACAGAAGTCTATAATCTAGAATTAGAGTGCATGTAAGGAAATAATAAGTTGTTATCAAATGGTACTAAAGTAATTAGGCATTGGCGTTGTCGATTGTGAGTTTTTCTTTTCTTTCATTTTTATTTCCCATGCCTATGTGTTTTGTTGTTGTTCCTGTTGTTTTAAGAAATAAAGATGAAAGGAAGAGAGAGATGGGAAAGAGAGAAAGAAATGAAAGAAAGGGATTAAGAAAAGAAGAACCTTGAAGTAATATCATGGAGCTAGAACATAAGGCCAGTGGTAGAAGATGGTGCGGGGAATATGGCTAGGGAGAAATCATCTTGAATCTCAGACTATGACATTTAGACTATATCCTGTAATCAGTGAAGAGCCTCAAAAGGTTAAAATACGGGACGCCTGGGTGGCTCAGTTGGTTAAGCAGCTGCCTTCAGCTCAGGTCTTGATCCCAGGGTCCTGGGATCGAGTCCCACATCGGACTCCTTGCTCGGCAGGGAGCGTGCTTCTCCCTCTGCCTCTGCCTGCCTCTCTGTCTGCCTGTGCTCACTCACTCTCTCTCCCTCTGTCTCTGACAAAAAAAAAAAAAAAAAAAAAAGGGTAAAAATACAGGAATAAAATGGTCAAGTCTGTTTAAAAACAGACTCTGGTAGTTTGGGGCAGGGCTCCAAGCAGAGAGGGAAAAATCTGTTCCCAAGTTATTGCATAAGTAGACGGAAAGTCACAGAACAACTTGGGCCGTGGTAGCAGGTATGGAGAAGCAGGGGTGGCGGAAAGAGCTACAGGAGGTAGCAAGTTGGTGACCAATTGGGGTAAAGCATCACTGTTGAGAATGACACTGAGGTACCAAATCTTCAACCTCGTTTTGACATGACTGGGCATTATCGAGAAGTTTGAGGGGCTTGGGTGTCATTTTGAAAGCGGACAGGACTGAAGATGGCTCAGGAACACTGGCCACTTAGCAGCTGCCAAGCAGCTTCAGACCCCAGCTACCTGTGGGATAGCCTGTAGCTCTAGGACTCCTCCTCCCTCACGGCTCCACCTCCGCACCGCCCAGCAGGGATAGGAAATGCCTGCAACCAGCAGAAGTAGAGCGCCAGAGCTCCTAGATCTCTCCTCACAGTGCCCCAACTAGGAGAGAAAAAGCTGAATCAAGAGCTCCTGCCCCGGATTCCGTGAGATTACTCTCCTCCAGTGTGAGGCGAGTGTGTTTGAACAAGATTTTTTGAAGGCTTGGGTATCAAAAAAACACAACCATTCAGAGAACAATATGAATCCCCCCAATTATTGAGATACAGTCCACCTCATCCCCATGGGCTCAAGGGTGGAA
This sequence comes from Neogale vison, assembly GCF_020171115.1. NCBI lineage: Eukaryota > Metazoa > Chordata > Mammalia > Carnivora > Mustelidae > Neogale > Neogale vison. Next base: position 95,955,172 of record NC_058096.1, read on the forward strand.
GCAGGAAGCCCCTGCACCCTCCATTCTTGGCCTCAAACTCCTCCCTCTTGGTAGATGCCATCTCCAACTCCTGGCCTGCCAGAGGCACAGCATTCCTGAGCATTTGTACTCTGGATTTACTGTTTTGTTCACAGTTGCCTTTGATCCCTGGGAATTCTGAAAAAAGAAGTTTTTTCATTTTTATTAATATTTTAAGTTCTGAAATAATAAGCAATCTTTAAGAAAGGTTAAAATCAGGGGTTCCTGGATGGTTCTGTCAGTAACCATCTGCCTTTGGCTCAGGTCATGATCTCAGGGTCCTGGGATCGAGCCCTGTGTCAGGCTCCTGCTCAAAGGGGAGTCTGCTTCTCCCTCTGCCCCTCACCCCACTCGGGCTCTCCCTTTCTCACTCTCTTGCTCTCTCTTAAAAAAAAAGATTGAAATTGGAAAAAGCTTTATTTATTTATTTATTTTTATTTTTAAAGATTTTATTTATTTATTTGACAGATAGAGATCACAAGTAGGCAGAGAGGCAGGCAGAGAGAGAGAGAGAGAGAAAGAGAGAGGAGGAGGAAGCAGGCTCCCTGCCGAGCAGAGAGCTGGATGTAAAGCTCAATCCCAGGACCCTGGGATCATGACCTGAGCCGAAGGCAGAAGCTTTAGCCCACTGAGCCACCCAGGCACCTCTGGAAAAAGTTTTAAAATTGCTCATAGATTTTAAAAACCTTCAGAAAACATTAGTGTTTTGTGTATTATTTCTTCTAATGTTTATATATAATATATATATCAGAGCTTTAATCATACTGAATATACATACATCTTCTTTTTGTCTTACTTATCATATCAGTCATCTTTTCATATTGACCTTATACTCTTTATCTTATTTTTTTTTAATGATTCCAAAAGTTCCGAACTTATATGACCATGTCTATATATGGGGCTTTAGACTGCTTCCATTATAAAATTATTTCTAACTCATTTTTCCAGCTTCTGTAAATAAAGATTCTCATTGTAGAATCGATTGGACTATAAGGAAAATAACAAAAAAACACCGATTCATGAAATAGTGATATACAGAGGTACAGATTTGATTTCAACTTTTTCTCATTTACTTGAGCCTTATATGGTTATGTGGCTTGCATGGTTATAAGGGTAAACCTTATATGGTTATTCCTCATATAGGAAATGTGCTCTAGGTTACTGTAAGTCATTTGATCCCGATGAAGCTCTTGTCTCAGCACAAAGTCCCAGGCTGTCCTTCCCCACACTGAGGTCAGCCCAAATCTCAATTTCTAGATAGTACTATTGCCCTCAGTGGCCATCAGGCAGCAACCCTGTCCTCTCGGTGGCCCACCCCTCCAAGCCACAGATCTTAGTCTCCCATTTTCTCTTCTTTCTTCCTGTAGAAGAGGCAGATTTGTGCAGACTTGCACCCCCTTGTGAGACCAGCAGAATCTCCAATAACTTGTCTTCTCCAAGGCCAGTGGTCCTACGTCAAGAGCTTGCCAGGGAGCTCCCAGTTGGCAGCACCCAAAATGCTCAAGGAATTGGCAGATTTCTTAATTTCTATTATTTTTCACATTGCTGAGTGCTTTATAACTGCTTTACTCAGCAAGCCTGGGAAATATGTAAGTAGTCATCAGTTTTACAGATGTGGGAATTAAGGTTCAGAAAGGTTAAATGACTTGCCTTGAATAGACACAAAATGATATCATTAGAGAATCAAATGAGACCTCTTTTTTCTCTCAAAATTATTTTTCTCTTGGGGTAAAGAGAAAGGAAACTGTAATAAAGAAAGTACACATGTTGGTCTGATAAGGGGGTCGGGGGTGAAATAGCAGAGAGAAGGTGAAGGAGAACAACGAAAGGCAGAGATGCAATGAAAGGCAGAGGTTGTGGGGAGAAAACAATTTTGTAGCCCTGTCCTCTTAAAAATGCTTGTTGTTCTTGTGTGTGTGTTGTTCTTGTGTGTGTGTGTGAGGCACGTCGGTTCCCAATTGATCCACATGCAGGCTGTTTGCCAAGTGGCTTGCCTCCATTCTTGTCAGAGCAGGAAGGAGCCTTCCCCTCAATTCCCCGCCCATCCCCCCCCCCCACCTGGCCCCAATCCATCGGGGGTCACATTGCACTTGCGCATTTGGAGGCAGAGGCTTTGAGCCTCACACCAGATCCGCGTCAGTGCACACTGCAACCTGCACCCTCACAGGTTTTCAATAACTCCAAGCCATGCCGCGGTCTTCTGCTAACACTGCTTGGCGCGATCCCAAACTCCTGCACACCTATCTCTCTCCCACCCTTCCGCAAATTATGCTGCCACCACCAAGCTTCGGAGGAGGGGTGGGGCTGCAAGGCTGCATTTCTCTTAATTGTCTCATCCCTCAGGTCTCAGAGCACCATTGAACAAGAAGACTGCTCTGTTCAAGGCTTAAGGTTGATCAGAGGAAATGTCGGGGGTAGGTGGAAGGTTTCCCTTCCCTGTGTATTTTGTAGCTTTTAAATTTTGTATTCAGTAGGTTTATTACTTACTCAAAAGTAAAAGCTAAGATAAAACCATGAATACTATATATAACTGTTTCCAGAGCCCAAATAAAGGAAACCTCTTGCAGAGTTCTACTCATTGGCATCCCTCAGTTCCAGGTTTGACTTTTGTCTTAGGATCACCTATCCACTTCCTCCCTCTCCTGCTAAGGGTCACATTCCAATTCTTTAAGTGAGAATCTCCACTCATTCATAGAAACCCCAACTTCCTGGCCACAGTGGTATGCCTTGACCTACAATCTGTTTCAGTAACCAAACAACCCACCAGACACAATAATCAACAGAAGTCTAGTTCTCAAAATCTGAATGATTCCATCTAGAATAACCGTTATAAAATTGTTATCTAGAACAACAGCAATCCAGAGTGGCCTTTGCCAACCCATTTCCCAATATTTTCGGGATTCCGTCTGCCAGTGTCAAGTGGAGACATGACTTCTCATTCTCTTTGTGATCTTCTGATCTTGACTCTGTGTGCCCTCTGGGTAAACACACCCACACACACTTCTGAAATAATCATTCTTAGAGATCATAGTGCCTAAATGGAAAAAGCTTTCTAAATGTTCTGATAATCTGCAATGACTTACCCTGAAATAAACCTTTATCCAGTGTCATTATTCTTTTTCTTTCTTCAGTCTCCAACTTCCAGGCTATGGCCTAAAGGTTTACAGGTGACAAACACATTGCCATCACAAGTCCTGCTCAGGCAGAACTATTTACCTCTGATCTTTATTCTTAACTACATTAAAAAAAAAAAAAAAAAAAAAAAAAGCCAACCCTGACAGACACTTTGAATTCACAGGTTCTGATAAGGTCATTGTCATCTGCAAATAGAGATAGCTTTACTTCTTTCTTTCCACTCTGGGCACATTTTTATCTCTTTAATTGCTTAATTTCCTTGGCTATAACCACAATTACAATGCTGAATAGAAGTGGTAAGAGCAGATATCCTTGTTTCAGTCTTTCACTATTGTGTATGTTTGTCGTGGGTATTTTGTAGATGCCCTTTATCTAGTTGAGGAAGTTCCCGTTTATTTCTAGTTTGTTGAGTGTCTTTAACATGAAATGTGTTTTTCAAATGCTTTTTCTCCATCTATTGTGATGATCACATGGTTTTAGCCTCTATTTTACTTATATGATGTATTATGTAATTGACTTTTGCATGTTGAGCTAACCTTGCATTCCTGGGATAAAACTGACTTGGTCACAGTGTATAATTCTTTTCATATGTTGCTGGATTTGGTTTGTTAATATTTTGTTGAAGATTTTAAGATCTGTATTCATAAAGGACAGTGGTCTTCTGTTTTCTTTTCTTGTGATGTCTTTGTCTAGTTTTGGTTTCAGAGCAATACTGGTCTCATGGAATGTGTCGGGAAGTGTTCCCTTCTCTTCCATTTTTTGAAAGAGTTTGTGAAGGATTTGTGTTAATCCTTCTCTAAACATTTGGTAAAAATCAGCAATGAAGCCAACTGGGCCTGAGATTTTCTTTGTAGAAAAATTTTTTTGAGTATAGATGATTTTTTTTTTTTTTGAGTATAGATGATTTTAATTGTGAGCTCTTCTCTTGTTTTTTTTAACAAATATAGAATGATTCGTGCTCTCCAGAATTCCACTCTACCTCAACTCTTCTCAGTCTGGGATCGAGGAGAAGAATAGCAGTGGAAGAGATTGAATATGATTTGCTTTGACCTAAAAAGTGATTCCCTACACTCTCTTCAGGGCTTTTGCCAAGCGAGGATTTTCCATCTTTTCTAGCAAAGAGTCAGATACATGGATAACAATGAGAATTGAACAGTTACAGTTTCATGAAGAAACCTTTCTGTTGTAAATTGCAAGAAAATTTAGACATAGTATTTATAAGTACTATTCCTATTATTTTGAACCTTCATTAATAGATATTAAGCTACTTACCTATTAAAATGTTAATAATCTATTCAGTTGTAAAAATTTATTATTAGATACCTATCTATGTATAAAAACATAGGTGTGAGGGATAAAAACAGATAACAGTTATTCTAGAGACGGGGAAAGAATTGGAGATAGAAATTTAGTTGTATGGATAAAGATTTGTATGCTTTTTTTAAAGAGAAGAAGACAGAAATTTGAAGCAAACGTGGCATTCATGTTAACATGTAAAATCTGTGCAGAAGTTTCCTGTGTCTAGTTCTGATGGGCAGATCAAAACCGGGAATATTTAAATAAAAGGAACATTGAAGTCCTATGTGGTGTTTTTTAAATGTAATGTTATGATAATAAATGAAGGAAGTGAACAGACACATTATAAAGAGGAAATGAAATTGCCCTACCCTAATTACCATGTCATTCTGGATTGCTACCCCTGGACTTAACAAAACACAAGGCCTTCTGGGAGTCTTTTTTTTTTTTTTTAAGATTTTATTTATTTGTTTGTCAGAGGGAGAGAGAGCACACACAGGGGGAGTGGCAGGCAGAGGGAGAAGCAGGCTCCCTCTGAGCAGAGAGCCCAATTCAGAACTCGGTTCCAGGACCCTGGTATCGTGACCTGAGCTGAAGGCAGCCGCTTAACTGACTGAGCCCCGCAGGCGTCCCTGGGAATCTTATAAATGAAACTTTGTCCACCTTAGGTATTTTAACCACTTAGTTTAGTTTGGTGTTTTTTTTTTTTTTTTTACTTTTAGTATCTTTATTTTTTTTAAGTATCTATTAGTGACTTTATTTATTTATTTGCTTGTTCTTTTATTTGTTTTTGCCACTGTTAGTTTTTATTTTCTATCATAAACTGCCAACCTAATTATAATAGAGACAAATGGATTGTTTTATGGGTGAAATTATGCTGGTGAAATAGAAAATGTAAACATAATTTTGGAAAATGATTTGGCTTGTAAATGTTCTTATGGAGTAATTCTATCTTCAGAGATACATCCCAAGGAATGTGTGTGTGTGTGTGTGTGTGTGTGAAGCTTTAACAACAGAGACATTTATGTTATAAGAAACTACTTATAGAAACTACTTAAACAACAACATAATGGAGTGGATAATAAATAAATATTCATTGAACTAAAAAAATTATAGAAACAAAGAACATTTTTGTTTTAAAAAGCATTTTGTGGTAACAATTTTAAAATATAGAAGTTGATGAAGTAAAAGCAATGGTCTCTCTCTCCTACTATAAGATCCTCACTTCTAACTGCTGACAGTCTAGTCCATATCTTTCCATAATTTTTGCTTTATCTGTACAAATAAATACAGATATGCGGGCGCCTGTGTGGCTCAGTGGGTTAAAGCCTCTGCCTTCAGCTCACGTCATGATCCTAGGGTCCTGAGATCGAGTCCCACATCAGGCTCTCTGCTCAGCAGGGAGCCTGCTTCTCCGTCTCACTCTGCTTGCCTCTCTGCCTACTTGTGATCTCTGTCTGTCAAATAAATAAAATCCTTAAAAATAAATAAATAAATACAGATATGTATTCACACCTACAAGGTATTTAAAAATTGGGTTATAATTACATATAAAAGTAACAAACATGGAGAAATGCTCATAGTACAATAAAAAGTTTTATAAATAATATATAAATTTGATATACAGCAAGATCTCACTTAATTTTCAAAAAGTGCCTAGAAAAAAAAAAGACTAGAATGAAATATATAATAAATGTACAAATGAATGACTAGTAAATCCCAATTGCCAGTATTAATAGTTTACTATTAGTAGTAAATATATTTTCTCTTAGAAATATATTTTCTCTTAGAACTAATGCAGACTTTTTTTCCACAATCCCCATAAGACTAAAAGTAAAAATTTCAGGGGAAATATGGGAGACTGAGAGCACATATTTGAACCACCTGCCTCCCTGTCCCGTCCAAAATGACCTAGAAAATTTTAAAATATGCAAAACCCTAAATCAGTACTGGAAGCTAGGGAAGGAAACCAGACAGATGCCAGAAACTTCAAAGAATTTCTTCTAAATCCTGTGCAGTTGGGACCAGATTTAAAAAAATAACATCCAAGGCCAATGTGCCAAACACCAAAGGAGTGGCTTACCCTGGAAGGGTGAGGCCTGGATGCTGACTGCGGGACCACATCAGTGATTCTTTTGGCTCTGGAAAATTGTGCAAATTTGTGAGTAGCAAAGGTGACAAACAACAGTAAAGGTTTCAAGCAGAAAGCTTGTGCATGGTGGCCAAGGTTATATTATTGGATGATTTCCCCATGTTTTGGAGACCTTTGCTGCCTCTGCAGAGCTGGACATGAAGGCAAGGCCTAAGTTACCCACCCCACCACCACCACCATCTTCCCCTTCCTCCCAAAGAGCAGACTGTCACTAGCAGCAGCATTCCCTGATGATGCAGCAGGAACTGGATTAGAAACCCTGGCCGGGGCAGTTATGGAGCTCAGGGGTGCCTCTGGAAGCCTGCCACAAAATCTATCAAATGGCACAGCCCTTTCACCAAATGCCAAGAAGAAACGTTGTAAGCTGAAATTTAGATAACCATATTTTCTTCAATTTTGACTTCACTCTCACACAATATGTAAGAATTAATAGGAGATGGATCATAGACAGAAATGTGAAATGTAAATCAATAAAGCTTCTAGAGGAAAATACAATGTCTTCAGGATCTCTGGGCAAAATGTCTTAGCTAGAACATCAAAAGTGCCATCTAGAATATACAAGATTAGAAAACCGAACTTCATTAAAACAAAGAGGTTACATTTGTCAAAAGAAATATTAAGAGAGTTAATAAGACAAGCTACAGATGGGGAGAAGATATTTGCAAAACATATACCTGACAAAGGACTCATATTTACACTATATAAAGAATTACCACCAATCAATAGGAATAAAACATTAAAACAAACTAAAAATGGGCAAAATACTTAAACAGTCACTTTAGAACATGACCAATAGGTGTGAACATTATTAGGAAAGCGAAAGTGAACAGGAAAAGCGAACGGTTAACAATACCCAGCAAACAGGAAAGCGAATAGTTAACAATACCAAGTCCTGGGAATGATGTGGAGCAATGAGAACACTCTTCCATGGTTGGCATAGGTGCAAGCTGTTTTTTAAAAAATCACTTTAAGATGTTTGACTGTGGCCACTAAAACCTAGGGTCCAGAACTCCACTTTGAGGTATACATCTTACAGAAACAAATATTTGTATCTATTGAAATATGTGTGCAAGGATGGTCATGGCTTTATTTACGAAGCCCAACATCTATATAGAACAAGTCTATGTATTTTAGAATATCCATATCCATATGAAAGAAGAACAGACTATGGCTATATGCAAGAACATGGACGAGTCTCAATACCCTATTGAGCAAAATGAGCCAGACTCAAAAAAGTAGGATAACAGTTGGATCCTCCAAGAAGCAGATGCCAAAACTGAGTTAGAAGCACAGAGATTTCCTGGAAACAGGAATGGGCAGGGAGAGTCTCTGAACCTGACATTTAGAAAAGAAAGGACACAAGCTGGGTAGAAAGAGACTCAGCCTTCAGTGTGGCTCCTGGAAGATCTGGGCGAGACCATCGAGGGGCTTCAACATAAAGCAGGATCTCCCAGTAGCCAGAAATGGAAAGCCCTAGAACCACTATGTTCACTCACTGACAGGTCAGTTCAATCATTGACCTTACCTCAAAAGCTGAAGCATCACCAGGACAAAAGGCCCAGCTTAGGGAATATAGTCAATGGCACTGGAATGGCATCTATGCAGTGACAGATGGCCGCTATACTGTGGAGAGCAGAGCATGGCCTAGAGACTTGTCGGATCATTCTGGTGTACACCTGAAACTAACATAACACTGCCTGTCGAACATACTTCGATAGAAATAAATAAATGCCAACAACAACAACAAAATCTGAGACATGCACACACACAGGGATTGTCAACTAACTGCACTCCTTGTGGTGGGTTATCCCTTGAAGGGTGATCTAAGCGACACACTCGTGTGGCTGTCACAGGTACACACGGAATGATTGCACATGTCTGAAGTCCAAAGTTGTCTAATCCCATCTAGTCCACAGCAACAGAGGTCAGGAGAGCAAGGACTGTGAGGGGGAGGCGGGCAGGAGAGACCCTGCTGGATTGTAGGAAATAAGCTATTTCTAGATTTGGATGGTAAATACACATATTTGCATCGATATAATTTATGCAACTTATGATATGTTGGTTATACTTCTGTTAAAAATGGGAGGGAATGACAGAGACAAAGTTTCCTTTTCAGGATTGCACATGGCCTTGAGTCCCCGAGGTTGTTTGTCTAAGGAATCAACCACACACCTCCTTTTTAGACTTAAGAGGTCCCTAAATGTATTTTTAAGAAAAATAGTAAAAAAAACACAACCAAACAAACAAGCATACAAAAACCCTTAGCTGGTTTCTGGTGGAGATAGCTAAAAAGAACTCTCACTGTCAATATAAATAAACAACAAAGACATTTTGCATTTATGACCTCCAAAAGACCCTGGGTTTTGGTTGTGATGGAAAACCCAAAGTAATACTGACTTAAAGAAGATAGAATTTATTTCACAATCACCTAAAATAAGTCCAGAGTAGACAATCCAGTCCTAATCTGGTGCCGCTCAACCGGCTCCTTTTATCTTACCATTCTGCCATCCTTGGCACATGGTTTTTACCTCACCACCCAAGAGGGGACATCTAGCTGCAATCATTACATTTGCATTCTAGCTGCAGGAAGAGATGACAAAGGGACACCCTCCCTTCCATTGAGAAACACTACCCAGAAGTTATACACAGTGGTGGAACTTGTTCTCTGAGCACACCTAGCTACAAGGCAGTCTGGGATCTGGATTTTATTCCAGGTGCCAGGTGCCCAGCTAGAAAGCAGAATTCTCTTACTAAGGACAAAGGCAAAAGAGATATGGAAGGAAAACAAGCTAGTTCTGCCATAACCCACAGAAGAATTTGTAGGATAAAGGAAAGAAAACAGACAGCAATGCAAAAGATAGAAGAGGATCACATCAGAGAAAACATGCATACGTTAAGAACAAAAATTTTTAGATGCATCTGTATTATGCTCTTAATTTAAAAAAAAAATACTGTGCACTCAGAGGGTGCCCAGTGTCACAGTTAAATGTCTGACTTGGTTTCGGCAAGATTCCTGATCTGGGGGTCGTGAGATTGAGTCCCAAATTGGGCTCTGCACTCAGCACAGAGTCTGAGGAACATTTGGTCTCCCTCACCCTCTGCCCCTCCCACTTGTGCTCTCTCTCTCTCTCTAATAAATAAAGAAATCCTTGTTTAAAAGTGCTGCACACTTGGAAACAAGTGATACAAGATAAATTGAACAGACCGAGTTTAGGAGGGCATCAGTTAAGAAATAGAAATGAAAAGGGAACTGGGGGACTAAGGAAAAAAATCATCTTGAAATTATTTCTGCAATTGTGAGATTTTCATACTTTGTTAGAAGCAGTGGAGAGCAGAACCAACAGTGTAGAAAACCATATCCTCAGTACAGTTCACAAGCTTGCTGAATTTTTGCATGGCAACAAGAAAGGGAAAGCAGAGAAGAGAGATGTGTCTTCAGAGAGAAAACAGATGTTGGAACACTAACCATGAGGGGCCACTGTGTGGATAATGGTAGTTTTGAAGAAGAGATCTAAACAAAAGGAAGAAGAGCATTATTTAAAACCACAAACAAAGAAAATGTTTATAAGCTAAAAGTAGAATTTTTTTAAATAAGATTTTATTTGTTTATTTGAGAGAGAGAGAGAGATCAAGAACAAGCTGGGAGCAGAGAGAGAAGGAGACTTCCTCCAAGAACAAAACCTGACAGGGGACTCGATCACAAGACACTGAGATCATGACCTGAGCCAAAGGCAGATGCTCAACTGATGGAGCCACCCAGGTGCCCCTAAAGGTAAAACTCAATCTGCAGATCAACATAGCTTCCTAGATACTAGTAAAAAAATGAAAAGAAATCAAGACACATCCTGGTGAGAGTCTGAATTTCAAAGTAAAAGAAAGATTCCCATGAGAATCTGGCAGAAGAAAAATACTGTTTACCTAGAAAGGAAATTTTTTTTTTTCCCGATTTCTCCCTTGCCATAGCTGAAGCCTAAACATAACGGAACAACATCTATGGAGAGAAAAAGGTGAGGGCAGGAAGAGCTATTCCTGTTGGTGACTTCGCAGGACTGGGGTACAGAGGTTATACACTTGTGTTGAAGAGAGGGATGCTCCCTTTCTTCCTCCATCCATTGTATCTTAGATATCTAAATACAAACTTAGAAGATGGGGAGAGGAGAGTACCTTTCTAGAAAATCCAAGTGATTTCTGCCAGCCCTCATAGAGTAGATGAGTCCTGCAGGGCAAGAGAAGTGACTGGAAAATAGTGGTGGACAACCGGTCAGAACAGCACGAAAACCTTGCAACTTACCTGAGTGTCATCCAAGATAACCAAGAGCAGTGTCGGTACCACGAGGCCTGGTGGACTTCATGGGTGTGCAGGAACACACACTCACTTTCTGAGTCTATCTCTCTCCCCTGCTTTTTGATACTGAGCAAGGATAAAACTTCATTTAGACCAGGAGTCTCTCATGGGGACAGGAGCTTTCATGTAGGGGATCACAGAGATCTGAAGAGTTGGTCTGTGAAGTGATATGTAACTTTATGATGTGGCCATTTGGGGCAGGGGGAGTGGATAGAATCTAACTTTAATTGAATTTTCAACAGAGTCAATGACCCCCAAAAGATCCAGAACCAGTCCTGATGGCTTTGTAAACAAACCGAGAACGTGATAAAATGAGGAGAGAAAATAGGGAAAAGATAAGGGAGAGATCCCAGAAATAGATTGAACATGGCCTAGGCATCCATGAGAGAGAAAACAGAAGAGATACGATAGAAGCAATATTCAAAGGAATAACTGGGGGAAACTGCTGAGTTTATAGAATTAAAGATTACCAGGCCGTAAGGAAGAGACACAGACACCTAGACATTTCCTGTTGAATATTTCAAGATTTAAGGAGAAGGCGGGGGGGGGGACCCTCTACAAGCATCCAGCCAGAAAGAACAGCTTATTTCGTAAACAGTGGTTCTCAACCCCAGTGACTGATTAAAATCATTGGGTAAGAGGTGCCTGGGTGGCTCAGTTGGTTGAGTAACTGCTTTTGGCTCAGTCTGAAATCCCAGGATCAAGTCCTGCATTAGGCTCCCTGCTTGTCAGGGAGTCTGCTTTTCCCCCGACTCTCCCACCTCTCATGCTCTCTCTCTCTCGCTCTCTCTCTCCCTCCCTCCCTCTAACAAGTAAATTTAAAAAAATAATAAAATCATTGGGTAAGCCTTTAAAAAATACCAGTGTCTGGGCTTCATCTTTAAACATTCTGATTTAATTACTCTGGGATAGAGCCTGGGCACTGACATTTAAAAAATCTCCCTCAGTGATTTGACTGTGCAGCCAGGATTGAGACTCACTCCCCCAAGGGAAGAAAAACCATCCACTTCTCCTCCAGAGAACCAAAGAGCAGCAGGAAATATAGACTGGCTTCCAGGCTGGGGAGAAAAGAATGATATACTTGGTCAAGAGATCGTCTGTAGGGGAGACCAGGCCGGTGATCATAAAGTACTGCATTCATAGTTTAGAGATATGATCCAGCCAGCCTAGGGATGGATCAAGATAAAGACCTCAAGAATGAAAGTAAAATGGATAAAAAGAGAAGCAACAAAACTAAGTCAACCTAGAGTAACGTCTGGAAAACTATCATTAATATGGTTATAAGACAAAGCAAATTTCAAAAATCAATCTCCAAAGAGAAGTTAATAATGTACAATAACAATAAAAATTTAGATCTAGGACACGAGGATGTCTCAGTTGGTTAAGAGTCCGACTATTGATTTCGGCTCAAGTCATGATCACAGGGTGATGACATCTAGTTCCTGGTCGTGCTCTTCAGTCGGCGGGGAGTCTGCTGGAGATTCTCTCTCTCCTTCTGCTCCTCCTCCACCCTGGTCACTCACCCTTTCTCTCTCCCTCAAAAACAAAACAAAACAAAACAAAAATGTAGACCTAAATTCCAGAGTACATCAGTCAAAATTGTGAAGTAGGGAAGGAGAGTGAAACCCTGAAAGAGTTCTCATTTTACGTAGAAGGTAATTAATAGATAGTTACATTCTTAAGCTTGATAAGCAGAGATAAACATATTTCAAACTGCTTTTAATAACAAAAAGTCTCACTAATAAAAAATAATGTAATTATAGCTTTAAGCTACTACAGAAATAAAAGCTACGAAAACAGTTGGTGAAAATATAGCAGGATATAAAAACTATCATACAATATGATCCTGTTTTATAAATGTACATATAATACACATAAAAGAATACAAAAAAGAAACAGCCTCACATTAACGCTGGTTGTCTTAACAGTTTGGGATTATGGAGTTTGTGGTTTGTTTTTTTAATTTGTTTCAACTTTTTCTAGATGTTTTACAATTAGAATGCTATTTTTTGTAATTCAAAAAAATCCATAAACACTAAAATTTTAAATTAGTATTCATCTCTTTTTTATCTTTTATGCAATTCCATAGTGCTTATTTACTACCCTGGATAAAAGTTAAGTTTTTTAATGTGCTAATTTTAGCAATTATAGGATTTTAAAAATCTGATCCTACATTTTTCTGAAGACTCAACACCTATGAAGACTATAAAGGTGGTTCTATTAAAATTTCTTACTAAGTCACTTTCTGGAAGTAACATGTTTGTGTAAAACCTTGCCAAAAGCAAGAATATTAAAATGTGTTTTGCATTAAGAAGGAATCCACATCACAAGTATATTAGAAGTTAACAAGATTTGGGAGTAAAAAACATGAAGCCAAAAGAACTTGGGAAACTGTGCTTGCAACTATAAATTCTGTAATTAATTTGCTTTACAAGTTTTTTGGAGATGCTAGGTCACCAAGTAACATCTTGGATATGCCTTTTATTCAGTCAAAACATATAAAAGCATACATTACTCGTGGCAGGCCTGTGGTCTCAATGTATTTTCCATCCAACTCTCCGATTTTGATATGAGGAACACTACACAGAGTCATATTGTTCTTTAATTTCGCTTCAGTTATTCCTTACATCTGTCCCACACAGAACGCAAGATTTTATTTAATCCATGTTTTCCCAGGCGTCCATAGCCTCAGGGTCCTAAGGGAGTCCCATTAAGAAGAAACCACATTCTATAGGCCTCTAACCCTACCTTCCATGGGTACCTTCTGCAGGACCTCAGTTGCCTGAGGCTCTTAAGTACTTCTAGACGCCCCTGAGTGTGTATACTACATGTGGTCCTGGAGGAATCTGCCTTTGCTGGTCATGCTTCCCGCTGACCCATCCCACCGAGCAAGCTCTGTACGCGGCCTTGTCTGTGAGTCCCACAGGTAACAGCCTCCTTCGTGTCAAAGGCTTAAAGCTTCAGAGCGCTGTGTTGGGAAGAAGGCAAAAATGTTTCATTCCTCTCTTACCATTTTATTTTATTTATTTATTTGACAGAGACACAGAGAGAAAGGGAACACAAGCATGGGGAGTGGGAGAGGGAAAAGCAGACTCTCCGCAGAGCAGGGAGTCCCAGGTGTAATCCAAACCCAGGACCCTGGGATCTTGACCTGAGCCAAAGGCAGATGCTTAATGACTGAGCCACTCGGACACCCCTCTTCTCTTGCCATTTTGCGCCACTCAGCTTTGCTCCTGCCTTGGCGTCATCTTTTTATTTTATTTTAAGATTTTTATTTAAATATTTGGCAGACAGAGATCACAAGTAGGCAGAGAGAGAGGAGGAAGCAAGCTCCCTGCTGAGCAGAGAGCCCGAGGTGGGGCTGGATCCCAGGACCCTGAGACCATGACCTGAGCCAAAAGCAGAGGCCCAACCCACAGAGCCACCCAGGTGCCCGGCATCATGTTTTTAAATAAAGCTCCTCGTGGTTTTTCTTTCTGATAACCCTGCTCCCTCTTTCTCTCTCTACGTGGCTTGGACACAATTCCAGTGGGGTTTGGGCCTGGAGTGAGCTCTAAGTGACGACCACCTAGACGCACTCATTCTCCCCTCCCCTCCAAAGTCCAGAGTTTCTTAGACTCAGGCTGGAACTCCCTTTGTACTCATACTCCAAAAAGGCTACATCCTCCATCTAAAGAAATGCTTCATAATCTTGGTGTCAGATAAGTTTACTTTAATGAAATCGTTGTGAATAAAGACAAATCTGGTCTTTTAAAAACAGCATATTATTAAGTCATTGAATTAGCCATTAGTCTCATTCTTGGAAGTTGTTTGTGGTTTCTTTTCTGGACTCTATTCTGTGTTGCTTTTCATTTTAGAGAAGATTGTTACCTGGTTTAGTAGTGTCTCATCTGCACAACTAGGGGATAAAATCACCCTGGGGTTAAAATGCATTTTACTCACCTGGCTAGTTAGATAGTTCTTCTTATCAATATAAATAGATGGATTGCCAAAATACAGGAACAAACAAAAACTCCTGAGAATGGTTAGGAAAGCCCTTAGCCCTGAGAGATCCAAAACAAACAAACAAAACGTTGTGAAATATGTGAATTAAAAAAAAAAAAGGCTCTATTATCTCTTAACCACATCCTTTTTAAGTTGTCTTCTCATCAGTCAAACTCCTTGTGATCTTTCCATATTAAGATATTAATTCTGTATCATCACTCACTACTACATAAAGATTCATAGGAACTCCCTAATCCCACCCCACCCCAGCTTCACAAGGTCTTGAATATTTGTAGCCTGCTTATTCCTTAATTTCCGTGGCAGCAAATGTTTTTATTTCCTGAAGGATCCCTCCTTCTGAAGCAGAATTTTTCTAAGAGAAACCAACTTCTCCCTCCAATTCTGTGATTTTTATTTTAAAGAATTTTCCCCAACTGAGCATCTTTCTGGAAGAGTTTTCAGACTTGTTCCTCAATAATTACTTTTTTCTCCTTGATTCTCAATGGGAATTTCTCCTGAAGAGTATATTACTCTAATATATATGCAGTTTTAAAAAGTACTCTTCAGGCGCGCCTGGGTGGCTAAGTGGTTAAGCCGCTGCCTTCAGCTCAGGTCATGATCTCAAGGTCCTGGGATAGAGCCCCACATCGAGCCCCACATCGGGCTCTCTGCTCAGCAGGGAGCCTGCTTCCTCCCCTCTCTCTGCCTGCCTCTCTGCCTACTTGTGATCTCTGTCTGTCAAATAAATAAATAAAATCTTAAAAAAAAAAAAAAGTACTCTTCATACATGGAATTTTAAAAAGTCAGACTCATAGAAAGAGACCAGAATGGTGGTTGCTAGTGGTTGAACATTGGGGGGAAATGGGAAGATGTTGGTCAAAGGCATACAAACTTTCAATTATAAGATGAATAAGTTCAGAGGATCTAATACACAGTATAGTGACTATAGTTAACAGTATTGTATTGTATCCTCGAAATTTACTAACTGGGAAAATCTTAAATGTTCCCATGACAAAAATAGAAAAATAAGATAACTATATAAGGTGATGGATATATTAACTAACCTTGTTGTGGTAACTGACATATCAAATCATCACGTTGTACACCACGTGATTTATGCAATATTATATGTCAGTTATATCTCAATAAAGCTGGGGGGGGAGAATATTTCACTATAGTTCTTAGATAAAAGCTCTAAAATCTATAAGACCCTTTTTAGCTTTCGTTGTGAAATACCAAAGAAAATATGATTTCACAATCATATCTATTCATTCAAATACTTATTAACATCTTGGGTACCAGCCTAGCACATATGATTATGGTAAGGTATGAGATTCTGTCCAGGATCTCAAGGAACACGCCTTGTGTTGGGGGCTCATGCTATGCTCCAGGGAGAGTGGCCTCTCTCCTTCCTCCAGCATGCTAAGCTCAGTCTTTCCTTGGGGACTCATGATCCATCCCCAGTTCTGTGAGTAGTTCTCCTCTCATTATGCTTCTGGACTCTACTCGAATATCACCTCCCTCGGAGACGGCTTCCCTGACTCCCACTCACATATCCACAACGCTAGCTAATCAACACTTCACACAATTTATTTCCTTCAAAGATTTGTACCATGTTTTTATTGGAAAATAAATTGTTCATATATTTATCGTTCATTTTCTTCCATTAGAATGCAAATTCCATGACAGCAGGATTTTTTCCTGGCTTATTTATGGGCACCTGTATCTCTAGCACTGAAGAGGGCTGGTAAGCACACGACAACACTGAAAAAGAGAATGAATGAATGAATGAATGAATGGAAGCTAGCTGCATGAATTCAGCCAATAGCTCGTTGCACTCCAATATGATTACTGTCCTGGTGGATGACAGTTCTGGGTATCTCCTTGTATCTAACAATTGATGAGTGTGGCAAACAAAGATTACTCTCTAGAGGGCATGAAAACATGCACTTGAGAAAGGGGACTTCCTGGAACATCCTGTAGTTTAGTATGTCTGGAGATTCAGGGAAGAGGGGAGTGGGGAAAGTCCTGGAGAAGCAGAAAATGGGCAGAAAGCAGAGACTCCCCACCCCCCGCTTGGAAAGGTTAGGGAGCCTCACAGGGGCATTTCAGACTTTATCGAGGGAGCAGTGGGGGAGCAGATAGACCGAGAATACTGACAGGTGAGGGAAGAGGGAACAAGGACAGATCTGTTCTAACTCACCTCAGAAGCATTATGGAGACAGGGATGGGATGGAAAAGACCAATAAGCCAGCCTGGTGATTGACTAATTCAGGCAAGAAATGACAAGGAATTGAACTAAAGCCAGGGTTATGGGAACAGAGCAGAGGGGAGGATGTAAAATCTGAAAGTAAAATCAGTTGCAGAGGAAGGAGTCAAGTTCAATTCCTTACGTAGCTACAATTCCTTGGTGGAAGTTCTTTGTTTTCTATAAAGCAGTACCAAAGGCTGCTACTTGTTCTTTGGAAAATAGACTGAGACTGAAAGACGACCTTCCAGATCAACCTAATGGTTGAAAAGGACAGTCTCAGGGGTCAGCCACTCTTGCTGGAGGAGGAAAACTTGGGCCCTACCTCTTTGTCTTGGCCCCACACTCAACTTGAGCCTGGGATGCTTATATTCTGATATATATGGTAGGGTAGGTTTTCTGAGGCTTTGATCTCCTTGTTAATCAAAATTCCTTTTAGATAACAGTATCTATTCTAGACTTAGCTAACAAGTATTTGGTGAAAGCCCACTAAATACTGGGTTCCAGGAACAAAGCCACCCACCCTCAAGCAATCCAGATTTTTTTTTTTTAAGATTTATTTATTTATTTGAGAGATAGAAAGAGAGAGAGAGAGAAAGCGCCTACTCCTACAAGCCCTCTATCCCTACGAGGGAGGGACAAAGGGAGAGGAAGAGAGAGAATCCCAAGCAGACACCTAGCTAAGTGCAGGCTGGACCAGCCACAGCAGGGGCTCCATCCCAGGATCCTGAGATCAAGACCTGAGCGGAAATCAGGAGTTAGCCTCTTAAGGGAGCCACCCAGTTGGCCCAGCAATCCAGAATTTAGTGCGGGAGACAAAAAGACCATTCAAATGCCCTGTGATAAGTACTGTAATATACGTCCTTGCACAAAAAGCTCCAAGCAGGGACCACCCCCCAACCAAGTCAAAAATGAGTTGGGGGGGGGGTCTTAGACCTGCCAAAGATAAGAATCCTCAGGAAAACAAAACAAAACAAAACAAAACAAACAAACAAACAAAAAACCCACTTCTATCTAAAGGAAGATCAGTATTCCTTAAAAAACAATGCCAGCTCAGGTATAAACAAACACAAGTGCATCAAAAACACCCGCAGTTGATATGAATTAGTGACATTCATTGAGTGCATGAAATGTGCCAGGAGCAATGGGTCTTGTCATTTCATTCTCATACCAACTTTATGAGGTAGTCACACACTCCGCAATTTGCAGGTGAGAAAGGGAGGGTCACCGAGGTTAAATAATTGGCCCCAGGTCACACAGGAGTAGAGTCCGGAGTCACTGGAGCAGTCCGAACCCAGAGTTCTTAGCGGCAAGGGGACCCCTCCCCTCTAACCACAGTCCGAGCTCTCGGTCTTCCCATTGGTCGGTCCTCTCTGCCGGAGGTACTTCCGGGTGAAGAAGTCCATCCGGTTGGCTGAGTTCCAGGGCATCTGCTCTTTCCCACAGCCATGGTTCGACTGGACATACAGCCTCCATGGAGAAGAAGAATGAGGAAATACAGTTGGAGAAAATTCACTTTCCCCTCATTTACTTTGTCTCAGTTCTCGACGGGAGGAGCCAAGTGCCGCCTCCCGCCTAAGTGCCTGTGTTCCACCGGGGACTTTGTCAGCGGTCAGGAGGCCGGGGGCAGGGGAGGGTGGGCTGGCCCACGCACTGCTCCACCTTTGGCCTGAGGGTGCTGAGAAAGCCGGCAGTCCGTGGTAGGACGTTCTCAAGGAACGTTTACCTGTAACTGCTGTACTATGTAGACAAGTACTTTGTGCGTGTGTGTGTGTGTGAGAGAGAGAGAGAGAGAGAAACTGTAATTGGGACCGTGCAGTTGCTATAGTGTTTATGAAAAACTGGAAGGTTAGCCAGAATTTATGTTGAGATTCGTCCATATTTGTACCTGAGCATCCCAAGAGCTGGCTCATCGTGGTGATAGAGGTCCATGTGACCGACCATATTACCACTGATAGCTCCCTCCTCTATAGCTTCAAGACCTAGGTTTTCCCCACCTGAAGAAGACCCCAAGTTATTTTTGTGGGAGTGTAGGATGACTCTCCTGGGTGTCCCTCACAGGCCTCCAGAATTCAGAGCCATGCCTTCTGCTCCCCTCAGGGAGAGCTGCTTTCATGCCCCTTCCAGCTGCTTCCCTCAAAGGCACAAATGTGCGGGGCTTTCTTTAAGTTTCCCTCTGCAAGAAGGCTGGCTCTTTCCTTTTCCTTTTTTTTTTTTTTAAATTATATATATATATATATTTTTTTTGGTGTTCCAAGATTCGTTGTTTATGCACCACACCCAGTGCTCCATGCAATACATGCCCTCCACAATACCCACCACTAGGCTCACCCACCCCCCCACACTTCTCCCCTCCAAAACCCTCAGTTTGTCTCTCAGAGTCCACAGTCTCCCATGGTTTGTCTCCCCCCTCTGATTTCCCCCAACTCACTGGCTCTTTCCATCAAAATTTGGAGATGCCTTTCTCCACACCTCTCCCTTACATCTTTCCCGCCAGGACCCGTTCCAACATTACCTGAGTCATGAGTCTTAGGAAGTTATTTGGGAAGGCAAGGCCCCAATATCTGTTCCTGGCCCCTTTTCTCCATGATCAGAATGAAAAGAGGTCCCAGGATTCCTTCCCCATCCTTCTCCCCTCTTCCTTCCCATGTGTCTGCATCAAGGAGACCCTTTTGTCCTTATGCCTCTCAAATGGCCCAGAATGAAGACTTGTTTGGGGTGGGAACCCCTGCGGCCCATTCACCCCACCCAATCTAAACCTTCACCTTGGCCCAGATGCTGCCTTCTCTAATGAATACAATTGCCTAAAAATGATTGAGGAGATATTGGATAATCCCTAGTAGGAGTGAGCTGTCATGGGATGATAAACCAGAGATGACATTGAAACTTAGCTAAAAAGAATCCATGAATCACAGATTCCTACAATCCATGAAGTACATGTATGTATGGACTTCAGAAAATGGAACCCCAAGAAAGCAGCTTTCTCATGTCTTTTTGGAGCCATTGGCCCACGCTGGGAAGCCCGAATAGCATAAGGTACAGAAGATGCCATGGCCCCGGTAGTCACAGAGCCTGCACAGTTGGTGGTGGGAGTCCAGCAGGTACAACAGAATGACATGAATCCCTCAATGATTCTACAATCTGAACCTTACATTTGTTCTTATGCCCAATGCAGATAATTATGCCATCCTGACTGGGTTGTTTGTGCTCAGCATAATTATCTACATTTTGTAAACTGCAAGCACCAAAAAATATTGGCTATTATAATATTGCTTATAAGGAAGAACTAGAACAGAAGTTGAGTTGGGGGCAAGGGTGGGGAAAGGGGAAGGGGCAGGCGGTTGAGGCAAGGGGAGTGGTCTCTAAAGACTATGGAACACAGTGTGGGTTGCAGGGGAAGGGGCACCAGTACAGGCCAGTGGAGGTACCTCAGGAGGGAGGAAGACCTCCCAGGAGAGGAAGAGAAGATTGCAGGAGGCGATCGGGGCCAAAGGCGCAATGCAGAGGGAGGTTTTCTCAAGAGTCCTAGATGCTTTTCAAATGTTCCACTGCCATCCAAGCTTGATGTCAGAGATAGTTCCTGTTTGGCACACTGCAGAAACCTGAGGTCAGGAGCCTCGGAAGCCGAAATACAAACCAGGAAGTATGAATCAGTGCCACTCAGACTTCCCAGCTTAAGACGACATGAGGCGAGTGTGTGTGCACCTGGGTGCCTGAGATTCATCCCCAAGTCTGAGGGTGCAGAACCAACAAAGCAGAGGTTCCCCAGTTCACTTCTAAGTGCTGAGCTCTTTCTTGTATTGCTGAGGTGATATTCAAAACTCCTTCAGAGAGCCACTGTGATTCTGGCAAGAGGAGATGTTCATTAAGCCTGGTAATGAAAACAAGTTGTTTCGGGGCACCTGAGTGGCTCAGTCAGTTAAGTGGTTAAGTGTCTGCCTTTGGCTCAGGTCACAATCTAGGGTCGTGAGATGGAGCCCCACAGTGGGCTCTGTACTCAGTGGGGAGTCTCCCTCTCCCTCTTCCCCTCCCACTGCTCGAGTTCTCTCTCTCTCTCAAATAAATAAATAAAATCTTAAAAAAAGAAAAATTGTTCTGAAGGGATGGTTAAAGTTATGTATGGTAGGAATTAAATATTCAAGGTAACATTTAATGAATTGTAAGGGTGGTTTTTGAAGACTAATGCAATAAATGCTCCCCTTGAGACTTGTGGTTGAAGTACAGGGTTTCACCTCAGGAAGCATTTAAGTATAAAGTATTCTAATTGCAGAGCTTGTGAGGGAGGACATTTAAAATATTCAGGGTGATTGGCACGCCTCTCTAACCCAAGGTGCGACTCTGTCCGTAACTGATAAGGCCACAGTTGACATCCAGAGGCCACCATTCAAGAAGTGGTTTTGCCCCCCAAAATGGGGGAAAACACTTTGACAGTCTTGAATTCTGGTCATGGTGGGGCAGCTCTAAGGAATTCTAGGTGAGCCCATCCTCATAGTTGGAAAACAAACAATGCAGAGAGTGAACTGTCTAATCTCAGTTCTTCCCATTCGTCTCACCTGGAGAGTAAATTACCTTGTGTTGTGTCAAAACAGTTCACATGCCTCTTAAGAAGCAGGAAGAAGGAAGAGTGGGCAGCAGGAACAAAGGAAGCACTACTAGAAAATCACCCTTTCTTATTTGTTGCCTCAGGGGTCCCTGTACTAGGAGCGAGAACTCGAGTTTTGATGCGAAAGAGCTTTGGCTGGAACTCTACAATGCTCCCCTACCCTAGGGTTGGTTAACATTGTGAGGAAACTTTAGGGTAAGTATAATGCTGACTCTAAAGGAAAGAAGCATTAATGGTTGAATCTCAGGCACCCAGAAATAGGCAGTCAGAGAAACTTTGGGATGGTTTCGCTGGCTCCTTTCACAAAGCACGTAGCTGTCTGACACACAGGACGGGTCTCCGTGCATATAGATGTATGTCCAGTGTGTGGGAAGAAGCTTGCTTTGGCTTCTCTTGGAGGCTTCCATTTGTCCAAGGAGGTCTGGATGGCCAATGAAGGCACTGCCTTCCTTGCCATCTTAGCAGCTTTAAGAGGGTGGAGTATTTTTCTTTGAGGCCAAGGTTGGCACATACAACTTCCTCGCTGAAATTTTCTGCCAGGCTGGGTTGCTTTTCTTGCAGAATTCCACCCCCCGTTTCCCTTCCCACCCCCTCCCTCCCAGCCTTTGGTCAAATTTCTGGAGATTTTGGCATATGTTTGTGGGATTGTATCTATTCCTTCCTGATGTGGTGGATGCAAAGATATGCTTTCTCTTGGGTGAAATTTACAAGCACGTTTTCCTCCTTGACAGGAACAAAGAGCCACAAATATTTCCTAAGGGGAGAAAAAGGCTTCCAGATGCAAGGCTACAAATGTGAGGTTTTTTGTGTTCTTTTTTTCTTTTTCTTTTGGCATTTTTAAAGTTTAATAATTACACTGGACATATTTATCCAGAAGAAGGTCCACAGTTTTCATCCTAACAAGGACTTCACAAAAACCTCCAAAGTCACAAGTACATCTGCATCTCTGATCTTCTTCCTAAAGCAGAGATCACAGAAGGCCTTGCGTTTCAACCCTGACTAGAGCCTGCAGAATGTAGGAGAAGGCCCTTTTTCCTCTCCTTCTCCTTAGCCATAGTAGCACAGCCAGCAAAATAAGAAAAGCGGTGAGGGGGAAACATTTCTAAACTCTTGAACTCTCAGCAAACTACTTTTAAATTGTCTCTAGTTAAAGGACTACTGGGAAGACAATTAAAAATGTCAAGAAGACCTTTAGGCAAACTTTTACAACCCATGGCATAGTTTTATATTTTTAAAACTAAACCATTCTAATTAGTATCATTTTCTATTTTAGGATAGTATTTTTCAGGGCTAAAGAAACCTTTAGTTTATATGACCTATAATCTAAAAATGTTCTGTCACTATGATCAGAATAATTGTGGGAGATATTTAGCTCACATGTGGAAAATCACTATCACCCACAACTTTTAAAAAAAGTTTTGAAGAAATAAGCTCCTTATATTTGATTAGAAAAACATTTCTCTTTTAAGTGTGGGCAAAGACAAAGATTAATCCTAAGAAAGCTTTTTGGCTATAAATGTTACATTGAATTATAAACAACTGTTGAGATACTTAATGCACGTAAATGGCTTTAGCTCATTTTTATTCTACCAGGCACAAAACTCAGGTGCATACGAATCAGATTCTGCTTTAGTGGGTCTAGCGCTAGAGTGATATTCTGCATCTCTAACAAGCTCCCAGGGATGGAGACACTGCTGGCCCATGGAGCACACATCACACAGAAAATGTGAGGGACAGTACATCTTCCCTTCCCTCCACCTCCAGTCAAGGGTGAAGCGGTGAATACTATTTCAGTGGGGTGAAAAGTAGTTTAATCTGAGCTATTCAAAAAATTGGTGAATCTTTCTAAGTTCAAAGCCCTAAACTAGGTACTGTATAACATTGCAGTAATACTGTATAATTTAAAGATAATAATCTCTTTATGCGCTCCTGCGTGGCTCAGTTGGTTAAGTATCTGCTTTCAGCTCAGGTCATAATCCCGGGGTCCTGGGATCAAGTCCCGCATTGGACTCCTGGCTCATCAGGGAGTCTATTTCCTCCTCTGCCTGTTGCTCCCCATGCTTATGCTTGCTCTCTATCAAATAAATAAATAAATTCTTTTTAAAAAAAATCTCTTAAAATTTAACATTTGTGTTCTGATTATCACCTCTGTTACTGTGTCTCCTACACACACTTTATTTTGAAACTTTGCAAACTTGAAGAGTTGAACACTAATTTAACAACTTTAAATTTAGATTTATCAGTCTTGAACATAAATAGACATAACCATGAATAGATATATAATGTACATTGTGCATATACATATATATAATACAATATATAACAAATATATATTCAGCTTATTTTAATGTTTATGGCCCAAGTTGTTTGAGAACAAGTTGTAGGTCTTGGGGCACCTGGCTGGCTCAAAGGAGTATGAGACCCTTGATCTTGGGTTCAAGTTAGGTGCAGACATTACTTAAAAATAAAATTTTAAAGAAAGGAAGGAAGGAGGAAAGGAGGAATGGAAGGAAGGAAGGAAGGAAAAGAAAATAAGTTGCAGGTCTCCATTGTCCTCTATCATGTTGCTATCTTTTCTCTCCATTGACAGGCCAAGCTACAAAATGACTTGTTAACAGAGAGCTTTGTGTGTGCAGGAAACCAAAGCAGCTTGGAGTTTCCCAGACTTTCTAGGATTGGGCTTACAGAGGAGAAAGCAGGTGGTGGAAACTTTCTCTCCACCTTAAAAAAACCTTCAGCAGTTCACCCTTATGTTCTACCCAGTCACCCAGCTCTACACCATCTTTAAAAAGCTGTGGAATAATC
This sequence comes from Neogale vison, assembly GCF_020171115.1. NCBI lineage: Eukaryota > Metazoa > Chordata > Mammalia > Carnivora > Mustelidae > Neogale > Neogale vison. The sequence goes on from NC_058096.1 coordinate 95,979,758, forward strand.
ACTCTGGAGACCAACAGAAACAGGGACTCGAAGATGAGTAGTGCAGAAAGATGACTTATTTTGCTAAGCCATATGAAAATACAAGGTGAGTTTGTTGATTCCTCAGTGAGTTCACATTTAGCTAATGAATCTTTGTGTCTATGCTAGGAAAGGCAAGTCAGTCTTTTTCCAATGCGATTAAAATAATTGCCTATGCAAATATTTTGTGGCATTACAAAAGACATGTCTCAATGTTTGCTTAATCTCTTTGTACCTGACTTCACCTTTTTATTCCAGAATGGCCAAAAATGAGTTCCCTGCAGGAGATCTCTACAGTTCTTGAGAATTTCCTAGTCCTTCCGCCCTAACCTACCCATCCTGCTATCACACTGCTGCCTCCATGGCTTTTGACCAGAGGAAAAGCCCCCATGCACTGTGATCCTCTTACTACCCCCTCCCCCCCACTCTGTAGCACACACTTCTCTCTCTCTCTACCTCCTACTCTCTCCACTGGTGCTGGGCCACCGCCCCCCCACCACCACCAATCCTAGTTCTTAGAAGAGTCTACATTCAGATATGGTTTTAAAAGGATCTTGGGGCGCCTGGGTGGCTCAGTGGGTTAAGCCGCTGCCTTCGGCTCAGGTCATGATCTCAGGGTCCTGGGATCGAGTCCCACATCGGGCTCTCTGCTCAGCAGGGAGCCTGCTTCCTCCTCTCTCTCTCTCTCTCTGCCTGCCTCTCTGCCTACTTGTGATCTGTCTCTGTCAAATAAATAAATAAAATCTTTAAAAAAAAAAAAAAAAAGGATCTCAAATGACACAGGGTAGAGTCTTACCAGTACACCCAATTTACATTCCAAAACAGAACATTAAAATGTTCCTACTCGGGGCACCTCACTGACTCAGTTGGTGGAGCGGTAAAGTGTGCAATTCATGATCTCAGGGTCATGAGTTTGAGCCCCACACTGGGTGTAGAGATTACTAAAAAAATAAATAAACTTTTTTTTTTTTTGACAGGCAGAGATCATAAGTAGGCAGAGAAGCAGGCAGAGAGAGAGGAGGAAGCAGAGTCCCTGCCAAGCAGAGAGCCCGATGCGGGGCTTGATTCCAGGACCCTGAAATCATGACCTGAGCCGATGGTAGAGGCTTTAACCCACTGAGCCACCCAAGCGCCCCTGGTTTGCTTTGTTTTGTTCTGTTTAATTTGACAGAATAAATAACTTTCAAAAAATTAAAAACTAAAATATTCCTGCTTAAGCAGCTGCACTGGATGACTTTCCTACATTCAGTTCTTCCCCAAGGACAAAAATCAGATTGATTAAAAAAAAAAAAATTCACAAATCCAGTTTCTATCCAATAATGCATAAACCATGTGCCCCCTCCAAACAACAGCCTAGGTACCTCTAGAAACCTCTTTGCTGCAATTACATAAAGTTATCCCAGATCTCTCTTATATTCTGCAGTGGTTGTCTCCTGAATTCCACTGCTCAGAACTGGTATACGGCCCTCGAGTCTACACCTCACTCAGAGTGGCCTTAAAAGGAACTTCCCAAAAGAAGCACATTTCATGGGGTGCCTGGGTGGCTCAGTCATTAAGTGCCTGCCTTCAGCTCAGGTCATGATCTCAGGGTCCTGGGATCGAGCCCTGCATCAGGCTCCCTGCTCAGTGGGAAGCCTGCTTCTCCCTTTCCCACTCCTCTGCCGTGTTCCCTCTCTCGTTGTGTCTCTCTCTGTCAAATAAATAAATAAAATCTTTAAAAATATATTTTTTAAAAAAAGAAACACATTTCACATAAACGAAAAGCAACATTTTTTCCCTTCTTGTTTATTTTTGATTAAGAAAATCACACTGAGAATAAATAGTGAATTAACACAAATGACAACAATTTAGAAAAGCTTTTTCAGCATAGAAACATTTCAGGAGTAGAATGAAAAAATATTTCACACATAAAAACTCGTCTTGATGATGTAGAATTTGAAACTTCTAAAACTTACAAAATAAACCTGTTAGCCTATAATTTGGACTCCCACTGAGACAAAAATAGACAAGAAAAGTTTGAAGAGGATCATATCCTTTTATATTGGATTTTTACATATGCTAGAGAAACACATCACTAAAATTCCAGCCATTGCCTTATTCATAAGAATGCACACTGAGATGTTATAATGCTCTCTTGCCGATGTTTTCTTTTCAACCAACTTGATCAACACAACAGCAAAGTGGTTCATGAATTTGGGATAAAGTAGGACAACATGTCTGACTGTCTTAACAACAGCTGCTTAGCTAACTGTTCCGTAGAAGGCATTGAGTTCCACTAAATGATGGCTGTGTTTTTATTTTATCCTGGTCAAAGCAGTCATCTAGTGCTAAGGCAGCTATCATGGTTGGTTGGCCAGAACTGTAGCCCGTATCTGTGAAGGAGGACTCTCGATTGATCATTTTCAGTTAATTGGCAGGGAGCAACTGTTCACGGCCATACAAGGATGTGTAACTTCCAGCTCTGAGCTGCAGCCCATTAATGGTCATGAAATCAATTTAGTGGATTGCATTCAGCATTTTTAAGAAACTGAAATAGAATAAAAAATATTATTAATATAGTAAAAGTAAGCACTGTTTGGTGAAACTCAAATTTCATCCATATATATACTCATCTATAAATCATTACATATGGATATACAAATATAAAATTCTGCGTAAACCTCTTTCTCTATAATACACACATTCTGTGGTTACTCTGGGTAATGTATTTCTCACTGTAAAAAAAAATAATTTAAAAGCCACTATTCTAGCAGCAGTGAGAGAAATCATAACTACCAAATCTTCTTTAACCAATGGAAAACATTTTTTTTTAAAAGATTTTATTTATTTATTTATTTGAGAGAGAGAGAGTGAAGGAGAGTATACAAGCAAGGGACAGGCAGAGGAGAGGGAGAAGCAGGCTCCCGCTGACCAGGACCCTGGGACCCTTTGACCTGAGCCAAAAGCAGATGCTTAACCAACTGAGTTACTCAGGTGCCCCTAATGGAAGGCATTTTTAAGAGATAACAACCAACCATTCTCTTTGTTCAGCCTTGGATTGTGTTCCAAACACGCTACTTTCCTCAACAGGTCGTGAAAACCTCACAAGGAACCTCTTTGTTTGCAAAACTATGATGTCAACATTCCCCAAAGCACCATGTCTTAACACCTTCACTCCTAGAACACACAAGAGAAATGGCATTCACACGAGCCTGAACCACACAACCCTTGGCCATGTCTGGATTTCCCAGCTGTGGCAGAGATAAGGTCTTGGTCATGTGATAGGCCTTCAGAACTCTCTGTAACTTCGTTTCCTTCTCTCATTCAAAAAAGCACAATAGAAAATAGAAATAATAATAGTAATAGAAAATAGTGACAGTGGCCAGGATACTTGAATCCACTCTAATACTTTAAAAAGAGAGTGAGAGGGGCGCCTGGGTGGCTCAGTGGGTTAAAGCCTCTGCCTTTGGCTCAGGTCATGATCTCCAGGTCCTGGGATCGAGGCCCGCATCAGGCTCTCTGTTCAGCAGGGAGCCTGCTTCCTCTTCTCTCTCTGCCTGCTTCTCTGCCTACTTGTGATCTCTGTCTGTCAAATAAGTAAATAAAATCTTTAAAAAATAAATAAAAAGAGAGCAAGAAAGAGAGAGAGGAAATGATTTGCAAACTTCAATTTCTTATAACCCTTATTAATAACGAAGATTGGAGATGCCTCACCACCTTGTCATCGACACAATGTAGTAGAGCATTGCTATGGAGAGCTGAGTGTGTTCATGTCTCTCTCTCTCTCTGTTTATCCACAACTGCTCTTGGTTTTCCATATAACTGGCCAGTTCAGTATCTTTTGAAGAGGACACCCAGCCACCAAACACAAAGGAGCATACTCTAGGAGTAGTGTCTAATTGCTATCAGAACAGGGAACCGTCATGAGTAAGAGAGACTCCAAAAGTTCATCCGCGTGAATGACTTTACCTTAGGTCGCTTCTTTTCTGGCCAGATCAGTTATGAAGCATATTTATGAAGTTATGAAGCATATTCATCTTCTTCCCTGTTTTTCCCTCTCTTTCGGTTTAGGGCTTTGGATAAAGACCAGGTCTGTGGTTGGAAGGTTTGAGGGTGATGGAAATGCAAAGAGCAGATCATAATAGGTGACAAATCCCTATACTTTAGAACTCAAACTCCATCTGTCTTTGATGGGAAATGGAAATTCGGGGAGTTGAAAGGACTTGTCAAGAGTCATGAGGCTTCCTAGAGGCAAAGACAGTGGAAACGTCCTGGCCTGAGATTCCCCAACAGTAGCCTTTCTCCGGGGGCGGACTAGGCCCCAGCCTACTTGATTTATGAGAAGCCTGTTCTACTGATAATAGTTGTGCCTCTCAGAGTGAGGAGTGTCAGGCCTTGTGGCAACTTTTGGAAAAGAGGTAACAAAGGGAAAATTTTGAGGCACTAAAGAAATGCTACTTAATTTATTCATTTAATGAACTCCAGTTCGTTAAAAGAACTCCTGTGCACAGATGCACAGGATGCAAAGAAGGACAAGACCAAGCCCTCTCTCGTAGAGTGTACACCGTAGCACAGAAGAAGACCACATGTGCACTTAATTATGAGACAATACTGGGAGGTTATAATGGTGGAATAAACCAGGGCCATATCTAAAGAGAAGTTATGGTGACTTTTGCCTGGGCTTGAGCGGATGTAGGGATTTGGGGGATATGTGTGGGTGTTGGGGCTCATGCAGAAACCAGGTCAGCCGTGAAGAGAAGCGATCGTGTGAGGAGTCCAGTTGGAGAGGCTCAGGTGGTCTTGCTACAGACTCAAACTTTCATGTGGGACTCTTACTAGAACGGAGACTGTCATTCAGAAGGCAGAGGGCAGAGCCCGAGATTCGGCATTTCTAACTAGATCCAGGTGGTTCCCTTGCTGCTTCTCCACAGACCACACTGTGAGGAGCGGAGGTTGAGGGAAATGAGAGAAGAGTTTTCATCGCAGCCCTATCTCTTGTAATTGGTGATATCTGGGTAAATTCCTGAGACTCCGCTTCCTTATCCGTAAGAATGGCCATAATGTTATATACCTTGCAGCTTGTAGAGACTGAATGACAATGTAAGCACTGTGCTAAGACAAAGTAAAACTCAATTAAAATGAGTTCTTTTCAAAAAAAAAAGAGTTCTTTTCCTATTGTTTTAGAATTACACCATATAATTTGGCTCCGAAGAACAAGATTCACGTAGAAAGCCCTCTCATATGAATCCATTCAAACTCTCATAACCCCTTTTCAAAGTAAATATCCCTGATATGTATTTGTTTTTACAGCAAATTAAGGCATTAAGATTTTCCCTGAGGCAATAACAAAACAATGGCCAAGTCAGATAAGAATGCAGGAAGTATTATGCCTAGTCCCATAACCTAACCACTAACCCACTCAACCTTGCCCTTAATGAAGTAATGTGGTAAATGGGTGAAACATGGGAAATTTTGGAACTTCCCTATATATCCAAGGGAAAAGGCCCTGCAATCATGTGGTTTCATAAACCTAAACTTTCTATAATGTGTTTGGAAATTAGATAATCTGAAATAAACAGTAACCACATTTGCGAAGGGTTTCCTTGGATCTTTTTCTTACATATCAAGACGTTGAACCTCAGATAAATTGTGAGTCAGGAATGTCAGATATTTTCACCTGTTTTACAAATGAGGACACCGAGGCCCGGAGCAGTGAAGTGAAGTGACTACTTCGCTATCCTGTAAGTTTTTTTCTTTTTGTTTTTTAAGATTTATTTATTTGAGAGAGAGTGCACGTGCGTGCTCACACGTTGAGGGTGGGGCAGAGGGAGAGGAGCCCAGGCAGCCTCCCTGCTGAGTGCAAAGCGGGGGGCTCAGTCCCAGGCCTTTGAGATCAGAACCTGAGCGGAAACCGAGAGTGGGCAGGCACCCCAGTATTTTAAGTTCTTAAGGAATAGAAAGCCATGGCCCAGTCTGGCTCACCTCCAAGGAATCTGTTTTTGTTTGCCGAGGTGGGAGGTGAGCACAAGAGGGAGGTGGGAGTAAGAAGGTAGGGGGTTGTGCTGAGGGTGGGCAGCAGGGCAGAAAGGATTCCCCGAAGAGTGGAGTATGGCTTTTGCCTTCTGGTCACTTGTGGCATTAAAGACTTAGTGCCTGTGTTCACAGCTCCAGTTTGTTGGGCTAGAGTTAAATAAATCTGGAGGGAGAATGAAATCTCGTGTGAGATTTTAAAACATTTTGGCATATTCACAAGGAGCATTTTTGGGATTCGCCCAATTTTTTTCTTGATTTCAATATGCCTTTTTTTTTTATTTTTTGGCTTCAGTTTTTTCCTGTTTTCTCTATTTTTTCTGATAAAATTCCAATTTGAGGAAGTTGGCAAATTATGAAAACACTTATATGAAATTCAGATTTCCTTCCTCCTGTATGTATTTCAATATTTATTAATACCTGGGAAGCATAAAGTTATTTTAATGAGGATCCCTTAAGTAATGGCATTGGCACTTTAAAGGTAGAATTGCTATTTTGTACATGATGACAAGTCATTTGGATTCTTTTTTTTCTTCAGATGAAATTTGAGTGTCCTACTAAAATTGAAAAATGAAAAAAAGTATAAGTAATACTTTAGGAAACTCTATAGCACAGACCACTAGGCAATAATGTATTTTATTTGACAACATACTACCAAGCGATCTTTAGTTACTAACTTTTAGACTCATTGATCGTAGATGTTTATAAAAATAACACAAAGGGACAACAAGATTCATTGAACAAATACACTTGATAAATGTTGCTTGGGCACAGCTGAAACCATGATAGAGAAGCTCCTGCCCCTAAGAAGCAAACATTCCAGTACTTCCTGAAATATTTCTTTTTTTGTTAAGATTTTTATTTATTTGAGAACGAGAGAAGAAGCAGGGGGGAGGGGCAGAGGGAGAAGCAGACTCCCCCCTGAGCAGGGAGCCCAATGTGGGGCTCAATCCCAGGACCCTGAGATCATGATCTGAGCTGAAAGCAGATGCTTAACTGACTGAGCCACCCAGGTGCCCTCTCAAATATTTCTGATCAGGAAATAATTTGTTCATATCTTTGGAGTTGAATATTTTATTGTATCTAAAAAAATTATAAATCAGCAATTGATTATAACACGCTAAATGTGATCCTTCACTTTGTATTAAAGAATCCTTGAAGGAAGAACCATATCTCAGCCAGCCTTTTATAGTTCTGTAATGACTAGCCCAGTGCTTTGCTTGTAACAGGCACTCAGTAAACACTTGTGAATTCAAGTTTTTGGATGGAATTATTCAGAGAATTTGATAAACTGACTGCATTAAGTACCAGAATTTATTAGATAAAAAGATATTTTTCATTCTAAATACTGTGTTGCTTTTCAGGATCAAATATGAGACTGAGGTGAATAGGCCATCGATCTGTTTGAAAGCATATAAATCATCCTTTTCTAACTTTAAAGAAGCAAGAACAAAGCTATTTGAACATTTTTTTTCCTTCTATAATGACAGCTCTGGCCCTTGTTATTAGCTCATGATTGTTACAAAGCAGTAAAACCTGGTCAAAACAACATAGGTGCCTACAGGTCAGCACACATCAAATCTCAAATCCCAAATAGGTTGTAAGAGTCATAAGGTTGGATTTCCATAAGCTATGACATTTAGGAATTCCCTGCAATCACAAGTAGTACTCACTGGTAGAGTGAGTGCTTTAAATGAACTTGCCTATCTCAAGAGCATCAAATATCCAGATAATAGAAGGGCTTATACCCTCCCTGATAAAAACAACTATCTCTGTGGAGACTTGTTACCCTCTTCTAATCTAAATATGAAGCTTGAAGCCTGATATTTGCTTCAGTTACTTGTCTGTTTCTTCCAAGCCCTATATGGATCTGACAAATGATATGATTTCTTGAAGCGAGGATTATTGGGATCATATTTTGTAACAGTACTGACTCTACAGATTTTATTCTCTTTTATACTCAGCACATTTCCATCTCTTTTGTCACCATTGCTCAAATAATTTAATAAAATTAAACTGGATTGTCTGGATCCCAATAAAATATAAGTAACAAAGCAGGCTTTCCTACCTTGCCCATTGTGCTGAGGACTGACCAGCTGTAACATTTCACAGTTCTCATTTAGAGAAGAGCCAGAGGTGGTAGCCATTGACTCTAAGACCATCCAGCATATCCAAAGCATCTTGAACAACGAGTGGCGTGCTGGTAAATGTTTAACAACCAACTCCCTGAAAAGGAAAGGAAAGAACCCTGATTTATAGTGTTTGTTGATTTCATGGTACAATTTCTCCCACCGTAGCTGTTTTCAGGCTGACAATGTGAACTCTCGGAACCCAGTCTTGGGAAGCGGTGCCACAATGGGCTCTCGCCACTCGGTAGGTATGACTCCATCACACCGCTCAGTAAAAAAAAGCACAAAATGCATCATCTTTTCACAAAACCGCTAAAAAAGATTTCAAGGTCTGATCTGATATAATGATCGACAGAAAGGCATTCCAAGACGTGTCTCAAAATACAAAGCCCTTACGAAGTAAGAGGGATGACATTTTTCCGAACCAGAAGTCATAAAAAGAGAAAGTTCAAGACCTCAGCTTTGGTAACAGAGTTAAGCGTTACTATTTTTCTTTATCAAGATATTGTCACCCAACGTTGTATGATTTTGATGGGTGGACCTTCACTTGTCTTAAGAGTAGGAAGTATATTATTCCTTGTTGTCAGGGAATACGTATTTTACAGATGTGGGGTTTTTTTGTAAGTAGAGTTTATCCCTCTAATCAAAATGTTTATTATTCTAATTGCATTGCATTAAAAATTTGAGAAAATATAGCAATTCTCTGACTTCTTAGAAAATGTGTAATATGATGATGCCTTCACATTCCCTGGTTTTTCATTTAGGACATTAAGAAAGACTTTAGACTGATCTGTAAAACTCTGCAGTGCACTGAAGAGTTATTTAAATAAATTGAGCTACAGGGATCCCCCACTCACTGTTGTGTGGTTTGAGTATTTAAGTTGGCTTTTTATATTTCTCCTTTGGATTCAGCCATTGCACCTGCTGTGAGCTGTCACTTGCTGTCTGAGTGACGGCCTCTGGCTCTTTCACTGTCTCCTCCCCATCTAATTTGCTGCTTCCAACCTGCTGAGGGCTAGGAAACAAAGCAGCTAGCCCACCTTCTCTCGCCTTACGTATTGCATAGACTCGGAGAGAGGGCCTGGGGGGAGTTAAAGGGCAATGATTTCCATCCATCAATTCTGACAGCTAGTTTCCCTACTGGAACGGAATCTGTACATTTCCGAAGACAAAGGGGAAAGGTACCAGTGTGGCTCTTGTCCTGTACCATTGACGTTGGGGCTGAGATCTATATTGGCCACAAATTCACTAAGATACTACTATTTTCTCTCATCTTGCAACACCTTGAAATATTAAGAGTGTCTTTTTTCCTATCTCAGGACGTCACAAAGAATAGACCCATCCTACTATTCGGAGTTGGATTCCGGACATGAGATCTGTCCCCTCTGCTCCCCTATTCAGAGTTCTCTATTGCCTCTAAATTGTCATCTGTACTCACATCAGGAAAGACAATTCAGTCTACAGCTTGGGATCTTTCTTCTCTAGCCTTCCCCCTCCTCTAGCCACCATAGGTAAATCTTATGCACAGGAATGATGTGTAGATCTTAAGTGTACAATTCAATGAGCTTGGATCAAGGTATACATTTGAATATCCATCATCCCAATGATGATATCAGACATTCCGTCATCCCAGAGAGTTGTCTCGTGTCCCTTCCAATCAATTCCCACCCCTCACAGGCAGTCCCTGTTCTCATTGCCTGTTTCTGAGTTTTGTTTCTGACTTCTTTGGCTCAACATGGAGTTTTGGGGATTTAGCCGTCTTGTGGTATATATTAGTGGTTCGTTCCTTTTTACTGCTGAGTACCACTCCAATGTATACAGACACCACAATTTGCAACATCCGTACTCCTGGTGATGGGCACCTGGGGTGTTTCTGGTTTGGAACTATTACGAAGAATACTGCTATAAATATTGTAGGATAAGTCTCTGTGTGAGCATTTTTTTTTTCATTTCTTTTTTTTATCTCTCCTAGGGCAAGCACCTAGCAATGGAACTGCTGGGTCATAGGATAGGTGTATAATTAACTGAATTTTTTTCTCAACATCTTTTTTTTAAAGACTTTTTGTATTTGTTTGACAGAGAGAGAGATAGCAAGAGCAGGAACACAAACAGGGCAAGCGGGAGAGGGAGAAGCAGGCTTCCCACCCAGTAGGGAAACAGATGCGGGGCTCAATCCCAGGACCCTGGGATCATGACCCGAGCTGAAGGCAGATGCTTAACGCCTGAGCCACATAGGCTCCCCTTTTCTCAACATTTTTAAATGAAAAATTTCAAATATGCAGAAAAAGTGGAAAGAGCTATATAATGAACAACCATTTTCCAGTACCTAGCCCCTAAATTCTACAAGTAGCATTTTGCTAATTCACTTTATCACCTACCGCATATCTATTCCTCTATTTACCCATCAATTCATCATCTTTCCTGATGCATTTCTAAGTCAGTTGCAGACTTCAGTCTACTTCTAAATACTTCAGCATGTATCTTGTTGACTAGAGTTCAGTATTCGTTTATAGATTTTTTTAAAAAAGGTTTTATTTATTTATTTGACAGACAGAGATCACAAATAAGTAGAGAGGCAGGCAGAGAGAGGTGGGGGAAGCAGGCTCCCTGCTGAGCAGAGAGCTCGATGCAGGGCTCGATCCCAGGACCCTGAGATCATGACCTGAGATGAAGACCTGAGCTTTAAGCCACTGAGTCACCCAGGCGCCCCTCGTTTATAGATTTTTTTAGATATAATTTATATACAGTGACAAGCACCAATCTTAAATGTGCTTTTGATGAGTTCAGGTAAATATAACCCAAACTCTTACCAAGATACAGAACATTCCCATCATGCCAGCAAGTTCCCTCAAGAGAGCTCCCTCTTTCCACTTAACCCCCACTTCCATTCACCATATGCAACCACTGTTGTGAATTGTTTTATCCAAAGTTAGTTTTGCCTGTTCTAGATCTTCATATAAGTAGAATCCTATCATGCGTACTCTTTGGAGTAAGGCTCCTTTGACTCAGCATAATGGCTTTGTGTTGCATATATAAGGAGTTATTACTTTTTCTTTTTCGCCAAAAAAATGGATATACTACACACTTGTTTAGCTATTCTTTTGTTCATGGACACCTGGGCTGTTTTCAGTTTGAAACTGTTATGAGTGAAGCTGTTAGAAATATTTTCTTTTTTAAAATTTTATTTAAGTAATCTCTACACCCAGCATGGGGCTTCAACCCATGACCCCAAGACCAAGGGTCAAATGCTTTTCCGACTGAGCCAGCCAGGTGCCCCACCTTTTTTTTTCTGTTATAAATATTCTTTTTTTTTTTTTTTTAAGATTTTATTTATTTATTTGACAGACAGAGATCACAAATAGGCAGAGAGGCAGGCAGAGAGAGGGAGGAAGCAGGCTCCCCGCTGAGCAGAGAGTCCAAAGCAGGGCTCAATACCAGGACCCTGGGATCATGACCAGAGTTGAAGGCAGAGGCTTTAACCCACTGAGCCACCCAGGTGCCCCTGTTATAAATATTCTTATACAGATATTTGTTTTCATTTTTCTTAAGTACATCATTTATCATTTTTCTTAAGTAAATACCTAAGACTAGAATTACTAGGTCAGAGAGTAGGTATACACTTAGTTGTGCAGTTGTGGGACTATATTTAAAGTGGTCTTTCCATTTTACCCACCAGCATGTATGAGAGTCTTAATTGCTCCAGACACTCACCACACTTGGTAAAGTCAGTTTTTAAAAATTTAGTTAGTCTGATGGTGTGAAATGATGTCTCATTTGTGGTTTTATCTATATGTTCTTGATGGCTCATGATATTGGCTATGTTTCCAAGGCCATTTTGGCTATCTGTACATCTTCCTTTTTGAAGTGGTTTCTCATTTTTAAAATGGAGTTTATTTTTTATTGTTGGATTGTATTGGTTCTTTATATATTCTGTCAGACATACATTTGTAAATATTTTCTACCAGTCTGTGACTTGCTTTTTTATTTTTTTAACAGTGTCTTTTGAATAGCTGTTTTCATTTTGATGAAGCCAAATTTATTACTTTTTTATAGTTAATACTTTCTGTGTTGTATTTAAAGGAAACATTGCCAGTTTGAAGGTTGCAAAAATTTCTCTGTTTTCCTCAGTTAACATTACAGTTTTAGCTTTTACATTTAGCATAGTGATTTTTCAAAGCCTTTTCTGAAGTCTAGAAAACACTACCAGTACATGTATTGGTAAGATACAAAAGTGGGAACCAATAACTGAGTTCATTATCTTTGTCTTAAATCTTCTTGATTCTCTCTTGAACCATTTGTTTATAATTCTAAATGCTACTCAAATCATGGTTGTTCTCGTAAACAATAAGTAGGAATTCGTGTCTCCTCATTCCTAACACCGGGAGAAAATTTATTTTGTAGTCCTGTTGCTCTGTTGGATGAATGCTTCCTGGTTTGTGAGCTGAGCCAGAATGGGAGTCCACAGGGCAACCCGCAATACATTGCAAGACAGGCACGAGGCCCCAACAGCTGATGTGTAGCTAGTTTGCCTACTTTGAGTAGCAGAATTTTCTCTTTCTTTCATTTTTTTAAAGATTTTATTTACTTATTTGAGAGAGAGAAAGAGCACAAGCAGGGGGAAGGGCAGAGGGAAAGGGAGAAGCAGGCTCCCCCACGGAGCATAGAGCCCTTACATGGGACTCGATTCCAGAACCCTGTGAGATCAGGACCCGAGCTGAAGTCAGGCGCTCAACTGCCTGAGCCACCCAGACACTCCTGAGTAGCAGAATCTGGATTAAAATTGTCAAAGACTCCTGGATCAGCTGCGTATTCTTAATATAATCTTAATATTTGGAACCTTATGAAGTTTTATTAACTGACCGCGGTGACAGTACACTATAGAATAAACGTGTGTGTGTGTGCATGCGCACACACGTGTACACGCGTGTTCATAGTAAAATACACAGACTATTTCTTCCACGAGGTCTCCAGCCTTCCTTACTGACAAAATGGGAAAGACCTTCAAGAATCGCAGGGACTTTTCTCTCTTTGGGCGGCTTTGTTTCCGTTCCCATGATGCCAGGTCTGCGCCGTCTGTGGCTCCTTCATCATGCAGTAGTGGCCGGGGGACAATGGCTTCCTTGTGTCCAGACACTTAACACCAGTGTCAGAGAGGGTTCTGGCTGTCTCTGCGCAGGTGCTTGAAGCTCAGGTTTTTCACTTTTCTTTTTTCTTTTTGACTCTTTACCAAGCTCTTTTCCATAACTCGAGCTAAGCTCATATTCGTCTCACAGAGCAAAAGGAGGTCCCCGTGCCTCCCGCATATCCCACCCAATTCCTGGGGCCAGTCGCCGTTTCGGTCCCCAGAACAGCAGCTAGGTTCTTGAGCTCTTCTCTACCCTTTTGCTCACGGTCTTTAAATGACAGCAGCGAGAAGGGTACGTACTTTGCTTCAGCTGCTGGTAGAAGACAGTTTCTCGATATTCGAAACTGAGCAGGTTTGAGAGAGTTCTTGGATATCGGCATTATGAGTCTTGACTTTTAACACCCCTTTGATTCCAGTGCTTTGCCCCTCATCGTGTTCCACTTGGTTCCCAAAAGACACAGCCTCCTTCGGCTAGTAGGATTTCCTTAAAATAAGATAAATATTTAATTAAAAATATATTCCTGGGGCGCCTGGGTGGCTCAGTGGTTAAGTATCTGCCTTTAGCTCAGATCATGATCCCAGGGTCCTGGGATTGAGTCCTACATCAGGCTCCCTGCTCAGCAAGAAGCCTGCTTCCCCTTCTTTTGCTTTGTTCCCTCTCTCACTGTCTTTCTTTTCTCTCAGTCAAATTAATATATATATATATATATATATATTTAATTTATTTCCATCGTTTAATAAATAGAATTCCCATGATACCGAATAATCAGGTAAACTAAAATTTTAACTTTTTAACAGTTGTTTCAAGCTTCTTACCAGCACGGCCTTTGTTGAGATGCCTACTCCTTTAAATTATGCAACCATTAATAATTCTAACTCCACAACTGGTTTAGCTTAGTCTAAAAATATGGACATTTAATTATACCAAAGTCAGTAAATACAACCATTTTTTTGCATGAGAATTCTTGGGAAAACATATTAGCCATCGAAAATATCATTAATTTAAAAACTAATTAGACTAAATAAGATTTGGCAAGTTCCACCCTAAAGACAAATCGCTCATATTTTTCTTAATTTGTTCGTGCATGTTACCATGGAGACGGTGAAGTCAAAACACACAAGCCAGTGTATTGTTCAGCTCTGCACTTCCTACTATAGATTTGATTAAGTAATTCTGGCCTACTCATGTTGAGAATCTGAGAACATAGCATTGTTTCTTTTGTAAAAACATGGTCAGCATTCAGACATGATCAATAAGGCAAGAGGAATTCGATCTTATTTGTAATCTTTGCTCCTTCTAATGTGATAAAATAAGAAGGAGGTAAATTGCTTCCTTCAATTAGTTATTTTTGTGGTAAAGGTAATGCCTCTGATTCATTCTGCAGAATAGGGGGGCTTGAGCTTGTAAAAAAGGCTGAAAAAAACTGCTTCTTTGGTGAATGAGGCAGGTGTCCTTTCAGACTAACACACCAAAAAAGGCGATTTGTAGGCTCATTTCCTTTGCAGATGCCTTGAATATTATTCTTCATCTTCCTGCCCTACATTATACTTAGAACAATAAGAAAATGCACCTCCTTTTTAGGAAGGTATGTTTGTGGTCTTGTGATTTCTTTTCTTTTTTTTTTTTTTTTTAAGATTTTATTTGTTTGCTTGACAGAGATCACAAGTAGGCAGAGAGGCAGGCAGAGAGAAAGGGGGAAGCAGACTCCCTGCTGAGCAGAGAGCCCAATGTGGGGCTAGATCCCAGGACCCTGAGATCATGTGTGGTTTTGTAATTTTGCCTTTTTGAGACCCACTCGTGATGTGCTTCTGCTCTCTTATGATAACGTTGCTTCTGTCTCCCCTGGAGCTCACCTAGAAACTCAAGATGTTATGATCTCTATATTCGGTTTCTTTTGCCCTTAAGACTGGCAGAAGAGCCATTCCTAATACTTTCATGGAACCCATTTTATGAAGGATGTCCCCAGCAGCTTAGCAAAGATAGGTTCTGCCCACACGGGAGTCCCTTTTCTGGCAGTTCATGAGGACATAGAAACAAAACATCTTAGATTTGCTTTGTTTTGTTTTTTAAGTGAATTAAGTCTGAATCCCAGAGAATATCAGAGACTGTCCCACTGGGGCCCTCTCCGCATCACCAGGAAAACTAAAGGGATTCTCTTTAGGACATTACTTTCTTTGTATCCGAACACTCCTGGGGAATTTCGAAGCTGACCGATGGTAACAGTTGGCTTCCTAGCCAGGGTTTTATTCAGCAACGGTCAAGTCACTTAGGCAGCTGAATAATTCCAGTCCTTTTCTAAAAATGTTCCTGCTGCACCAAACAATGAAATGATTTCATCTCGAGTACAGAAAAGCCTCACTCTTTAGGTTTTCTTGCTTGACTCTGTATGGAAAATATTTCAAAAATAGCTCATTAATGTATTTCTTTCCAATAATTAAAACATGAATATTTAATCCGATAATTACCTGTCGTCGCAGTAGAAGAACGATGGGTACAATTTCTAACCGAGTCATAGAGTATGACACGGCCTCTGTGATCGCAATCACAGAAACGCTCTTTCTCTCACAGCCCTGAACTCGGAGCATATACCAGATGTCCGTGGCACACATCTCAGCCCTGGTTACTCTGTAAATACCAGCGTCGAGAGTGAGCTCATGGGAAAGGAACTATCCGTTCTCAGCAGCCCAGTAGATGGTGTGGTGTGTTGGAGAGCTCAGTGCTGAAGAGGGCCACCTCCCCCCTGCCCCGTCTCGCTGCTTTGGAGGTGGAGGTGGGGGGGACCCTTCCTCTGCCTCGGGAAACCTCGGCCCTCCCCTCCAAGGAGAGCTGGGACAGATGGGCAGTGTACTTGACAAGGAACCCCTGAACCCTGGCTTCAACGCCCTTCTCCTGTACTTTAAAAGCAGTACTGTATTTTTTAAGTGTTGGAACTGGCAGCATTGCCGGTCACTGGCTCCAGTGAACAATCCTCCATTCAAATCCAGCAGCCCCAGCCCAGAACTAGGGGAAAGCCGTGCTGAAGGACACAGAGGGAGGCCTCTCTGCCCTCCACCGTGCGGAGGGCGAGGGTTATGTCAGGCGCCCCAAAGATTCCAGAGCGGGGATTTCAGCAGAGTTTTCATACAGCAGCTTTTATACCAGTTTCACAAGGAGGATTTACGAACTGCAAGGAAAGAAAAAAAAAGGCGACGAAGAAGTTTACCCTCGTTGGCTTCCTTTTACTGGTGCCACCAAGGTCTGAGCCTCCCCAGATCTCCTCCAAGCGGGCGGCCTGTCTCCCTCCCTCACTGGAGGCCTCTTCAGCCAGGCCAGATTTTGTAGTACTAACATTTCTAAATAAACAGCAGAATAAAATGTCCCTTTTAAAGAAGCCAGTGCAGAGTGGAGGTGAGGGAGGGTTGTTGGTTGCAGTAAGGCAAGGAAAGACAGAAGAGCAGAACAGGAGGAAGAAAGGTGAAGTATCTGCTGATGGGTTTAGGTCCTTTAAGACGAGTGGGTTTGACTGAGTCTCCTAGAGGCTCATCCACTAGCTGCCCGTGACGGCGGTACCTTCCAGCACACACGAGTACAGGCACACATGCACGCGTGCTTCGCTGGGCAGCCCACTTCACTCAGCCTGAATCCTTGATGCGTTTCCCAGATCAGCTATAACAAAGAGCCAGAAATTGGGTGGCTGATGGGGTGACTAGATGACTCAGTCTGTTAAGCATCTGCCTTCGGCTCAGGTCATATTCCGGGGTTCTGGGATCAAGCCCCACATCTGGTGCCCTGCTCAGTGGGGAACCTGCTCCTCTCTCTCCCTCTGCCTCTCCCCCAGCTTGTGCTCTTTGTCTCACCTTCTCTCTCAAATAAATAAGATAAAATCTTTAAGAAAGAAAGGAAGAAATTGAGTGGCTGAGGACAACAGAAATGTGTCCACTCACAATTCTGGAGACCAGGAGTCCAAAATCAAGGCCTTGACAAGGCCAGGCTCTCTCTGACAGTTCTAGGGGAGAATCTTTCCTTGCTTCTTGCTTCTGGTGTTTGCCAAATGTCAACCCTGCAACATAACATCTTCCCCACCAGTCCTCGCCTCATCTTCCCTTTGTGTGTCTGTCTCTCTGCATTGGAATTTTTCTTTCTGATGAGGACACCGGTCCCCTCGGATTAGGGCCCATCCCGAATGGCTTCATTTTAACTTGATTAGCTCTGTTAATTGCCCTGTTTTCAAGTAAGGTCCCCTTCTGGGGTACTAGGGATTAGGACTTCATCGTATCTTTTTTGGATGACACAATTCAACCCATAACAGGCCCACGTTTGCGAAGCACCTCCCACTACTTTGTGCTTAACTTCCTCAAAGGTTGTTCAGGGTAGCAGGTCAGGGAAGTAGAACTTCTCAAGGGAGAGGAACCTCTAGATCAGGGCACTGGGACAAATAAGGGGAGGCTGGTTTTTCTAGTATGCTGGGATGTAGACATAAAAGCATCAGGAAGGAACAGACCTCTTGTCTCTTGGGGACTCTGTGTACCAAGCCTGTATTCGGCACTTTCATGATCACCTTGTGTCTTCAACAGCTGGATCACCCACTTCATTTTCACTTTGCCTTTTTTTCAAATGCTCCTTGAAGATTTTTGCCCCATAGATGACTATGGATATGCTTTAGTAAATAACATCACCCCATGGTATGCCTGGGTGGCTCAGTGGGTTAAGCATCTGCCTTTGGCTCAGGTTGTGATCCCGTGGTCCTGAGATTGAGTCCTGCATAGCGGGGGGGGGGGGGTCCTTGCTCAGCAGGGAGCCTGCTTTTCCCTCAGCCTGTTGTTCCTTGCTTGTGCTCTCTCTCTGTGTCAAATAAATAAATAAATAAAATCTTAAAAAAAAAAAAAAAGAAAGAAAGAAAGAGAAAATAACATTACCTGGACAAATTCTTAATTTTGTAGATGAAGAAACCGAGGTCCAGAGAGGCCAAGTGATCTCTCCCAAGTTGCACAACTTATTGGTGTCAGAGTAGGGCTAGAATCCAATTTGTCTGACTCCCACTCTAGCAGTCTTTGTTTCAATGTTGCCTTCCTATTTGACCGGACATTATTCACAGGTAGGAAATAAATTCAACCTTATTTTAATCCTACTCTTCTGCAGAGATGAAATCAAACAACTTCTTAATTGTTTGTCGCCAGGATGGGAGCAAATTGCATATGGCTGGAGTATAATACGTATTTCTTGTGCCAGAATAACCCTGCCCTTACTGGGTCCTGTGTGGAAGATGGAAGTTCCGAGAGACATGGATACAGATCCTGCGTTGAAGGCATTCACTGTCTTGTAGAAGATTCAGAAATGTAAGGAATTAATCAAGCTCTAATGGAATAAGTGTCACAAGAAAGATTTTGAACAAGTCTAGAGGGACCTTGACAATGGCTAACAGTCATATGGGTCCCATGGACAAATTTACGAGGCATGGTCAGTGGAGTGGGGAGGGTGGGGGTGGCCGGTGGGTCCAGGAAGGTTTGTCCAGGTTTGTGATGGCTGACTGTGTAGGGTCCTTGGGGCAAACAAGTCATGAGCGTCAAAAAAGGAGAAAGGAAATGTAGGTTGGAGCCAGTTCCTTAAGATTCTTCATGCAATACTAAATCATTTAGACTTTGTCTATGGGTAATACAGGTCCAAAGTTGGTTTCAAAGCAGGGAAATGACAGGAATCTGATTTCTCCCCTTCAGAAACAGGGAGAAGGTGAGGCTGGGACCAAGGAACCCTTGGAAGCACCAAACCTCACCGCCTTCGACGCCCAACAGTAGTCCAGGGCCTTCGAGCAGAAACGAGCAACATCAGGGGACACCCCCAACCCCCAGTTTCCAGATCACACCCTAGGGCTTCCAAGAAAAGCAGAGGTCCATAGTAAGCACTGAATACCCAGTTTACCTGTGGGAAAATCCAGCTCCAATGCAGCAGAGAAAGCCCCTGACACGTTGTTAGGAAAGTGTCAGCAGGAGGGAGTTCCTGACATTTCAGAAATCCCTGTCCCCCTCTTTGTCCTTCTCAGTCTGTGTCGTTAATTTCCAGGCCGTCACCATAGCAGGAGCCAGGGAGCACCTTGGCATGTGTGTGGGAGTGTGTATCTGGCGGGGCCTCTTGGAGCCATAGGTATGTTCTGAGTTTCATACCCAAGTAAACTCTGAGTGGTAGACGCAGCCGCTTTCCTCCGAGGTTAAAAGCAATAAGACCGTCTTTGTGCCTTTGTGGTCTGACTTTTCACAGGCTATTATGAAGGGTTGGGGGGTGGGGTGGGGGAGAGCTTAATCCATATAATTTGCATGTTAATGTCTGGTCTAAAAATATTCACTGCGAGAGGAAAAACATTCTTTAAAATATGCTTCAGGTGAACAACATTTCAGTTCTTGTCATCCAAGTGCCTAGCAGTAAGGGAAAGGACATCAGCTCATTGCAAATTAATTTCATTTATTACAAGCTTTCAGATCCAACTGTGCTACTTAGAGTTTTGGTAAAACATCATATTTTTACACTTCTTAAACCCAGAGTAGATTAAGGAAGCTCAGAAAGAGATTCTTTCAAAAATTTCCATTCTTCTCCTCCCTCGACACACGTCTCAGCCACGTGCTGGGAGCCCCAGACTCTGCGGCCCACGGGGGTCCTCCACTATTTCCTCAGGCACGGAAATTAAATGGGGATGCGCTTTCCCGTCAGTCCTTTTCATGACAAAAGAAAAGGAATCCATATTTCCATAATCAGATACATAAGGAATTTTGTGATTTATGGGAATCAGGATACCAACTTCTCCTCCTAAAGGGAGAAACAAAATTTGTCTTTGAGGAAAATAGCATGGGCAGCTAGGAGTTCGGTTTCTCTCCTCTAAAACTTGTCTGAGATGGTGAGCCTCCTGGGCGTTCCTGCAGGGTGGCCTGAAAGGGACTGCTGTTACCTGCTGAATCACCCTCCCCACATCCTGGCCCTCCTGCCTGCTCCCTGGGGGGTGTCTGCCCTTTCAGCAATGGCCACACTTGCTCAGAGAAAGATGAGGTCAGCAGCTGTGTGCATGTCAAGGATGGCCAGAGAATGGCCTCTTCACATAAACTAGGTCCACCCTCAGGAGGTAGGAAGACTACTACCCTTTCCTGTGTACTTAACCCAGCAATTTGGGCAAATGATGAATAGAACTTGGAGGTTCTTCATGGCTTTCTTCACAATTTCCATTCCCTTAATGTCTTGCGAAAATAAAACCTTTTAGGTCTCTCTCTAAGTCTTTAAGGGTGAGAGGGTAACACAGGAAGCTTTAGCAATAACAATTAAACATACAGTGAGAGTGGAAACTAGGGCAAAACAGATCAGGAAATCTGGATTCTGGGTTTAGCCGTCATCTTCCTGTATGATCTGAGGGCCATCAGTTGACCTCTGTGGAATGTTCTTCTTCTTGGGGATATTGCATTAATTCACAGAGATACATACTATTGATATGTGTCATGAAAAGAGAAGGGTGACTGAAAATATTTTCTTAAAGCAAGTTTGATCCCCGTTGTGGGACTTGAACTCATGAGCCCAAGATCAAGAGTCACACCCTCCCTGACTAAACCAGCAAGGTAGCCCCCAGAATAGTTTTGAGTTTTTTTTTTTTTTTAAAGATTTTATTTATTTATTTGACAGAGAGAGATGACAGCAGGCAGAGAGGCAGGCAGAAAGAGAGGAGGAAGCAGGCTCCCCGCTGAGCAGAGAGCCCGATTCGGGGCTCGATCCCAGGACCCTGAGATCATGACCTGAGCCGAAGGCAGAGGCTTTAACCCACTGAGCCACCCAGGCGCCCTCAGAATAGTTTTTGATAGCAAATACAGAAAGGAACTGAGAAAAAGGCAGAGGTTGGGTGGCGGGGGGAGAAAGGAATCAAGTCACAGACCAGTGTATAGGAAAAGGGTATGGACGATCAAAGGACTTGTCAGCTCAGAACTGAAGGGAGGAAGCCCAACATAGTTTTGCCCCAGCTTTATCCAGAGCCAGAATAAGCAATCTTCTGCTAATAGATCAAAGCATGAGAAAAACACAAAGCATTTTTGGACAGAAGAGAATTTTTTTTTTAAGATTTTATTTATTTATTTGGCAGAAAGAGATCACGAGTAGGCAGAGAGGCAGGCAGAGAGAGAGGAGGAAGCAGTCTCCCTGTCAAATAGAGAGCCCGATGCAGGACTCGATCCCAGGACCCTGAGATCATGACCTGAGCTGAAGGCAGAGGCCCAACCCACCGAGCCACCCCGGCACCCAGAAAAGAATTTTTTAAAGACAAGATGGCATGTGAGCATCCTTTTTAAAGCCTTATTGATGCGTGCTCGCTCAAATTTGTTGACTTGTCCCTCTTGGCAGATTTATTTGGTGAGAACACATGTCATCCCGAAGACACAGTAACCCATAGGGTACCTTTAACTAAAGACATTTATGTTGTTGGATTTTTATCCCAAGAAACACTGGGAATCGATGAGCTTGCTTTCTTCTTCCCTGTTTCAGAGCGATGTGCATTGCCGTCCTCAGCTGGGATTCTGAAGAGCGTGCACATGTTGGCTGTGGCCGTGACAGATAATCAAATCAATAAACATTGATGGGACACCCTTAGATTTTAGGTGTCACTTGAAGATACAAGGAAAATAAGTCACAGGCCCTGCCCTCAGAAAGAGGCAGATGTGTAAACAAGCAAATTATAACACAGCATCCTAAGTGCCATGACACACCGTCGCCAGGGCATCCAGGAGGAGGAAATGATTAACTCCTTCTGGGAAGGCTTTGCAGGAAGGACAAAGATGTGGGGGCAGAGAGATTTTATTACACAACCTCTTGAATTATTTATAGAAGTGTTGTTTTTTTAAATGTGGGGAGGGGAGAGTTTCATGATCAAATAATTTCTACAGGCCCCTTATTGTAAGATTTACTATTACAGGTGTAATTTTAGTTAAGTTTCTTAATCTCTCTATACTTTTATTGGTTTAATTATAGACTGATGATAGGAAAACACACCTCATATCATTATTGTGATCATTGTAAGATATATCTATATATACACAGATACACACTCACTCACACACACCTCTAATAAGTGGTATACCCTATTCCCACCCACAAGGAGACAAAATAATTAGGGTTTGTGTATGATGACAAATAAGCCAAGAAAAAAAATGACAAGGATTTTCCTAGCATTGAAGTGGTATCTTGAGTTCTTTTCTTTCCCAAAATGAGAAAAAAAGTCAATAGTGAGAACAGAATATCTTTATGGCACATATCATCTGGCAAAGACACGTTAGTAAATGTGTTCAATGAATTCCAAATAGTCTTCTTCGAGATCAAGTTCAAAGAGGACATTAAAAAGCACCTCCATTTGCGTGACAGGATGGGTCAGTGACGGGGATAAACAGATAACACTGCAGGGCTGTAGATGCTGGATGAAATGAGAGCTTTTGGAATCGGACAGCTTGCTTTTTATTTTGTAAGACCCAGAATGGAAAAATGAGAACTGTTGACAGTGCTTCGTGGAAGTACTCTTGAGTAAACTAGGGATAACATTCCACCAAATCTTTAGCAACAAAACATTGCTAATTTTAATTGCACTGCATGTGCCTGCTCTTAAAGAAGAGATTTTACATTTTTAAACCTTGCTTTTTTTTTTTTTTAAAGTCTGTGTATGTATATGTGTATGATGTATTCTCTATGCCCAACTTGGGGCTTGAACTCATAGCCCCAAGATCAAGAATCACACGCTTCTCTGACTGAGCCAGCCAGGTGCCCCTATGAAAGAGTTTAATATTAATAACTTCTATTTTTTTTTAAAGCCAAATAGTTCAAAGCATTGGCTTTGGAGTCAAATATGCCCAGGAGTTGAAATTCCAGCTCTCACTCTTAGGTGCAGGATTTGGGACAATTCACTCTTTCTCCCTCTCTCTCTCTCTGGGCCCTCATACGTAAAATAGAAGCACTATTAACACCAGCTTCACAGGAGATCATTGGAGGATTTAATGAGCTCACACATGTAAAGCACATAGCTTAATACCTAGCACCCACAAAGTCTCCAAAATTAGCTCTTCTTATAATTACTGTATTATTCATTCTTATGAACGCAGAGAGTAAAAAGGGATTGATTCTGGAAAGAGAAAGAGTCAGAGATGAATTCACAGAAGAAAAATATGTACAGTGCCTGCTAAGATGGCTATAATTTTTTTTAAGATTTATTTATTTTTGAGAGAGAGCATACACATGAGTGGAGGGACGGACAGAGAGAGAGAATCTTAGGCAGACTCCCTGCTGAGTGTGGAGGCTGATATAGGACTCCATCCCACCCACCCTGAGATCATGACCTGATCCATGGTCAAGTGTCAGACACTTAACCCACTGAGCCAGGTGCCGCTATAATTTTTTTTTCTTTAAGAAGATAACAAAGTCTGGTCAAGAATATGTAGGAATTAGTTTCACATTTCCTTAAAAAGTCAAACACAGAGGTATGATACAACCCAGTAATTCCATTCCTAGGTACACACCCAAGAGAAATGGAAACATATCAACAATAAATCTAGTATATGTATCTAGCAGTTTTATTCTTTTTTTTTAAGATTTTATTTATTTATTTGACAGAGAGAGAGAGCACAAGCAGGGGGGTCTGCAGGCAGAGGCAGAGGGAGAAGCAGACTCCCTGCTGAGCAAGGACCCCCCCTCCCCAACACCCAATGCAGGACTTGATCCTGGCAGCCTGGGATCATGACCTCAGTGGAAAGGAGATGCTCAACTGACAAAGCCCCCCAGACGCCCACTAGAAGTTTTATTCTATTTTTTTTAAGATTTTATTTTTATTTATTTATTTGTCAGATAGAGTGCGCACAAGCAGGCAGAGTAGCAGGCAGAGTAGCAGGCAGAGGTGGAGAGAGAAGCAGGCTCTGTGCCAAGCAAGGAGACCGACTCAGGACTCCATCCCAGGACCCTGGGATCATGACCTGAGCTGAAGGCAGTGGCTTACCAGACTGAGCCACCCAGGTATCCCTAGAAGTTTTATTCTTAATAGCCAAAAAATAGAAATAACCCAGATGTCCATTAATAGATGAAAGTATAAACAAAATGGTGATGTATCCATACAATAGAATATTAGTCAGCCATAAGGAGGAACGAAGAACTGATCTATGCTATGACATGGATGAATCCTGAAAAAATTACACTAGCTGAGACAAGCCAGTCACAAAAGGCTACATATGGTATGATTCCATTGATACAAAATATCCAGAAGACGGAAACCCATGGAGACATAAAGTAGTGGTTCTCAGGGGCTGGGGGAGTGGAGATTAGGTAGTGACTGCTAGTGGGTAGAGGGCTTCTTTGTTGGCTGACAGGAATGTTCTAGAATTAGGTGGTGGTGACAGTTGCACAAAACTGTAGATGTACTAGAACCACTGAAGTTTACACATCAAAATGATAAACATGTGAATTATTTCTCACAAATTTAAGGTGGACATTCAAAGACGAATAGGGATAGGCCAAGCAAAGGTAGAGGAACAGAGACACCCAGGCTGAAGGAAAACCTAAGGTCAAAGTTGAAAAGCAAACATAATCAAGGTTTATTCAAAACACGGTCAGAACCTGGTTTCTTTTCTTCCTGATGAGCATGGAACACATGGAGCCTGACACAGGGCTAAATCCCATGAGCCCTATGGCTATGCTACCCAAAGTGTGGCCAGTGGATGTGGATTATCTGCTACTTTCTATGGTTCTATAAGGAAAGAAATCCTGGGTGAGTGAACTGTAGAAATGTTGGCATCTTGATGCTGCACTGTCAGCGGCCTCTTGTCCTGGGTCAGGGTGTGGAGCAGGTGTGGTGGTTCTGCTCTGGGGGTGAGTGACATGTCGGCTAAGCCGCATGCTCACCCGCACAGTAGGACCACACAGCCAACCTTGAGAGATGGGAAACAAAACAGCTGGCTCTTCACTTAGTGCAGTTTGAGGAGCACCATCATATGGGATGCATTACAAGGGGTATAGGCTAGAGAAACATGTTGGGAACAAAGTGGGAAGGGCCTCATTAGTAAAATAGTGTGGGATCCCCTGTTTGTCCATAATTTTTTTTTAAGATTTTATTTATTTATTTGACAGGCAGAGATCACAAGTAGGCAGAGAGAGAGAGGTAGAAGCTGGCTCCCTGCTGAGCAGAGAGCCCAATGCGGGGCTCGATCCCAGGACGCTGGGATCATAACCTGAGCCAAAGGCAGAGGCTTTAACCCATTGAGCCATGTAGGCACCCCTGTCCAGAATTTTTTATCTAGGCTGTACCTTGTCATGTACTGTAATTTTGACACTGTAGCATGTTCGAGCATGGATTATCCGTGCAGCCTGGAGAAAAGAGAGCAGTGGGGCAATTGTAGGGGAGAGAAAAATCTTCAAATACAAAACAAAACCAGACAAACCCCCCTGGGAAACAAGGGCGGACCCACTCCTCTTGGAGCCAGCAGCAAGTAGACGGAAACAGTCCCAAAGGTTAAAAGAGACGCAGCATCCAAAGGTTTGTTTCTATTTACTGAAGAAGAGAAACCAGAATAAGCTGCCCCAGGAAGAGAAAAAGTTGAGAGCTAGGTTAGTGGTCGAGACACAAAACGGGGCAGGCAGAGGAGCGGGAGGAAATCTCACAGCTCACCCTCCCGCAAAGGGAAAGCACCAAGCCAGCCAGCTTCACGTGTGGGAAAATACTCAGCCTCTCAGAAGAAGAGCGTTCTATTGATTCCAGACATTGTTATTCCTGCGTGCAGGGGGGATGAAGGAAGGAGAGGAAACCAAGGTATTGACAGAAAAACCAGCTTCTACTTTTCTCAAATGTCTTGAATGTCACTATGAAGCAACCGCGAGACTTCCCCTGTTGTCCTGTGTTGACTCATTCATCCCAGCCTCCCCGACCCCCTCTCCCTTGGGCCAAGGCCATTTATTTAACGTCTTGTTTCGTTAAAGCTGATGAGAGTTAGTTTCAGAGCTGGGGCCATGCTAATGTAAATGCTTGTTTGTCCCAATGGCGCAGAATGAAGGAAGTTCATGGTTCGCACAAGTAAAGCAATGTGTCATGTCCTATTGCCAAGAGGTTGCATCATTTCTAAACTTTCCGGAAGACTGGATGGATGAGAGGTCATCTATGTTTATTTTGTGAAGTTTGGCCTACCAGGAAATGTGTGGGTACAACAGATATTTTAGGCCCATGAGACTCTCACTTTAGAAGCTGACTCCAGCAGCCTGTGCTATAAGCTTCAGTCTCTTAACTGAATCTTTGAAAAGAGTGGCAAGTTGTGAAGTATGCAAGGTTTTTTGGCTGTGCTAGTAGAGCCACGTAGAAAACGCTGTTGCCAAACAGAGACTAGAACCAGATGACAAAGACTGAAAACACACACCATGTATTGACTTTCCTATGAGATGCTTGTTACGACTTGATCCAGTACTCTTCATTTCTAGAATTGCATAATCACTTACCAATCCATATTAATTAAATTTGTAAATTGACCTTGAAAGAAGATTTTTAAACAGAATTTTTTGTGCTGAGTTTCTTTAAGAGTATAATGGAATTACTTCCACAAGGAAGAAAAAAAAATGCTTGAAGGAAGTGATATCTAGCATACAGCTGTGGGGTTTTTGTTTTTGTTTTTGTTTTTGAAGATTTATTAATTTAGAGAGAGCTTGCGGGGGGGAGGGGCAGAGGGAGAGGGAGAATCCCAAGCAAACTCTCCAGTGAGCAAGGAGCCCGATGCCAGGCTGGGTCTCTCAACCCTGAGATCACTACCTGAGCAAAACCAAGAGTCAGGCTCTCAACTGACTGAGCCACCCAGGCACCCCTAGCATACGGTTTTTTGGTTTTTGTTTTTTTCGATTTTATTTATTTATTTGACAGAAATGACATGGCGAGAGAGGAAACACAAGCAGGGGGAGTGGGAGAGGGAGAAGCAGGCTCCCCGCTGAGCAGAAAGCCCCGATGCAGGGCTCCATCCAAGGACCCTGAGATCATGACTGAGCCTAACGAAGAAACTTAACGACTGAGCCACCCAGGCACCTGTAGAATATGGTATAAAAGATGCAATCATTAGAGACCCACCAGCAACTCCGTTCCAGCCTGCTCATGGGCATTTTACTTGTGGTCTTCACATTCTCTGTAATCCAGAAGATAACAATATTCCCTCCAGGAGAAACAGCTTTTCTTTACTTTTTTTTTTTTTTTCATGTGGTTCTGGAGGTGGGGGACTACCAAAGAAAACATCACTCATACACACATTCCCCGCATGGACCCCCTCTCAATGAACACATGTACCCTTTCCTGCCCGCATCACACATGAAGCCAAGGGCAAGCCCAGAAGCAGGAGTTCAATATACTCACACAGAGGGGGAGGGGAGGCCAAGAGATGGGAAAATAAGACCCGCTCTATCCCTAGGATGCACAGGAGTGAGCCAGTGTTCCACCTCTGTTGTTTCAGCTGTCTGAGTTGAGTTTCTGTGACTTGCAATCAAACGAATCCTAACACCAGAACTCAAGGTGTTCATCTCCCTAGTAGACCGTACTCCTCAGGGCACCGTTCTGGAGAGGGGCGGGGGGAGCAACAGCCTGGAATAGTGCAATGAGGAATACTAGCTAGGGGACTGGCTAGGGAGTAGAGTCTAGGTGACTGCCACCACCTGGAACATACCCCATTTACATAAGCTATGTGTGAGTGGCGCCCCCTGGAGTTGTGCAGTGTGAGAATGGAAGCAATCCTAAACTCTCCTTGCTATACCCATCAGCGCCATTATTTCTCCACATACCTCCTGCGCTCGGGTTTGGGTAAGCTCGCTTCTTCTCCAGCTTCCTTCCTAGCACTGCTCTTCCTGCCACCACCATGGCTG
This sequence comes from Neogale vison, assembly GCF_020171115.1. Classification (NCBI taxonomy): domain Eukaryota; kingdom Metazoa; phylum Chordata; class Mammalia; order Carnivora; family Mustelidae; genus Neogale; species Neogale vison. Next base: position 96,007,887 of record NC_058096.1, read on the forward strand.
GTTTTCATGAAATGCCTCTGAGAAAGGAAAATCTCTGGGTCCTCAGTGTCGGCACCACCTTCTCTGTGGAGAATCTTTGAGCGCAATCTCTGGGTAGAACAAGTCCACAGTGTCTTCTTACAGCAGATGGGGGTCATTCGTTTCTACCCAATTCCTGGCTCCATGATTCTTGCCCCTACAAACCTTTGTATTCCCCAATTTCCTAGAGGCTACAAATTTCCTCCTCAAAAATCATCCTCAAGTCACAGGCCCTTTCATTTTTTTTTCAGTTCTGTGATGGTTTCTTCTTTGATCTGTCCTCTCCTTCCACTTTCCACATACTTCCAGGTGTGAAAATCCATCTTTCCTCTCTGCTTTTAATGTAACAGTAACTCAGAAAATGTACTACCTCTTAAAAAAAAAAAAAAAAAGTGTTGGAAGCAGTATTTATCATAACTAGAAAGTTTCTTTACATGCAGGAATTTGCAGGCAGCCAAGCCCTAGATTCTTTTCTTACTGATTGCAGATAAATCTTTCTGATTCACTGTACACGCCTCCAAGTGTCCTGCTAACTTATCAGTAAAATATCAGGACCTCCTCTCCTGAAGAGAGAAGAAGGGAAGGGCCCCCTCCCTAGAAAGCACTCTTGATAAAAATTGCAAGACAAATTTCCTTGTCAGACCTCCAACCAAAAGGTATACAGCAAAGGGAGAAAGTTGGCTGGGCAGTCAAAGATTAACTATTAAGAAAAGAAGCAACAGGGGGCCTGGGTGACTCAGTGGGTTCAAGCCTCTGCCTTCGGCTCAGGTCATGATCTTGGGACCCTGGGATCGAGCCTCGCATCAGGCTCTCTGCTTGGCGGGGTGTCTGCTTCCTCCTCTCTCTCTGCCTATCTCTCTCCCTACTTGTGATCTCTGTCTGTCAAATAAATAAATAAAGTCTTTAAAAAAAAAAAGAAGAAACAGCAGCAACGGACAATGACAACAACAACAACAGTGATGAGAGTCGCTGGCAGGAAAGAGTCATCTCTTAAAGTTACACAAGAGTGCAAGGAAGTAAGCTGATACATGGGAAACCAGGCCAGCCATGTGTTCAACATTCTTCCGGGGACCAAGCTGGAAACTCTCCCCACAGCATCTCACAGCTTCTGCCTCCCACCTGTCCTGCATCGGTCATCTGTCAAGTCACATCGGTTCTATTTCCACACTAGTCATGCGGTCACTCAACACATGTTTATTGAACCCCCTGCTGTGGGCCCAGAACCATTGTAGGCACCGGGAGGTGGGGAATGAGAGGAGAGAACGGCTCCTGCTCTCATGGGGTTTATCATCCCATGAGGGGGAGGAGTGCCGCAGCCACGAGAACCTACGAGCAAGGTAATTTCAAATTGTGACAGCTACCGCAAGCTCAGTAAAGCAGGATCCCCAGGTCTCTGGGTCCAACCTTCTGTACGCTCCCGCAGTTCCTCCTTCCTTCTTAGTTGGCTGATCTCGGTCACTTCCTACTGCTCTTCCCATTCCCTGCCTGCTGTCTGTGGCATGGCCGGTCATAGGATTTCTCCCCTCCAGAATCTCAAAATGTGCTGGAGGGGAGACCAGGTAGAACACCGATCCTCACGCTGCCACTGAAGACCCGCCTTATCTTAGAATTTCTGCTGCCCCAGGGTTGCCTGGATGGCTCAGTCAGTTAAGCGTTTGCCCTGGGCTCAGGTTATGATCACAGGGTCCTGGAATCCAGTCCCACACCAGGCTCCTTGCTCAGTGAGGAAACTGCTTCTCCCTCTGCCCTTCGTTCCCCCTGTTTGTGTATGTTCATGTATGTGCGCTACCCCCCCGCCTCTCTCTGACAAATAAATAAGTAAATAAAATCTAAAAAAAAAAAAGTGTTTCTGTTACCCTATCTCATCACTCTTGAGAGCAGGGATGGTGGCTTCATAATTTCTGGATTCTCGTTGTCTATCATTGTGCTCAAAAAACAGTAGCTTCTTCATTATATTTGTTATGAAAATGATTTAAAATGAATTACTAACAGTAACTTTTGATGATATGAATTATTCCATCATGGCTGTACCTTAAGTCCCTCTAGATTGAAGTTAAGTGATGCATTTTGCTAACAGTAAGATTTATAACACTTAGTCTTGGTGTGCAGAATCACCATCGTGGATTAGTAGCTCAAGCTAGGAAAGGAGCAGGAACTAAAATTGGGCACCTAGTATAGGAACTATGCAAGACGCTTCACATACATTACCTCTCCCTGAAGCAAGGAGACCGCCTGCATGGCAAAAGCAGGATTCTCAGGGTCTAATTTTATCTTTCAGAGTTCTGAACAATTATACCTAACAAACTGTAACTTTACACATTGATTTATTACTTTTTTATATTGTCCATCTTCTGCTACCTCCTTCCCCAGCTAGAACAGGTTTGTCTTTCTCTTCTTTTTCTCCCTTTTTTCTTTCCACTTCTGTATTCCCAGCACCTAGAAGCACTCTGGTGAGCCAGTGTAGGCACTCAAAATAGATGTAAAGATTAGATGATTTTACCTTACTATTTTTTTTTAAGATTTTACTTATTTATTTGACAGACAGAGATCACAACTAAGCAGAGAGGCAGGCAGAGAGAGAGGAGGAAGCAGGCTCTCCGCTGAGCAGAGAGCCCAATGCAGGGCTCCATCCCAGGACCCTGGAATCTCGACCTGAGTCAAAGGTAGAGGCTTTAACCCACTGAGCTACCCAGGCACCACTTACCTTACTATTTTCTTTTCATGTCCCTGCAAACTCTACCCCAGCAGGTCTTGCCATTGGTTCCCAAGAACAAAATGACCCTTTTGAACATTTGCATGTGAAGATCACATTCTTCTCTGCTGTAAATAAAACTCAAACATTTCTCCCAAGTGACCCCAACTTCACAGGTGTACATCCTGAGAACCAGAAACATCTGGGTGTAGGGGGAGGGGGAAAACCTGCAACGTTCCAACCCCCACAAAATGCTTTTCAAAAGACAGAATGCGGAAAAAGCTTGAGGAACAGCCAAAGCCTTTTGCAAAAAAAAGAACTCCCTTGTGGAATGAGGGAAAAATTTGGAACAGAGGTTTCCCTGAGGCTGGAAGTGTTGCTGTTCTCAGGAGTCATCCAAAGCAACAATATTGCCTGAGTGAGTGCCAGTTCCAAGCTTGGCATCTGCCAGGTCCAGGATTTCTCCTCCCCAGATCTGAGGACAAACCAGATAGAAATGAAATCTGCTGGAGATCTGAGGTGCAAGGGGAAAGTACATATAGCTGCAAGGGAAGGAGTCATTTCTATTTATTTCTTAACACCAGGCTGTTCTTTAGCTGGTGTTCCCTAAATTCTTGCATAATTGTGTTTCATTTACTTATGCGTGGGTGTTACTAGCAACTGTACACTCTTTCCTTCAATAAATAGGGCAGGTGGGACCTTGCTGTTAGAAAATATATTGATCTGCCTTTTTTTCTTTTCCCCCTAACTTGCAGGATAAAGCAATTAGCCTGTTTGTTTCAGGATACCCACCTAAATAATCATTAGCAATTTGAAACAGTAAATATTTCTTTAATTTCAGCCCAGGAATCTGCTGCACTTTGGGGGATATTTTCTCCTCTTCCATTTGAATTTGTACTTGTTTTCCATCTGAGTTATGAAAAGAAAATCAGAAAAGACTTATTTTTCCCATCCTGACTCATCCTTTGTTTTCAGTATCATCTTCAAAATGGCAACACCAAGGTCAGCAGGGGCCCCTCCAAGTGGCAGGTGTTTTTCCCTTGTCAAAGAAAATGCGGGGTAAGGGTAGGGGAGCATCTGGCTCTCCAGCCTTGACAGGAGACGCAAGGAGGAAAGTCTCTTTGGTCCTTTAACCCCTTTCAATCCATCCCTTACCTCCCTAATATTTCCCTCAACTAAATTTCAAATTCAGTCGATTTTTATAAGAGTCCATCATATGCCATTCATGTGATACACATTAATAGAGTTATTTATTCCTTTAATAACTATTGAGCTCCTTGGGGCGCCTGGGTGGCTCAGTGGTTTAAGACGCTGCCTTCGGCTCAGGTCATGATCTCAGGGTCCTGGGATCGAGTCCCGCATCGGGCTCTCTGCTCAGCAGGGAGCCTGCTTCCTCCTCTCTCTCTCTCTGCCTGCCTCTCTGCCTACTTGTGATCTCTCTCTGTCAAATAAATAAATAAAATCTTTAAAAAAAAATAAATAACTATTGAGCTCCTAGAGTTAACCCTAGAGTTAAAACCACAAAGAATAAAAGGGCTCTTCCCTCAAGTCTAGAGGTAGATGGACAATTACAGCAAACTTAGCACTGTGATGGAGGCAAGCCTGTGACAGAAGACGGGAGGAATATCTCACTGTTACAAGGAGGCCATAGAAGGCATCACTGAAAAAGTGATGAATAGGAGTGAACCTGCCAAGAGGGAAAGAACAGGGAACAACATGTGCAAAAGCCCAGAGAAAGACCCAGCAAACGACCTGATAGAACTACAAATAGTTCAGTGTAGTTGAAGGATATGTTGGGGGTGGCAGTGGTAAGTCACCGCGTGGGAGAGAACAGACCATGAAAAAGCTTTCTATCCTGTGGACAAGAGAAAGTCAATGAAGAATTTTAAGTAGGAGCGAGGGAAGGGCCATGATTAAAGATTGAGAAAGTTCACTGTGGCTGGAAAATGTGGTCGAATGGAAGGCAAGGGAAGAGAGTCTTCCAGCAGAGAAAGGAGAGGTGGACAGAGTCAAACGTTCAGAGGTCAGGTCAGATAAGAAATGAGCACTTGCTCGTGAGATGTAGTGATATGGGAACAGTTTATGACCTGGGTGAGAGCAGTTTCCGAGGAGAGGTGTGGGCAGAAACAGATTGCAGTCAATTGAGAGGAAAGGGAGGTGAGGAACTTGCAGAAAATGATAACAGTTATTTCAAGAACTTGGGCTGTGTCAGGGAGGGGGGACGGAAAGAAAGTGTCGGCAGGAAGGAAAGGGAAGAGTTGGAGGGAGGGGTTTTGCTTTTTGTTTTTTTATTTTTTATTTATTTTTTTTTTAAGATGGAACAGACTTGAGGATAGTTAAGGAAGGATCCAGTGAAAATGTCAAGATGGAATATACAAGAGAGGATAATTATTGGAGGGAAATCTCCAAAGAAGCCCAAGATAGTAAGAGCCTGGGTTCAAGCAGAGAGGTCAGGAGGGGAAGGTAGGCACAGGTAAAGGGACAGGTGAGGTCATGGGAGGGATGACAGAAAATTGCAGGCATTCTCATTTGGCTTCTTTGTTTTCATGAAGTGGCAGGGAGGGTCATCCAAGGATTGAGGTGAGATGGAAATACAAAGGAGCAGAGTGGAAGGTCTGAGGTGAATGGAGGCTGAAGGAACTTGCTAACTAGGGAAAAGAGAGTTCCAGGACATGCTGATGGCCAAGGTGATACGGAAGCCAAATGGGCTATATGCTCCCAGAAAGCTCTGTGCTTTTCTCCGGCAGTGCTCCCTAGCCCAGAGCATGAAGAAGGCAGACAGCTATGGGTACAAGATTTCTGCCTGCAAGCTCTGAGGAAAAGTCAACTTGAGAATACTGCAGGGGCAGCACAAAGTTCAGGAATGAGTCAGGTTTCCAGAAAAGTGGAGGCAGTTATTGGAGAAGTGGAAGGTGGGTGTGAACACCTTCCAAAAAGAAAATGGAAATACTCAGGAGAAGAGGAGCAGGGGAGTTTGGGTTAAGGAAAAAGAAACCCAGAACAGAGGGGCGAAATGTAGGAAAACAGTTGTCCCAAGACAGTCACACTTGGCCAGGGATCAGAGAAGGCAACAAGATAGAAGATATGGTGGGCTTAGCTGACAGCCGAATATCTCCCCAAAATAAAACCCAGCAGTCATCTTTTAGCAAGGAAAATCCCAGGCCTCTGTGAAGGAGTGAAGCCAGGCTTGCACTGATTGTCCTGTTAAGGGAATTCCGGCCTGTTCCGTAGGCATGTTGGGTTAGCTGCTTCTAGGACACTCCTGCTGCATGCCAGAGGGACTGGAACACTCTAGTGCCTTTGGAAGGAGAGAGCCACGTGTGGTTCAAAGGTGCTTTCCTCTCTTTAGCTGCCATCTTGCGTGACGGAGTAGTAGTATTTTCCATTCACAGGTGAGGCTCAGAGGGCTTAAGAACTTGCTCCAGGCCCTCAGCTAACAAATGGTAGAGGCAGGATTAAATAAGAATTTTCTCCAAGTTCAGTGTTCTTTGAGATTATAATCCTCAATGTTCTAGGACTATCAACCTCTTACTCACTTTAGACCATGCAGGGAGATGCCAGTGCAACATTCGTAACATTTTCGACAATAATAAACTGATTGTATTTTATTTAACGCCCAAAGTGTAGGTCCTCCTGACTCACGTAGTGTATAGGTTGTCAATGAGGGGTGAAGACTGCCTGTCTTAGGGATGTTGCAGGGGCACTTTGGATTGTCACATTGACTCTGAAGTGCTACTGGCATTAGTCGGGGAAGGTCAGGAATGCTGAGATGTTCAGCAGTGCCTGGGACAGTCCTATCTAATCAACAATCGTCTTACCCCACATGTCAGTGCTGCTCCCACTGAGAAACACTGGCAGAGCAATGTGGTAGTAGCCTCCAAGATGACCCCCATTGATCCCCATCTCCTGGTATTTACACCCTTCTCTTGTCCCTCCCATACTGGAGTAGGGTTGGTCTGTGTGTTGGGTAGAATATGGCAGAAGTGATAATACGCCACTCCTGAGATTAGATTATCTGGAGTCACTCACTCTGGAGGAAGTCATGTCATGGGTAGTCCTACTGCAAAAGGCCCACTAGTGAAGAGCTGAAGCCTCCTTCCAGCATCCACATGGGTGAGCTTGGAAAAGAATCTTCCAGTCCCAGTCAAGGCTTCAGAGACAATGGACTCAGGTGCAGTTTGACTACAACCCACAAGCTAAGCTACTTTTTGATACATGATTCTCAGAAACTGTGCGAGATCATAAACATTTGTTGCTTTAATTGCTAAATTTGTGGGGTAATTTCGTCATGGCAAGACATGATAAGACAGCCACACCCAGTAGACTCTGTTCATAGAACTCTAACATGAGCCGTAAGAATGGTAATTCAGGATATGACATAAAGGGAGTTCACAACTACCTAACAAGAAAGAGGAAGTGGGAGCTCTTCAGGGAGGAGTTGAGAAGATAAGAGAAGGAGAAGAAAAGAAAGCTTTCATGTATTTGGGTTCTAGCTTTTTCCTCCAGAGCCACTAAAGTGTTGTACAGTTTGCTTGCTGCACAAAGATACCTTGCCAAGGAGTCAAGTAAGGTTGTGTGTCCAGGCCTCGTTCTACTCACCACACTTTGCAGCCTGGCCCAAGGGTATATTCACCGGAGGGATGTCATTGTCTCATTTTCCCAAAGGTTCTATATGGGCTAGTTGCCTCCCTGCCCCCTCAGATGTGTTTAGAGGTTTTCCAGAGCAGGAGGCCTTTCCTAACTTCTCCGGACAAACACTGTGATGATTTCAAGTCCCTTAACGGAACCCCGGCTTTAACATGCCACAGTCCAAACTGTTTCCAAGCCCAGCTGGAAATAGCTGAGGAGCAAGTCCAGGTTGGAACTAGCTGAGGAGAGGAGGCCAGAGAATTGCCCCGAACATCTCCCTTGGCTTCCATGTGAAGTTCCCACATGACCCTTGCTGGGGATGACTGAGGAGAGAGCCGGTGACCTGCCAGGAGGTTGCCGAGGCCCCAGGGTAAGAATGGACTTTCCCAACCATGTTGGCTGGGGAGGCAACCAGAGGATTTGCAGTGCCAGCAATAGTCTAGATCTTGGCTGAATCAAGAGAATGCACACCAGTTTCATAAGCAGAGATTTCAGCAACAGATGCCAGTGAGGTATGCCTATAATCAGGAGGGAGAAGGGACATCATCCCCAGCCATCAAAGGCCTATTTTAAACCAACAGCACTAGGAGAGCTCAAGGACCAGCATCTGCTCATCCAGTGTCACCTCCAGGATCATTAAGGAAGACCCAGGGTTGGGGGAGGGTACCCAGAAACAATGCATATTGACCCAAAATGCATGAATTACCAAAAAAGCCTATTTTAAAGTAAAAGATATTAAAATGTTTTTAACTGACAAGTCTGTGCCGCATCCTAGCTGCTCATGGAGTAGACTAGAGAGCTGTAAGAAATAGTTTGTAGAGAAATTTGCTAAAGCTTTTACTTTTTTGCACTTTCCAATTTGTAGTGGGTTCTTTTTTTTTTTTTTTAAGAGAGAGAGAAAAAGCACAAAAGTTGGGGGACAGGAAAGGGGGCAGAGGGAGAGAGAGAATCTCAAGCAGACTCCATGCTGAGCAGGGAGCCTGACACAGGGCTTGATCCCATCACCCCGAGATCATGACCTAAGCCAAAATCAAGAGTCTGTCACTTAACAGACTGAGCCATCTAGGCGCCCCTGTAGTGGGTTACATTTTTGCCCTCACTATAACATCAGTGTAGTAATTACAGCAATTCCCTCATTCTTTCCCTCTGAAATTTTTTTTTTAAAGATTCATTTATTTATTTATTTGACAGAGAGAGAGAGAGATCACAAGTAGGCAGAGAGGCAGGCAGAGAGAGAGAGAGGAGGAAGCAGGCTCCTTGCCGAGCAGAGAGCCCTATGCGGGACTCGATCCCAGAACCATGAGATCATGACCCCAGCCGAAGGCAGCGGCTTAACCCACTGAGCCACCCAGGCGCCCCATCCCTCTGAAATTTTTAAAAAAGAAAACATTAAATGCAAATGCAGACTTCCCTTGGCTATAAATCTAATCCCTGCACCGTCGGTCACCCCAAAGCATATCGTCTGATGTGAATGAGTGCCAGAAATATTGTGCATTCTGAACTTCAAATAATGATCCTGGGATCGAGCCCCGCATCAGGCTCTCTGCTCAGCGGGGTGTCTGTCACTCCCCCACTCCAACTTGTGTGCTCCCTCACTCTCTCTCTCTTACTCTCTCTCTCTCCTAAATAAATAAAATTTTTGAAAAAAATAACAGAGTGAGGCAGACACAGGTGCAACAGTGAGTGAGGTATTAGACAAGTTAGAGCTGCTTCTGTCACACCTGACAGTCATTTGAGTTGTAGTAAGAGATCATTTCCTGTCACTTCCTTTTGTGAGGTTCTGTGCTACTTAACTATCCATGGCTCTTCACCTGCTCTTAGCAAATGTTGTTGTGTCTAAAACTGGGGTGTACAGCAGCCCTTTTGTACTTAGAGGTACTCAATATCACCTACGATTGTGAGAGGAGGCTTAATGAATTATCCGCAAGGGTACTCTGTAGGGTTCCAACACTTGTGCTCTGTAAGACCTGCTGTAAGGACCTTGCCATCTAATTAACCATCAGTCATCAAAACAATGATGTAATTAAACTGATTTTCACACTACAGCAGAAAGCTAATGGTTTTCTACTTTTCTCTAAAAGATACCCAGGAATAGAGGTGACATCTCAGCAAATTAATACATTATTGACAGTTAAGGTATTCATCAGGACTCTAAAATCTATTTTGATAGAGGAACACATCAAGCTGTCTGAAGTGAGACGCAATGGTTTTATTATCCATGAGCAAAAAAAAATCTTGCTTTTTTTTTTTTCACTTTTAAGGTAGAAATTCTTATTCTTCTCAAGGGTTGCATTGGTCCTATGATGAAGAGATGCTCAGAGCATCGGACCCAGCTTACATTCCATGCATTGTACCAGCAACGTAAATATAAATATAAAGCAATTTGAGATTTCCCATACAAGTTATTCTAGAAATGCCAAATATCTCGTGTATGACAAACCAAGAATTGAAATTTTGGTTGTCATGTTCTCTACTACACAGAAAATGCAGAGTCAAAGACTTTCACATATTGAATAAAATATACATGGGGGTCAGGGGGGAATAGGGTTCATCTTGCTGAAGTTCTGTGAGGCCAAATTATTTAGTTGGTTGTGAATGGAAATAAAATATGGTTGTGAAAGTAGAAAACATAACTTTGAGGGAGATAATTTGCTTTTTAGAAGATGAACCTATGGAATACCAAGGTGGCTCAGTGAGTTAAGCGTCTGCCTTGACTTGGGTCATGATCCCAGGGTCCCGGGATCGAGCCCCTCGCTCAGCAGGGAGTCTGCCTCTCCCTCTCCTTCTGCCCCTGCTCATGTGCTCTCTCTCTCTCTCTCAAATAAATAAGTAAAATGAAAAACAAAAAGATGAGCCTATGATTCCACAACAAGGACACAGAAACTGAAGTGTGATTTCCTTGTCCTTATTATATTTTAGCTGTCCCTGAAACTGAAGTAATGGAAAAATTATATTCCTATGTACAAAGTGACTATTAATTATCCATTCATTACAGAACATTTTGCCCTTTATCTATTTAGCTACAATTATAGCCTTGCTCTCTGGCATTTTAAAAAACAGGATGTTGGTTAATAAAAATTCCACTTAAAAGTAAGCATTCATTTTCTCTGAGCTAGTCTCACTCTTATTTTGTCCCTTATTCTTTCCTCCTAAGCTGGGCAAAAGACATGTCCCAGTGATCTAGCTTTTCTTTTCAAAAATTAGCAGGAGTAATACATAACCCTCTCGCTAAAGTTACCACTCTTTTTATAGTCTTCTGACATTGTCATTCAATAAAAAGCTTTATATGATGAACTCTCTAATGCACTGAATCTAGATAGATTAGTGAAATACCAGATAATAGCATTTGACTTTTAAAAAAAGAAGTAGGCTTAAAAATAGTATAAAAATATACTTATTCGTATTTTATCTACCTGTGCTCTATAGGTCTATAATTTCTACTAGATTGCAAGCTCTGTGAAGGTAGTGACTGAGCCTGTCTTGTTCACTTCCATACTCCCCAAATACAGCATGGTTTCTAGCATATAGTGATCATGCAATGCATTTATTTACTCATTGACTAATCTTTATTGAGTACTACTCCGTTCCATGCACTGTTTCTAGAGGCTGGGGATATAGGCTTGAAGAAAAAAAGAGGAAAGAAACTTTCCGTTCTCACGGTGTTTTATTCTAGTAGGGATCAACAAGCAAACTAATAAGTATAACACACAGTAAGCACTTTGAGAAAAAAGCAAGCTGCATAAGGGAGGCAAAGTGACGGGTATGAGATGCTACCAGATCTTGAGTGGTTATCACGGAAGCCGAACTACACTGATCCCCCTTTCTGGGTGAGGCACTCATTCCCTAGCTGCCATGAATATTGGCTGCTGACCAGTCACAGCTGAGTCCTCTCCAGGAACTGGTCTCTGTAGGAGGGAGCTGCCTTGCCCAAGGTCATGGCCCTCATGGGGCAGGGTGACCTATATCTGATGACCGATGACCGGCTCAAGTGGCGCTACAGATCTCTTGCCTGGACTGGAACAATTTTGAGGATCCATCCCAGCTCCAGAGCTCCCTGTGGGATCAGCTGCGGATTTTGTTGTAATCGCATCAACAGCTCAGCTGCTCCCACTTTTCAGTACTGCCTCCATCGTCCTCACCCATCACAGACACTGGTCCCAAGTGCACTTCCCCCAGGTCTCAGAGTGGGCGAGGGGGAAAGAGGCATTTGGAGTTCATTCCAAGGAGAGTTGTCCAATAGGCACTTGGTATGTAATTCTGGAGTTCAGGGAAGAAGTGGAGCGGAGGATATAAATTTGGAAGTTGTCAGTAGTAGTGAAAGCCATAGGACTAGATAAAAACCACCCAGGGAGTAAGTATAAATAGAGAATAAAAGAGGCCCGAGTGTGGATTTGTGAGTCCTCCAACGCTTAGAGATTCGCAGGGATGGAAAAAAACAGCAAGGAAAACTGAAAAGAAGCGCCATTATGATAGCAGGATGGTGGAATGGTGTCCTGCTTGGAGGAGGAGGGAAGATCAGCTTGATCAAATGCTACAGACAGATCAAGTTGATGAGAACTGAGCTGGTGATTAGATTTGGCAACCTGGAGGTCACTAACGACAAGAGTGGTTTCAGTAGAATGGTGGGGCACGAGCATGATCTGTGGAAAAAGGAGAACATATCCCCGTCAAGATTTACTCGATGCTTGGGATGTAAACTGGCTTTGTACTTCTTCGTATTCAAGAGGGAAGGTTATCTGTATTCTCAGTGCCTGGAACAATACCTCGTATGTAGTATGTGCTTAATGCATATTTTTTTTTGAATGAGTGAGTTACACAGTGCCATTTTTGTATGTGCGCAAGCCTCGCTGACCTTAATAGTACAGAATTTTTAACACGAAAAGAGATTATGATCCTTCCACTAATTCAGCTACCTCTTTTTACAATCCAACAAGGCATCGCTTGGGGAGATTGCCACATAGCTAAGCTGGGGCCAGAATTCAAATCTCTGAAGTTGAGTTCTTCATTTTCATCACTGCAACATTCTGGGATATGAAAATGTTTGCTTTTATATAACTGTATGGGCCTACAATCACCTTCAGTTCAAATTAGAGAAAAATCAAAGACTGTTTTCATGATGTTACAATAGTTAATTGCCTATAGTTACTTGCCTAATCCCTCAGTGAGATTTCTTTTCTTTTTTTTAAGATTTTATTTATTTATTTGACAGACAGCGATCACAAGTAGGCAGAGAAGCAGGCAGAGAGAGGGGGAAGCAGGGTCCTCGCCGCCGAGCATAGCCCGATGTGGGGCTCGATCCCAGGATTCTGGGATCATGACCGGAGCCAAAGACAGAGGCTTAACGCACTGAGCCACCCAGGTGCCCCAAGTGAGATTTCTTAATGCTTCTGACTAGAGTACTTTGCATGAAACTTTCTGATTAAAAATGTTACTTTTTAATTTTGTATTTGTATTTGATAAAATACTTTATTTGATTAAATAGATTGTGTTTACTTCAAAAGTAACTCTTTGGAAAAAAACAGCATAGGATTTAGGTTCTGTTGTTCTCACTGTAAGCAAAAATTACCTTGCTTCTTTTCAGATAAATTTTTAACAGAGTAATGAAGCGTAAACTTTATCGTTTGAACAAACTTTAAAGCATTTTCATATACATAGAAATCCCTTGAAAAATGATTTCAAAATGAAGCAATTTGAACTGAAATAAATTTCCGTTATACTAGGCACTTGTACTCAAAAGGGTCTACTTTATTTCCAGAGAATCTAAGTATTTGACATCAAAACCCAGACAGTAAAAAGTGCACTATTGTGAATTTCCTAATTTATTTTATAGAGACAGATTTTGAATGTCATACTCAGAAAAATACTACTTGTGGGTAATATCACTGAACCAGGCTTTGGCAAAAACTTCAAAAAGAAGCTGTCAAGTGCAAGGAAAGTAGAGACCAGATTAATAAAATTTTAGCCTGGTAAGTTTTGCTATTCGATACTGTTAATGCAGATGCCAAAATCAAAAGTATAATTTACTTGTCTCATTGGCTAATATGTTGTATTTCTTGTTTCTGGAAGTGTCATGTAATCTAAGAGAAAACAGAAAATATCAGCGGTATTCAGTTTGGTCATGGAGACAATGAGGAAGCATGAAGTAAGCCTATTTATGTTGGGTCTACACAGCCAAGACAAAAAGAAAGGAAGCCCTTGTGTAGATAATTCAGACTTTGAGACCCACCAGGCAACAAAAACAGGATTTTAAAAATCATTCAGTGTACTTCAATAAAGTTTATTTTAAATAATATAAAAGATTCATTTGTAACCACCTAATGTAATTCATTTGGGCAAGGATACAAAATCCATTGGATGAAAAGTATTTGGGGAACAGGATATTCATCTGGCCTCAAAGAAGCATCTCATGTATTACTTATTAAGGATACTGGGAAATAGTACTCTTATAAGGGAAAGATGCAACAAATACACACATTCATACACGTATAGGCATAAATCATAAGTTTAAAAAAAAAGTATATGCTTCTCTGCAACTTGTTTTTCTTGGGAAGTGATACCTGAAAGAATTTCTAAATCGACCAGTATCTCTATATCTGATTTGCTATCTCTACCTTTTTCAGTGACTAGACATGCTGTGGTTGTCAGTATGATGTGACTATTTCAACTGATTCCTCCATTGAGGTACATTTTCTTTTTCCCCTCCAATCTACGACCTGTATGGACAGCAGTATGAAATAAGCATCCTTTCCCGTGTGCTGGTCCTTTATGTCAATGAAATTAACATCTAAGAATGGGTCAAAGTGCGCCCGTGTCTTATATTAATGGAGGTTACCAAATTGCTTTCCAATGGCCTGATAACAGTTTACAGTATTTCCACAGGAAGTACGAGATTCTTATTCTTCCTTAATCTTATTCCCATCAACAATAGATATTATTGCTCTGTAAGTTTCCCACTTGGATGGAGCAGAAAGTGATATCTCATCGATGCTTTAATTTGCATGCTCTCTCCATGCTTCAGTTTATGCATGTACTTAATTATCTGTCTACCTCCCTCCCTACCTACCTATTAACCATTTGTCTTTTCTCTTCATATTCCTTGCCTCATTTTCTTTTGGATTGTTTGCCATTTTCTTGTTAACATTTAAGATTACCTTGGGGTATTTGGGGGGTTTGTTTGTTTGTTATATTTATTTATTTATTTGAAAGAGAGTGAGAGAGCAGGGGGAGGGGCAGAGGGAAAGGGAAGCAGACTCCCCACCGACCACGGAGGCCGTGGGTTTAATCCCACAACCCTGAGATCAGGACCTGAGCTAAAATCAAGAGTCAGAAGCTTAATGGACTGAGCCACCCACTGCCCGTAAGATTACCTTGTGTTATCAGAAATATTCATGCTTTGTCACCTGCTGACGATTTTCTTCAAGTATATTATTTTCTCAGTTCATATCATTTATGGCATCTTTGGTTATAAAAGTTTATAATTTTCTGTATACATACATGTTGCTATAACATAAAGAAATATACTTTAGGAGTGTCTATGCTAGTTAACAATGCCTCCACACCCACTGAGGGAGAAAAATGATTTTACAGTTTTTGTATGTAAGTTCTTTGCTTTCCTTATCAAATATATTTCTAAGTTTTTCATTTTTTATAGTAGTTTTGTTGGGGTATAACATATATACCCTAAATAACCCAATGTAAATATATAATTCAATCTTTTTAGTGACTTTATATAATTGTACACCCCTCACCACTCTCCATTTCTAGAACATTTCTACCACCCCAAAATGTTGCTTCTGCCCATTCAGTTAATTGCTTCTTTCATCTCAGCCCTTGGCAACCACTGATCTTTCTGACTATAGATTTGCCTTTTCTGGAACTTTCATATAAACAGAATCATGCAATATGTGGTTCTTTTGTTTCTGGCTTCATTTTCTTTGTTTAATGTTATGAGGTGATACTGGTTTCCTGAGGCTCCCATAACAAGTGACTACCAACCAGGTAGGTTCAAACAACAGAAATCTACTGTCTCACAGTTCTGGAGGCCAGAGTTCAAAGTCAAGGTAGGTACAGTGCTACATTTCCTCTGGAGGCTCAACAGGAGAGTCTTGCTCTGCCTCTCACAGCTTCTGGTGGCCGCCAGCATTCCTGGGCGTTCTTGGCTTGCAGCCACATCCCTCCAGCCTCTGTCTCAGTCTTTATATCTCCTTCTGCGTGCACCTGTGTCTTCTCCTCTTCTGTCTTTAGATCTCCTCTGTCTTTCTCTTATAAGGACACGGATCCCTTGTCGTTGGATTCAGGGCCCACTTGCATAAAGGATGTGCTCTTCATTGGAAGCTCCGTAACTGAATTACATCTGCAGAGACCCCTTTTCCAAATAAAGTAATATCCACAGGTTTCAGAAATAAGGATTAGGACAGTCTTTTGGAGAGGCTGCGGTTCAACTCACTACAGAAGTTCATCCGTGGTGTAGAACCTATTCATGCTTCATTCCTTTTTATTGCCAAATAACATTCCATTGTACAGATGAACCATAGTTTGTATTCACTCTTCTAATTGACGTTTGGACTGTTTCTGCTTTTGGCTCTTATTATGAGCAATGCTGCTGTGAACGTTCACATGCAAGTTTTTGTGTGGATGCGTTTTCAATCTTCTTGGCTCTATAGAAGTGGAATTGCTGAGACTTACAGTTACTGTATGTTTAATCTTCTCAGATATTGCCAAACTATTTTCCCTAGTGACTATACCATTTTCCATTCTCATCATCAATTTATGAGGGTTCCAGTTTCTATCTACCTACCAAGGTATCTATGGACCATTTGTTTTTGCTCTTCATATTCTTTGCCTGATTTTCTTTTGGATTGTTTTCCATTTTGTTGTTAACATCTAAGACTACCTTGGGGTATTTGGGGGTTTTTTTTGTTTGTTTGTCTGCTTGTTTTTTAGATTTATTTGTTTATTTGAGAGGAAAAAAAGAAAGAAAGCGAGCAGGGGGAGGGGCAGAGGGAAAGGGAGAGAAGCAGACTCCCCCCACTAAGCACAGAGGAAGTGGGCTCAGCCCCACAACCATAGCATCTCCAGCATTTGATATTGGCTGTCTTTTTATTACAGTCATTTTAGTGGATGCGAAGTGGTAGCTCATTGTTATGGTTTTAATCTATGTATTTCCTAGCTCTGTTCACTTAGAGAACCTGAAAGCACTGATATTTCAATAGCAATCAGCCATACCTAGTACCCCGATCTTGGCTTGTAAATTAATTTTCTTTTAAAGCAAATCAACCTTTCTGGGGCCTCTGGGTGGCTTAGTCAGTTACATGTCAAACTCTTGTTTTCAACTCAGGTCATGATCCCAAGGTCATGAGATTGAACCTACAACAGGCTCCTCACTGGGTGTGAGCCTGCTTAAGATTCTCTCTCTCCCTCTGCCCCTCCTCTCTTTCTCTCTCTCTCTCTCCTTCTCCCTCTCTCCCCTTCTCCACTCCCCCCCCAAAAAAAGGAAAGGAATGGAAAGGAAAGGAAAGAAAAGAAGAGAAAAAGAAAACAAAAAAGAAAAGATATGTACTGGGTCACCTGGTTAGCTTAGTTAGTTAGTCTGACTTTGACTCAGGTCATGATCTCAGGGTGGTGAGATTGAGTCATGCATTGGGCTCTGCACTCAGTGGGGAGTTATTTGTCCATCTGCCTCTCCCCTAATTGTTTTCTCTCTCTCTCTCTCACTCTCAAATAAATACAATCTTAAAAAAAAAAAAGAAATAGATAGGTACTTATCAATTCCAATGTAGTTAAGGTATTTTTACCACTTTTAGTTATTTCTAAATTTACCAAATTATGATCAGAAAACCATAATTAGGTGCTCCTTAAGGAAACGCACATAGTAATTTTTAGAAATCTTCCATGGAATATAAAAAAGCAGATATTCTATATTGGAAGAACTTAAATGTCCTCTCTGAATCTGTATACAGGTGATTCTCATTATTCCCAGTACAGTAACTATGTCCTATAAAGTCACTGCGAACGCTGAACCATTGCTTCTAGGGGAAACACAGGGTTAGAGTCCTGTGAGCTTCTGGTTACAACATTTTCATCAACCAATCAATATGAAACCTTCCTATATACTTGTTTCTGTTTAAAGACAGATTATTTAATATATTTATTTCGTATTGATGGTTCATTAGGATTGAATTCACAGCCAACCCATGCCAGAACGAAATGCGTCTCCTATGTGTATTACCTCCATAAGAGCGCATTCCAGCTCTCTTGTGCTTAGGACAGTAGACATCACTTTGGTGCTACACTTGGCAGCCGTTTTAAACAGTGAAACCACCAACCAACAGCATAAAAGTGTGAAAAATATGACACGCAATATCCTGGGGACATGATGCTTGCTTAAAATACGAGAGCTGAAACGAGAAGGCAGAGTGTTACCTTGTTTGACTTGAGCTGGGAATGCGACCTTCGGGCACCTCAGATTTTCTGCTGCCCTGCCCCATGTCTGTGAATGAATGCAAAGGAGCCACAAATACTGATTTGACAGCTGCAGATGCGGTTTAGCAAGCGGGCAAATCCACAAATACGGAATCTACAAATAACAAGATGATCCTATCTATAGACAACAAGCATAATGATTCTATTATTTAATTCCTCTATGTTTTTGTCTGTCTACTTCTGTCTATCTTTGTCTATCAGAACTGGCCAATCCTGATATTCCAAGTCTTTTATCTATTGACTTAAGTACTTCTTGTTTATATAAGCTATTATCTTGCATTTCTAATGGGTTTTTATTAAAGATTTTATTTATTTGACAGACAGAGATCACAAGTAGGCAGAGAGGCAAACAGAGAGAGGAGGAAGCAGGCTCCCTGCTGAGCAGACAGCCCGAGGCAGGACTCGATCCCAGGCTCCTGGGATCATGACCTCAGCCGAAGGCAGAGACTTTAACCCACTGAGCCACCCAGGCACCCCTGCATTTCTAATATTTTTTAAATGTGTTTAGCTGCTCTGTTGTTTCATGCATAAAAACTTCACACTGTTTTCTTCATAAATTTTGACTTTTATCGTTACATAAGTTCCCTCTTTTTTTATGTTCAGAGATTTTATTTATTTATTTATTTATTAAGGTTTTTATTTATTTATTTGATAGAGCACAAGCAAGGGGAACAGGACAGGGAGAAGCAGACTCCCCACAGAGTCAGGAACCCAATGCAGGGCTCGATCCCAGGATCCTGGGATCATGACCTGAGCCAAAGGGAGACACTCAACTGACTGAGCCACCCAGGTGCCCCATGTTTAGAGATTTTAAACCTAAATTGCATGTTCCATAGTATTAATATTATGACACCTGCTTTGAGAATTTGCTCTCCTTTTGCATTGTGTTAATGGTTACTTGTCTTTCCCAGCCCTCATAGAAAATCAAACCAATATTTCCCGAGCATTACATGAGAAAAAGACACCAACTTTCCCCACGTTGGTTTTAGTACCCCACCAACACTCCCCCACCCACAACACACAACTAGAAGAAAATTTTGTTCACTGCAATTTCCTCCTCGCTCCCCTCCCAAGAGATAAAGCCTTCGGGATATTTGTGCTTCCTTCCTCTTCAGGTCCCTACTCCCAATTCTTTAGTTTCGCTGAGGTCGTTCAGTTCTTTAAATCCAAGATTATTATTAGAAGTTTCCTTTTTAGTACACTTCTCTATTTCTAGGATCTTTATTTAGTTCTTACCTTACATGTTCCCACTCTATCCTTGTTCGCCCGTTTTAAAGTAGGTATCACAAACTCATCCCTAACTATAGCCTTCTCTTCTGGTCAAGTCTGTTTTATTTTTTGGGTTTTTAATTATTTATTTATTTATTTTGTTTGTTTGTTTGTTTGTTTTTTTAAGATTTTATTTATTTGACAGAGAGAGAGAGAGAGCACAAGTAAGCACAGCAGCAGGCAGAGGGAGAGAGAGAGAAGCAGGCTCTCCGCCAAGCAGGGAGCCCAACGCGGGGCTCGACCCCAGGACCCTGGAATCATGACCCGAGCCGAAGGCAGCCATCCAACCAACCGAGCCACCCAGGTGTCCCATGTTTGGGTTTTTTTATTAATAAAGTCTTTCTCTAGTATTTTTCTCAGATGAGTAATGAGATGTGTGACTTCTCTGAATTCATGCATATCCTCAAACTTCTTTCTGGTACCCTAACAGTGAGATATATTTTTAAGTTGAAAATGCCCTCCATTGTCTTTCAGCTTCCAGTGTTGCAAAGGAGAATTTCAGGGACAGTCTAATCTTTTTCTTCTATAAATGACTTACAAGCTTCTACACAGAAAGACTGAGATTTTGCACTCTATCTTTGGACTCCAAAAGTTTTACCAGAATATTCCTGTGTGTGTATATATACATATAAATAAATATATTTATATATAAATATAAATAAATATTATGAATATACACATATAGATAAATATTAATAGATAAATATGTAGGAATGTCCATATATGTCTACATAAATAAATCAATTGTCATAAATATCATTCCTGCCTGAACCTTGGGGTCCTTTCTTCAACCCAGAGAAATCTTTTTTGTATGTTTCATTCTGTTTTGCTAACATATGTCTTCTCCTTCATGTGTATCATTTTCTCTTTCAGGACTCCAGATATTCTCGCATCAACTTTCCTAAACCTCTCTTTCATCTCTCTCTTCATGATTTGCTTTTTTTTTTCCCTCTAAGCTTTGCAATATTTCTTGCATCCGGTTTTTTAGGAGATCAGTTGGATTTCAATAGTTAGCCATTTTCTTCACCAGTGGTTCTGAATTTATAAATCAGGTTTTTGTTGTTTTTACATCCAGAAAGCCTATTCCGTGTACCCCTGTATCTTGGTAGGCATGTATATTACCTTTTCCATTCAAGTTTAAGTTATGCTGCCTGCCCTTCAGGAAGTCTAATTCATAGACAGCCTGTTCTGGACATTCAGTTTGCTCTTCTTTCCCTGGCTGCTTGGTCTCAAGTGATCTGCTCATGAAGGCTCAGCTCCAGCTGCTGGAGCATATCACACGGTGACATTTCAGTGAACGGTGGCCTGCTTGGAACCATCTGCCCGTGAGGACCCACCTGGTGACATCAGGTATGTGTCAGCGCCCTGTGAAGGCAGCAGAAGGAAAACTGGTTGCTCCCCATTTTATGGTTTCCCAGAAGAGATGACTCGGTCTACCTGTCTAGCTCCACCTGGAAGCCAGAAAGAATGTGCACATTCCCCTGGGCTGAGAGACTCTGTCATGCCTAACTTCACCCATTGTATTCTTTTGCTGATGTGTATTTTCTTATTTTTCTAGAATTTTATTTGTAGGTTTTTGAAAAAAGAAAAATTTAATCTGAAATGCTACTGCCCTTTCTCTACTTTTAAGCTCTTGTATTCCTTACGAAAAGACTGTACTAAAATTCCTCTGCTAACCAGTTTATAGATAGGGAAGTTAAGGAGGGGCAGAAAGTATTTCTGGGGGAGGAAGAGTTTCTGTTTGACAGGAGGAGATATACTTAACAACCGAGAAATGTTGAAGTTACATTAAGCCTCGGTAATATATTGGTTTCACATGTACATTGAAGAAAGATCGGATGTAGAATTTGGAAGCAAAAGCCTAGAGTGCACCTATAACTCACATTAGAAGGTGTTTTTATTGAAAAATATATGAAAATGATTATTGCTGGGCACCTGGGGGGCTCAGTGGGTTAAGCCGCTGCCTTCGGCTCAGGTCATGATCTCAGGGTCCTGGGATCGAGTCCCGCATCCGGCTCTCTGCTCAGCAGGGAGCCTGCTTCCCTCTCTCTCTCTCTCTGCCTGCCTCTCTGCCTACTTGTGATTTCTGTCTGTCAAATAAATAAATTTAAAAAAATCTTTAAGAAAAAAAGAAAATGATTATTGCCATGCTTATAAGTTTAATGTATTTAATTAATTAATTAATTAATTATTTTAAAATGATTTATTTATTTATTTGGCAGACAGAGATCACAAGTAAACAGAGAGGCAGGCAGAGAGAGGAAGGGAAGCAGGCTCCCCACTGAGCAGATAGCCCGGTGCAGGGCTCTATTCCAGGACCCTGAGATCATGACCTGAGCTGAAGGCAGAGGCTTTTACCCACTGAGCCTCCCAAGCACCCTATAAGTTTTATTTTTTAATATATGAATTAACATGTTAAATTACTTTTTGAAAAAAAACAAAGCACAGCGAGGTTGTTTTGCTAAATTATGGTTCTGCCTACAACTTTGTTAAGAACATCAACTTTTGTAGACTCCAAGAAGTACTGGACCTTAGAGAAAACATGCAGTATTTTTCTTCTTTTCTCTCTCTCTTTTTAAAATTTTTCTTTTCTTTTTATTTTTTTAACTAAGGTGAGATTCATACAACATGAAATTAACCACTTTATTTAAGATTTTATTATTTTTAAGATATCTCCACAACCAGCATGAAGCTTGAATTTACAGCTCTGAGATCAAGAGTCACACATTCTATGGACTGACCCCTCCAGATGCCCCTGAAATTAACTATTTTAAAGTGAACAATTCAGTGACATTAAATTCATTTACAGTTGGGTAACAGCCACCTCCGTCTACTTCCAAACCATTTTCATCACCCCAGAATGAAACTCTGTAACCATTAAGCAGTTATTCCCTAATCTCTCCTTCCCTCAGCCCCTGGCAACTACCAATCTGACCTCTTTCTTGTTGGATTTACCTATTCTGAATACTTCATAAAAAGGGAATACAACATTTAACTTCTGTGTCTGGTTTCTTTCACTTAGCATGTTTTCAAGATACTTCCACATTGTAGCATCAGTCAGGACCTCGTTCCTTTTTAGGGCTGAATAATATCCCGTTCTATGCATATCCCCCAATTTGCTTATCCTTTCTTTCATCCACTCCTGGCCATTCGGGTTTTTTCCACCTCTGGACTACTGAAAATAGTGATGCTAGGAAAATTTGTGTACAGTGTTTGTATGAATACCTATTTGCAACATTTTTGGGCATCTAGAAGTGAAGTTACTGAATTATACAGTAGTTCTATGTCTGACTTTTTGAGGAATTCCATTTGGTTTTGATTTTGCTCAAGTAGCAAGTAGCACTTAACTTGAACCTCTGTTTATTTCTGTTAGATCAATGAATTAACAGTTAGTAGTCTATGATTTTTAGGAAAATAATGATGCATATTCCTCACCACAGTTTGGCTTGTGGTACATTTTCTCTTTCCTCATTTTGTCTAAAACTACCTCATGGAGTATTTAAACATCCTGAGAAACCCCCCTGCTCCCAAGTTTACACTAAAAGGCAGATCTTCAGGGGCACCTGGTTGGCCCAGATGGTAGAACATGTGACTCATGATTTCAGGCCACCAGTTCTAGCCCCACGCTGGGGGTAGAGATTACGAAAAAAAAATAAAAAAATAAAAGCCAGATCTTCCAACACAGAATTAAGAAACTTGCTAATAATCAATAAGGGATTGACAAACCCTCAAGCTACAAATTCAAACATTGTGTTAATTATCAAATAAGTCCAGGGGGAAGAGGAGAAAGGCAGATAGAATAAGAAAGTGTGTAAAATTTAATAAAATAATATGAAATTTTATAAAATAAGATGTTAAAATTTAATTTAAGTCCACGTAGTACCAGCTGGTCTTAAATCCACACCTTTGAAATCAACACATAATCAGGTACAAGAGAGCCTTTCAGAGCATAATATTTAAGGAGCACAACACCTTTTTGAAATGTTTTTAACACTTTTTAACTTTCTGAGAGCTACACATACATACACACACTGATATACACACATGCTGTGGCTGTTTGTTTTGGGTTCTTTTTAAGAAACAGTGGCAGTCATAAGAAAACGCGCCTGGGTGGCTCAGTGGGTTAAGCCGCTGCCTTCGGCTCAGGTCGTGATCTCAGAGTCCTGGGATCGAGTCCCGCATCGGGCTCTCTGCTCAGCAGGGAGCCTGCTTCCCCTTCTCTCTCTGCCTGCCTCTCTGCCTACTTGTGATTTCTCTCTGTCAAATAAATAAATAAAATCTTTAAAAAAAAAAAAAAAGAAAACTTAATTTACTTTAGAGGTGTCACTATTTATTTATTTATTTATTTATTTTTATAAAGATTTTATTTATTTGACAGGGAGAGATCACAAGTAGACGGAGAGGCAGGCAGAGAGAGAGGGGGAAGCAGGCTCCCTGCTGAGCAGAGAGCCCGATGCGAGGCTCTATCCAGGACCCCGAGATCATGACCCAAGCGGAAGGCAGAGGATTAACCCACTGAGCCACCCAGGCGCCCCTGAGGTGTCACTATTTAAAATTGTATTTTAATTTCCATTTTCCCTCATGATGTCTTTCTTTCTTTTTCTTTTCTTCTTTTTTTTCCTTCTTCTTCTTCCTCTTCCTCTTCTTCCCCTTCTTCTCCTCCCCCTCCCTGTCCTTCTCCCTTTCCTCATCCTCCCCCTCCTCCCCATTCTTCCCCTCTTCCCTGTGTTCTCCTCCTCCCCGTTCTCCTCCTCTCCCCCTTTTCCCTCCCCTTCCCCACCCCTTTCTCCTCCACCACCTCCTCTTCTTCCTCCTCCTTCTCCTTCTTCCTTAGTTGTCTTGAATGACCAGAAAGAAGACAAATCAAGAGTTGTAAAGAGTGCTAGAGGGGAAACTCAGGGGATCTAACTACCTAATTGTGAATTTCCTGAATGTGCAACTTGACCACCAGCAACTGGGTGTGATTAGTACAGTGGGCCTCACCTCCAGCTGTTCTACAAAAACAAATCAGTGAAGGATTTCCAAGGCACATTTTCCTTTGGACCTGGTTGAAGTTTTAACAATGCCAACAGTGCAGTATTGCTCTTTTTTTTTTTTTTCTTTTAAATAGGTAACAGACTGTCTGAAAAGAAGCAACAGTTTCCTACAACAAAAGAATTAGCTTGTGGCGCGTATAATTTGCTTGTGGTGAATGTGTTTGAATCTGTGTAAAAAAAAAAAAAATGCAAATCTGTCTTCTATGTGGAACCAAATCTGGAAATATGTGCTCTAGAGGCGACTGTAAAATCATATTTCATTCTGGCATACGGGCCAATGATTGTGTTGTGTGAGTAATGCATATATGTAATCCATGTGGTAAGCTTTGTGACTGAGAAAAAGTCAGTGTTATTCACTGAGGCTTGGCAAGCAGGAACCATTGATTTGGAAAAATTTACATGGGCTGCAACAATGCGAAAAATGTACTGTCCGGTTTGTCAGCTTGTGAACATAGCAAAACCCTATCACTCCCGATTAGCATGAGACTAAGAGAAGAAATCTCTTTTTGCTGTTTTCTAGTGGACACATACAGAGGAGTGACTCCTCTTGTACAATAAGGGAATTTATAATTAATGCATACTATCTTTCAGAAAATCAAACAGTCTAAATGGGTATCTGTGGAACCAGAAATCCAAAAAAAAAAACACAAAAAACAAAAAACAAACTTTGGCAATATGATACATTTAGGGGAAAATAAAAAATCCTTATAGAGTTTATTGTTGTTGTGTTCAGATCAATTCTTAACTGCTTTTAGCTATGGATTCTTGAGTCTCAAAATAATTATAAAATCTTTTTACTAAGTGCATAGTAGCATAAGTTCCAAAGGATGTACATCTTCATGGGAGGGAAAAACCATGAAACTAAGCAAACTTAAAGAACCCCATCAAACTTTGTAAATAGCAAGTTATCATTTAGACAGCAATTTTTTTTCTTAAGTCCAAAGACTTTTAAAAAAGTGGAATCTTCAGATCATAAAGAACCTTAGAAGTGATCCAGAGCAGGTAGGAGAAGAGAGCATGGGCAGTTGGTCGGGGAAACTAGGAGTAAGAGCGGATGGAACTCTTAGTGAAAGGTTGTCTGGGGCTTGGAATTGGGTGAGGAATTGTGTTTTTGTTTCTTTTTTAATCTTTTATTTTATTATTTTATTTTTTAAAAGATTTTAAAAAATTTATTTGACTGACAGAGATCACAAGTAGGCAGAGAGGCAGGTGGGGTGGAGGGTGGGGGGGGGAGAAGGCTCCCCGCTGAGCAGAGAGCCCAATGTGGCGCTTGATCCCAGGATCCTGGAATCATGACCTGAGCCGAAGGCAGAGGCTTTAACCCACTGAGCCACCCAGGTGCCCCGGAATTATGGTTTAATACGTACTGAGTTTCTGTTTGGACTGATTTTAAAATTCTGGAAATAGATAATGGTGATAGTTATACAACAATGTGAATGTAGCTCATGCCATTGAAATATATACTTAAAAATGGCTAAAATGGGGCGCCTGGGTGGCTCAATGGGTTAAAGCCTCTGCCTTCGGCTCAGGTCGTGGTCCCAGGGTCCTGGGATCGAGGCCCGCATCGGGCTCTCTGCTCGGCAGGGAGCCTGCTTCCCTTCCTCTCTCTCTGCCTGTCTCTGTGCCTACTTGTGATCTCTGTCTGTCAAATAAATAAATAAATAATCTTTTAAAAATGGCTAAAATGGTAAATTTTATGTTATGTATATTTTACCACATAATACCATAGTATTTAATGTTATTTATATTTCACATTTTAAAAAGATTTTAAAAAGAGGGACACCTGGGTAGTGCAGTTGTTTGAATGTCCAACTCTTAGTTTCAGCTCAGATCATGATCTCATGGTCTGGGATGGAGTCCCACGTAAGGCTCCATGCTCAGCATGGAGTCTGCTTGGGATTCTCTCTCCCTTTCCCTCTGCCCCTCCCACTCATACCCACAAGCTCGCATGTGCTCTCTCTCTCTCTCCCCCAAATGAATAAATCATTAAAAAAGTAAAGTAAAATAAAAATGTAAAAAAAAAAAAAAGAGCAAGACCCAATTATATATCACCTACAATAAGCTAATTTTACATAAAGACAGAGGTAATTATAAATAAATATAATGAAGCAATATACTACACAAACACTAATCAAAAGATAAGTTGAAATTGTTCTATTTATATCAGACAAATTAGAATTCAGAACAAGAGATTAAAAAGAATACTTGAAAATTATAAGGACATAAATATATCAGAAAGAAATAATAATCTTAAATATTCATGCCCTTAGAAACAAAGATTCAAAATGCATAAATCAGGGGCCCCTGGGTGACTCGGTCAGTTAAGCATCCGACTCTTCATCTCAGCTTAGGTCTTGATCTCAAGGTCATGAGTTCAAGCCCTAAAACAAACAAAAAAATAGCAAAAATTGATAAAATGGAAGAGAAAAAGATAAATCTACAGTTTTCACTGGGGAGTTCAACACTCCTCTTTCAGTAATTCATAGAACAAGCAGATAGCGCTAACACTTAAAGCTTGAGCACTAACATTGTTTAAATATTTCATCAAACTATAATAGAATACACATTCTTTTCAAGGGCCAATGGAATGATTACAAAGACAGGCTATATTCTAGGTCTGAAAAGAAGTCTCATAAATTTCAAAGTATTGAGAATATGCAGTGCATGTTCTCAATTATAACAAAATTAGAAATCATTAAGAAAAAGATTTTTGGAAACTTCCCAAACATTTAGGAATTGAACAACACATTTCCAAATAACTCAAAGAAGAAATCACAAAGGAATTAGCATATATTTTGAACTGAATAAGAATGAAACACACCATATCAAAATTTATGGGAGGCAGCTAAAGCAGTGTGCAGAGGGAAATTTATAGCTTTAAATGCCTAATTAAATAGTCTAAGCTTCTACATTAAGAAACTAGGAAAAAAGTAATTAAACTTGAACTAAGGAGAGTGAAAGTAATGATAAAATTGACAACAGACATCAGTGAACTAGGACAAAAGAAATCAATGACACCAAAAACCATTTCTTTAAGTGTTCACTTCAGCAGTGCAGATACTAAAATTGGAACAACAACAACAACAAATTCCCTTAAAAGATTTAGCAGAATTGACAAATCTCTAACCTGAATGATCATGAAAGAGAGAACACATAAGTTATCAATCCCTGGAATGAAAACAGGAATGTCATCATAGATACCTCACACAACAGAAAAAAAAAGGGAATATTATGAACAACTTCATGCCAACAAATTTGATAGCTTAGGCAAAATGGGAAAATTCTTAGAAAAACACAAACCACAGAGGGCCTGAGTGACACAGTCAGTTAAGCAGCCAACTAGGTTTCAGTTCAGGTTGTGACCTCAGGGTCCTAGGATGGAGCCCTGCTTCGGACTCCATGCACAGCTTGGAATCCACTTGACATTCTCTCTACCTCTCCCTCTGCCTCCATCCTTTCATGAGCTCTCTCTCTAAAATAAATTAATAAATTTTTTAAAAAATATGAACTATGAAAACTCATTAAAAAATAAATTCTCTATATCTATTAAAAAAATTGAGTTTGTAGTTAAAAACTTTCTTACAGGCATTCCTTCATGGCTCAGTTAGTTAAGTATCTGCCTTTGGCTCAGGTCATGATCCCAGGGTCCTGGGATTGAGCCCCACATGGAACTCCACAGCAGGCTCCCTGCTCAGTGGGGAGCCTGCTTCTCCCTCTGCCTGCTGCTCCCCCTCTGCATGTGTGTACTCTCTCTCTCTCTAGCAAATAAATAAACAGAATCTTTTAAAAAAAAAGAAGAAGAAGAAGAAAAAAACCTCACAAACTCCAGTTTCAAATGTTTTCAGTGGTGAGTTCTAAATCTTTTAAAAAGATAAACTATCAAATCAATTGTTTTTATGAAACCAGTATTGTGCTGAGGTTAAATCAAAAGCATTACAATATGTATGTTAATGGGCACAAAAACTTTTAACAAAATTTTAACTTATCAAATCTAGCAATATATAAAAATGATAATATGTCATATCCAAGTGAAGTTTATCTCAGGAATGCAAAGTTGTTTCATTGTTTTTTTTTTTAAAGATTTTTTATTTATTTATTTGACAGAGAGAGATCACAAGTAGGCAGAGAGGCAGGCAGAGAGAGAGAGGAGGAAGCAGGCTCCCTGCTGAGCAGAGAGCCCGATGCGGGACTCGATCCCAGGACCCTGAGATCATGACCTGAGCCGAAGGCAGCGGCTTAACCCACTGAGCCACCCAGGCGCCCTGTTTTATTGTTTTTTAATTGAGATAGAATTTGTATACAATAAAATTCAATCATTTAAAGTTTATAGTGTGGGACACCTGAGTGGCTCAGTGGGTTAAACCTTCTGCCTTTAGCTTAGGTCATGATCCCAGGGTTCTAGGATCAAGCCCTGCATGGGACTCTCTGCTCAGCAGGGAGCTTGCTTCCCCTACCCCTGCCTGCCTCTCTGCCTACTTGTGATCTCTGTCTGTCAAATAAATAAATAAAATCTCTTAAAAAGTGTACAGTGCAATGGTGTTTATTAATTTAGTATATTTACAAAATTGTGTAACCAATCTAATTCCAGGACATTTTTATCACCCTAAAAAAGAAACCCTTAGAAGTCCATTAGTAGTCATTCCTCAATCATCTCTTCCCTATCCCTGCAAGCCACTAATATATTCTCTGTCTCTGTGTGTTTTCTTATTGGGGGCATGTCATATCAATGAGATCATACAATATGTGGCCTATGGTGACTGGCTTCTTTCAGTTAGCATGATGTTTTTGAGGCTTATTCAAAAAGCTCAGTTTGTAGCATGTATCAGTTCATTTCTTTTTATACCTGAATATTATTCCATTGTATGGATATGTCACATTTTGCTTATCTCTTCATCAGTTGGTGGACATTTGGGTTGCTTCCACTCTGGGGACTATAATGAATAATACTGCCATGAATATGCATGTACTAATTTTCATGTGGAAATATGGATTTATTTTCTTGAGTATATATCTAGAGTAAAATTGTTAGATCATATGGTAACACTATGTTTAACTTTTTGAGGAACTCCCAACCTGTTTTCCAAAATGGTTGCACCATTTTACATTTTTCTCAACAATGTATGAGTGTTTCACTTTCTCTACATCCTTACTGACACTTGTTCTTGTTTGTCTTTTTTTTTTTAAAAGATTTTATTTATTTACTTGACAGACAGAGATCACAAGTAGGCAGAGAGGCAGCCAGAGAGGGAGGGGGAAACAGGCTCCCTGCTAAGCAGGGAGCCCAATGTGGGGCTCGAGCCCAGGACCCTGAGATTATGACCAAAGGCAGAGGCTTAACCCACTAAGACACCCAGGTGCCCCTTCTTGTCTGTCTTTTTGATTAGGAGTGGTAATTGGTAGGATGGCTTGATATTTGAAAGTCAATCATTTTAGTAGAGTTAAAAAGAAAAACCGTAAGATCATCTCAATAGATGTAGGAAAATCATTTGGCAAAATTCAATACTCATTCTTTATAACTAAACAAATAAGAACTCTCAGCAAACTAAAAATAGAAACTTCTACAACTTGATAAAAGAACATCTATATAGCTGCTACTTTCATAGGGGACATCACACTGAAGGGTGGAAACACTGAATGCTTTTCCCTTAATTTGGGTAAGAAGCAAGGATATTTCTCCTTTTACTTCTATCAGCACTAACCTGGGAGTCCTAATCAGTAAAGTAAGAAAAAGAAATAAAAGGCATAGAGATGGCAAAGAGAGGAGTAAAACTGTATTTACTCACAGAGAACATGATCATGTACATAGAAAAGTTGAATAAATCTCCAGAAACACTACTTGATTTAATAAGCCAGTTTAACAAAATTACAAAAAACAAAATCTGCATACAAAAATTGTTATATTAGCAGCAAACAATTAGAAAGTTAAAATTTTAAATACCATTTGCAACAGCCTCAAAAATATGCTTCAGGAAAATTTTAATAAAAAATATACTAGACTTATATACTGAAAACTATGAAAGACTACTCAGACAATGTGAAGGCCTCCAGAATTAGAGGGCTGTACTGTGTTCAATACTATTTATTAGTTAAGATGTCAATTTTTCTCAAACTTACCTATAGACCCAATGCAATGCTGGTCTAAACCCTGAAAACTTTTTGTTTAGAAGTTGAAAAGCTGATTATATATTCTTCATGGAAAGCAAAAAAATCTAAAACAAGAAATACAAGTTTGAAAAAGAAGAACAAAGTTGGAAGAGACTTACTGTCTCAAAATTTACTATAAAGCTACATTAATCAAGATTATGGTGCCAGAATAAGAAGAGACAGAGAGATCAATGGAACAGAATGAAGAGTCCAAAGATAGACTCACATATACAAGATCATTTGATTTTGGCAAAGATGTACCAAGATAATTCAGTAATGAAATAATTATATTTTCAACAAACAATGATGGAACAATTGTATTTCTTTTTTTTTTTTAAGATTTTATTTATTTATTTGACAGACAGATATCACAAGTAGGCAGAGAGGCAGGCAGAGAGAGAGGAGAAAGCAGGTTCCCTGCCAAGCAGAGAGCCCGATGCAGGACTCAATCCCAGGACCCTGAGATCATGACCTGAGCCGAAGACAGAGGCTTAACCCACTGAGCCACTAAGGTGCCCAGAACAATTGAATTTCTAGTTGGAAAGATATGAATCTTATACACCATATTCAAAATGTACCTCCTTCCACCTGAAAAAAATGTTCAACATCCAAAACCATTAGGGGAGTGTAAATTACAACTGTGACAATCTACCATGACAGGCCTATGAGAAGGGCCCCAATTTAAAGACTGACAATGCTAAATGTTGGCAGGGGTGTGGAGCAATAGGAAATCTCATATGTTGCTGGTAGGAATGTGAGATAGCACACCCATTTTGGCAAAGAGATTGACAGTTTCTTAAAAAGTGAAATGTGCACAGTCTATGTAACCTAACAATCTCATTCCTAAGTGTTTACCCAAGAGGAGTGAAGACAGATGTCCACAAAAGCATTTGTACATGAATGGTCATAGCAGCTTCAAGATAACAAAAATTTGGAAACAGGCCAAATGTCCACCAACAAACAAGTGGATAAACAAACTTGGTCTATAGATTCAGTAGACAACCACTGAGCAGTAACTACACATGAACAACTGATCCATGCTACGACAGTGATGAATCTCCAAAACCACGTCCAGGGAAAGAAACCACACATAAAATGTAGGATGACATTTATAGGAAATTCTAGATGTAGCAACCAAAATCATGTTGGTGGCAGGGTAGGCCCGCGGGCAGCAGTAGGAGATGGACACAGAGGAAAAGGAAATTTTGTGGGGTGATAGGAACGTCCTGTTTTTGTGTTTTATTTTTTAAGATTTTATTTACTTATTTGACAGAGAGAAATCACAAGTAGGCAGAGAGGCAAGGCAGAGAGTGAGAGGAAAGCAGACTCCCCGCTGAGCAGAGAGCCTGATGATGTGGGGCTCTATCCCAGGACCCTGGAATCATGACCTGAGCCAAAGGCAGAGGCTTAACCCACTGAGCCACCCAGGCGCCCCATCCTGTATCTTGATTACAGTAGTTACCTGGGTGTTTTCATTTGTTAAAATCCCTGAGAATGAACTGCTTGGATGCATTTTTATTGAGAAAGTTGATTTTTAGAAAACTTGTGAAAAAGGCAACCGTTTTGGAGAATGCGTGAGTTGTTTCCCTCACCCACTTGGCTATCCTGTTCTTTCTCCCCCAAGTTTCCTCCCCCACACCCACCCCCAGTTTCTGCTTTAAGCCACAGCCTTCTTTCATGTGCCGGCTCTCCAAATATTTGGAGAGGTCTCTATCAATGGCTTCCTTCACCAGCCTCCCCCCACCAAAATCTTCTCTTCTGCGGGTTAAACATTTCCAGTTCTTCAGCCATTCACATGTGATGTCCTTTCTACTCTTGATAAAAGCAGAGCTGGAAAAGCTGGTGGGCTCATGCAGGGAGGCAAGACCTGGAGGGATGGTGAATTTCCTGCACCTAGGGCGGGTACTAAAAGGGCAAGCAGAACAAAACAAACAAAAATGTGAGTGTTTATAGTGGAAAAGTGTATAGGGACCCAAATCATGGCAGGCACACAAGCCACGGACAAGATTTCGTTTGCTCTTAAGTAGGTTTTAGAAGAAAAGAGAGGGGATCTACCCGGGGATAGTCTCCCTGCATTGGGCCCAGAGAATTCCTTTCAGCTGGTTTCCTTGGTTGCACACATCAGGATACTAGTATCTAAGCAGCCTGTCATCCTTGCCACAATTTCTCTTTTCAAATTTCCTGCACTCTGTGAAGAACAGTATCTTTAAAACAGTATTTACATTTTGTTTTTTTCTCCCGTGTTCTTTTCTCCTGAACAGCTATCCTGGCTCAATTACATGTAGATTATTTAACTGCTCTCAGTTTTCCCACTTGCAAAATAAAGTATTGGGATCGTAATAGTTTCTAAATGTTGCTATGATGACTACATGCATTACTATATGTGAAATGCTTTGAATATTTCCCCGTATGTAGTAAGCACTCTTTAAGTATTTTCTGTTATTGTTTACCAAAGGATAAATGAGGGAAAAAAAATTTTTTTAAGAGAGAAAGAGAGAGAGCAGGGAAGGGACAGAGGGAGAGGAAGAGAAAGAATC
Organism: Neogale vison; assembly: GCF_020171115.1. Lineage (NCBI taxonomy): Eukaryota > Metazoa > Chordata > Mammalia > Carnivora > Mustelidae > Neogale > Neogale vison. The sequence continues at coordinate 96,040,694 of NC_058096.1, forward strand.
TTAAGCAGGGTCCATGCCCAGTGAGGAGCCTGACGCGGGGCTCAGTCTGATGACCCAGAGATCACGATCTAAGCCGAAATGAGGAGTCCAACATTCAACCAACTGAGCCATCCAGGCTCCCCAAAGAGGAAAATCTTAGAGGCTTCTTGACAGAATGAATACGTTATCTGTGAAGAGGGTGCAGCTAGAGCTGGGGGAGGGGAATAGACCGGCAGTGAAATTCTTCTTTGCAACCTTAGAAGGTAGGAGGTAGCTTGAATACCTTTCCCATTAAAGACCCTGTGACCATTTGCTACATATTTCACTTGTCAGAAGGAAAATATTGTTACATACATGTAACATACATTCCCTACCCTGCAGCAAGCACTCTGTAAGGGTTTTCCCTTGTGGTTACATAGGACCATAATCTGTGGCTTCCACTCTACCTTCCTGCATTGTAACTATCTTCTGCTCACATTCCCTGCACACCACCCGCTGCCACTCCTTTACCTGGCCCACCATCCTCTCTGTTCCTTGCCCACTTAGACTTCAATTATTTCAGCCCCAGGAAGCCAAGAAGCCTTGTTTCATCTAAGTTAATAGACGATCTCTCCCAGTTTGGCCAGGTTTGTGTTAGCTATCAACAGACTTCGATCAGGGGAGTAGGGGAAAAAAAATATATGTATATACGTGGGGGGCACCTGGGTGGCTCAGTGGGTGGCTCAAAAGGCCGCTGCCTTCAGCTTGGGTCATGATTCCAGGGTCCTGGGATCGAACCCCGCATCGGGCTCTCTGCTCAGCAGGAAGCCTGCTACCTCCTCTCTCTCTCTCTGCCTGCCTCTCTGCCTACTTGTGATCTCTCTGTCAAATAAATAATAAATAATAAAAATCTTTAAAAAAAGAAAAAAGAATATACTTGGCTTACCAAAAATCTTAGGAAATGTAAGAATCCTGGAAAATACCAGAAAAGATTTGGCCGGTTTCATGAGGAAATCTCCCTTGCTTATAATTTTTAAACTCCTAACTGTTATCTAAAAGGATTTCATATAACTGGAAAGCTCATTGTTTTGTGATTTGTATTATTTTTCTAGTTACCCTACTCATTGATCCGATTGGCCTTATTTCTTTAAAAATAAATTATTTTATTATTGATAAATTCGGGACTGTTTATGAAAACTGAAATTTGAAAATTTAGGCTTTTTCTTTTGAAGAGGAGGAAAAGGTTAAAAAACTCTGAAGCATATTTGCCAAGAATTTTGTCTGAATTTTTTTTATAGCAATTTAAGAGGAAAAAGTAGATCTCATGTTTCTGATTCATTTATGCTTAGATCATCAAATTGTTTTTTAAGAAGCTCTATGATATTCCACTAGATTTTAAATCCTTTAAAACTTTTAATGTCTTTTTTTATGCCTCATTAAAGACATTTTGCTCTCCTTGTGGGTTTTATCAGTCAAGTGTGTGCCTAGTATTTAACCCATCCTTATCATACTGAGCGATTGCTTGAACAGGCTTACTCTTACCTCAGTGTCCTTGCATGGTGCTTTTCTCCGCCTAGAACATTCCTTTCTAGATACCTTCATGGCTAACTTCTTTGTTTCTAAGTCACATTTTCAATAAGGTCTACGTTGACCACCCTATTTCAAATTACAAAAATAAAATGTAGTCTGTGAGGAAACATACAAGTGATTGTGTATATCAGGACAAAAACAACATATCCAAGTAAAACTTAGAATCAAAAAATTGTTAGAGAGACTTTGCAGTTCTTCTAGTCCAAATTTCTTAGCTTACAGATGAACGCTCGAGAGGTTAAGTGGCTTTCCTCAGATCAGATAACTAATTAAATTCAGAAATAAGTATGTCTAACAGGTGTCTTATACTCAACATGCCCCAAACTGAACTGTTTTACCCCCAATCCCATTCCTCCCACAGACCTCCCTGTCTTTGTCCATGGCATAATTCTGTCAACTGCTCACACCATAAACCTTGCACTCATCCTTTTCTTTCTTTTACACCCCCACATCTACTCTGTCAACAAATCTTGTTTGCTCCATCTTCGGGATAGATACGAAATCCTACCACCTTTCCATCTACCACACTTGTGCGTGTCCCTCCTAGATTATTGCAGTAGTCTCCTAACTGGTTTCCCTGCTCCTACTCTTGCTCCCAATCATCTACTCTCAATCAGTAGCCAACGAGATCCCTTTAAACCTAATCAGTTCTCGTCACTCTTTTTTTTTTTTTTAAAGCAAACTTTGTACCTAACATGGGGCTTGAACTCAAAACCCTGAGATTGAGAGTCCCGTGCTCTAGTGACTGAGTCAACGAGTTGCCTCTGTTCTTGCCATTCTTGTGCTCCATTCCAAACCTTGTGTTAACTCCCCACTTCACACAGGTAGTGTTTACAGAACCCTCCCCCCATTTGGCCTCCATTTGCCCCATACTTGACTTCTACTACTCTATCCCTTGCTTGCTGCCCTCTGAATATAGTGACCTCTTTGCTATTTCTTAGACAAGCCAGGAACATCCCCACCTTATGGTCTTTCACTGGCTCTCTCTTTGCCTGAAACAATCTTCCTCTAGATATCCCTACAGTGAATTCCTTCTCTTTTATTCGAAAGGCATCTTCTCAATGACTCTATACCAATCTTCTTATTGAAAATTGCAAACTCCCATTTATATCCCAGTGGCACCTGATTTCTCTAACCACATTCTTCTTTACTTTTTCTTTCAGAACATACCAACTTCTAATATAGTATATCATTTACTTATTCATTATGTTTACCGTTTATTGTCTGTCTTCTCCTTGTTATAATGCAAGATCCACAAGTATAAGAATGTTTGTCTGTTTTATTGTTGTATCCTCAGTGCCTGGAAGAGGCACAAAGTAGGCATTCAATAAATATTTGTTGTAAGAAAGAAAGAAAGAAAGAAAGTGAGGACAGGTCTCATCTCTCCTATACATAGAGCCATTGCAGTACTCTACGTTGCCAATACCAAGTGGACAAAACTAACTTCACTGCAGAAAATCTTAAATTAAGAACCAGGGAAACCTTAAATTACCAGGAATTAGGTAGTATTGTTCTTCCTATCCCCTTCCCTGTGCCCTCCAGGCAAAACTACAACTCTTATCTTTTATTGCACTCAGAATTTTTCTGATGGAGCTATTCTTTTACCTGACACCATATGAATGTTCTCACTTCAGTTTTGGTGTCCAGTACAGTTTACTTCCTTAGATTACTTGCATTTTAAGAGAAAATAGCAGAGGGGCACCTGGGTGGCTCAGTTGGTTAAGCATCTGTGTTGGGCTCAGGTCATGATCTCAGGGTCCTGGGATTGAGTCCCACATCAGGCTCCTTGCTGGAGCCTACTTCTCCCTCTCTTTGTGCTCTCTCTCTCTCTCTCAAATAAATAAATAAAATATTTTTTTAAAGAGGGAGAGAAAATAGCAGAAATATGTAAATACTTAGCCTGAAGCAGTGAGTTTTTATTTGTAAAATTTTAGGCAGTATGGTATATGATGGTGGGAGAAATCGCAATTGCCCAGCATAAATATCTATTTACTCTGTGTGAAATTAGTCCACTGATATGGCTTTGCCCAAATACTTTAAAATTGATGTAAACTATTAATTACAGAAAAAATGCAAAGTAGAAGTGACTGATAGCCCAGATATGGCAAGGTCAGTGGTGGGGATTAGTAGGATATACTCATTAAGAAGTTCATGAAATTTAAAAAACAGTGTTCTATTTATTTATTTTAGTTTATTTACTTTTTTTTTTAAGAGAGAGTGTGCATAAGGTGGGGGGAGGGGCAGAGGGAGAGGAGAATCTTAAGCAGACTCCATGGCCAGGGAGGAGCCCAACGTGAGGCTCAGTCTCATGACCCTGAGATCATGACCTGAGCTGAAATCAAGATTGGATGCTTAACTGACTGAGCCAGCCAGGTGCCCCATACTTTATTTATTTATTTATTAAGTAATCTCTACACCCGACGTGGCGCTCAAATTCACAACGTCAAGATCAAGAGTCATGCACTCTTCCAACTGAGCCAGCCAGGCACCTCATAAAATGTGGCTTAGAAGAAACTTATAATATGACAAAAGGTAAAATTATATCACAGAAATGTAGATGTGAATATTGAGTGGAGGGAGAAAAAGTTAAGTTAAAGTATGGATGTATAAGGGATGAAAGTTAAGACCTCTCTCATAAACAACCAAGAATTAAATCAACTTTTCAGATGTTTTAGGCAAAACAACCTCTCTTGCATTTTTTTTTTTAAAGATTTTATTTATTTATTTGACAGAGAGATCACAAGTAGTCAGAGAGTCAGGCAGAGAGAGAGGGGAAGCAGGCTCCCTGCTGAACCAAGAGTCCCATGCCGGGCTGCATCCCAGGACCCTGGGATCATGACCTGAACCAAAGGCAAAGGCTTAACCCTCTGAGCCACCCAGGCATCCCCTCTCTTGCATCTTTAACCAGCTTATGCATTGTGAAACATCAAGGGAGACAAGGTCAAGTTAGAACTACAGACAATGTATTAGAAAATAGATTTGGCTTTGAGTGTGACATCAGGAAAGAAACAGAATTGATTGATTGAAGTGTTAAGAGTGAGACCGCTTGGGAAGGAGTTAAGAAATTAGATTGTTTATTTCTAAGAATAGACGTAAGGTCCCACTTGTGTAATATATTGATTATACGTTATATATGTTTGTAACATACAATATACCTCTATATTGTTTGAACATATTCCTTTGAGGATGTATAATCACATAGGGAAAAGCACAACAATTTTAAAGGATAATGCTTAATGAAAGTTTAAGGAAAAATATAAAGTAAGTCTTGATACTACTTCAAACATGAACAGTAGAGCACCTGGCTGGCTCAGTCAAATAAGCTTGGAACTCTTCATCTTGGGTCATAAGTTCAAGCCCCATGTTGGCTATAGTGATGACTTAAATAAATAAACAAAAAAAGTCATGAATAGTATTTCCCTTAGTAGTTCTGTAAATTTTAGTACCAAATTTCAATTTTATCTTTAAATCAAATACAATGTGCACAATATCAAATAGATAAGTGCTAAGAATTCTTTGAATAGTCCACAAATTCAACCCATTTTCATTTCTTTAAAGACCTGGAGCCAAGATGTTAAAAAGGTGTTAGTCTTTTTGTTCATGACTTTTAGCAAATAAAAGAAATTAAACTAAGAGCGCTACACAAGGGTTCCTGCTGTTAATAATGGCATACAAATATTTCAGTTCCATTTATCACTATTTAGGGACCATCTATAACAGTGTCTGTGCCAGGCCCTGGGGGATGCCGGGCTGCTCTCTGCGCTTGAACATCTGAGTGTTGCGAGAGAAGGTAATGAGCGCCAGGCAAGAAAAACTGATCCATGAGGGCAGGGCACTGTCTCGTTCAGGGCTGTTATCCAGAGCGCAGTGCTCAGTGCGTGATAAGCAGAACCTCAATACATGTTTATTGAATGATTAAATGATGCGAAGATGGGGAGAAAACAAGGAGAATGTGTAGCATCAGGTAGTGCAGTCAAGGCCCGGGGGCTTTGAGAGGGGTGTTGTGGAGGGATGCAGTAAAGGCAGAGGCTGCCGGTTCCATAACATAGGCATCTTCGTGAATATGCAAGGCATTTATGTGTTCGATGTAAATATATAAAAGATCCCACAACCTCTGTAACACGTTTTTCGGTTCCTTAATTTTTACTCTACCCAGATCCTTAACAGATGAAAACATGCTCAGACTACCATCAGATGGTACAAGGCTGAGGACAAGCCCGAGCTAGCGGCGGGAGGCACACCAGGAGCTGGCGAGGAGAGGATTGCCTTAGAAAGGTCCCCCATTCTGGCTCCCTTTTTGTTCTTTGGCTCACGAGATTGCAGCACTCCTGTAAACACAATACACACCGAGGCTCGTCTTTCCCCATGGCTTCCCTTACTTGCATGGAAGGCTGCTGCCCTGGGAGAACGCTTTGCAGAGGGTGAGCCTCTGCTCGCGCTCCCGGTTGGCTAAGGCTCCGGCGCTTGAACCCCTCCCAGCCTCTGGAAAGCCTTGGTTAGGAGTCCATTTCCACGGAGTGTGGAGAGGAGAGTCTGACTGCGGCCCATCAAGGATGAGGGATGATTGTCATCCCAGAGACTGGGGCTCTGAAGCACGTTTTTGGTCTTAGAGCAAAATCTATTCGCTTTAGAAAGAAAAAAAAAAATCAGGAAAAAAAGTTTAGCTTGGCTCTTCACATGGAAAATGTTCCTGTATTATAACAATAAAAAATATATTCCATGCCGTTTTCAACATTCTATCATGTTCACTTCTCTCTTCCTTTGCTAATCTATTACTGGAACGCCCTCCCTAACCTCTCTGCTTCCCTAATGTCCTGTGCTACGAAATATTCATTCCTCCAATTCTGGGAAATTGACCAGATATCTTTTGAGAAGTCTCCTCCCTATTTTTGTCACTGGTTTTGGTGGGATTCAGAGCTCTATTCAGAGCTCTAGAGGTAGGCCCAGATTGTTACTGGGCTTTTTTGTTTTTGTTTTTTTTAAATCTTATTTATTTATTTGTCAGAGAGAGAGAGAGAGCAGCAGGCAGAGGGAGAAGCAGGCTTCCCACTGAGCAGAGAGCCCCATGCAGTGTTCTATCCCAGGACCGTGGGTTCATGACCTGAGCTGAAGGCAGAGGCTTAACTGACTGAGCCACCCAGGGACCCTGGCCCAGATTGGTTTAAAAGCAATCACTATATTCTTTTGCTCAAATCACTGTGATTAGTTTAAAGGATTGACACATAACCTAGTTAGAGCCAATGAGGTGCTAGAATTCATTTATTAGGGATTCTGGGAAAGAGGCACTTCCTTGCTTTCTCTCCAGACTTACTGGAAAAGACTCTATCTTCTGGAGGATGTGATGATATAAAGTTATGAAGTCTAGAACTACAGCACGCATTTTGCTGCCAGGAGGGACACCAGCTGAAGAGCAAAATTAATATTATCTCTCATTTCCTTTACTGCAGACTTGGGTTCTTTAGTACTAAATCATAACACTAGATAAAGGGCATAGTTATTTATCAATATTATAATAGGAAAATACCAAATATAGTCATTAGAGCTCATGGCTAGATTTAAAGATTTTATTAGATTTAAATCCTAGAAATGCCACCATCTAGGTGCATGATGTAAGGAAAATTCCTTAAGTTTTCCATGACTCTGATCTCTCATCTATGAAATGGTAATAATAAAAGTATTAATTAGTTGTAGAGATTTTCACTTCTGGGAAAGCAGTGGACAAAGCTAATGCTGAAAATATACCATAAAGAGTGAGAAATGCTGGATAAAATACAATAACAGTAGTAAAGTCTAATGCATATTTGAGTTTGGAAAAAAAAAAAGTTCTTCTGTGTCATAAAAAGTATCTTATTCTTCTAAAGCTTTATTGAGATAGTATCTTGTTTTCTTAAGGAGCCTTAACATATCATAGAATGTACAAGTCAGTGTACAATTCAGTGTTTTTTAATCTATTCACAGAGTTGGGCATCCATCAACATAATTAATTTTAGAGCATTCTCATTACACCCCCCAAAAAACTTACTCCCTTAGCCATTACCCCTCAGACTCTTTGAACCCTGCCAGCCTTAGACAACCACTAATCTACTTTCCTTCTTTTTTTTTTTCTTAAAGATTTTATTTATTTATTTGACAGAGATCACAAGTAGGCATACAGGCAGGCAGAGAGAGAGGAAGGGAAGCCGGCTCCCTGCTGAGCAGAGAGCCCGATGCAGGGCTCGATCCCTAATCTACTTTCTGTTTCTATATTTGCCTATTCTGGACATTTTGTATAAATGGAATAGTACAACATATGGCTTATATAATGGGCTTCTTTCATTTTGCTTTTAAGGCTTATTGATATTATAGCTCTATATATCAGTACATTGTTTCTTTTTTATTGCTAAGTAATATTGTTGGATATACCATATTTATCACTTCATCAGTTGACTGACCTCTGAATACTTTCCATATTTTTTTTTAAAGATTTTATTTATTTATTTGACAGACAGAGATCACAAGTGGGCAGAGAGGCAGGCAGAGAGAGAGGAAGGGAAGCAGGTTCCCGGCTGAGCAGAAAGCCCGACGTGGGGCTGGATCCCAGGACCCTGGGATCATGACCTGAGCCGAAGGCAGAGGCTTTAACCCACTGAGCCATCCAGGCACCCCTACTTTCCACATTTTTGTTATTATGAAGAATGCTACTATGAACATTTGTGTACAACTTTTTATATGGACATATGTTTCCATTTCTCTTGAATATATAACTAAGAGAGGAATTGCTGGGTCATGTGGTAATTCTATGTTTAATCCTTTGAGAAAATATAATCGTAAAATTGAAAGCTCAGTATGCAAGTTAAAGAGAAAAGTAGACACAGATGAAGGGAGAATTAGTGAACTAGAAGATAGATTTAAGGAGATTTATGGGAGACAACAAAAAGAGACAAAGAAAGAAATAAATGAGAGATTAAGATCCTATATTTACATAATAAAAATTTCAAAGGGGGGAAAAATTCCAAAGAAAATAGAGCTAATGGAGGAGATACAATATTTGTAGTGATAATGACTGAGAATTTTCCAGAATGGATGAGGGACTCAGATCCTCAGATTGGATGAGTACACTAAGTCCTGTGTAGGATATGTAAAAATAAATTTCTGCCTGAGGTTGGTTTTTTTTTTTTTTTCCTTAAAATTTTATTTGAACTCACAACCCAGAGATCAGGAGTTGAGTGCTGTATCAACTAAGCCAACCAGGCAACCCCACCTGGGATCTTAATGAACTCAGAGAATTCACAAGAAAGAATTTTAGCTTGGCTTTGTGGTAGAGATAATAGAATTTCCAATCTGACGATTCAACAAATATTTATTGAGCATCTGTTATTTGCAAAGCAGTGCTAGACATATTGGAATAAACTAAGACTGATACGATATAAATTATACTCTCAGTCTAGTTGCTCTTAATGTACATGTGATGATTACTTTTATTTTCCAACTTAGCTATGCCTCAGTACCCAATCATTTGGTCAAACACCAGTCTAGATGTCATTGTGAAGGTATTTCTCAGATGATTGAATATTTAAATCAGCAAACTTTGAGTAAAAGAGATTATTCTTTATAATGTGGATGGGCCTCATCCAATCAGTTGCAGGCTTTAAAGGAAAAATGGCTGACACATCCAAAGGAAGAGTCTGCCTTCACAGTGCGCTCAGACTTGACCTGCAACATCAGCTATTTCCTGGGTCTCCTGCCAGCTACTCTCATAGTCACATGAGCCAATTTCTTAAAATAAATCTCTTTTTTTTCCTCTCTCAATCTTTTTATCTACCTACCTACCTACCGACCTATCTATCCTACTGGGATCAGTTTCTCTGGAAAACCCCAGTTAATCAAATACAGTACATGATCAAGCTGTGCATTTATTTCTCAATGTGTGATGATGTAACTTAAATTACAAATTCTTTAAGGAGAGGGATATTTAAACTTACTCAGTCTTCCTTGAAATAATTATCATACCGCTGGACAGAAAATGTTGTTTGTTAATCTATGAAAATTAAGTGAAAGAATATTGCTGTATTCTAATAAGCATAAACAATGTATTTGTTGATCCATCACTATAAACTATGGAATTAAAAAATAATTATAGATAGTTTCACTTATATTAATATTATTTTTTTTTAAAGATTTTTATTTATTTATTTGACAGAGAGAGATCACAAGTAGGCGGAGAGGCAGGCAGAGAGAGAGAGAGAGAGAGAGAGAAGCAGGCTTTCTGCTGAGCAGAGAACCCGATGTGGGACTCGATCCCAGGACCCTGAGATCATGACCTGAGCCGAAGGCAGCGGCTTAACCCACTGAGCCACCCAGGCACCCCTAATATTATTTTGGTTCAGAAATTTTTAAAACTTCTACTTATTTATTTAGGAATGCTTCATGGATTTGTCTGTCATCCTTATGCAGGGGCTGTGCTAATCTCTGTATTGTTCCAATTTTAGTACCTGTGTTGCTGAAGTGAGTGTCTGGCTTGGGAATTTTAAACTGAGTTTAGAAAAAGCTATTTCATTCTAAACCCAATATTTTTTTTCCTTCAATGTAGTTTGAATTGGTTTTCTGTCACTTGAAGCCAAAGAGTTCTAAATAATATACCTACCTCCCTTAAGGATAGAACAGCATATAATAAAACAGACATAAGATAGGTTCATTAAAATAAGGATTAAATGAATATGAGGTATGTAATAAAATGAGAGGAAGAATGGTCTTACCAGAAATTCCAGGCTAAGGATAATTGCCGTAATTGAGAACAAAATCTATCTTGACTTTTTTAGCAACAAAGGAAAAAAGGAACCTCCATAAATTACCTTATTCTCATTGTCAAATAAAGGAAGCCTGTTTCTTCATCAAGATAATGGAATATTATTCAACCATCAGAAAGAAGGAAATCTCACTGTTTGCGACATGGTTGGACCTTGAGGGCATTCTGTGAAGTGAAATAAGTCAGACAGAGAAAGACAAATACTGTGTGGTATCACCTGTATGTAGAATCTACAAAAGCCAGATGCATGGAAACAGAAAGTGTGATTTATAGACTTTGAGGTATTGGGAGCAAAGGAACCTCTCTTTGGTGACCAGTAAAACAGAGTTTGTCCAGGGAGAGGAAGTGGGTGTGTAGTGCTGGCCTTATGGGGTAACTGGGGTGCACTGTCCAAATTCTGGCAAGAACAGGAAGCTCAGCACAGAGGCAGGTATGATATTAGCTACCCTGGCTGGGTGAACAAGTTACTGAACCAGCTGAAGAACATGCTCATTAATTCCCAGGAAACATCCAGAAAGAACTGGGAAGAACACAAAGGGAGTGAGAAACTCTACAATAATGGTGGTTGCCAGAATCAGAGAAAGGGTGTTTATTAATGTTAATGTGACCAAAATGTAACCCCCACACTAGTGAGGTCTGAGACACAGAGAACGTAATATATGAAAGGGTATGTTTCGAAGAACTAAAAGAAATATTGTGGTAACTACATAAAAGGCTAGAAGTGATTTCAAATACAATATCCTGACCTTCAAAAACAGAATGGGCTGTTGCCTTTGTTGCAAGTTTACTCTTGTTTTCAACTCATTGCTTCCTGGTCAAATTTCAGAATCTTTCCTTGATCAAAATGGTTTGTATCTAAGCATGTAGCTAAGCTAAAGACATTTTTTTTTTTTTTTTGGCTTCCTTTCTCTGTGAAAGACATATTATATCGATCTCTATCTATACCTGTAACTGTATCCACATGTATTTCTATTCAGGGCAGAATCTGAATTTGTTTGAGGAAGACAGTATTTAGCACAGTCATTACGAAGAGACTCACACAGAGCGCTCAATCTCTTAGGAAGAGGAAGTGACCAAGCGAGTACATCAGGTGTGAGGGTGGCCCGAGTGCTAACAATGACTATGAAGAAAATCAGACCTGCTGCTCTGTGGTGGTGTGGCTCAGGTAAGTCAGGAGCATGGACAGTCAGAGCTCTTTCAAAAACATTACCCCAAATTTGCCTCCAGTTGGGGAAAAACTACTAATGGTAGTCTTGTCTTGTTTTGCCTTTTTATTAGTGACTTGGAGGGCAACATGGAAAGCATGCTTATCATACTTACTGATGTCACAAAGCTGAAAAAGGTTGTTTGCTGACAGACCCAATGTCCAGAAAATTCCTGATAGGTTGGAATGTGAGGAAAAAACTTACAAATAAAATTTAATGACATTAAATAGACAACCAAGTAATATTAATTAAAATCAAGTAAGATGAAATCAATTGCATTCCTAATACACACAGACTGACCACTTTTTCTGGAAGAGGAAACATGATTTAGTAGGATGGGAAGGCAGCTAAGGAAATCAGCACCATATGGACTTGCAGTGACACAGCGTTTTGTCCAAATTGAAGCTGGAAAGGGTACCACTCTGGGCTTGGGTTCTGATGCTACTCAAAGCATGAACAGATTATGAATACCCACCTTTCAGAGATGTTGAACCAGTAGGCCCCCAGAAGTGGCAGAAGACAAGGAAGGAGAGAGATCTGGAAGCTATGTGATGAGATAAGAATTCAGCATATCTGAGATGTTTATCCGGGGAGTCTTCGGGGAGCATGTGACCAGGATGGTCAGTTCTTTGGAAAGGAAGTCATGTGGCAGGCTGCTGTTATTACTTTGTCTGCCTCCAGAGGGCAGAAACAGGACCACTGGAGGAAAGTCGCCAGGAGGCAGGTGTCTGGACTTGGTGTAGATCTGGAGTTGCTGTACTAAGGGACAATTAAGGCACATGTGTAAATATCCTTCTGACCTAGGTCTACCAGTTCAGGAACAGATCCTTACAGTGTGTGTTTTTTAATAAGGATGACCTGACAGTTGTTCGTCCATTTCTTCCAGCATCAGAGGTCATACCAACAGCTGTGTGTCTCAGTAAGGAGACAAGACCAACTGTACAAGTCAAAACTGGGCTGGAAGTGCTTAATAACTAAACTTCCAGAGCCATTGGCAAGTTAGATGAGAGAGGAATAAACAGAGTCATTATATTCCACTCCTGGAGTTGCTGATAAAAGGCTGTCTCAGCAAGAAACATTTCCCTCTTCCTGGTGGTGTTCGGATTGGGCTGGGTGCTTAGCTGTGGTGGACACGGAAACAAAGATTCTGCTTTGGGAGGAAGAGCAGGCCAAAAACCTTTAGCTCCCTATCAGCCCTATGATTTTCTGAGCCCTGGTCATCATACAGCTTCTACCTAAATGACTTCTGACAAGTGTGGGATGGATATCCTTGTTTGAAATGACTTTAAAATATGTGTGTGTATGTATATATCTATACCTATATCTATTTCTATCTCTATATATATCGAACTACAATTTGTCCTTGTCTTGCCTTGAACAATAGTGAAGAAGGTGAAAAGCCACTGCCCTGACTGACTGCTCTTAGATTGTGTTGTTGACTGAACTGGCTGTCCTTTACTCTAGTTAGTATTCTAGTTAAATTCTGAACCCTCTTCAAAACAGGATTAATTGGCTTTTTGTCAATGCTCATATTGAAGCTGGTATCAGATCTGGCTCAGGACCTCGGAACAAGAAGTAAATGCAAAGAGTTAATGCCCTTTATCTAAGGTCAAGATTGGGTTTCAAGATTAGAGGCAAGACTGAGCCTGCTTGCGAGAATCTAGCAACCCTAGCTATGGGCAAAGAAAGGAAGGAAGGATATTGAGACCGAGAACCTGGCTAGGTCTTCTAGAGATACCACGTATTACCGGCTGTAGTGATCTCTGAGAAGTTCACACTTGAACATTTTAGACTTAGAGAGGTATTCAGAGGTTTAATGGTTTGAGATATTTTTAGTGCTAGTTTTAAAACTCAATGCTTTCTGATATGTTAAAATTACACTTCTTTTGTTATAAGGTATTTGAAATCAGGAAGTATCACTTTGAGGGTTTTTTGTTTGTTTGTTTTTTATACACTCAGCCCACATTGATTGCACGTAAGTGGAAAGGCTTACAAGTCTATATTTTGTTACACACCTCAACTTCCAGGCATCTTCATTTGGATGTTAATTTTTGTATTTGAGCAAATCCTAAACTGCTTTTGGAGCAAAGTTATGACTATAGTTTCACAATTTAAGACCTCGGGTGGCCAGTGATTTGGGTTACCAAGACCATATGGTGTGACTCACTGCCTCTTATGGAGGCCCTCCTTGCTGTTTGCAGACCATCACCCTGGCTTAAGCCTATCATCTCCCACCAGGCTGGAGGTTCAGCCTTTCTGATGAGACGGCTTGTTCTACATCCTGCTTCCAGAACAGTCAGCTTTGAAACCTACTTCAATCACTCCATACCTCTATAACCTCATTGTATTATATTTAAATCCTTCAACGTGTAGTTGAGAGCCCTCTCAAAGGTCCTATCTTTTTCCTTGAAGTTTCCAATTTCTGTTCTCTCAATTCCCTCCAGGAAAGACATTTTCATTCATCCATTAAAAGAGAACTGCTATTTATTTACATCTGCATCTTAGCTCTTTGAAGCTTTTAATTCTCAGGACCTGAACAGAAGGCAATATCGCCATTTAACAAATAAATGTTTATTTAAATGTTTACTTAACAGAGGACTCAGAGAACTTTAATAACTTGCCCAACATCCCTGGCTTTTGTCTGATGATAATTTCCGTGCTCTTTGCGCTACACCGTGCTTTTCCTCTTATTTTGCAAACATTTATTATGGTTTCTGGGCTGTGCCCCCAAAGGTGTAAGGTGTTAGGATAAGAAGATAAATGAAACACTGAGATCACATACATGAACATATATTTAAAAATTTAAGGGGTTTTTGTATACATTGATTCTTCTTCAGTGGAACAAAATCAGTCTACTGCAAGAAGTAGGTAGAAATAACTGAAATCTGGAGTGAATCAGGAGTGTGCAAAAAGAAATAAGACTCAAGTATTTGCTGATTTAGGACCAAAAAAAAAAAAAAGGAATACTGAGAAATAGCTCCTTTCTTTTTGGAATTTAAATTTGGTTTTGGAGCTGTGTGGAATAATAGTGAGTGCAGGCAAATAAGGCCTTCCGTCCTAATTGGCTTCTTTCACCAAATGTCTCCAAAGGGGCTCTTGAAGCCATCTTTCTCTCTTTTATTTATTTATTTTATTATTATTTTTTTAAAAAGATTTAATTTATTTGTCAGAGAGAGAGAGAGAGCATGAGCTGGAGGAGTAGCATGCAGAGGGAGAAGCAGGCTCCCTGCTGAGCAAAGAACCTGGATATGGGACTTGATTCCAGAATGTTGGAATCGTGACCTGAGCTGAAGGCAGGCAACACTAAACCGACTGCGCCACGCAGGCACCATGAAGCCATCTTTCTAAAACATGATTCCAGTCCTGGGTGATAGTCCTGCATGGGGAGGGGAAAAATAGGAAAAGCAGTGTGGCTCCCCAGTTCCCACCTCAGCTTTTCCAGCTTCGCTTAGAGCTATGCCTTTCAGCCCCACTGAACTCCCAAGACTTCGAAGCACACCTCTGTCCTTGTGTGCATGCTTTTAATCTGTCTGGAGGGTTCTGTCTTCCTCTTCCTTATCCTGGGATTATTTCCTTGTCTTTGAGCTCTAGCTAAAATCACTCCCTCCTGCCCCACAGAGTCTCATAGCTCTTTTCCCCAGAAGCTCATAATTCTTTTCAGTTCTTCTCACATTTCTCTGAAACTACTGTTTACATCCTCCACTTGATTGGGTCTTGTTCATTTTTGTATCCCCAGCATCCACCTAGCATTGTGCTCTGGATAAAGTAACCTTTATATATGTTTGTTGAATGAATTAATTGTAAAGTATGTGGAAGAGTCTGAATGAGTAGATTAACTGGCAAACTTCAGAGGACACAAGGTTAGAGTCAAGTGTGGAAGGACAGGCTTGGCAAAGGTGCTTAAAAGTAGACAAGAGAAATTGAGAAGACTCAGGGTAGTTGCTTGCCCTGAAATTTCGGCTCTCTGCCAGGTTCAAGAAAACTCATTAACAGGAAATCTGGACACAGCTTTTTTCTTTCTTCTCCCTTCTCCTTGTCCCACACCCCTTCCCTTCTTCAACAGGCAATTGTGACGCTGGTTCCATCTCTCTGCATCTCTGAGCTAAGATCTGAGTTCTATAACAGCTCTTAAACATTTTTCATCGCCGTATTCTTGTATGTTTTTCTGGCTTTAATACAGTACTCTGTACAATAACTTTATCTGATAGATGATTGTTCTTTTTTAAGTCAATGAAAGTAATGCATTGCCTCCGGTCACTACTGAGTACTGCTTTGTGACCAACAGCTGAATGTGGAATGGAATTATTTAGGATACCTGGGAAGGTAAGGAGAGAAGGGGCCTCTGTGGGAGAACTTCTGCCTTCTTGCCCCCTGGATGATTTGAGGGGTGGGATGGGAGGCTGCCTGTTAATCATTTTGAGCCTCTACAACAGGAATCCATTACATTTAACTACTATAAGCTTAACAGTTATCTAGTGAATCACATTATGCACGATGCTATGTTTGACCTTACAGAAATAAAGATACGAGTACCGACCAGTTTCTGCCCTGTGAGTTCATACTGGGTACCGAAAGGGGGAAATAGACATTTTGACTTTGGTGTCATAAAATCTGCTCACGCTACGTTAGTTGTATGAACAAGTGCTGTGGGAAATAGACAAACCGAGTGACAAAATAGCTCACAAGGTTGTGGGGATTTAAAAAAGATGTGTAAATGAAAAAAAGTCAGTCTTAGTTCTATTACTCAGCAAACACTGCATTTGTATTGGTGTTTGGCGATCTTTTGCAGAACCTGCAGCCCTCGTCTTTTAGGAGCTGCTAGTTCCCCTAAGCCTCAGACTTCTTTAGTCTGGCTGAATCAAAGAGAGTTTCTCCTCAGCTGTGCAGGCCTGGGAGCAAAGGAGGCTCCCAGTCCCGGGAAGTTGAGACTTTTTTTTGGCGGCGGTTTTACTCTGTAGTTTACGGCAGTGGGCGGGCCCCAAATCCCCATGTGGTCCCGACATCATTGACATGGCGGAATCCCCCATCAAACCCTCCTGGTAGTTATTTGAGCGGCGGCGGCGGCCGGAGGAGGTGGAGAGCGGCGGCGGCGGCGGCGGGAGCGGCGGAGGGGACAGCGGGGATCCTCGGGGCTGCCGGCTGGGAAGGCGTGGGCAACCCGGTGTGTGGCGCGCCCGGAGCCCCGCGTTTCAGCCCGAGGGAAGGTAAGTAAGGCGTGCAGGATCGGGAGACTGGAGGGGACCGGGACCCCACGCCTCGGCCACCAGGTCCCGCGCGCTGGAAAGCCCCGGCCGGACGCCGAGTCCGCGGGAGTGCGATCTCGTCCCGGAACGCTCCTGGCGCGCCGGGCTTCCCGGGGAAAACTTGGCGCCACACTGCTGGGGCACCCTGCGTTCGCCTGGGCACCCCAGGAACACGGGGCCCGGGAGGGGGTTGGCCTCCACTTTGGGGCCGCATCTTGCTGGGCTCCGGCCCCCCGCCCGTGCCCCCCCCCCCCCGCCCCGCAGCTTGCCTGGGCTTGGAGGAGGGAAAGAAGCGGGTAGATTCTTCTTGATGAAAAAAAAAATCTGGGCAGTGGCTCCCGGGCTCTCCCTCCCCCCTCGCCCTCCCCATCCTTCCCAGCAGATTCTGTCCGAGGAATCCGCTCCCCCTCCCGGAATCTCCGCGGCAAGAACGCTGCCCGGGAGGGGGAGGGCGGGCGGAGAGGCCGAGGAATCTTCGACGTGTCACTTTCAGAGGCTGTAGATTTCCATATGGTGGAGGGAGGAGGGCGGGCGTGCGAAGTGGGGCTGGAAGTTGGGGCCGCCTCTCCGCGCCGGGCGGGGGCGGGCCGGGACCTCGGACCCCGGGATGCTCGCGGGGAGGGTCCGGGCCCACAGCCCCGGGAGCGGTGCCGGCCCCCTGCCCCCGGCCGGGCCTCTCCAGGACACTCCCCGTCCCGCCGCTGGCCACCTCCGTGCGCGCCACGTCCTCCCTCTCCGTCCTGCCCCCCGGGCTCCCCCCGGGCTGGGGGCGGTAACCGGCGGCCCCGGCTGGACTCGGCGAGACCAGCGGCTGGAAGATCGGGCGGGGGAGCGGGGCGCGGCGGGAAGGAGCGGGCGACCCGGTGTGTGGGCCAGCGAGCTCCGGTCAGTCGGTCACCCCGAGGGGCGCCCGGGCCGGGGGTGGGGCGGGCGGCGGAATCCGCGCCCGGAGGCGGCCGGGAGGGGCCGCGCGGACCGTCTGGTGCCCGCGGCGGGGCGGGGGCCGCCTGGCGTGGGAAGGGCCTGTCACCCTAGGAGGAAAGTGGGGCCTCCGGCTGTGCCCGCGAACTTTCCCAAAGGTACGGGTCCAAGCGTCCCGTGGGAGCCCAAGCCCCAGGGCCCGGTGTCCCGGGAGACAGGGCTGGGCCGCCTGGCGGCGCCGTTGGCTGGGAGGCTTCCAGGAGTGCGCGATTTGGAGTTGGAGCTTTTCGAATCCCAAATCCCACCCTGCCATCCCAGACGGAGGGAAGCAGTGGCATATTATCCAGACATTGCCGTTTGCCGACTTCCTTAAAAGTTACAACTTTTTATTTTCTCTTCAGCCGAGCATTTCCTTGGGAAAAAAAAAAAAAAAAGGAATTTGGCCTTGATGGGCCGACGCTGAGGCCCCAAACCCACACGTTTATCTCTCCATCCCTGTCGGTTTCTAGTCTCCCTCCCCTTCTCACACCCAGGCTTAATCATATTTTGGAACGGGAGAGATCTTTTGTTGGGTGGGCACCCTTTGATTTGCTTGTCCGTTTATTTTTTAATGTGCGGCTAATTTGATTTGAATTTCCTCCAGTTTCCAGGCCCTGCTAGGGAAAACTAAGGGAGAGGAGTAAGCCACTTTTTTTTTTTTGGAAGAGTGGAGAGAGAGGTGGGGCATTGGGAAAGGGGAGGCACCGCGGTTGTGGGCAAAGAGTCAGAGGGAGCAGACAGACCCGGAAGAAAAGGAATCTGCTCTGGAATAACACTTTTTTTTTTTTTTTTTTGAGGCTACAGGCCTTGGGCAAAAATGCACCGCTCTGTTCTGATGTCTACTGTCTTGAGTTGCTCTTCCACTCTGCAATTTAAAGCTGTGACTCGGGTCCTGGACAGGCGGGAGAAGAGGCCTATACCCCAAGGCAGTCAGTGGCCGTGGTTTTGTGCGGTGTGTGGGGGCTCTTGGTTCCCACTCATTGGAGGCAGGCTTTGTGGACCTAGCCTTCAGTCAATTTCCTGGTTCCCCGGGGAGCAGCTGTTAACCAGAGTAAAGTCTTCTGGGCATGTTTCTGGCGCTGCAAGGGGACCTCACCCATGAAGGTGTAATTCTCACTTTGTTTAGACACTTGAGGGTCACCCAAGACTGGGTAAGAATGAGGTATAGTTGGTTAAAAAAAATCATTAAAAAGTTCTTAAACTCATGTACTTTTAAAGTGTTCTGGTTTAAATACTAAGAAAGAAAAACTTATCTGTAAAGATAGTGTTCATTTTAAAAGAGATGTGAAAAGTGCAAGATATCATCATGGAATAGGGGTTGTAATTTCTAATTACAGTATATACAGTTTCAGAAGGATATTCCGGTAACCTTTTAAGACAGACTTTATAAATAGCCCACATCAGACTGTGGACTGTTGGAGAGCCAGTCTTATGGGATTTTTGGAAGAATGCTTGGGATTGGTTAGGAGACTGTAGGAGCCTAGGTAGTAATTTATTCAGGAAGAGATTGTGCCCCTTTTGCTTAACACTTCATTTAACATGGTAGGATTTGATGGTGTCCTTAGATGTTAGCCAGAAGAACTTCTTAAACTTTTCAGTTTAGGAAAATGAGGCTCAGGGGGGAAAGTGACTTGTCCAGGGTTTCCATCGTTGGTTAAAGTCCAGTACAGGATTGTATTAATAACTCCTCTTTCTTGAATATCTAATGTGTACTAAGCTCTTTGTACTGTGCTTTTTTTAATATATTGTCTCATTAAAATTGTAATAACAGTCTTTAAATTTATGTTATGTTATGGACATTTTACAGACAATGGTGTTGAGATTCACAAGAATTTAACATCTGTGAGATCACTTTGCTACCAGTAGGGTTTTCTTTGGTGGTGGAAACCCCTCTGTAGTTGTGCTTTCCAGTATAGCAGCCACAAGGCATGTTAGCTGTTGTACCTTTGAAATGTGCTTAGTGCAACCGAGGAACTCCATTTTACATTTTATTTACTTTAAAAAAAAATTGTATTTCCTTTTAATTATTTTAAACTGTGACTTGTGGCTACTGGTTACTGTATTGGAAGTCACAATGTAGAACTTTCTGACTCTCAAATATGTTTGTGTTTAACAGGGTCATACTACTTTTTAGATCTAGTTCAGTGTTCGTTCTTAACACCAGAAGATGCTTAGATCCAGCCTTCCAGTGGAATTTAAATGCTGAGTCAGCTATACCTCAGTTTTGCTTTTAAACTTGGAGTGGGTAAAATAAGCACTTTTTTTTTTTTTTAAATGCTTACATAACATAGTTCAAACTGATGGACACAAATTTAAATGACATTTTTTTGTTTGGTTAAACTAATCGTTTGTAGGAACAGCTGAAAAGGCAGGGCTTATTGGTTATTTTAGTGTAATGAAAGAATGTAAATAGGAGGCACTATGAAAAATCACTGATGGGGGTTAAAAAAAAAATGACCTGATAATATAACCATGTTTACCTATTCACTAGGTGATTCTTTTCATATGATGTCATGTCAGGTAAATAAAAAGGTGAAACCATCTTTAACTTTTCCTTATGTAGTTGTAGAATTAATCCGAAGAATTAAAATCGTTGCTTTACTACCAAAGAATAAATTCAACTATAAAACACTATATTTCATCTGTGAATGGGGAAGAATATATCTAAGAGGAAAACAAGCAACCAGCAATACTCTTGGTGGCAAACGGTCAAGTAGTTTTCTGATTAGTAAGTTGAATTTATCTTTGTTGCGCTTTAGAATTCATCTGATATGAGGAATTGCAACAACTTTCATAATTTTGTATGAAATAGTGAAAATTTCAGCTCCTGTTAAGTAAGCATTTATCTGGATTCTATCTATAAATGTCCAGTAACTGAATACTTTTTGGAGGAGGGAGGGCATACTACTTTCAGGAAAAGACAAATGATAAAGTAATCTTTTTATTAGGATTTTTAAAGAAGTAACTTTCAGGTTCAGTATAAATATATCTGAATCTGTTGTGCCTTTCATAGTTACTGTACTTCCCAGGATTAATTACAGTTCATGATCTTGGTGCTAGAGCATTATTTGATCCTGAAAGACCTAGACTTGTAAATCAGCTTTAAATTGATATATATTATTTTAGTGTTAAGTGAATTGCATGACCTCCAGCCTTTTCAGACTTGTCAATTCAATTATAGGTGAGTCATTAGTTAATGACAATGTTGAGATAGCTGAAACACCCTTTTCATACCCATTCCTGACCCTTGGGAGCATAGTTATTTTCAAGGAACCAGGATAAAGACCATGTTATAAATAGGATTACAGTGTTCTCACCAGTGTGACCAGTATGGGAAAAACCATTTAACTCATGATACCTGGTTCCATTTGTCTAACGTCAGGGCATTTAATACAAGTGAGAGACTTACTAAAATCTTTAAAGACAAAAGATATTGAGAGATGGGCAGATAATGGGCAAAGATTAGAAATCTTAAATGTCTGATGAGGGCTGTCTCTGAGTATCAGTTTGAAATCAGAATCTGCTCTGCCATGGACTGATTTTACTTTTTAACTGTGTATTTTTGATCCACTTCTAAACCTCTCTCAGTTTGGATTTCCTGATTTTATTATAAAGAGGAAACGTCTCATCCATGCCTTTTTTTTTTTTCCCCCTGCCAAACGGTTGTCCAAGGAATTAATGAGTCAGTGTATTGAAAAGTGTTTGGTAAAGACTTAAACTCCATAGTCCCTTATATTCCAGAATAGCTGTTCCTGTTACATTATTTTGCACATTTTTTAGAGACCTCCAAATTGCATGTGGACAGTTTGAAAAAGAATTTATTTTTCTCTTTTTGATGAGTAAATAAAGCTTAAAGCTTCACATTGTTGTGTTCATTTTCTCCTTATTCTGAACGAATAGTTGATTTGTGACCTCTCAAAAATTGTTCTGTACATAAGTCATCCCAGCTCCATGTTTTGGGCAAGTTTTTCCTTAGCTGTAGCTGATAGCTGGCTAGCATTGCTGACGTGGACATGACAGTCTGTTTGATTTGGGGTTTTCTTGAGATCAAGGGGAAAAATGCAGTCTTTTAGAGGAACTTTCAATACTGAATGATAGAGGCATAAGGCTTTAGTCATTGTATATTATCCAAGTAGGCCTATTATTTGAGCTTCCAGTAATTACAGCTGAGAATGGGGGGAAAAGAATATTTTCAGGTCCAGGGAGCTTTGCACCTTACCTGTGTTTCCATTTTAGAAGTCGTAATTGCCATTTTTTCACATTAATGAGGTTAATCCGTTAAATGAGAGTTTTTTGGTAAAAGACATTTTCAGGCAAACCTTATTTCTCATCCTGTGGCTGTTGGGAAAATGCCCAAGTGCTTGAGGAGAAGCTTTATTCTTTAGTTTACTTTGAATATAGAGAGATAGATATATCTATACATATACAGATGTACACACACATATATGTAGTATAGGTATATATATATATATACTTTATATATAAATAGTATATATATACTAAATACATCTATACATATACAGATACACACATATAAATAATATAGGTATATATATATACACTACTTATACATAAATAGTATATATATACTATACACTTACATATATGTACATGTATGTGTCTGTGTACACACACACACCTTTTTTTGCCACCAACTGTGGCGCAGTCGGTTAAGCATGTAACTCTTGGTTTTAGCTCAGGTCAAGATCTTAGGAGTCTTGACATCAAGCCCCACATGAGGCTCTGTGGTCCGTGACTAGTCTGCTCAAGTGTTTCTTTCCTTCTCCAGACCTCCGCACACTCTGGCAGGCTCGCTCTCTCTGCCAAACAAATAAATAAATAAAAGAATATGAGGTATGGTATGATGTTATGTGCTTCAGCAAGGCAGAAAGTACTTGCATTGTCATTAGACAGGCAGGTCTCTGTACAAGTCAAGCACAGGCCCGCTGGGCAGACGACCCGATGCTACTTTGGGGCTTCGCAAGGTAGAGCTCAGGAGAGGCTTGTCCCTACTCAGGAGCTATCTGGAGGGGAATTGTTGATGGTGCAGTTTTACCGTCTAGGATCGGTCTCTGTGGACCAAAAAGATGGGGTGTTGGCGAGGGCATGGGGGACAGGAAGTTTTTTAGGCCAGATGTAAATCAGCTAAGGTAGTGTGGGGGTGTTTCTCATTTTGAAAGTGGATCCATCTTTGAATCTTTTCTATTTGCCCCTACTCGAGATACGCAAGTCTAGCATTCTGTAACTCCTAGATTGTAATTTTCAGTGTCCTTGGCTGATGAGATGCCCTTGTTGGCAGTGCTCACTGTTGTTTCAGGCTCGGCTCCTAATGTTTTGTTTCTTTGATATCTTGACACTGCTTGTCAGTTTTAAATAACTGGAGGGAGAAGGTTTTAGTGAGATGGTATTTAATTTTATTTCATTCACTTACTTAGTGCCTCAGAAAGCATTTCTTGAGTTCTAGACTAGATTCTTTGTTAATGGGATATTCTACTCTATTCTGACTTTTTTGGGACAAATACAAAGCATTTATTAACTTACAGGGTATTTTGTTTGTATTTTTGGAATGTTGTGTAGAGAACGGTGTCTGCCACCAAACTCCTAGGGCAGAATGGTGGCAACTTCAACTCTTTAATCCTTTCTGAAATTTGAGAAGTGTTAAAATTGCAGCACTTACAAGCTATGTTTAAAACTAAATTTATATTCGAATTTAAGTTTTCTGATACATCCTCCTTTTAACTCTGGAAGTTGAAGATTTCTATAAAGGCAACCAATCAGAAAAGTTTACTTGAACTAAGTTAGTTTGATACCAACTCATGGTCTTCAATTATGAAGAGCTTTCTGTTGAAATAACTATCTAGAAAATTGTCTTCATATATGAGCAAATGTAAATTTGAGAATAATTGAAGCCTCTGAAATCCCAGGAAAGAGCGTGATTTAATTTATTCCTAAGGGACTTAGCTTCTCTGTAACTGGTGAAAGAGGGGTCTTTATTAAAAATAACTCCATTGTTCTTGATGTAACTAATTAGGAATTTGCAATTATCCAGGCAAGCCTAGGATAAAGTTTGGTTTCCTATTCTCTATGAAAAGGTTTTACTGTTAACAGAAGTTTAAATAGATCATAAGAGGAAATATTTTCCAAATTAGGAGAACAAACTATTTTTAAGCACTTTGGAAAAATCAGTTGTAAAAACAGTGTAAAACTGCAATAGGGGTTGAAGCTGGTTCTCCTGGGGGTGTGTTCAATAGAGATGCAAGAGCCCTTGGCATTGTTGATTAACTCAATGCTATCCCTTGCTAGGAACAGTTTACTAGCAAAAGTTAGAACTATATTTTTGTATGCAGAGTAAAGCACAACAACAAGCAAATATCTTTCACACCTTACCCCACCAGTAGACTTCAGTTATGTCTGTTTATTTGTTTTGGAGTTTTTCTGTTGACATTTGCTTCGCTACTTGTTAATTTCTTTTATCACCTGTAAGCACTTGATGGCAGATGGGTGAGAGCAGGTGTTAAAAGTTTAAGAATATCATTATTACTTTTAGTTGCCTATCTCCCCTTCCTAGCCATTTGGGCAAACTTGTGGAAAGTCCTGTGTGTAGTATTTAAATAAGCCCATTAACGCACCCTCCTCCTCTGCTTTTACTAAAGCAGGACCTTCCTGGGCAGCTGAAAGAACTGACTGGTAAGGAGAGTAAATTTCTTTAAAAATACTTCGGTATACTTATATCCAGTTACTCAGACAATGAAGTTTTCTAGTATATGACTTTTTAGGGGTCAGTTTTTACAGTACAAGTTTTATGTGTGGGATACTTCATATATTTTTAGGATATTATGCTTCCTTTTATATTTTGGTGTTTTGTTTTTTTTTTCTTTTAAGTGTCTCTTCCATTGTTTTAAGTTGTTTAGGAGGACAATACTATCTTTAGATCTTGCTTTTTCTGGTTTTTCTTTTGCGTTTTTCTCTTGTCTCAAAAATAATTCCATTTTAGAGTAATAGAGTTAAACATTATTCTGAATTAGTGAATCAGAAAAGACTTGAAAGTACATTGACTTGGAACCCTACCGTATTGCTGTTGAGCACATAAAAGGTAGAGCTGCATGGAAAACGGTTTTGTGGTTTCTCAAAAAAATGAATATAGAATTACCTAGCAACTCCATTCTTATGTGTGTTCCCAAAATAAAAGTAGTGACTCCGATTGATACTTGAACACCAGTGTTTATAGCAGCGGTGTTTATAATATCTTAAAGGCGGAAATAACCCAAGCGTCCATTCACAGATGAATGGATAAACCAAGTGCAGTATATACTTAAAATGGAATATTATTCAGCCATAAAAAGGATTGGAATTCCTCTACAGGGTACAAAATACATGAACCTTGAAAACATGCTGAATGAGAAAAGCCAGACACAAAAGGACAAATGCTATGAGTTTCTACTTACATGAGGTACCTAGAAGAGATAAATTCATAGGCACAAAGTAGAATAGAGATTACCAGGGCTAGGGGAAGGGGAATAGGAGTTCCTGTTTAGTGGATATAGAGATTCTGTTTGGGATAAGGAAGTTTTAGAAAGACTCATGGTGATGGTTGTGTAACATTGTGAATGTACTTAATGCCACTGAAATTGTATGCTTAAAGATGGTCAAAATGATAAATGTGTTGTTATGTATATTTTGCCATAATAAAAAGCAAGAAAAGATATTGAAGGTTTATTCCACACCATCTCCATTTGTCTCTAGTTGCTCGGCCTTGGTCTACCTCCTTACTCCTTACTGCTGTTGTTTTTTTGTCTGTTTTTCTTTCCTCCTCCTCCTCTTGCATTCTTTTTTTTTTTTCTTTTTAAGGATTTTATTTATTTAGGATGGAGATCATGACCCAAGCCGAAGGCAGAGGCCTAACCCACTGAGCCACCCAGGCACCCTGCAGAGTGCTCTTCATTAATTTTTGCCTACTCCAAAGAAAAGAATGTCCTATTCCATTTTTGCATACCCTCATTACGTTCCAGAGCCTCCTCTTAGGTCATTTGTAGTTTTCTTTAAATTCTTTTAGGACTGGGGCGCCTGGGTGTCTTGGTGGGTTAGGGCTTCTGCCTTCAGCTCGGGTCATGATCTCGGGGTCCTGGGATCGAGCCCCACATCAGGCTCTCTGCTCGGCAGGGAGCCTGCTTCCCCCTCTCTCTCTGCCTGCCTCTCTGCCTACTTGTGATCTCTCTCTGTCAAATAAATAAATAAAATACTTAAAAAAAAATAAATTCTTCTAGGACTTTATCTGTGCTTTGGAGACCATTTGTCCTTTTTGGTGTCTTATTTTGGTGTCTTGAATGTGGGAGTGATAACTGATTTAGGGTCTTTCATGGTGAGTGCATAGTAAATGTCCCCTGGGTGGTCAGATAGATGGATTCCAAGCTGGAATGTGCCATTTACACGTCATGCCTTTCCTCAGGTGCTCTGTCAGTATTTCTTCTACTGAAGTTGACCTTTTTGAAACATGGGCCATATTGTGGACATTTTTATTTCCAGCAGTGTTCCTGAGTTTTTTTTTTTTTTTTTTTCCTCATAGTAGGCATCTAATAAATATTTAAACAAAGTAAAACAAAGGCATGAGTCACCTTCAGTGCAAGTCTGGCTTTGCATTTATTACTATTTTAAAGAAATGAAAGGGGCACGTGGCTGGCCCAGACAGTAGAGCATGCAACTCTTAATTTTGGGGTCGTGAGTTCAAGCCCCATGTTGGGTGCAGAGTTTACTTAAAAAAAGAAAGGAAAAAAAGAAAAAAAAACCTGAAAGTTTTCCAGAGAATAAATGGGCTTTTTCATGTCTGTGTCAGGTTCCTCATTGATTTTAAAAGTTTTAACAAATAGCTTCTATTTTTATTCCCTAAAAATGTGGTCCTCGATTATATATATTTTGCATATCCATTGGACTCAGTTTGGGAATTAATAGGTAAAAATATGAAAAAGATAACTTTTTAGAGATTGTGGTAGTTCCAAGTCATCCTTTTATAGGAAAATTCTAGATAGGTGACATGAAGGGATAGAAATAAACCAAAATATGCCTTGTTGAGGTATCGGGGGGTCCATCTGAGAGAGGGGATTCTGCGAGACTAGTGGCCAGAGTGTTTGGTGTAAAACTAAGACACGGAAAAAGAGTCAAAGAGCATATCATGAAAACCTGAGGAGCATGACCTCAGCTATTTGAAGGTAAGGAGTTTTACCTTATTCAGAAGGTGGAGTTAAAGTGTGTTGAAAGTCGAGTCTCGTGGAGCATTATAGCGTGAGTGGGATGGAGGGTGCAAGGGGCTCTTATTCATTGTGGTCCGGGGTGTCATCTGGGAGTCTTTATTTTATCAGGTGTTTCAGGTAAATGATATGATCAGGCAAGTCTGGGAAATTGACCTTCTTGACCAGTGGCTGACGAGAAGTTGTGGAAGGAGTGCTTAGGAGACCAGAAGGACTCTAGTTCAGAATCAGGGCAGAATTGAAGGGTCTGGACTTAAAATGGTTTTATCATCCTATTCTTCAGGGCAAAACGATCACCTGCTCTTGGCAGTTTTATATGGAAAGGAGTTCAGGACACTTGTCATTTGTGCGCCAAACTTAGAAACACTCTGTGGCCACAAAAAAGATGTAAAACGTAGTAAGTGACCAGTAACTGTCAAGCACCTACCACACACCAGCCATATTCATAAACCTAAACAGGAAGGTAGGTGTTGTTTTCTGTTTTTCTGTATGTTTCCAGTATCTGCAGCAGAAGCTGGTAGGTACCAGGTGCCCTATAAATGTTAGGTGAATCAAAGATTAGAAAGGCATAGAAGGTTCACAGTATCACCTAGACTGTTGCCAGAACTTTTCAGCTGCATCACTGCTCTTCAGTGGTTCCCATGAAATACCTTATTTGTATATCCAGACTTGGAGAAGTGTTGTGCTCCCAGGTGACTAGCTGGATTCTAAGGCTAAGTATTAGTTGATGACCTTCCATGTGCTCAACCTGTTGCCCAGAAACCTAAAATTTATTTTTAAAACGATAATAAGGGGCACATGGGTGACTCAGTTGGGCAAGACTCAGGTTATGATTCTGGGGTCCTGGGATCGAGCCCCACATGGGCTCCTTGCTCAGCGGAGAGCCGACTTATCCCCCACTTCTCTCCCCTGCTTCTCCCCCCCCCCCCGCCCGTTTCTATCTCAATCTCTGTCTCTTTCTCTCTCTCGAGTAAATAAAATCTCAAAAAAAAAAAAAAAAAAACCCAACCCAATAATAATATTCTGGACATTTCCCAAGAGATTTTTCCTAGATTGTTTTCTGTGATAGCGACTTAATCTTGGGATGAGAGAAACCGGATTATAGTGTACTTTGTAGGAATACATAAGAAATTCAATATAGTGAATGGAAAAAATCTAGAGCAGTCGGTTAGGAAATGATAGTGAAGTTTTTACCTTCTTCAGACATTTGAAAAACTAGGTTTAAGAAATCACTGAGTAGCAGTACAGTTTTGTTCATCTTACATCCATCTCCTTGAAGCCTTTCATTTAAGTTAATTTATACAGAGGAAGATCCTGTACTTAAAATTTGCACCTGGAAAAGCAGAGCCTGCCACTGCTGATACTAACCCTTTCTCTCCTTTTAAGGCTAATAGTTTGTGGTGTTTGGGTTGTCCCAGAGGCGACCACAGAGATGGGCCCAGCACAGCAGTGACTAGAGGGAGCCTCTCCTCTGAGCTCAAAGAAGCGGCTCCTGTGGTTAATGAAAGGTGACCTCAGGATTCAGAGGAGCCCTGTTGCTTTCCCAAACGGCCCAGGCTAAACCTGGGGAGCTGGCAACCCTAAATGCTTCCTTTGTTAGAAATCATTTAGTTCTCTACTCCATCTTTAGAAAGTGAGTTCACTGAGGTGAGTTAAGGACAAGGCTCTGAAGTGGGGCCCAGCTTGCTTTTGTTCCCTGTGTGGGGTGGTGTGGACTCGGACTAATGAAGAGGCCGCCCTCAGGCTGTCTTACCTCAAGGTTTCCCGCTGCTTCCCGGAAATGCCCTCTGGGCCCAGAAGGAGCTCTGCCCTGCTCTGGGGGTTGTGTTCCCACCGAACAGGGAAGGCTCTTGGAACCTCCTTTCCTTCTTTCTCTTCTTAGCAGGAGGAAGGCTGTAAATGGGGAAACATGTGAAGAAGTGCTGCTCCAGGCTGGGCTGCCTGAGCGGCCTCCTCTTTGGGGAACTGGGGACTGGGACTCCTTTCGTGCTCTCAGCTTTCAAGGCTTGCTGGGGGCAGGTCCACAGATGCAGATTACCCTGGCTATAACTCACAGGAGGACTTACTTTTAAAAATCTGGGACGCCTGGGTGGCTCAGAGCTAATAAGCATCTGCCCTCAGCTCCAGTGGTGATCCCAGGGTCCGGGGATGGAGCCCGGCATCAGGTTCCTTGGTCAGCTGGGAGCCTGCTTCTCCCTCTTCCTCCTGCTCCCCTTGCTTGTGTGCCCTCCTTCTCTCTCTGACAAATAACTAAATAAAATCTTAAAAAAAAAAAAAATCTGTTGTGTCCCATAAGATGTAAAGAGACCGGTTTCAGGCATTTATTAAAAAAGGAATATGTTAATTTTAGGATTTGGGCGTTTTATTTGCTTATTTTTATTTTAAATTGTTCAGACCCTCTTCAGTCTAACCCTTACACACTTTCACCACCATCACTTGAAGGTGGAAATTTACTTCATTTTGGGTAAGGAATACTACAACTCGCCTGTGTATGTAGACTCATGTTCAAAGAAATTACACAATCAGTAGTTTTAGCCTCTTAGAAAGGAAGTAAGTTTAATTGTTAAAATGCTGTTTTTTTCTTTTCTTTTCTTTTTTTCTTTTTAAAGGAGAAGTATGGAGAAGAGAAAAGAAATGGGTAGCAACTTTTAAGGCTTATATTTTATTTCAGTCTTCAATTAGCAGCGGATATCTCAATTTACTATAAAATTTCTTCACTAATGAAGAAACACAGCTATTTCCAGGTCTATTTACTTTTCCATTTTAATCCTGCTATGTGCTTACTGAGCCATTCCTTTAACTGGATCTTAATGATACCTGTCAGAATCTGAAGATTTTTAAAACCTAACTTTTTTGACTTGGCCATTTGCTTCTTACATTAAATTTAAACATGGAGACAGTGTCCTTTCCTATTTATATTTTGCTTTCTGATTCTCTTCAATTAAGCTCAGTGTTCCCGGGAGTTTGCTTAAACCTATCAGGACATAGTAGTTGATTCAGAAGTGAAAGAATTAAGAATTCAAATAAATTTCATTTCATTTGGGGTAATTTTGGGTTCCAGGTGTTTGCTGTTAACTTGCTAGTTTTGCAGGTTTTCCTTCTTTGCTCTTTGTGAGGAGCCGGGATTGTAGCCTGAGGAGAGGAGGCCAGGGTTTGGGGAAGGACGCAGCACCCACAAAGGTGAGCGAGTTTGTTCCAATTATATTTCATGTGGGATGGCAGGTTTTCCAAATTCTAGTTTCCACTGAGTCATCCATGAGTTCAGGAGAGGGACAGTTTCTAGTCTGCTGTCAGATATTCTGCTTGGCAGATGAACGGAGAAACTTAAAAAAAAAAAAAAAAAAAAAGGTGTTTTTTAACACAGATTGCCGTGTTTGTGTATCTTCAGTAAGTTTCAAGAAATTGATAACATTTTTCATGAAAAAGTGTAGAATGATTTTCTAGAAAGTTTGATTGCAGGTAAGGTAGATTAAAAGGAAACATCTTTTAAAGGAGATCCTTCTTGGAAATTAGTCAGCTGCTGTCTATGAAAGCAGATTTCCATACGATTTTTATATTAGGGCATGGGAAACTACAGATTTAATTTGGGATTAATGTTTTTGGTAATAACCGTCAGTTGTAGTGGAATGACTGAATCCGTGTGCTCTGGAGAAGACCTAAGCTTGAGACTGCACTGTGTGGACTAAGTCTGACTTTGGTTACGTTAATCTCCATGGCTCTTTAAACAGGAATTATTAGGGCTCTCTGGCTTGGAACAGAGCTTTGAACAAGAACTTAGCAAGTGATAGCTGCTATTGTGTTATTTTATTCACTGACTACAGACCAGTGTAACTGTTGGACATACTTCTTAATAGGATGATCATTAGGTAAAAAATGTTCCCAATTATTTTAAGTGTATATGGATATTAACCATCAGTTTTGTCTTGGCCTTGCCGTTGACTCCTTGAGTAACCTTGTATACATGACAGCTTTACCACTGTTCTCTAAAGCTAGACTTTGAGTCTCTGCCTTCCTTAGTAACATAGTAGGGGTAGAAAATGAAGTAATATATGTAAGGAGCCCTTTGGGGGGAAAAAGAAGACTGTCTGAATGTCAAGCAGTACTAGTTATTACAAGTGCAACTTCTACCCATATTTTTCTTCACTCCTGCCCCTGCAAAGAGAGGTTTTCCCTTTTTAAGAAGATCTGTGACAGCTCTGCTTGCTCTCCTAAAGTCTAGGATCAAAGGAGAGTTGTAATAAAGGAAGAGTCCCTCCCTCCAGTCCCCTCTTGCTTTTCTCGTGGATGTTGTTCTAACCGTTTTTAAGAGAGAAGAGCAGGACTTGACATCAGTGGGTGAGACCATGGGGCTCCGGAGACCTGCCTTTCATCTTTGGGTCACCACCTCTGTTCCTCATTTCTGTAATGGCATAAAGCCTCCACTGCAGGTTCAGATGTTGAAGTGTTTCTTGAAATCGTAGCCACTTTTGGATGCTCATTTCTTTAGTGTGACACACAGTGTTTGGTAGAGGTGTCAGTGAATAGAATAATTTTTTCTGCTTTGGCCATTCCTGAACCTCACCAACTTCTTAAAAATTGGAAGCCTAGATCCAAAAGAGAGAAGAAAAACAGAACCGAGTTTTAGCGGGTTGTTTACTGGCAGGGTTTTTCTAGACATAAACACAGTTGAATGGAAAGGATAATAGGGATTGGAGCCTGTCTTGCTCCGTGAGAGTGAATGAGCCAGTGTTAGACTTAACGTTGGAGAAAAAAAAAAATAACCTTCACCTTTATTAGAAAAACAAAAACAAAACCCAGGCAGGCAGTGTAGGCTAACTGGTGAAAATTAAAGGTCAGTTTCTTCAGTGCCCCACCTCAGTGCATGCCTCGGGCCATGTTAATAATGGCAATCCTATTATTTTCTTACAGTAGGCAGGAAATGCTGTCTGCACCCATTAAGATTTGTTTGAGAGGCCCTGGCTGGAAATGAAGAAAATTAAATTTTCTAACTTGCAGGGAGGAAAAAAAAGAAATCACACAATGCAGCATAGACGTTGACTGTTGGGCTGGGAGAAGAACAATGTCATTAAAAAACAAAACAAAACCCCACCTTGATATTCTTAATCTCCATTATAGGGAGGTTTGGCCCTTATCCACATGGAAATCATGAGTAGATGTCTGTAAGTTAGGTGTGTAGAAGACCTTTCTGAGTACTCTCAGAACTGGCACGGTTCTAGACGTCACACTACAGGTTTGCAAACTGCCCCGTTTCTCACATCCCCCACTGGCTGTTGGAAACTTGCTTGAAGGAAGACTTTGTCACAGCTTTTTTTTTTCCCCCCAGAAGATGAATTTGCTTTTCACAGGCATCGTTCATGTTGAGGAAAATCTGTTTATTCATTAGGGCAGTCAGTTACTCTGTGGTCTTAATAACAAGAAGAGAAAGTTGGTATTAGTTAATGTGACAGAGAAAATATGTCAGCCTGTCCCTGCTTATCCTAATCATACTGTCTTTCAGAGTCACACCCGCTCATCTCACAGCTCACTTGATTTCCACTCCTTCTTTTGTGTCTTTGTCTTTGTTTTAGATGATCTTTTAAAAGATGATTTTTTTTTTTTTTGGCAAGTTAATACCCCTCCTCTCTTTTTCTGAACAAGGCAAAAGATCTTTATTGCTATTTTGATGTTTGCTTTATTGGGATGTTCTGTTACAGATTCTCAGTTGGTATATAATTCATTCTTCTGAGACACTGAAAAGCTTTTGGATTTTCCCAGAAATACGTGATGAAAGGAGGATCTTACATTGAAGGGACTTGCTTAAAAATCACAGGAGTAGCCAGTGCTGGAAGAAGCAGATGTTTCAGTCTTTGTGTCTAGAGGAGGTAAAAGAAGTGATTCTGTTTTAATGGATCTTTAGTTCATGTAGAACAGAATGTCTTGTGTTCTGTAGCTGAAGCACCATAACTTAAGGTCATCGTATTGTCGCATTGACTTCATACCCAGAGCTTTTTCTTTGCTTCCTAAGATGATCTATTAGAAAGGATGTTGTAATATCCTTATAGAAGAGAAAAGTGAACCAAGGGATCCTTTGTGAATGTTGTCCTTTCTCTTTGTCTTAATCCCTAAAACTTTTTAGCAGTTTGCTTACAGTGGTGACCCCTTTGCTCCTAATGGTTTGCTTCTGGTTGTCACCAGGCACGACCTACTACTTTTATATGATGTTTATTTTCCTCAT
Source organism: Neogale vison (assembly GCF_020171115.1). NCBI lineage: Eukaryota > Metazoa > Chordata > Mammalia > Carnivora > Mustelidae > Neogale > Neogale vison. The sequence continues at coordinate 96,073,891 of NC_058096.1, forward strand.
TAATTTGTCACTATAATTATGTACAAGAATAAGCAAAGCATATGATTCTTTCATAGTAATTCTAGTATATATAGCTTATCTGTGCTTTGTAAATTACATTTAAGGGTAGCACATGACCTAGAATGTATCTTGGGGACATTTTTTTTTTTTTTTTAAAGATTTTATTTATTTATTTGAGAGAGAGAGACAGTGAGAGAGAGCATGAGCGAGGAGAAGGTCAGAGAGCGAAGCAGACTCCCCATGGAGCTGGGAGCCCGATGTGGGACTCGATCCCGGGACTCCAGGATCACGCCCTGAGCCGAAGGCAGTCGTCCAACCAACTGAGCCACCCAGGCGTCCCTCTTGGGGACATTTTTAAAATCCATATTTGTATTTCATTTGTAAAAGAAATATGGCTTTCTATTAGCTTCTTCCATAATAAGGGTCTCAGGAACCATTGGCTCCCCCAGGTTTTTTTCTGTGTTTTCTTTTTCTTTTTTTTTTTTTTTGACAACTCAAAGATTAGTGCTCCTCAGCGCACCTGCCACTAATTGTACCCTATGGCATGGGGAATTTGAAATTTTAAGGGCTTTGAGAAATTTCACCTGATATTCAGACAGTATTTGGGAGTCAAATGTTTTGATCTGAAAAACTGTTTTCGTGTTTAGGAAATACGTGTGGATTATGTATTATGTATGGGTTATTAACCGACTAGCTGGAATTTGTTGTAGATTGTCTGACTCATTTGTTTGAAATACTTCTGGTGTATTTAAGTTTGTCCAGAAATCAAGACAAAGATACAGCTTAGGTGTTATTGTTTATTTTCCTTAATCAGTAACGCAGTTCGTGTTTTGCCATGGAAAAGTAATCATTGGAAACATTATACCTGATAGCCTATATAAACTTGCTTAACCTTTAGCATAATGATATTTTTTCCAGGATACTAAGCGGATGATTGCATATAAAGATGTTTATCTATAGTTCAGTGAATTCAAGCTTTTAGACAAATAGAAGCCATGTAGCCCTTCTTCCCTAGCGCTTTTCTTTTGAGTGATTTGGTTAGTGAGAATCTTCATTTTGAAATGTTTTAAACCACTTGTGCATCTGATGACCTCTATCTTCCTGCCTTCAGCTTTCGGGAATACGTGTTTGAATTTGCAGGAATGTGAAGATGTAACCAGCTCTTCAGTTCCTGTTTGCTGTGAGAGGTCTTTGTCCTCAACTGGCTGTTGCTTATTAAAAGTTGTTGCGCAATGTGCTTCCATCTTGAAGGGAAGACCCTCGTAATGACCAGTTGACACTTGGTTCTCTGATGTTCTCTTAGGATTCTCATGACTCCGTTTTGCAGTGACCCTCTGAAATAAGTAAAAGTGAAAGATGGTTGGGGCACCTGGGTGGCTCAGGCAGTAGAGCATATGACTTGACCTCAGGGTTGTGAGTTTGTGCCCCCTATTGAGCATAGAGATTACTTAAAAAAATCTTAAAAAAAAAAAAAAAGAAAGACAGTGGATTTTAATTAGAAATGATAAGTTGCTCTCTTCTGTGTCAGTCAGTCCCATTGCTCCGGTCTAGGGGGCTGGTAGGTGTATGTTCACAGTTGTAGGTGGTGGTCAGGTGAGAGCTGGTGTTGGTAGAAGACAGAGGGTAAGGCATATTTATGAGTTGGACCCATGCCCAGGCTTTTTTTGGTGTCCCCTGGATTACGATGCTGATTACCCACTGTGGTGAGAGAAAACCGTAGTGGCCCACATCCTACTTTTCATTTCTCCTTTAGAAGTAGAAGACTGTAGGAACTGTTGGGTAGCATGAACCAGTACCTGAAGCTTAGGGAGCCTTCGGTTCAGTTAGAAGTAGCTAGTCTGTCCAGGTGTGTGGCAAGGAAAGGAGCAGGGAGACTTCTAATTCCTCTTTGTGTTCTCCACTAACAGAAGTTCCTTGAGGGCAGGGACCATGTCTATCTTTTTTCTTTTTTTAAAAAATATTTATTTATTTGAGAGAGAGAGCAAGTGGGCAGAAGGAGGGGCAGAGGGACAAGCAGACTCCCTGCTGAGCGAGGAGCCTGACTCCGGGCCTGATCCCAGGACCCTGAGATCATGACCTGAACTGAAATGATGAAGAGTCACTTGGGTGCACCCCCCCCCTTCTTTTTATACAGTGTCTGGCAAACAGTAAGTATTGAGTAAGTGTTTACTGAGTAAATGACTTAACCACAGCAATACATTGATACTGATACTCCATGTGTTTGAACCAGGAGGAAACTTGCTTGGTATTAATTTTAAAGCTGTGTTCCAATTCTGATTCTTGGAAGTATATGAGATTTTCACTTTAAAATAACTGAGATAGGGGGTGGTTCCTGGGTGGCTCCGTTGGGTTTACATGTCTGGCTTGGCTTGGGTCATGATCTCCGGATCCTGGGATAGAAATGTGGTAGACTCTGGCGGGCTCTGGGCTCACTAGGATTTGGTTTGTTGTGTCGTGAACCCCCCCCCCCCCCCGCCTCATGCTTGCTCTCTCTCAAATAAATAAATACATAAATAAATCCCCAGGTTGCTTTAAAAAAAATAAAATAACTGGGGTGGGGTGCCTGCCTGGCTCAGTTAGTGGAGCTTGTGACTCTTCAGATGGCTGGGTTGTATGTTCGTGCCCCACATGGGGGTGTGGAGAGGACTTAAAAATAACAGCTTTAAAAAATAAAGTTATTGAAATGCCTGAAAATATGTGAAGATCAAAAGATTTTTGGTGTTAGTAATAGTCAAGAATTATTTGTCTTGCAAATAAACCAACTCAAACTAGCTTAAGCAAAAAAAAAAAAAAAAAAAGTTGAATCCGTTGTATAAGAAACAAGGGCAGTGTTCCTGGACCACTTGAGATCATGGAAGCAGTCCTGGAAAGTTGCTGGGAACCATGGTTGCTTTTCTTTCTCTTCTCTCTCTCTCTCCTTCCTTTTTGATTTGATACTTCTTCCTTTGTAAAGTCCATCCTATATGAATGGTCGTGCTTCTGAACTTGTAAAGGTTTATCAGTTTTTATTTTTTCCCTTCCAAAATGGCAGGGTCTGCACATTATGTTTTAATAATGAATTGAAGGTATGGATGGTAGATACATTGTTACAGTGATTTTGAAGCAAATTCTTTTCCAGTGTGTCATTTACAGTCTGTTTGTGGGAGGAAACTTAAGTGAAGAAAGAATGACCACTATTCAATCAAACAATGATATCTATATTTTCCCGTTTCTTGTTTCTTTAAAATGAACTGCAGTCAGACTGGCCAGGTTGATTTCTTCCCTTAAATCCTCTTAGAAACTGTGCCCAGTCCATTAATTGCTTTGTTCAGTGGGCAGGAAGCGGTTATGTTTGTACAAGTTACGCAATCTTGACTAAGTTGGAGCAAAGAATTAAAGAGATCCCTGATCTTTTTTTTACAGAATTAACTTTTCTGGTCCACAAACAACGCATGAAGCATGAACTTGATTACTGGGGGACACTTACCAAAAATCCTGATTTATGTATCAGCATAGCTCCCTGTTTCTGAGAAAAACAGTTGCATGAGATGCTCATGCTGGTACAGAGGTTAAGTTTGTGCAGTTTTACTTCCTTCTTAACAGTTTCTTACGTATGCAAAAAAGATGTCTGAAGCTTGTGAGCTGCTGGCATTACCACGACGAGTCAGGCCCCACTTGCTCCCCCACAAACCCCCTCGCGGGCCGTTTGGAAATTTACTCTTTCTATTCTGTGGTTGGCATGTTCCCCCTCCCCGCCTCTCTGTGTCCAACCCTGTTACTTGCCTCTGGTATCCCAGTCATCTGCTATTTTTCTGCTTCCGGAGAGTGGGATTTTTCTCTCTGTCACTATTTGATGATTCTTTAAGCATTACGATTGATATTTTGCAGTTTGAACAGAGCTGATTTTTTTAAAAAAGATTTTATTTATTTATTTGTCAGAGCGAGAGAGTATGAGCAGAAGGAAAGGCAGGCAGAGGGAGAAGCAGCCTCCTGCTGAGCAGGGAGCCCGATGCAGGATTCGATGCAGGACTCAATCCAGGACCCTGGGATCATGACTTGAGCCAAAGGCAGATGTTTAACCTATTGAGCCCCCCAGGCGTCCCAGAGCTGATTTTATGTATAGTATTTCTAAGTACTTTTCTCATCTGCCCATTCATTTGTTCAGTCATCCTTCGCCCTACTGTCATTTTGATTTCTGTTATTTCCTGAAGCCCATATATCACTGAGAGAAAATACAGTCTTAATTAAGTGAAGAACAGAGATCAAAGTGAGAGGAAAATGAAGGAAGAAGTGAATTTAGGTCGAGTCAGAAGATAGTTTCCTTCTATAAAATACTAGATACTGATCACTCCTTTGAAAGAGGGAGATTTGCTGTATCAGTTGCATGTGAATGTACTCTGTTTAGATCATGAAGGTTTCTCTTGGGAGTGATTTGTTGCCATTCTTATTGGCTTGTATCTTTTGCTTCCTTTCTTCTTTGTTAAATACTTTTGAGGCAAGCCTTAATTTTTGCTATTTTTGTTTCTTCAAATGTTCTGTAGTACGTAGCATTCTCGGTGTTGCTTGCAGTCTATTCTTTGCACTTCACCAGATCACCTGCCTCAGCCCAAAATGTCTTCAAAAAGTCCCACTTTTCCTTACAAGTCTTCCTCTTGTTCAGAATCTTGCAGTTGTCGATGCCCTCTCCTCCTGCTCCATTCCTCCCAGAAGTTGATGGTGGTACTTGCTTGAGCCTGTTAAACCCTTGGGAGGAGGGAAGGTGAGTCCATCGGCATTCACCTCTCTTTTTCCTATGTCAGAGGGGGACAAGGAATCCTCCTCATGCATTCTTGTGCTGAGGATTCCACTCTGCATTTTCTGCTCCAGGATCTGAATTCTCTCACCACCATTCCTGCTTGATAAGATTGCACATCTCCTCTACGGCCATACCACCCTGAACGCGCCCGATCTCGTCTGATCTCGGAAGCTAAGCAGGGTCGGGCCTGGTTAGTACTTGGATGGAAGATTGCACATCTCTTCCTTGTTCTCAGGGACAGAAGGATTCCATTTGGAGTTGGCTCAGGACAGTCAGATACCAGTAATTTGGTAATGATTACTTGACACTTTGAAGGCAGACACACAAAATAGCTTCTTTATGAAGTGAGCTGGGTGAAATCAGGGTGGGATGATCTCGAATGAGTTTTCCAGCTCTCTTAACTCTGAATCTGTGAATTCATCCTCAAGGAAGAGTTTGTTCATCAGAAGAGTGAGACCTGTAATTGCCTCTTTTCTACTTACTTGTGGTCTATCTGCAGTTTAATTTTGTGAGCTTTGTTTAGCAACTTTCCTCATCTGTAAAACTCCTTACAACTTCTCTCTGTAAGAAACAGCCTGCTGCCAGACATATTTTCAGATTGTTCAGTTTTAAACTGTTTTTCTTAAAGGATAAGCTAGTTTCCCAGTGGAAGGTGTGACTTTTGAGATAACTGCCATGTCTTTGAAATCTGGAAAGAAATATTTGCAGGAAGTCCCTATCCATTGCCAGTCAATGTCTTTCTGCTTAGAACACTCCTGGGGTGGATTACCAAATTTAAGCCTTTGAACTTTCATGTTACTCTTATTCTGAGCATGTTACGTGAAATTGGTCTCGAACTTTTCATGTTCTTGGCGGAGATGTTGAAAAGCTCCATATCCTTTCATCATTATTGTATGTACCTGGCATGTCGTAGGCTCTCCATTTGGTTCATTGGATGATTGAAGAAAGTGATCCTGCTCTTTGGTCAACAGGGTTGAAGAAGAAGTCTGCATTAACTTTACAGATACCATTGAGCTTGGATTCACCCCTGTTTCCCTGTGTATTACGTGATCCCACGATTATTGCAATCTTACCGACGTCTCCATCACTGCAGGGGACAGACTCGAAGTATCAAGTAGATTTCCATGGGCCATTTCTGGAGAACTGAAATATTGACACACTTAGGTTTCTTTCTAGTTTAGAGCTGGCTCTTCTTAGTGAAACTTTCAGAAGGTCCTACTTCCTGCCTCTGAGATAGGGTGATAGCATCACACCCTAAAAATGCCGCCTTGTTCAGAAGTGACATGATCGCTTTTCAGTTTGGAATATTGGTAAGCGGGCAGATTTATGTGGAAGCACTTTGTTTTTACTATATGTGTAAAACTCCAGGGAACACTGACTAGGATATGAGGTGCTCCCTTCTGGCTGTGCATTAGCAACGTGGCAGTTACTGATCTGTCATTTACTTTGAAAAGGAATTGCGAAGTTTTGGCCTCATGCCTGGAGTAGCTCCAGATGGTCAAAAAAGATTTTTGTACTGAAGTCAAAGAGTATATTGCAGTGATAGAATTGGGCTTGTCATGTTTATATGAGAACATTGACTTCTTACTTTATTCCTCAAGTTTTTATTTAATTTTTTTCCCCCCTGAGGAGGTGAGTGGAATTTGGAATCTTAATATCTGGAATGCATTTGTTCTTCGGGATAGTGATTTAGAAGGAGGTTTGTGGTCTATACACTTGCTTTTGTGAACCTCAGTACCCCCTGATATTTAGTATTTACAAAGGGTGCATGAAGAGTTGGCATGTAGAGATCTACTGAGACCATTCTAGCTGATTGGGAAACGTGGGTCAGAAGCTTCATTTGGGTCGTTTGCGCTTATGTGATAAGCTGGCTGTTAGCCCACAACTGTTGTTTAGCGGCTTTCCTTAGTCGTTTGGCCCATCTCTGAAGGGAGCTGGTGTTACTTCATATCTTCTCATGTTTCTCCATGATTCTGTGGCTGATAGGGTCACAGGGAAGTATAAGTGTTCCAGTGTGGGTGGGAGGTGAGACCTGGGGAGCAGGGGAGAAGTCACGGTACTGGCCAACACTTCCCAAGCTTCGCTCTTCTGGGCCCTAGAGCTTTGGTTCCACACATGACCTTAATTCTGTACCTTCATGTCAGTCCTGGAAGGGGAATGATGTGATTCCTCTTTCCCAGATGAGAAAGCTGAGATTCAGAGAGAGAGTAATCTGTGCAAGGTAATAACCAGATAATTCTCTTTTGCTTTCTATACAGTTTTGGAGACATTTCCTTTCAGGTTAGAGGTGACCCTGGGTTTCAGGAAATAAAGCTCATTTTCCTCTGGGAAACCTGGAGCTTGCTGAAGCTGAGCCTTTTAGTAAAGCCTGGTCACAGGGCTCAGATTAGGACCTAAGCCTGCAGTCAGGTTGCTGCTCCCACAGTGTTTTCGGTTACTCTTGTGGTTATTCGGTAACTCAGTGAGTCTGAGAACGCCAACAAAATTTCTGTCTTCGAAGAAAATGCGACCCGTGGGGAATTGACAGTTCGATGCATTCCACACAAAGGAGTTTCGATCTCTTGAGATGAATGTATGTAAGTTGAGAACAATGAGGACAAATCTAGAATTTTGATTGTTGTCCTCTCCTTTGATTGGCCAGGTGTTTGACAGAGGTTGCCCTTTTGAAGCCCTTGTGTGGAGAGACAGTCGGCAAGCCCGAGGTCTGCCTCAGCGGGCTTGTGCCCGCTCGCCCTTTTCTGACTATTGCTCCTCCCGAGTCCCTGCTTGGCATGGGCTAGTTTCTAAATTGGTGCTTTTCTCTGCAGACCTGAGACCTGGTTAGCTGTTTTTCCCCCCTCTGATTCAGTCTTCCACGAGCGTCCAGAATTATCCTCTAGGTGGTTACTCTGCTTCTCAGTTTTGTCTTTATAAATCTGCCATGTAGGTACTGTTTCGGCAGTATTATTTTTCTTTCTGTGCTGTGGCACTGAGTGCTTTTGGGATTGGGTCCTAAACTGCAGGAACACCTTATTCTAGTTGATGGCGCTTTTTGAAGTGGTGCTACCTTTTTGATGAGAAGGATCAAAGTGGAGTGGAGCTGGCTTAGTGTGGCTCAGTGTAAATCTGATCACAAAGGCTTTGCCACATTCACAAAGGCCCAGATTGGGGCTTTCCTTTTCGTTGCTGTTACTTTATTATTGCAATTAATGAATGGCACACCAGTGCTATTATTTTATAAAAGATCATAAAATAAAGGTATATTTTCTTAGTGTTAAAAAAAAAAACTACCATGAGACCTAGGGCTACAGTTACATCAGGAATTTTTGATCTGAAACAGTCTCGGGTGGGGTTTTGGTGCAGTCTCTTGGTATCAGGGGAGCAGAGTGTCATCACCCTTAAAAAGAGTATTACTTGAGGCCTATTAAGAGTCTGTAGGAGACTGTTGCTCCGTCGTGGCTTGTGGTCTAGGAGGTAGTCCTATAGAACAAGTTCTTTCAGAGCCCTTGGGAAACCAATAGTCTTCCCTACTGCTTAGCCTCATGACTTATTAAATACACTTTAAGGGGTTTCCCCCTCCTGTTTGTTTTGAAGAGACTTCCTCTGAGAATGAATAGCAAAATACTTGTTTTTAGGTGTCCTCCCCTCCCCCCACCCCAGAGGATGTGGTATTGTCACTGTTTCAGGTTGTGTGTTGTGGTATTACCCAAAGGCTCCTGAGCGTGGGCAGCGTTCAGGGCATCTCCTTCCTTCGCCTCTGTGCCCACGTGCTCCCCGGGTATCCCTCAGCCTCTCGCTCAGGAATCTTGCCTGTGTGCCGTTGCCTGGAGCACTTCCTCCACTCATTGGCCCTTCAGTCGTAGGGTGATCCCCTGGATTTTAATCCACATTTCAGAATGCTCAGGCCCATCCGAGTGGAGCCCACGTTACAACCCCCACAGCTCTTTCCAGGGGCTTCTGTTCTGCCTTTCCTGCTGCTATCATTACCTATCTGTTCTTTCCCTCCCCGAACTCAGATTCTGGGCTCTTCTGGAGGAATTGTAGGCTCACCCTTAAGGTCTCTGGTGTCAGAGCTGATGCCATGCCGACCAACTAAGGAAGAGCGTGAAAGAAGAAGATAAGAAATTCATGGTTGGCTATCCTGAGCCTGGCTCCCCGTACTCTCAGTGCGCAGGCCCTCTTTTCCCTCAAGCATTTTGTTCCCTCAAGCACTTTACTTGAAGGAGTGTGTGTGGTTCTCTCCTTCAAACCACTGAGCAGATATTTGGGCCAGATTGTTTTCTGAGGAGTCCTTATTTATAGCAAGAATAAAAACGGTTTGTGGGCAATTTAATAGTAATGATAATAATCAACACAGACGGAGTCCTTGGTACATGCTGGACCCTGCTTTATGTGCATTTTTTTTTTTTTTTTTTTAACTCATCTGCACAGCTTTGAAGGTAGGTACCTTATCCTCTCTGTTCTGTAAATGAGCTAGCTGGGGCACTGAGAGGGCTGGCAAGCTGTGGAGTCATGGTTTGAAGGCAGTTGTGATTTTTAGGTAAGTTCTTAGTATTGGGTAAGAGAGGGCCTAATAACATCCTCTCCCGAAACTCCATATTCCTCTTGAACTCTTTTCTGTGTTACATACTGTGTTGCTTGTGAAGTCACCTGGGTCAGCTTCTTGTGTTTTTGCTGAGAAACATCATTGTCCACTTCCTTGACCTGGTAACTGCCTGTTGATGGCCTGTTAGAGAAGGTAAGCACAGTTAAGCCTCCAGAGATGGCCTAGTTAGTCTAGTTTTGCATCTCTTAATGAGCTTCAATCAGAATTTCTTTGGTATTTATTTATTCATTCTGCTTTGGTAAGCAAAATGTTTTGTAAAATGTTTGCTGGCTTTTGTGAAGCCCAAGTGAGCAAATACAGAGTTAACACTACTAGGCAGAGGTTGAGCTCCTCAAAGAGTTAGTCTTAGAAGTTATTGTCGAGCGCCTTTGACCTAGGTGGCCGGCTTTCAGTTCCTGAGCCCTTCAGAACCCCCTTTCCGTTCACCACTCAGAGTACCGGGATGCCTCACCTGCTGGCACTGAGTAGAAGCTAGATGCTGGCTGGATGGCTCATGTTTCTTCATCCCTGGGAAGGAGTTGTGGAATCTGGCTAACAATTCCATTTCATCCTCTTTATTGAATTGGCCCTTTTTTCCCTTTCCATTCTAAGTAGGGGAATAGTTTGAAACCATCTTTGGAGGGGCCACTAAAGTTATTCGCAAGCTGATGGCCTTCTATTCAAACAGTACTTGCAAAGCCCTTTTCTATGTATTCTTTATTGTGTCCTTTTCACAGGACCCTGGGAAGTTAACAAAGTGAGGATTGTCCCAGTTCACAGATAGGAAAACCCAACATGAGAAGGCATGCTGCTATTCCTAGGGATGCCTCAGCAAATAAAGGGACGAATCAGGCAGTAATTCTGATAGCAGTTTCTGATTCTAGATCCCCACTCTCGCTTCCCAGTGCATTGTATTATCTCAAAAGTAAGAACCTCTCACTGAAAATCCATAGGTGCGTAGATTCTGCACTTTTAATGATAAGAACATGGAAATATTTTTCTGTGCTAACATTTTCCCAGGCTGTTAGTAGAATATTTTGACATCTTTATAAATGATGAATAGAGTTAGAAATCACTTAGGTTACCATAATTTTGTGTTTTTTTTTTTTTAGATGTTTAAATATTAAACTGGGATCCATCAAAAGAATGCAGCCAATTGATAGCCTAAAAAAAAAAAAAAGAGCACATCTTGAGTCAGGAATTATGATATTAAAAGAAGGCCCTTGGCTATTTCTGGAGTATGTTGGCTGATCTGCCTTGTGGTTTTCTTTCTCTGGAATTGGTGAAGAAAGAGACAAACAAAATCCAAAACCAAATCACATGAAAGAATTAACACTACTTTGGGCATACAGTTGTTTGGGATAATCATAAATTCTGTTGCCCATAGTGGCTGACAAGGGGGGAAATAGGAGAATTGTAGCCCTTGGGTGTTGACCATGGACCGAATGAACATGTGTCAGGACTTTTAGCCTTCACTTTTACTTGAAGCAAAAGAACCTTAGAGTTAGGTGACTTGGGTTTTTGTAGGTTGCAGTTATGAAAAATTACAAACATATGCAAATTAGAGAATAGTAGTGGGTCCCCGTGTTCTTGTCTTGATCTCCACAACTAGCACCTCATGGTCAGTCTGGTTTCACTTTATCCCTGTCCCTTCCCCACTTCCTGCAGTAACATTTTGAAGCGAATCCCAGACCTCTTATCACTTAATCTTTACATATTTCAGTATTTTTTTCAGATAAGGTCTTTCCAAAGTTTATTTTCTTATTTAGAAAAGTTTTACAAATGAAACCTTGGAATTTTTGCTGTATAAATTTGTGGTTGAGATTATGCAATTTCTAACTGATCAGCACTTTTCAGATTTTTGGCTGACTGTTTCTGAAACAGGGAATAATTATTCATGGTAACAAACAAATGTGTGTCTTGGTGGTGCTAAAAATTAGCTTATTTTTCAGACTTAACTTTTGTTCTTATTGAAAATTAAGATGTTTTGTAAACTTTTAAACTGTTGTGTAGCACCATTCATGTTCTTCCTGTTTCGTGTGTTTTCAGTCTTTGTATTTCCCAGCTATTTCGAACAGCCTTAATAGGGTACCTTAAGCTTATGCAAACATTTAGGCTCTAATGGTAAGGAATTTTCAGTAAGTTGGGTATAACTTTAGTAGTGGGTTTCCATTCAGGGACTGTTTGCTAATTGCAGGTGCTTATTAAGGAGAATTTTCAGGTTTTATAGAATAAGTAAATGGGTTTATGGGCCTTATTTATATGTGTATGTATGTATTTTAAAATGTTTATATGCAATGAATTTAATTGAAGTTGGGAAAATAACCTGGTTTATGTATGATCAATTAATTGGTTCATTAAAATTTTAATTTTATGGTACATAGTAAAGAATCAAAAATCAATCTTTATTCTTTGTAGGTGAGGAGCTTACTTTCTGAATTGTAGCCAAACTTAAAAGGCACTGTTTTGGCTAATGATTCTTACCTTTTCGCTTAAATGTCCCAAGACAGCATGGAGACTGTTACAGGCAATCACACATATTAAAAAGAACAAAGTGCTCATTAACTAGAAAGAACCATGAGCATTTTTAAGGCTCTGAAGCATACTGTCAGGCTTAATAATAACAGCAAATATTAGTTTAGTACTTGGTGTTCTGAGCACTGAACTAACTCATTTAATTGCTCTCATAGTCCTGTAAGGATGTAGATGCTGTAATGATCTTTATTATAATGCTTTATAGAAAGGAACTGAGGCACAGGGATGGTAGTAAGCTCTAGTCCCAAGCCCAGTTAGTAAGTTGTCAGGCAGAATTCAGCAGTTCCTCCACAGTGTAGGCTCCCAAAAGCTCTGCTAGAGAACCTCCCTTGGTTTATAAGGTGAAATACTAAGAGTTCATAGGCCTTGCATTTTTGTCAGTGAGAACATGTCATTTTAGTGCACTGCTGTCCAGTGGAATTTTCCAAAATGATGGAGATATCCTGTCTGCATTATTCAGGAGGATGAACACTAATTGCCTTGAACACTTGAAATATGGCTAATGTGACTGAGGGGTGACATAAAATTCTGTTTAATTTTAATAGCCACATGTAGCTGGAGTGACTTCAGTATTGGACATAGAAGTTTTAGTGTCCAAGAGACCGGGCAGGAATTTATAGTTTGAGTTTTCCTGGGGAAATGACAGCTTCTTGACGTCTTATGATTCAGTACCTTGACCCCACTAGGGTAGTCGGTGATAGTATCATTAAATAGTGATGATTTTAATGAGTGAAACTGTTTTTACAAATCAGATAATTGAAAGCTTCAAACCGTAATAACTAACAAGCCTATCCTGTTTGATAGCTATCATAAGACATGGTCGGCCTACCACATCTGGAGGCATCCTCTTGTTAATTCCTCTGTAGCCAAGCAAAAATCGCTTGGGCGGTCCCTTATGCTTTTCAGCCTGGGAGAGGGGTTCTTGTCTGTTAAGAGTCCAGCTCCTTGGTCAAGCTTAACATCAAGGAATGGTGATAAGATAGTAAAATGGACTTTGTGGGCCCAAGTCAGCTCTTAGGAAGCAAGTGTTGAGCTTTTCATCTTTCTCCTACAGCTGAATTGTGTTGACAGAGCTTCCATCTATGGAAATACAATGAGAAAACTCCTCGGTAATGAAGCCAGGTTTCATTTCAAATGAGACCACATAAACTATGGTATTGATGCCTCCTATAATGTGCTTTCATCTGAGTCTTTATGAGGCACTTACACCTAATTATTTTAAGCTTTTCTTTATGTTGATGAAAAGGGCCCAGAGTGGTTTTTTCCAGCAGCAGCGGTGGGGATCTGAAATGCGGGCCAGCAGAGCCTCCAGATGGTGGCGGGTTTTGGACCTTAGCCACTCAGCAGACGTAATTAAACATGTCTGCAGTTCTGAAACAGACCTTTTCTTTGTTTATGGGATTGAACTGTTATCATTAGCCTTGAAGTGGAGGACTTGAAGTACTATGGCCAGGTGCTCTTTCTCAGCTACTGTGTTAAGTACTGGGTCTGGAACTCTGCTTTGAAAGGTCTGTATGGAGAAGTTTCCGCAAACATTTGGGAGTTAGGATGGCTGTGGGGTGTTTTCAACAAGTCTTGTTCGCTCGCTTCTTATTTGTGATTCTCAGACGTAGCCTAGTCAGGATTGGATGTGAAAGTGGATTGGGATTGCAGGTGAGGATGGTGGAAGCTCAGTGAAATCAGCGAAATCAGCTGTGTTCCTCGCTATATTATAATAAAGATCATTACAGCATCTAGCTTCTGATTGAAGTGGAGCGGATCATTCAGTTACTGTGGACATGCACTTCTCCACTTGGTCAGACTTCTTCAGGGAAGGGAAACCACTTATCATGAGAGAGTGATTGGGCTTCTTGAAAAGAGAACTACAGTTTATTTGTGGAAAGAAGGAGAGCTGTGAGGAGTGAGTTCCCCATGTTTAATCTGACCACCCCACTGCTGGTAAAGTCTCCATTTACACCTTTAATCAGGACTTAAGAAGCAGGTGAGCATATTTAAAGACATTTGGGACGTGTTTTGCTCATGCAGGTCACTGTATGGTATGTTCTGTAGCTAGCTCCTGCTTTCCTGAAGCTTTAGAACTAACTTGGCCTTGTGATGGGGAGTGACTGCAGAGCTTAGGTAAGCTGATTTGCTTTATGTCGGCTCCACTGAGAAACTGGCCATCTTTTGGCCAGGAAAGAAAATCACCTTTCTTTTATGTTTCCCCTAGCCTGCTTCCCTTACTTCATGACCTTTGAGAGCTGTTCTCTTCCTGGAAACGGGGCCTTCCCTTATGAGGTTAGGACAGTGCTTGCTGTGTGTCCGGTCAGGGCGGTATCACAGGATGATGACTCCTGAAGAGGACGTCATTGGGTTATGACTGTGCAAAAGATGTATTGAAATAGTTGCCTCCAAGTGAATTGACATATGTTGGACCCCGTTTTTTCGGTCACCTAGTGGAGTGTGTGCCTCTGTCGTGAGGGAGGTCTTTATACACAGTTGATGGCATTTTGGTGCTGAATGGTACATAGCCTGTGACTATGGTGGCTGCCTGGGGGGTGGCCCTCTTGCTGTGCAGCAAGTCCAGAATTCCACTGGGCCAGTATGCAGGTCTGGTTTACAAATCCTGTGTGTTCTGGGACTTCAAACCCACCCACGTGTGTGTGCACACACACAGCAGCCTGTACCGAGGACATACATGGTCATTCTCTTTCAGAGCAGCCACTTTACCCTGTGCTTTAGCGTGTTAGTTACTTGTCTTAGTGAGAGTTGTTGCTTACGACTGGAGAATCTGGCCTTCTTGCTGTTGAGGATGGTTTCATGGTGGCAGATGTCTCCGCTATCTTAGTTTGTGACTTGATAGCATGAGTTACTCTTTAAGGCCCGGAGAAAAATAAGGTAATTTGAAGTCCGTTTAGAGACCCAGGCAGAGGAAGCTATTGCGTAACGACGGGGCGCGTGAAACTTGGCAGGCCCCAAGTCCACTAGTGGCCACAGTCACATGATTGATTACCAGTGGGGCGCCATGGTTAGCTTCTTGCAGACCTGCATCTGGCATAATTGATGTTGTCATCAGTGTCAAACCACTCACCCTGTCCTGCCAACTTCCTTCTAGTAACAAACGTTTTCTTGCTTTGCATGTGTGAAAGCATGTATGACTCTGTATGGAATTAGTTTTTAACCATGGTCCAGTCACAAATACAGGTCTGCCTGGGAGGTATTACAGGTTCAGTTACAGACCACCATAGCAGAGTGAATGTCACAATGAAGTGAATCCACTGAATGTTTTCATTTCCTACACATAGAAAAGTTATGTTTGTACTGTCCTTTGGTCTCTTAAGTGTACAATAGTGTTAAGTCTTAGAAAAAAAAAGTTCATACCTTAGTTAAAAAAAATTGCTAAACCGTCTGAACTTCAGAGAATTCTAATCTCTGTTCCTGGAGGCTCTTGCCTGGCTGTTGCTGGCTGCTGACTGGTCGGGGTGGCGCTTGCTGGAGGTTGGGGTGGCTGTGACCAGTTCTTCAAATAGGATAGCAGTGAACTCTGCCACATGGATTGGCTCTTCCTTCACAAATGATTTCTCTGTAGCATGTGATGCTGTTTCATTGTGCTTTATCTGTAGAACTTCTTCCAGAATTGGAATCTATCCTGTCTAACCCAGACACTGCTTTATCAATTCAGTTGATGTAATGCTCTAAATTTTTTATTGTCATTTCAGCAGTCTTCATGGCATCTTCACCAGGAGTAGATTCCATTTTAAGAGTCGACTTTCTTTGCTCCTCCATAAGAAACAGCCCCGCATCCATTCAAGTTACGAGGTTGCAGCAATTCAGTCCCGTCTTCAGGCTCCACTTCTGACTTCACTTCTCTTGCTGTTTCTGCCACATCTGTAGTTACTTCCTCCGCTGGAGTCTTGAACCCCTCAAAGTAATCTGTGAGGGTTGGAATTAACTTCTGCTCATCTTGATATTTTGATCTCTTTTCCATGAATCGTGAATGTTCTTAGGGGAGTCTAGAGTGGTGAATACTTTCCCAAAGGTTTTTAATCTACTTTGCTCAGTTCAATCAGGGGAATCACTGTCGACGACAGCCATAGCCTTG
This sequence comes from Neogale vison, assembly GCF_020171115.1. Classification (NCBI taxonomy): domain Eukaryota; kingdom Metazoa; phylum Chordata; class Mammalia; order Carnivora; family Mustelidae; genus Neogale; species Neogale vison. The sequence continues at coordinate 96,089,845 of NC_058096.1, forward strand.
TGGAATGTAGTTCTTAAATAATAACGACTTGAAAGTCAAAATTACTCCTGATTCATGGGCTGCAGAATGGGTATTGTCTTAACAGACATGAGAAAATACTAATATTACTGTACATTTCCATCAGGGCTCTTGGGTGATCAGATGCATTCTCAGTGAACAGAAAGGAATTTTCTCTACACAGTAGGTCTCAACAGTGGGCTTAAGATATTCAGTAAACCATGTTGTAAACAGATGTTCTGTCATCCAGGCTTTTTATAGAGCACAGGTGGAGTAGATTTAGCATAATTCTTAAGGGTCCTAGGATTTTCAGAATGGTCAATGATCATTGGCTTCAACTGAAAGTCAGCAGCTGCATTAGCCCTTAGCAAGAGCTTCAGCCTGTCCTTTGAAGTTCTGAAAGCCAGACATTGACTTCTTTCAACCATGAAAGTCCTAGATGGTATCTACTTCCAATATAAGGCTGTTTTGTCTACACTGAAAATCTGTTGTTTAGTGTGGCCACCTTCATAAATTATCTGAGCTAGATCTTCTGGAGAACTTGCTGCAGTTTCTACATCAGCACCTACTGCTTTCCCTTGTACTTTCATGTCACGGAGATGGCTTCTTTCCTCTAACCTCATGAACCAACCTCTGCTAGCTTTGAACTTCTCTTCTCCGGCTTCTTTACCTCTCTCAGCCTTCATAGAATTGATGAGAGTTAGGACCTTGCCCGGGTTAGGTTTTTTTTTTTTTTTTTTTTAAGATTTTATTTATTTATTTGACAGTCAGAGATCACAAGTAGGCAGAGCAGCAGGCAGAGAGAGAGGGGGAAGCAGGCTCCCTGCTGAGCAGAGAGCCCGATGCCGGGCTCGATCCCAGGACTCTGGGATCATGACCCGAGCCGAAGGCAGAGGCCTAACCCACTGAGCCACCCAGGCGCCCCGCCCGGGTTAGGTTTTGACTGAAGGGAATGTGGTGGCTGGTTTGATCTTTTATCTATACCCCCCAAAGTTTCGTATCAGCCATAAGGCTGTTTCTCTTTCTTATCATTTTTTATTCACTGGAGTAGCATTTTTTGTTGTCCTTCAAGAACTTTTCATTTGCGTTCACAACTTGGCTGATGGGTGCAAGACGCCTAGCTTTCGGCCCATCTTGGCTTTCAGTATTTTTCTTCCATAGGCTTAATCATCTCTAGCTTTTGATTTCTACTGAGAGACTTGGGACTCTAACTTTTACTGGAGCTTGGAGGCCATTGTAGGGTTCTTGATGGGCCTAATTGCAATGTTGTCATTTCTTAGGGAGTCAGGAGGTTGGAGCAGAGGGAGAGAGATGGGGGAATGGCTATGTAGCAGAGCAGTCAGAATACACCCAACATTTATGGATTAAGTTTGCCATTTTACAAGGGTGCATCTTGGGGTGTCCCAAGACAATCACAATAATGTCATCAAAGATCACTGATCACAGATGACCAGAGCAAATGTAATAGTAATAATGAAAAAATTTCGAATGCTGCGAGAACTAGGAAATGGGACACAGAGACTCGAGGTTCTCAAATGCTATTGGGTAAATGGTGCCAGTGCCCTTGCTTGTTGCCACGGTCCTTCAATTTGAGGCAAAACAAAAACCAAAAAATTTAAAAAAAATAAATAAAAAAACCCAACCCCAAACCACAAATAACCCCACACAACATCAGTGAAGTGTAATTGAATGAGGTATGCTTGTATTTGAACTTGTTGCTTATTTATTTATTTATTTATTTAAAAAAAAAAAAAGATTTTATTTATTTATTTGACAGTGATCACAAGTAGGCAGAAAGGCACGCAGAGAGAGAGGAGGAAGCAGTCTACCCGCCTACCAGAGAGCCTGATGCGGGGCTCGATCCCAGGACCCTGAGATCATGACCTGAGCCGAAGGCAGAGGCTTAACCCACTGAGCCACCCAGGCACCCCTGAACTTGTTGATTTTAATAAGATGTTAGAAAAATTGAAAATTCTGTATTTCTTCACTTTGTGTTTGGGGAACATGTGGGTTTCTTCCTATCGAGTTAATTAAGAGGAGGAAGGGAAGCTTGCCCCAAATCATGTAATCTTGTGCCCAGGGTCTAAAAAAGAAAAAAAAAAAAACCATACAGGGACAGACAGGCTTCCAAAACTTAGTGAGTAAAAAACGTGAATTAATGAATATTAAATGTTCATTGCTGGTTCTTTGTGGAAGTTAAGAGGTTGTTTCCTGAGGGGTTTGCACTTAAGGAGTCATTTTGTGCTCTTATGAAAGGAAATGGAGGGGTGGTGAAAATGTGGGTGGGGCTGGGCTGGCTAGAAATTGGATGAGCCAGTCTCCTTAATGCTTGCTTTCTACTTTGCTGCACATACTTAAAGGTTGGGAGTTAATTTCTTTTTATGGGAGGAAAATGTGGCAAGGGGCATTCCAATTTCAAAGATTTTAAATTTTGTGACATACCTTAAGCTGGAATTTCTTTTCCTTTTTAAGAGTTTATTTATTTGAGAGAGAGAGCATGAGAGGGGTTGGGGGCAGGGCCACAGGGAGAGGGAGAAGCAGACTCCCCAGTGAGCAGGGAAGCCCCATTTAGGGCTCAGTCCCGCCACCCTGAGATCATGACCTGAGCTGAAGGCAGACGCTTAACTGACTGAGCCACCCAGGCACCCTGGGAATTTCTTTTATTTAAGGGTTATTGAAAAAAAAAAAAAAAAATATATATATATATATATATATATGTATATATGTATATAAAATACATATATATAATATATACATATATATATATATATATATATGTCAAAAAAATGTTTCTCCTTTGTGTCTTAGACTTCAAAAGAAGAGGCTTTTGTTTTTCTCCTTAATGGTTTTTATCATTTTTGAAGTCAGGAGTTCTTCAAATAATGACATATGTGCAAATGAGTCCCCATTATCTTTTTATACTGAAAATTTATAGATCTGGCTGTTAAGAGATAAGCTACCATAAAGTACTGTACTTAACATTAAAGAATTTTGATCGTAGGCCCCAGGGAGGCCATCTAATTCTTTATTCCAACTGGTGTTAAGGCCACCCGCATGACATTGTGACAGGTGGTCACCAGCCTGTGCTAGCAGCATTGTGATCCACTAACAGGACAATTGCACTAGGAACCTGGAGACCCACTTCCCGTTCTGGGTGTGCCCCTAAGGGTGAGGTATCTTTACCTTTTATGAGTCAGGAAATGAAAGAATTGGACCAGGTGGTCACTGAGGTTTCTTTTAGTTCTCTGTGAAAATCCATTGACAGATGTTTTCAACTTTAACAAGCAGTCAGTACTTTTTTTTTTCCCTCTTCTCTCACATTTTCATTTTTATATTGAACCCAAAATGTCATGTTTAAGACAGACTTTCTATTGCACTGTTTTTTCACATATTTTGACTAGGACACACTTTGAGACACAGCCCAGTAAAAACACAAAAATATTTATATACATGTAGCTGAATCAAAAGTTTCATAAATTAATACCTGCCTTTATTCTTTGGGATGCAGTTCCATACTATTCTATTTTCTTTACAAGAATGCCAGTCGGTGACCCACTAAATTGATTATATGACCTGAGAATGGGTCTTGACCTCTAGTTCAAAAAAACACTCCATAGCAACCTAGAACAAGTTTGTTTCTTCAAATCCAACTCAGATTCAACTGTAGTTAGCTTATTTGCCTTTAGTTCTCCTTCTCTTTTACCAGCTTTAAGGTCCCTAGTTTTTGAGGTTTTTCCTTGTATGTTTTGATACTTTGACTCCCCACCATCATGGCCATCTGCCTCTATCTATGTTTAAAGCTTGTGCCCATCTTGAAGTAATGGTGCCCAGAAATATAATCTCAAAATAAAATTTAACTACTGCTAGGTCTTTTTCCTATCTCCTTTCCTACTAATGTCTACTGTGTGTTACATTATTTTTTACAAGTATTAATTCTACACACATTTACTGGGCACTGTTAGGACTGTTCTGCGTGTTTGGAGATATAGCAGAGAGCAAAACAAACTTCCAGCTTCCAGAGTGTACGTTGTAAAGAACTGGGCCAGCTGCTACGAGTAGGACCATGACTTAACCAAGCCCTCACCCGTAGAGCCCTCCTTTAGTGCCAGTTGCACGTGGTTTTTGTGGCTGTGTGTTGTATACTTGTTTAGGTATTTGCCTTCTGAATTGTGAGCTCTTCCTGCCTTTCCACTTGAGTGCACATCTCAGCAAAGATACAATGTCCGTTTCTAGGGAGAGAGTGTATGCATGAAGTTTCCCTTTATTTGAATTCATTAAAAAAAGTAAGTTGAAATTAGAGAGTTAAAAATATTTTCAGCGTACAAAAATACTCAATTATTTTTCTTGAGTCTCAGGGTGGTTAAGGGGAGGTTGAAAGTTTCCATTCTATGTGATGAAAGCCTGTAAATTCTATTCAGTTCACAAGGGCATCTAGAAGGATCTTTAACTTTTTAGGACAATGAAGTATACTTTTAAAATAAAATTACAAAATAAAATATAAAATGAAAATTGTAACTATTTCTAGAGTGACTTTGATATGGGTAAATTTGGACCAATGTTAAAATTAGTCTTAGAGATTGAATTAAAAAAAAAGTCAAATTATATATGGGGGGGAGGTTTAAGTGAATAAAATAAAAATCTGGTTCTTCAAAGTTTTCATTCATGTTAGAAAATAAAATCTACATACACAATATTAAATGAGTGATCAAGCTTCTTAAGTACAACTCTAGTATGATTCAAAGTAAATAGAATTATTCAAGAGAGTAACTGGAGACTTATTAGCATTTGAAGTAGATGGAGTGGATTGGTTAAAAAAAAACCATGTCCTTTCTAAGTCGAATGTATTTTAAGGGATCTGAAGCACTTAAAAAAGCTGTGCTTAGGTAAACTGCATATTCATTTAAATAAACCCAGAATTTAAAAAGAGAATTTCTTCTTTTTATTTAAAAAATAAATTAGGATTTTAAAAATAGGAGATGTAAATATATTTATAACACGAGAAAACCAGCGTGTAGAATGAAAGAGCAAGGAAAGCAAGCCTTAAACGTGACCTTAGCTGGGTTTGCACTGATTTAGGGGCAGGAGAATCTTTATGAGGTGGCATTTTCACACAGTCCTGCCTCTTCCTGTACCTTTTTCTGAATGACCTGTATATCAGTTAAAGCTTCTAGTCCAAGTTAATAGGCAGTGATTTATGCTGGACTTACAAACAAAGCCATAGAACATTACTACACTTAATTGACGAATGCTTTCTCCCCCTTCCCTGGACAAAGATTTTGGCCTCCAGCATGGTTGTCTGAGATAGAATTAATGGTTTCTTCTTCATGTAGAAGGCTCTCATTATAGAAATATTTGACTTTTTTTTTCCCCAAAGAAGAAAACTGGAATACTTTTAGGTTGCTTACTAATTTAAGTTCACAAATGTGAACTGAAAAAGTATTTAAGCAGCTAGTACTAAAATCACCTTAGGAAAAAAATCACATTTTTATCTTCACAGAGAATGATGCCTCAGAGCCAGAAATAGTAACCCAAATAAAATACTCAGAAAAGGAGAATCTGTCTGGTTGTAGCATCCAAATTAGATTTCAGGTCCAAATTAGGATCCAGGCAAAGATCCAAATTAGATTTCATACTTTAAACTTTTTCTGTGAACTTCCACTTGACATTCTTTAAAATGAAACGGCGCTTCGTACTGATTCTTAAAATGCCCCTCCCCTCCATTTAAAACATGTGAAAACAGTTACTTTTTAATACCATCACGTATATGGAATTTTGGGCTGTGGGAGGGTGAGCACAGGTGTCCAGGTCCAGCAGAATGCAGAAGAAGGGGAGAGGTGCCATTTGACCAATATGACAATGTCGGTGAAAAGTCTGCATTTTCATTTGTGTGGAAATGGTAAGTTTCAGATGATGAAGTCTACCTTTTCATCCTAGCTTTTCTGGGAGCAGTAGATGGATTGAAGTCAGTATTTGAGTATCCTGAGGCATTTAGACTGGGGCAGATGAAAACACGGGTGCCTTTGGTTGAGGGCAGTCTGCACAGAATGCTTTTGGCTTTAATGATAGCTTTCTGACTGCTGCCACCCAGGCGTCTTTCTTCTCATCGGTTTGAGGGGCATTCCCTAAAATGAGGGAGGAAATTCAGCTAATAGTTTTGGAGATTCCTGGCTTAGGTAACCTTTTAGAGGAAGTTTCTCTGGTGAGGAGTGTCACATGAGTGCCCTGGGAACGTGTTTACTTGACTGTCTGTTGACACTTTGATACAGGAGATAAAGGACACACGGAACCGCCCCCTCCCCACCCAAACCCCTCTGTAGGTATTTTAGTCAACCTTGCAGATAATGGGACCCATACTCCATAGAAACTGTGTGCTGTCCGGCTAGGGCAGAGGTTGACATTTGTATAAATCAGCATTTCTCCCAGGATTAGGGAGGCATAAAAAATATGAATTCGTGATTTCTTATATTAGGTGCTATAAATGTCATGCTGGGAAGCGACACAGTTAGGATCTGAGACGAGGCCTCAGGATCTTCGCTGACTAGGGTAGAAGAACAGATCTGGACCCATGGCAGAAACCTAGAAGGTCCTCATGCCTTTTAAATCCAGAGCAGGTCTCTGCCTTCCTCCAAAGCTGCTTGTTTGCCCTGGGTAGGATTTTGTTCGGGAGCCACAACTCCAAGTGTTCCTGCTGGCTTAAAAGGAGGGGAGAGCAGAAAGAACAAACTGGCAAGTGAATTGGGTGGATATTGTCACAAAAGTCTTCGGAGGGTTGGAAAGAATTTTTACGTTTCAGGACATCTTTACCACCAAAGCAGAGGTGTGGGGATTACTCCTCTGTTGCCTCTGTCGAGGTCTGCCTTTAGTTCTCAATTCTGTACACATGAGAATGTGTGGAGATGGCAAATGATGCCTAGATGGCCACAGTGTGGGGAATTTTTAGTATCCCTTTGAATGGCGAAATTCAGCTTCGAGCAAGGGAGAACGGGACCGTAGTGTGTGTTTAGGGAGGGCAGAGTTCTGAGCAGTGCTGCTCCTTGTTTTTTGGGCTTCTGCTTTTCGTGAGAGAGGTATTGTTCCTGGAAAAGCAAAGAAAGCATGGATGCAGAAAATCTGTTTCTTTAAAAGAAAAAAAGAAGAGTCTGGATTTTTGCAGTGCTGGACTGGCTGTTGATCTGGTAGCTACGGTAACTGAGATTCTGGCTACGTGGCTGTGGGAGATGTTCATGGCTGAGTTCGAATATGAAGTCACAGAAGGGGCTCTAAAACAAAAGAATGGTCTTAGAATAATAGAGGGTGGAGAAAGAGAAAAGACAGATAAATCAGCCAGTGATTTGTTCAAAGTGATTTGTTTAAAAGACACTGGTTGTTACTGTTTTTTAAAGATATGAGTCAGGAGGTTGTCTGAACTCCTAATCAAGGAAACAGAACAGTGGAAGAATCTCAGCAGAAAAATGAGGTTTATCTTGTAAAAAGTTCATACTTGTACTCTGAGGCCTCTCCTAACGACATTCAGCTACCTGAAAGGATTACGGGGGGTGGGGTGGGGTGGGGGATATCCAGTTTCACTAATTGCCTTGCATCGGTGGCTTTGGAAGGTGATGGACTGTCTCATGCATTGACTGTTGAAGTTGAGTGTGGTTTACCTATGACCTTGTCCTGAGATTTCTTGACCTTTTAGGTGGCAGACACCCTGTTGAATCTTAGAATTTTTAGTGATGACTCGAAGGGGTGGGAACTGCCCATGTGAGGTTTTGTCTTGGCATAAAGCCAGAAAGCTCTGCTCTTGCCTGTAATGTAAATGTGATTTGCTGGTAAACCCATCATGGGTTCAAAGTCGGTATTTACTTAGTAAAAAGCTTGGAGGCCCCAAAGGTGGGTTAGAGTAGGGATTGCCTGCTGATTATGTTTGCTAAGGACACCCCATGATTATGCATAAAATGTATGTGTCTAGTAGAGTCTCTGTATCTGGTGGTTAGGTTTTTCTGAAGGGCTAACTCATTTTCCTTATAGTAACTTAGGAATTAGAATCTGTTTAGAATCAGCTACTTAAGTTGTTTCTCAGTATTTGGAAATAGTTGATTAACGCTTTTTTGAAAATTGATTAAACTGACCATCAGGATGTCATATTAGTCTAAGGTTTTAGTTAAAAAATTGATATGTAAAAGCTGGAGGTGTGATTTCTTAACTCCCATTTTTCCAAAAGTTCATTTGTTTAGTCAGCTTTTTTTTTTTAAATAAATCCTTGTACTCCTTTCAGGATTTATTCAAAGACCCTGGTTGTTACTGGTAGTTTTCTGTTAATATTAGAAAATGTGAAGAGTCAAATTACTTTCTGGATTCCCATTTGGCAGCCAAAGAAATTTGCTTGTGTCTTACTTCACCTCACTAATCATCTCTGTTTTCTCCATTAGTCTCCATATAACTGTGGTTTCTGTGTTACATCTTTTGTTTCATTGTCTCTCTGATCCTTTTTCTCTTTGTTTTTTCTTTATGTGGCACAAAAATGGATTGTAGTCTAGAATTTGAGGTAAAGCTAATTATACTAATACTGTGTTTTCCCATATTTGTTCTTTATAGGTTTATAGGTAACTCTTAGGATCTTATTGGGGTGCCTGGGTGGCTTAGTCTGTTAAGCGTCTGCCCTCAGCTCTGGTCATGATCCCAGCGTCCTGGGATTGAGCCCCATATTGGGCTCCTTGCTCAGCGGGGACTCAGCTTCTCTCTCTCCCTCTGCCTGCTGCTCCTCCTGCTTGTGCTCTCTCTCTCTCTCTGCCAAATAAATAAATAAAACATTTAGGGGTGCCTGGGTGGCTCAGTGGGTTAAGTCGCTGCCTTCGGCTCAGGTCATGATCTCAGGGTCCTGGGATCGAGCCCTGCATCGGGCTCCCTGCTCAGGGAGCCTGCTTCCCTCTCTCTCTCTCTGCCTGCCTCTCCATCTACTTGTGATTTCTCTCTGTAAAATAAATAAATAAAATCTTTAAAAAAAAAAAATAAAACATTTAAAAAAACAACTTAGGATCTTATTGCATACATATATTTCAAAATAGGGCATTGATTTGATATAAAAGTTACTCTTCTTAAATCTGTAATACACTGAAGATATTTCTTAGAGGTTTTTGTGGGGTTTTTTGGGGGGGTTGTTTGTTTTATTTTTTTTGTTTTTAGAGCACTTTTAGACTCACAGCAAAATTGGGAGAAGTTACAGAGATTTCTTAAAAACCCCCTACCCTCTGCACGCAGGGTTTCCTTCACCAGAGCGGTGCATTTGTTAAAAGTGATGGACATTCCATTGCCACATCATTATCACCCAGCGTCTGAATATATTTTTAAATGCAGGAAGTAAAATTGTGAACAGTATTGTAAACTAGAAGATTGATCGGCTGTGTAGGTAAGTAAGTAATAGGTGACGGATCTTGTATTCATACCGGTTGGCCATTACTGGTGCGTTTTCTCAGTGATTCCTCAGAGCAATTAGATTAACACATTAAGTTTTTGGGTTTGAGAAATGGACTTCAAAGTGTAAGGTAGTTAATGCTTACCTAATTGGCTAGGAAGAGTTTTCATTTCTTTTTAGGAAAATAATTTCCTCTTGTTTCACATTATCCTGCGCATTGGTTGAGTGAAATTAATTGTTAACTTGAAACACGTTTATTTTCTATGGATGTGAATACTCCCAGAGTACATTTGACACTTTGATAATACTTAATTGTGGATTAGGTTCATGGTTCCTGTGATATGTTGACATTCAGTCAGGGGAGCCTATTACATTTATAGAAGTTCAATAGCAAGGAACTCATCATTAACTAGGATTGCAGGAAATAAGGAAATAGTGTTTTGGCATATGAGGTATGTATTGGAATTCTTTTCTATACCAGTCTTGTAATCTGATCAGAAAGTCCAAGGACTGTATATTTTTTTCTTGGATAAATATTTCTCCCATCCCCAAGTAATTTTTTTTTTAAAGCTTTTATTTATTTATTTGACAGAGATCACAAGTAGGCAGAGAGGCAGGCAGAGAGAGAGGAAGAAGCAGGCTCCCTGCCAAGCAAAGAGCCGGATGCGGGACTCGATCCCAGGACCCTGAGATCATGACCTGAGCCGAAGGCAGAGGCTTTAACCCACTGAGCCGCCCAGGCGCCCCATCATCCCCAAATAATTTGAATGAAGTCCTCTTTATCCCTGTCTGTTGTAGTCATTTACTTTCTATGGATAAATAGTATTCCTTGTTATTTGCAAGGCTGATGTAACAGCACAGCTGTTATATGCTTGGCATTTCTGCTTCTGGTGAAATGCTATTTGTGCAGATTTATCTGATCCAGATGTGTGACCAGCAAGTTACATTTCTAATTATAAGGCTAGCCAAATTCCATTATAAGCACATCATGGGATTATAGGGCCAGGAGGTATCTTGAGAGGACATGTCGTTCGTTCTCCAGCTTTCCAGGAGGACCACACTCCATAAACCACTCCAACGCTGAACAAAGCGGCAAAGAATGTTCCACCCATGTATAGGCTGCATGGAGAGTCATCAGAACTATAACTGGAAAAAGAGATGCGTCCCGCTGGTCCAGCCCTCTTGTTTTTACGGGTAAACAAATTCAGGCTCTGAGAGGTTTGACTTTGTCGGGGTTTTTAGAACTCTCCGCCTAGCACTTCCTCTGTTATCTTCTCAGGTGGCCCGTGCAGAGGGGGACCGGGGGGAAGACTTGGTTGGAGATGCCAGGTTCGGTTTCAGAAGTGGCTCTCTGGTTATGTGATGTAGATGAGGTCTAAGGATTAGGGAGAGCTGGATTTGATTAGAATTTACTAACTATTTCTGGACCCTGATGGGGAGGTACTTTATTATGTGGTAGTATGTGTATGTGTTTGTGGACATTAGTTCTCAAGTGCAAAAGAAATTAGGCCTATATGTAGGACAAGATTGTTTTCAAGGATGGTTTATAGCTTACTGGGAATGACGTCTGCGAATAAATACGTGATTCTTTGACTTGCTTTGGCCTTGTTGGGTCTGGGGTTTGAGTTACCCAAAGCTACTAGTTAAGCTGTTGCTGTTTGCTCTATGCTGGCGCAAGATAAGGGGCTCCTGTGCCTCAGACAGGGCATGCCAAACAGCCCAGACATTAGCTTGCTTGTGTCAAGTTCCTCCTTGTCCGCAAGGCCCACAGGGGTGATCCGGAATGTCCACATGGGGCTGCACACATGTGAGATTGTGTTTCTGCTGAGTGACACTAAGCTTGGGGGAATCTACTGTTTTCATACTATGCAGCAAGTCGAACTTGTTCTTTATCCAGAAGAGAGACCTCATCCCACCTGTCAGGGTTGTTTTCTGTGAATGGAACTCCGAGAAATAGCCTGAGTACAGAATGGCCAGGGCCTTGCATTTTTGGTTACCCGGTAGGATGCGTAGGAGCACCGGTGACTGAGCACCGGTGAGTGTGTCTCACAACAACAGTGCCCTGTGATTTCTGTCCATTTCTGTATGGTGAGAAAGAGGCGATAAAATACAATGCGTTTTACTAGGAACCTCACAAAGCAAAAGACATGATGAGGCTGTTAGGAAGCAAGTTCAGAGTCAAGAGAAAATAGTGCTGGATAATCAGGAGAATGAAAATGGGAGGAAAATATGAGCAACGTCATTGTATTTATTTTATAAACTGACATCTTAATTATGGTACTTCAGAATATGGTGAGGTCTTATTAGAAATGATCACAGCTGAGATATGAGGGATTACAAGTCTTGTTTCTACACTGTTAAGTCCATGTTTCCTTTGTAAAAGGAAAGGGGTAGCCATGTGGACCTAGGGATAGGTTTAGCTTTGTTTCTTCACTGCATTGTGGCCTTAGATTTTATTATTTGTATTTTGTTTAAAAAAAAAAAAAATTAAATGGCGCGGGGGTGATGGGTGGTGGGTGGCTCAGTCGGTTAAGCATCTTGGTTTCAGTTCAGGTCAAGATTCAGGGTGGTGAGTTCGAGCTAGGTGTGGAGTCTGTTTGAGATTCTCTCTCTTTCTCCCTCTGTCTCTCCCCCTTTCTCCCTCTGTCTCTCCCCATGCCTGATCTCTCTCCCTCTCTTTTTCTTGCTCGAAGAAATACATCTAAAAACACACACACACAAACACACAAAAAACCCCAAAAAACAATGTAAACAGTAGGGAGGTATAAAAAAGCAAAAGCCTTCTTTTCACCACTCTCCCTGCCCCAGTCAGGTTTCGTAGAAGTTGCCACCATTCTGTGGGAGAGGAAATGTTCTCCCTTTTTCTGAAGGGAGAGGAAATGTTAATAGTTGTCCTGCCTCCTTGTTGCATCTGAAGGATAGAACCTAATAAGCTCTGGGGTATTTAAAAGCTCTTCTGAATGCCTAGAAAGATTTAAAAGGCAGTATTATTCTAGCACTAAAATATTATAATATGTTCACTTTTCTCAAATGATAGCGAAGATTGCCTTAGAATAAGGGGTGTTCAGTAGGCTGGGTAACAGTATCTTTCTTTGAGGGCTAAGGGAACTGAAGCATACAGAAATGATTTGCCCCGTTAGAGGTGAGCCATGTTAACCTTCGTAATTGCTTAGAAAATATTTTGGCCCCAACAAAATCTTTTGTCCCACACGAAACTAAATATGTAGTGCTCTCAATGCCACTTACCCTGCTCCGTTTTTAAACATAAGGTGTCCCTTCCTTACACACTACTTAACCTATTATGGTCACTGCTTGTTTCCTCTCACTAGAATGTAAACTCCAGAAGAAGGGTTGGTTTTTTCCTCCTGTGCATTGGTGAATTTCCAACGTCTGCAGCTGCGTCTGACTCACAGTAGGTGCTCAGTAAGTTGGTGATTAAATGAATCAGCAGGTAGCATACATATAGCAGATGGTGCTGTAAGTTGACGAGACTCATGTCTTAGATTGTGTGCCCAGCCCAAAGCGGGACATCTCTGATTGGGCATGTCTGGGTGACATTGGTTGTTCATCTGCTTTGATGAGATTGAGTTTGTAAGCTGGGCTGGAGGATGGGGCCTGCAGATTTTGTTTGTTTTTGGCCTTGCACCTTGTGTGTTTGTTTTTGTGTTTTTAATTTGGAAGCAATACTTAGAAATGAAGGGATTTCTCATGAAATGGGCTTTCTGGTTTTCCTCGAAAATCTGGCAGTATGGGCCTGCATTCCTACATGAGAGCAAGGACTGAGCTCTCCGGGTATTTTTTTGTTTTGTTTTTAGGGGGTATTTTTAGAGGGTTTTATTTATTTGAGATAGGGAGAGGGAGATGGGGAGAGAGAGAGAGAGAGCACCAGCAGGGCAGGGAGGGCAGAGGGTGAGGGAGATGCAGGCGCCTACCCTCTGAAAACAGACAGGCTTAACCAACTGTGAGCCATTGAGGTGTCCCTGAGTTCTACTTCATAGTGGCCCCTGCCACTCTCCGTTGACTTCTAGATGAAGAAGCTGTCAGTTGTTTTTTTTCTTTGCCATTATGTGCGTACTTTTAATTCTTCAATTTTTAAATGTAAAGAGATCTTTCTCTCTAGCCATGTTTTCCAAAAGAGGGAAAAAGGAAAGGCAGGCCATTTTAGCCATTGACGTTACTTCCTTGGCTCTTGGAGGCATCTGAACAGTGCAGCCCCTTGATGTAATGATTATCTAAGATCTCCACTTCTTTTAGGTCTAGCCTTTTTATGATTGTAGCTAAGATTGCAGATGGTATGCAAGGGGGAAGAGCCGGCTGCTCAGACGTAGAGGAACGAGCTTCAGTGCCTTGACTGTGAAGTGGTAGCAAGGAATGTGAGTCTGGAGAAAAATGCTTCCTTTGTTGAACTGTTAATGCATAATTGGTTCAGATGTTCAAAGTGCATGGCCCCATTGTTGAACGCTCAGCTACAGCATTAGAAGGGCCCTAAAGGTGTATGTCCTCCATCTGTACATTTCCTGTCCCCTAGAGAGATTCCATTTTTCTCTCTGTAGTAGTAGCCTGAAATGCAAAAGATGGAGAAGACATTTTATTGTTTGGGGAAAGTGACACTCCGGGAAAGTGAATGTTGTAGGTTTGTTTTTCCTTTGAAGACTTGTAAGTTGAGCCTTGGATCCCTTTTAATAGAAAGAACAAATGGCATACTATTCCCCGGGGAAATTTGAATAGCTAGACAATTTTAAACCATGTTTACTGTGGAAATATGACTTAGATTCTCTTAGTATGTGGATGAAGAAGATTGTACAGTCCGTCCTTTAGACTTGTGAATTGTTTATTGGGTGATGGAGTTAACCGGTGGATCTAGTTTTCTTTGACTCTACCTAAGAGTTGGACTAAGTTCTTCTAGGAAGAAACAATGTAAGTGAAGTGTTAATAACGTTGTGCATTATTAGATGATTCTATAAAATAGAGATATCATATAATTTCATTTGGAGAATTGAAGATAATTATGTGGCTAGAGCAGTATTACCTGAAGAGAATTATCTCATGCATGCTAGCTCTTGAGATAAGTTTGTATGTTCAGAAAAATTTGGCCTTGTTGAGATTCTCTGGTTTCAGGCTTGGTTGATAGAATTCTTTTTCCGTTTAAGTACTTTTCGTATAAGTACGAAGCAGAATATTTGTTCCATTTAATATACTTTGGAAATTCCCACCTGGATGGATTTAGGGGGGAAAAACCCCTCCAAAAGCGATACAACATGTAGTTGGCTCCTGTTTCCATATGGATTTATTTATTTCTCTCACTTTTACTTGGGTTTGCAATTACTTTTCTTCCACACTACTCCCAGGAATATTTTGCAGTGACATGGTTAAAATTTAGTGTAGAATCCAGATGGAACGTAGAGGCTAATTTTGAGTCCTCTTGTTGGTTTAGAAAACAAATCTGTTTGTATTGATTCCCTGTTTTTTAGGTAAGGCTCTTCTAGTTAAGGCCCATGACTTAACCTGTACTGTGAACTACCATTATTAGGTGTGGTTATCTTTTTTCTTGCACTGTTGCTCTTTCCTATTACTAACTTAGGTAAGACTTGTTTTCTCTGAGAGCCTCAGTAGTTGCCTGGTTTGGCTCTTTGCAAGATGGAAGCTGGTGGGGGTGTGGGGGCTGGGAGGGGAAGTTGGGAGGGTAATGCACCATTTGGAATTTGATAAGCAAGATTTGGTGTATGTGTGAGTGGTGTGGTAAAGAGCTCATAACTTGGTCGGGTTTCCCTTATAAACTTAAGTAAAAAATATGGTCAGAAATTTGAAGTGGTTGGAGAGGTGCAAGAAACCTTACCCTTTCATTGATCAGTGGTGTGACCTCTCAAAAATAAGGGATGGATAAGATACTCTTGAAAGTGCTGATGATTTAAAAAAATAACAAAGTTAAAAAAATTTCATTGCAAATTTTTAAATGCTGAGGTTGCATTTTCGAACTCTGTGTAAGTTGTAACATGCTAGAAGGGAAATCAAACCCTCATGGTAGAAAAGTGAATGCTGATGTAAAAGTATGATTTGGAATCTTTGGTATTTGCCAGGGGCCATGAGATTTAAATGGTTCTGTATTTGTGACCTTACACCATATGAAGGCTGCAGTAGAATTTGAAGTTGTAAGGGACCTTATTCAGAGATATTCAGGACACAGTTCACTATAGCAAGGAATGATAGTCTAGTATATACCACTTCTGCCTTCAGATCTTCGAAGTTTTTAACATTCGGCAACCAACCACTCAGTTTCAGAGTAAGTAATGAGAAGCTTAGCAGAGAAGTGCTTGCCTCATCTTGTTCCTGGAAAAGCCAGCAGCCTAAAAATGCTTATCATTCAAGGTGTAACCCGAAGGAGTGTTGTACAGCTGTTGTAATTTTTCTTTAAAGATATGTGGCTAAACAAAGTACTTTCTAGGGAAAAGTTCTTCTAAGTAGACCTTTACTTAGGACTTACCCGAAATGGGTGAGACTGTTATCTAAGCAGAATTTAGAATGGGAAGGGAATGGGAGATCGTCTAGTCCAGCCATATCATGGTGCAAATAGACGTGGGCTCGGGACAGACCCGGGTCACACAGCTGCCACCCAGATCCTCTTTCTTCCTATCATGTTTTCACGCAGTGTGTCTGGTGCTAGAATTTCTTGTGGAATCTTTATAAAAAACTGGAAGATAATCTACGTATAGCAGGTTACACAGATCTGCATCTTCATAAGGATATTTTGATTTGCAGTCGTTTTCTGTAAAAAAAAAAAAAGTGTGATCTTAATTTGTGTTGACAGCATTCTTTTAGGATTATGTGTGATATTTAAAATAATTAGCTTGTACAGAAGGTATAAGGTATTTTTGCTCACCTATCCAGCAGTTAGACTTTTAAAATATGTAGACAAGGGTCAAATAATTTTCGGGGTTCTTGTTTAAGTAATAGGGAAATAAGCTTTCTTACGAACTGAGTAGGCATTGGGAGGGAAGTGATTTGCCTCAGTGTTGGATTTCATGGAATTAGCTTTGAATAAATAGTATTTTCAGTAAGCTGTGAGTTATTTTTTATTTTTTAAGTATTTTATTTTTTTTCAAAGATTTTACTTATTTGACAGGGGAGAGAAAGAGAGAGAGCGAAATAAAAATCTTCAAAAAATAGTAATTTAGGGGCACCTAAATTACTGGGTGGCTCAGTTGGTTAAGCTTCTGCCTTCAGCTCAGGTCATGATCCCAGAGTCCTGGGATTGACTGCTGCATCGGGCTCCTTGTTCAGGGGGAGCCTGCTTCCCCTCTGCCTGCTGTTCCCCTGGCTTGTGTGCTTTCTCTCTCTCTCTCTCTAACAAACAGATAAATAAAATCTTTAAGAAAAAAAAAATTATTTTAAGTAATCTCTGTACCCACAATGGGGCTCAAACTCACAACCCTGAGATCAAGAGGCTTATGTTTCGTGGACCGAGCCAGCCAGACACCCCTAGTGCTGTGAGCTTTTTAAACTCACAGTTAGGGAAAAGTTCTTCTAAGTAGACCTTTACTTAGGACTTACCCGAGATGGGTGAGACTGTTACCTAAGCAGAATTTAGAATGGGAAGGGAATGGGAGATCGTCTAAGAGCTTTTTAAAGTAAAAAGCTCTGAACAAATGATTTCTTTTATTAATTCTTACTTCTGAATGAAGTATGAGTCAAGAAAGAATATGCACAAAACATCTTCCAGAATGTATGTTAGAGGAGTATAATAAAGAATTGGGGGCAGGAGGTTTTACCACAGGATTTTCTTAACCCCTGGGAAAAAAATGGTAAGAATTTATTAGGGGTGAGGAAATTTCCTCAGTGAGTGTTGGAAACAGAGTGCGATGTGGCACAGCTGTCTGCAGAGGTTTGAAGGATTCCCACGGGACATTCCATACTGAGTCATCAGTTGACTGAAGGTGGGGGCGGGGGGGGGTTAGCCAGCAACATACCCGCCCGCAAGTTGAAGGTCGGCTTTATTAAGCTTTCAGCAGTATGATTTTAGATCATAATTTCAATCATAGCAATACCTTAATACCTTTGACGGAAGGATTTGGGAACCCTGAAAAGATTCCACTCAGGCTGTCTTGGAAAGATCAAGAACATGGAGGTTTGAAAATCACACTCACCATTCTGTATTATTGAGACTGTAGCTCAGTTACATAGTTAACCAAGTGTGCAAAGCCGGATTTCCGGTGTCTGCAGGGTGCCAGGTGCGTAAGATACCCAGGAAGGGTTTGAACAGCCGAGGGAATGAATTTCCAGGTCCGTCCACTCAGCTTGTTATGACTCCAGTCAGACATATGATTTCCATGTATATCATTCATTTGTAGGAGTGCTCTGGTTGTGATTTGTTAAATGAGTTGAGTGGGTGTGTTTAATCCTGTCTGTTTTTTTAAATAATTATAAAACTTTTTTATTGAAGTATAATTAATGTACAGTGTTATATTAGTTTCAGGTGTACAACGTAATCATTCAACTATTCTATACTTTACTCAGTGCTCACCACTATAAGTGTGGTCATCATCTGTCACCAGATTTTTTACAATTTTATTGACTATATGCTCTATGCTTTGCTTTTCATCTCTGCCTCTTACATGTTTTGTAACTGGAAGTTTGTGCCTCTTAATCCCCTGACCCATTTCACCCACCTTCCCACCAATCTGAGATCTTCATTATTAGACGTTGCTTAACATTAAAAAAAAAAATAGTCACTTTTGAATGATCAGATATTAGTACGGTCTTTGAGATGTTCAATGAATTGGAGACGGAGACTGGAGCCTTGGTCGCCCCTTGTCACCCACACCAGAAGTACCTCCTCTGTTCTGCCCCGTTAGTTCTTGATCTACTGAGAAACCCAAGTGGAGGAGGTCTGTGGTGCTTTTTCTGATCAGTGGGTGGCAAATATGTGACGTCCCCTCCACCCCCCGCCCCATCCCTTCTTAATCTCAGGGCCTTGGCAGCCTTTTCTCATTATCACTGAACCAGTGCAGTGGATCTTTCTCAGCACTGGCTCTAGGCAGGCACTGAATTAATTGGCGTGGGCATGTGAGAACAACCCTGGGGCTCTCACTGAACAGCGCACAGTGTGGGGCTGGAGAAGGGTCTGTGCCTAGGAGTTGTGCCTGGGAGCAGAGAAAGCGTTAATGATGAAACCGGGGTGCTCTAGGTGTCCTGATTCTCCTGGGTAGTGTTCATGGTCACTTTGCTCTCTCAGGTAACAGGATAGGGCTATGAATATAAATCGATCCCTTTACTTAGGGTCCAGCTCACAAAACTTGTGATCTAATTACTGGAGATAAGGTGGCAAATTTAATTTTTTCATCCCAGTCATCTCTTCATGGTCTGTGAAGAGTTTGAAAAACAGTTTAGCAAAATTAGCCTGGGATTGGGGAACTGGGGAGTGGGAGTAGAATAAATCCATCTTCTGAAGTACTGGGGGAAATATTTTTGAAGTAGCAGTTGTTAGAAGTACAAGTGTATCTTATCTGTTAAGTGTAGGGGTTCCACTTGGCAACACTGTTGAAAGTTCTGTGTTTGAATTTGCTGTTGCAGGTGCTTTCTTTCCTGTATTTAGGTGGTCTTTCCTCAATTAATTTGAAATACCAAGGTTTTAATCTATCTGTATGATATTAAAATGTGAAAAGCTCAGTCTGAAGAATTGGATATTTTCTCTTGATTTGCAAGCATCCGAAAAAATACTAGAAATTACAGAAGTCATGTAGTTTGTAGATTTATTTATTTACTTTTTTTTTTAAGATTTTATTTATTTATTTGACAGACAGAGATCACAAGTAGGCAGAGAGGCAGAGAGAGGAGGAAGCAGGTTCCCTGCTGAGCAGAGAGCCCTGGGGCTCGATCCCAGGACTCTGGGATCATGACCTGAGCTGGAAGCAGATGCTTAACTAACTGTCTGAGCTACCCAGGCGTCCCTGTTTTGTAGATTTAGAAATGGGCATTGTAATAGCAAGTACTTCATAATTTCCTATTATGAGAGAGACAATGAGAGTGAGAGTGTGTGTGTGCACGTGTGTGTGTCCCTGTGTATTTGTTTTGGAGCATCTTGGAGTTCAGCTTTACAAAGTTAGCTTTGTCACTGTAGTTGCTGGAAATGAAAGAATGCATATCTGTACCTAATAAAATGGGATTTAAAAGTTACTAGCTTCTTCAGAAAAGTTGGCCTTTCCTAGTAGGCATTGCCTTTTAACACACATTTTCATGTGGGATTTGTATTTATCTTGACCAGAGTAGTCACTGAAGAGCTATTTTCAAAATTGTGTTGCTTCCGGTAATATTACCGTAGCGCAGTGGCATTTTACTGACCTAGTGTTGTTTGGGGGTTGGGGTTGTGGTGTGGAGGGCTGTAATGAATGGCTGTAGGCAGCCTCGGAGAATAAGACTGCGGATTGCTCACAAGATAGGCCAGCTACCTTTGTTCATTGCATGCCCTGGAATGTACCTCTAACCTTAACCATGTCTGAGTGCTGTCTTCAAGCCATCATTACTGGCAGAAAGGCCGACACACATTACAGGTGTTTTTGATACAGGTTGGTAGTGTTGGAAAAGAAGAACAGCAAACATCCTATGTCAGTCAGAAGCGGTACAGAAAGTAGAGGTCTCCCCACACAAAGGTCTGTATGGATACCTCAGAAAGGCCAGAAGTCTGTGAATAGACTGCACCTGCAGGAGTGACTTCTGCGGTATGCAGGACTCAGCAGATAGCTGAGCCTTTCCATATATACCACACCCTATACCGGTGTCCTGAGGACCCTGTAATGAATACCCTTTCTCTAGCCTTAAAAAAAACCCCAAAAAAACAAAAAACTCAGTAAGTCATTTAACTTTCCTGTGTATTAAATTAAGTAGGGGGGAAAAGTTGCACAAGATGTGTTACTTGGATATAACAGGGAAATTGAATGGAAGGTCTGCTTGTCTAGCATTTTTCTTGAGTCTCTCCTTAGAGACGCTCAAGCTATCAGATGTGGAGGAAAGTCTAGTAGTTCATCACACTGATTTCACACTTGAGGATACGAATGCCCAAAGGGTTCTCGGTAGAGGTCATTGTGGACTGGTGTAATTTTGAGGTACCTTTAAGTAGCAGATATGCCGGACACAATGGTTGGGTGTATTGGGACTAAGACACAGTTTTGAGAGGCGCAATGAACAAAGTCTGTCTAGATACTGTTGGGGAAAAAGGTAAGGCAGTGTTAACTTTAGCACCTTTCAGGGTGGGTTAGTGAAAATGCACATCTTCTGCCCTTGTTTGGAGGGAAGATAATCCCGGCCTACCTCCAGAGATTCTGCTCGGTGGTGGAATTGAGGGATCTGCATTTTTAAAGTCTTATTGAGGTATAAGTCACATACCATACCGTTTTCTCATTTAAGATGTAAAAGTCAATATTTTTAAAGCATATTCACAGTTTTACAACCATCACCACTATCTAATTCTAGAACATTCTTGTACCTTCTAAAAGAAACCCTTTCCTACCAGTTAGCTGTCATTCCTGACTCCACCCCTGCCCCCAGCCAGCCCCAGGAAGCCACCAGTCTATTTTCTGTTTCTAGAAGTTCACCTATTCTGGACATTTCTTATAAAGGAAATCCTACAGTATTATGTGGCCTTTTGTGACTGACCTTTCTCACTTAGCATACCTTCTTTTTTTTTTTTAATCCACAAAAATGTTTTATTTCAGGGGGTACTATAGCAGAGAATTGCAATCTGGGTCAGGCAAACTGAGGCAAAACCATAAGCACGCCCCTTAGCATACTATTTTTAAGGTTTATGTTGTAGCATGTATCAGTACTTCATTTCTTTTTTTTTTTTTAAACATTTTATATATTTATTTGACAGAGAGAGATCACAAGTAGGCAAAGAGGCAGACAGAGAGAGAGGAGGAAGCAGGCTCCCTGCTGAGCAGAGAGCCCGATGCAGAGCTGGATACCAGGACCCTGGGATCATGACCTGAGCCGAAGGCAGAGGCTTTAACCCTCTGAGTCACCCAGGCGCCCCACTTCATTTCTTTTTAATCACCAAAGAATATTCCAGTGTCTGGATGTACTCCATTGTTGGGGTGGTTTCTGGTCAGTTGGCACTTAGGAATAATGCTGCTACAGACATTTGTGAGGGAGTTACATTCCTTAGCAAGCACCCCACTTGATGTGGTCCCAGATTTCTGCTTCATACTTGGAGAAACACTAATCGGGGCCATTAGTGCTTGGATCAGCTTCTCCTGCAGTCTGAAGTCCCTCATTCCACATCTCCTATGAGTGCTTCTCCAGTCTCTGCTGGAAGAATCACTGGTTTCGAGCAAGTAGTGACATAGTGCAAGTGATGTTCCAGAAATGGATTACATGGTCTGCATGTATCTGGTAGAATGGATGGAAGGGGGGCCACAGAGAGATGGTAGGCAGGATAAGCTGGTTTCAGAGGTTTCCAGAAATCTAGAGGTGATTTAATTCCTGAGTGAGGGTGCTGTTGCTTGTGGTGGTAACAGAAAGGAAGGGTCAGGGATAACCTACTTCTATCAAAGGAAGAATGCTTTTAATAGTGGTGCTTTAAAAATAATCAGCAATTTATGTTTTTCACTGATTCAGACACAGTTCTGTCTAATTCTGACCTTATCTATTCCTATCATCCTGTTATTCCAAAGAACTGTATTTTTACTGACTGTTTGGGAGAGGAAATCCTGGGATCACTAACTGAAAGATATAGTGTAATAAAAAAAAAATTGGGGTTGTGATACTTTTAGGCCTCTGGTCTATTAGAGATGTTTAGATTTTGTACAAGTCTGAGTCAGAACTGAACTTTTCAGGGTTCCGTTTTCGACTTCTCTGATCTGTTGTGAAACTGAAAATGGCTTCTAGGAGGTTCACAGTCTGGGCATCAAGCTGGTCTGCCCAGCTGTGCCTCGAGTAAAGGGGAAACCACACCTGTGAGCTATTGCAGGATTTTAGAATATTGGGCTCTCACAACCAGCGGCCCTGATAGGGAAGTCATAGAGTTGTGTTTTGTGTAATAGGATTGTCATTGAGCAGATATCCATTTTTGGATCCATTATCCATCCAGATATCCATTGAGAGATATCTGTTTCTCATTTTTCCCATTAGATTCTTCAACAGATACAGTGAGATTACCCCTAAGATGCTGCGTGTTCTATATATACCCCCTTCTGCCCCCAACAAAAGCATCATTAAAAAAAAAATCAGAACATGTTGATAAAACTTCATCCTACCTTCTCACCATAATCACTGTGGACACTTTAGGGTATATTCTTTGTTTTTTTTTTTTTTTTTTTTTTTTCCTGTGTGAAAAATAAACATATTCCGAGTTTTGCACAAACACGACCAAGGCATAAACCTTGTATTTAGCATGTGACTCCTTGTGTTGTTATTCCTCTATAAACAGTGGGTTGCAAACGTTGTCTTTGTTAACAGATCTTTTGTACAGCATTTAAAATTAGTCTTCTGTTGTATGGTTGAGGTAGTTTCCAGTTTTCCACTCTTCTGTGCTGTGTTCATACTTAGTACGAAGATATTTTAGTTCACATCAGAGTCTTTTCCAGTTTGTGTCTCTGTTAATGATTTTCCTGGCATCATTACACCTAGATGCTCAGGGATAAGTGTTTGGGGGCATAGTGCTATTGACCTTGATTCCTGGTATATAC
Organism: Neogale vison; assembly: GCF_020171115.1. Taxonomy (NCBI): domain Eukaryota; kingdom Metazoa; phylum Chordata; class Mammalia; order Carnivora; family Mustelidae; genus Neogale; species Neogale vison. The sequence goes on from NC_058096.1 coordinate 96,112,912, forward strand.
ATTCTGAGAGGGTAGGGTAGGTTCATAGTTGTGAAGGAAGTATTATAAACAGTTAACTTAAAACATCCTACAGCTCTTAGGAGAGAATAAAACTTTTTACTTTTTAGAAACTTATATGTATATAAACATGGGAACAAATTGAATTTACGGTAATTCATGGGGATCATTCACTTACTAATTCTGGTTAAATACTTGTACACAGTCTAAGAGTGTTATGTCATTATGACCTGATGTCTTCTAGAAAGAAGTTCTGCCTCTGGCTGTGCACTGGGTTATGTGAATGTTGGGCATATGGGTTAAATATGTTTCCCCTCCCCTATCTTTCTGCCAAAGTCAAGGACCCTTGAAGAGGATTTTGCTACCATCTCTGAAATTGAGATTTTTAGGAACAAGTTCTTGCTTATTTCTTTAAAGTTGTCAATGTCATTGTTAGGATCATGAAGTATCCAGTAAAAAATAGGCAGATCTGTGCTGTGTGGATTGTTGCCCTCTGTATGAATTCCGTGGGGGTAGAGAAAACTGAAACAAAACACATCACCATTTCAACAGTGGAGGTTTCTTGGTGATAGGATTATGAAGAATCAAAACTTTTCTTCCTGCTTTTCTGTATTTCCAGATTCCTAGAGTGAACATGTGTTATATGTTACAGTATATGGGGATGAGGGAATGAAAATATGGGACAAATATTTTTAGAAGGTTTCACATGAGGGAGGGTGCGGTGGCGAGAACCCACAAAGATAGGAGTGGGTAGTTAATTTTCCACTGAGGAGGAGGCCTGCCAACCCTGAGGGAGCTCTCTGACTCCACCCTGTACTTTACAGAGCCAGGGTTTTGGAAATCCTTTGTGCTAGTTAAGGACTAGCATAGTTAGCACAGCTAAGTAAGTATGTAACAGATTTCTATTATTAGTTTATCTTTGCTCAGTCTCATTTGATTGACAGAGTGTTCTCCACCCACAAAGTTTGATTTATTTTGGCAATTGGAAGAGGATTTTTTGGAGTGCTTGTTATCTAAAAAAAGTAAGACCGGGGAACCTGCCTTTTCCTTACTTTCTTAAAAAAAAAAAAACAACAAGAAAACCAAATACTGTTTGGGTTGGTCCTGGTGAGCATGCCTAATCTGGGGATTACGCAGCAAACATGACCTGAGGGTTGGTTTTGTAAATGTTACCAAATCTGTTACTTAACCAACCGGAGATGTTCTTCCATTGTTGTGTCCCACAGTTAAGGTTGAATGGTGGAAACCAGTTCTGTGAGACTTGGCCAAACCCTTGTCCTTTAGGTCTTCATTTTACATTGGGCGGTGATTAGAAAGTATTTCATTACAGAAATGTAAACGATCACACAGAGCAAAATAAATGGAGATATACCACGTTTCTAAGAGTTGACTTTTATCATTGTGAAAATTACAGTTGCTCATTGTAGGATAATTTCAAAGCTATAATAAATACAAAGGAAAAAAACACAGAACTCATCATTTCATTTATCCTAGAGTGTAACTAGTGTTAACAGTTTGATTCTATTTCATTTCAGTCTTTTTAAATAATTGGATGTTACATACATACTCTGACTAGGTAAATTTCTTTCTTTTTTTTTTTTAAGATTTTATTTATTTATTTGATAGAGATTACAAGTAGTCAGAGAGGCAGGCGGAGAGAGAGGAGGAAGCAGACTCCCCGCTGAGCAGAGAGCCCGATGTGGGGCTTGATCTCAGACCTTGAGACCATGACCCGAGCCAAAGGCAGAGCCTTTAACCCACTGAGCCACCCAGGCGCCCCTGACTAGGTAAATTTCACTTAACATTGGGTCGTGAGTATTTCCTCGTGGTATTTCTGGTTTACTTCTGTTTTGTAAAAGTGACTTCCTGTGGCTAGTAAGTGCTATTATTTATGGTTGGCATGGGTGCAGATACCTTTTATTTTTCCGGTGGCTGCCTTAAATGTTACACTTTTAATACTTAATCCAGGTATGTGTTAATTGTGATATTCTTTGTTGCTGGGCCCAAACGGATAGATGTATTAGAGCTGGCGGGGACCTTGATCACAGAGTTCATTCCTTTAATTAGAGAAATGAGGAAAAACAATCTAGAAGAGTTGCCCTTTGCCCAGTATCATTAAATTATTTAATGGTCTAAAAATATTACTGTAGGAAACAGCTGCTTACCGCCTTTTTTGCAGGTTGAGAAACTGGGGCAGTGAGAATTTAACGAACACATTTTTGAAAGAACCAGGTTGTGTTTTTTATGTAGTTATAAGTAGGAAAGAGAGCAGTTGTTTCCTATTGAATTGACAAAACCTCTCTATTAACTGTATTTTTCAGCCGCCACTTGGTGGATTTGATGTCTTATGTAAGTGGTCACCATTATTCACTCACATACGCATCCAGAAGCCGTTACTGGTGTGATGCTGACCATGCCCGCTTTTCTGTGAGGCCTTAAATAATTATTTTTTTCCTTTGCAATTAACAAAAAATGGTCAGTATTTAAGGAAGCGTAGTTTTCAGGGGAGATAAGGAAGTGATTTTTGAAGTTTTGATATTTTAAGTTGTGTATTCAGTACAAACACTTCTCATAGGACTTTGAAAAGCGGTAGATTCTTAGAGTATTGTACAGCGTATTTGAGAAAAAGATGTTATGGGCTTGTGATTTCTTTTTATTTTGTTTTACTTATTTTTTAAACAAAGTGATGTCCTGAGAGATTAGCTAAAAAAATGAAATGGAATCTGGGACCATTTCACTTTGACTTTGGGAAGAACCCAGGGCAGTGATTGGGGACAACACCAGCTTTGTCTACCCCCTGGTGTAGGCAGTCAGGGCCTGTGAACATGGTTGGTTCACCGACCTGCTGCCTTGGAAAAGTCCTCTCTGGAACAACCAGAGGTGCTCTTAGCAAGGCCTGCTTCCTGTGTGAGTACCTATTGTGGAGCTCTCCGTTGAATGGGAGGTTTGTGAGAAGTGGTTTCCCACCGGCACACAATGCCGCCTCTCTGCAGTGTAAATACACATTCCACTTGGGGTCAGGCTAACAGTGACCGGCCAGAACGCCCTTGCACAGAAAGCTCTTTTGGAGTTCCATTTATTTATAGTGGCCAGTGGAAAATTAATATGCCCATTAAATCTATTTTTAAAAAATAAAAGGGAAGTCTTATCTGGTATTGTTTGTTGAATGCAAATCAGTAGCTATGCTGTATTTTAGTTTTGTTAATTTGTTGCTCTAGGAGATGAATTTCACTGTCTTGCTGACTTGTCTATATTTGAAACTTGAGTTTCTTGTTTTAAGAGTTCTACTGAGGCCACAGAAAACTTTCTTTGGATTCTTTGAAAGATATCATAGGCTGTGGCAAAAGAAAATGTTAGTGATAGAAAATACTAGATCAGGTTGTCTCTGGGTTTAGAGTGGGCTCATTGAGCAGTAAGTGAAGGTCTAGAGATCAGAATAGGTATGATTCTTCCTTGAGAAAAAATTAGAAAAAAAATTTTTTTTGTCCTTATTCATTGGACTTGATTTTTTTTCTAACCATTTTAACTTTTATTAATCAAACAAAACTAAAGGCAGCTGCTTTGTTCTTGTAGCTTACCTGACCATATACCAGATAAGTGATTTTTGATGAGGACCTGGGTGAGAACTATGAATATGAATATACAGGTTCCATCAAAAATGGGTTATTTCAGCCTCTAATAAAGTTAGGTAAATGAAATTTGAAAGAGAACAGATTAAATATTAGAAATCACAGAAATATCTCTCTCAAATATCAGGGGCCTCCTTTAACAGTCTTTAGTGTAGCTCATTTGCAGTCATGAAAAATGCATCAAGATCAGTCATTATTGCACAAGCCCCAAAGGAAAGCTGAGGGAACTGGGTGATGTTCATAGCTCCATTGTAAAGTCCAAGATCAAAGGATGGTTATCTTCTTTAAACTGGACTTAGGATGTACTCATGATGGTTGCCTTGGCCATTATTCTTCCAACTCCTTCCACAATTCCAAAGATTTCTTCAAGGGGCTCCATCAACTCAATGGCTCCAGATTTTCCTTCTCCATCTGGAAGAATAAACATTTTTCCAGTAGGGTGTATCTTTCCAGCCTCCCTACAAAGCAGACTTGCCGGTCAGTGAACAAGCTGGCATGCTGGCATGGATGTGTGACCTGGGCAATCCATCATGTCCACCATGATGGTGATGCCAGCTGATGACTTGCTTTGAATGCAGAGCATGAGTCTGACCACAGATGTTGAACGGGAGTCCCATCTAGTGGGTGTGGGTTTATTGGAGTCAGGTCCCCACCTGTTCCTGAACTCTGGTTTTGCTGATCAACCCCACAGGTAGGACCTGGCCCTCAACATCCATTTTCTTTTCTTTTTTTTTTTTTTTTTTTAAGATTTTATTTATTTATTTATTTGACAGAGAGAAATCACAAGTAGGCAGAGAGGCAGGCAGAGAAAGAGGAGGAAGCAGGCTCCCTACCGAGCAGAGAGCCCGATGCGGAACTCGATCCCAGGACCCTGAGATCATGACCTGAGCCGAAGGCAGCGGCTTAACCCACAGAGCCACCCAGGTGCCCTCAACATCCATTTTCTTACACCTCCAGCATACTGCTCTTACTTCCTCAAGATTTTCCCCACATGAATTGGTTTCACCAAAGTGCTTTACAGAGTGTAACATAAAGTCCTGGAGAGAGAAATCAATGCTAGAGTTTGGAGAGCTTTTCATTTGCATTAATAAATTTTTTGTTCAGATTCTGTCAGGGGAATTATGAATATACAAAATATAAAATAGGGAGTATAATCTTGGTCTCCTAGAGAGGGAATTTAAAAATTTCTTCTTTTTACCTTCAAGCAACTTAGTTTAGTGCATTGGTTCTCAAAGTGTGGTGTGGGGGACCCTTGGGCATTCCTAAGACCCTTTTGTGAAGTTTGTGAAGTCATAACTATTAATAACCCTAAAAGTTACTTGTCTTTTTCATCCTCTGTGTTTCTGAGTTCTTTAGTCATATTAATGGAAACATTTTCTGGTGTGTTTTCATGCATTTTCCTATGAGGAAATATGAAAATTGGAGAACACAGGTTTTGTATCAGAGTTGAAATTTAAAATTATTTTGTTGGAAAAGTTTTGAAGCCTGTTAGTAGATACCTCAGATGTAGAATTTGCATAATTTCAGCGTAAAAGTACCTTACACAGAGCAGAACCTAGATATGTATTCATTAAATAAATGAATGCAGCCCTCTTGCATTTTCTTAACAAATAGTGTTATATAATTAATGATGTCCTCATTATTCAAATGGAGTATTTAGAATATAAGCAAGCACCATGCATTCAGACATTTCGATTCATCCATTTGCACATAAACTCTGTGTGTACACTGGTCATTATTTTCACCTGTTAAAACCAGCCTCCCTAAGGCTCTGTGGTATGTGACAGGGCATTTTTCCCCCCTTGAAAAGCAGAAATTATTTTTTTGTAAAGAATTACATTTTTATAATTTAAAAAATGTTAGTCTGATTTAATAATGTGGTTTGCATATATTACCTCATTAAATTTTATAAAAATGGGCTAATCTGAAATAGTAAGTAGATTAGTAAGTAGTTGTTTCCTTACGGGAGTCTTTGCACCTGCTAATTTGTTTCTTTGCAAGTTTTGTCATTTCTTGTGAATTTTCTGTTTCAGTATATTATAAGCCCCAAGAAACACCTGGTGTTTGCTTTGTATTCCATCACTTTAAGTGAAAATCAAAGCTGCTTATGAGAATGTCATCAGCTGTAGTGATTCTTCAAGCAACAACACCATGCTTATAAACTGATTTTCAGTGTATCCTATCCTATTCTCTCATTGACACCCACCCCCTTCCCCACAGAAGTGGAGAAAAGAATCATATTTAAAAATATGTATATATTTGAACCGACATCTACAGTTAGTAACGAAATGTCAGAAATCTTTGAAATAACATATTTAAGCGTAAATCAGACAAAACATTAATGATCTTGATGGCGCAGATTGTTTTCCTTATAATGGATGTTTTATGACATCTGTAGGAGTAGACAAAACTGAGTTTGTGAAATAAACGTGGTTGAATTCTGTATGAGCTGATGAAAGCAATAATTTTAGTATCCTCCTGGCTGATCAGAAATGAAGACTGAGGTGTAAGGGGCATGTTTCGAAGATAAATTCATCTTCTGGAACACTTAAGACTAGAAAAGAGAGGCCACAGCTGGGAAACCAAATTTAGACCCTGGAGCTTATCTCAGATGAAAGGTTGCATAGAGCAGGGAGGTCTGCTGACTTCGTGTTGTTTCATCAGAAGTGTCCGTGTGGATTACATTTTCGTTACTGAGTATAACGTTTCACTGTAATGCTGTTTAGCCCCATGCCTGTGTTTTTAGAATCCCGGGATCCTAGTTCAGTGCCTGGCATCTAGTGGCACTCAGTAAATATTTGTTCCAACAATGGATGATAGCTTCTGTTCAGGTCCTTTGGTTTGGTGCTATTTTAGAAGGTACGTTTCAACTAAGTTCTTGTGAGATAATAAAAAATAATAGAATCTTGAAACCATTGGTAGCAAAGGCCTTGTTCTAGCAGCCTCCTTGGTGACTTGCTGAGCTGCCTTCTTCCTTTGTGAGTAATTTTGTTTTTGTAAAAATCCCTGTGGAGGATCGATCCCTTTAGGAGCTTAAAATCTGGTTTATGCAGGTTTGTTTTCCTCCCTGGTTAATTTCTAACCATACAGACTACATGATGTTACAATGAATTAGCTTAACCTTCCTTAAGCTGCTTTAAAAAAGGTTCTATACATTGTTTTTCTTTTTTTAAAGATTTTATTTATTTATTTGACAGAGTGTGACCACAAGTAGGCAGAGAGGCAGGCAGAGAGAGAGGAGGAAGCAGGCTCCCTGCAGAGCAGAGAGCCTGATGTGGGGCTCTATCCCAGGACCCCGGGACCATGACCTGAGCCGAAGGCAGAGGCTTTAACCCACTGAGCCACCCAGGTGCCCCTATAAATTGTTAAATCTGCACCTGGGTAAGGATACCTGAAAAACTCTTAATAGGAAAGAAATGTACTTTTATCAGGTTTGACAGTTAATTTTTGAATTTTGTATCCTGTGCTTGTTCAGTTTAAAAAAAAAAGGGTTGGCGGGGGGGCAGAGAACGGAAGGAGAGTTGACACACAGCCTGTCAGTTGCAGGTGCACAGCAGCGATTCAACAATGATGGACATTGGAAAGACACACCATGATCATGTTTTACCGAAATTTTAAAACCACTGACCTGTGAATTCTTCATCAGCGTTTCTCCTTTTGCCTTGGTTGTGAGATTTCTTGCATGTCAATCAGTTGGTTAAGAGAGCAAGGACTCCTTACTGTCATTTTCTGTTGAGTCTCCTTGGGCCAGTTCCTTGATGTTCGCTCCTACTTCAGGTGAATAGCGTGAGGCCGGATGAGCGTGAGTGCCTTCACCCTAGCAGGCTGAAGGAACAGCTTCAGAACTCTTCTCACTTTTTCCAGAAGCAGTCAGTCATTTGGTGCTTAACACTTATTTCCCCCCAAATAAAGGGTGTTATGTGTGGCTGTTAGGTACTCAGTGGTTGCAGGAAAGGTAATTTAATTCATGATGCATATCTTAAAAACAGTAATAGTACGTACTGGGTTTTTAAAAAGGGGAATCTAGAAGTTGTGTAAAGGAACCCAAATTACAGATGAAGAAACTGAGACATGGAGAGCCCATGCAGGAATACTTGGAACCACATACCACACACAGCGCCTTGGGGTTGCAGGCAGATGGTTGTGCCCGAGGGCTGGGGAAGGAGGGAGATTCTGGTTCTGGGAAGGAGTGAATGTCTCTGACTTCCCCGGTCATCTCTTCCTATCTTTTTATGCTGCTGGGGGTGAGTATTTGGGGGTGAATGTGAGGGTGGGAAGGCCTCAATCTGGGGGGGTGGGTGGCTTGAGAAATGACCTTTCCATTCTTGGACTGGAGTTTTCTAGACTTTTCTTCAATGTCCCACAGAAAAAGATAGAAAGAAGCAGCCATACAAGTCCAAATGACATTGAAAATGCAATTTTTCAGTTACTCTCATCCATGGGTTTAGTCTGTGGGACAGTTGACTTGGGTATATGTACAGATAAGTGCTCAGAGCTTTGCAGTGTTTCCTTGTAGGTGCTAGATTGTCCTTGGGATGTCACATTTACTGTGCTCAGTGTAGCTGGAGTCAAGGTGTTCTAATAAAAACGCCTAATTACACTTGTAAACTTCTTTAACATCCTTTAAAAACAATGAAAGAGGCAAACAAAGGTTTAGTCAACTTTTTTGGTAGGTGGGGTCCCTTTCTTTTAGTTAACATTTGCAGAACCGAGCATGTGGATCTCAGGTCCAGAGATTGTAAATATACAGTGACGTAATTTTTTTTTCCCTTCAGTTTTTAGGTGTTCTTAAATATTTGGGACATCCTGGGGGTGGGTTGCTGTGGAAGCAGTATCTCTGGAGAACTAGAAGAGTAGCCTCAGATTACTCCAATGTTTGCATCTAAGCCTTAGATCTATAGTCTTCACCCCCCACTGAATACAGTGCCTTCTGTATAGTTATTTTGCCTTCAGACGTGGCTGTGCCTTGACATTTAAGCAAAGGCCAATTGAAAGCACACCACAGAAGCATCTAGATCTTCTTGAAGGCAGAGTCTGTCCATGAGATTACTTGGCACCCATCCCTGTTCCCCAGATTGCTGTGGACCATTCTTTTTCACTTGTTGATCAAACCATTATTTATTTTAATACCAGGGCAGGCGGCGGCAGTGGTGGTGTTTTTTATCTGACCAGGATTTCTTTGTGGATTTAAACAGTGCACCTCAATATCCTGTGTTTATTTTTATTTTATTATTATTTATTTATTTTGTAAAGATTTTATTTATCTACTCGTCAGAGAGAGAAATCCCAAGTAGGCAGAGAGGCAGGCAGGCAGAGGGGGAAGCAGGCTCCCTGCTGAGCAGAGAGCCCGATGTGGAGCTTGATCCCAGGACCCTGAGATCATGACCTGAGCTGAAGGCAGAGGCTTAACCCACTGAGCCACTCAGGCGCCCCAATATCCTGTGTTTATAATGGGAGGCAAAAGGCAAGAGTGTTTTTAAGGCTGAGAACTTTTTTAGACAACTGTGATTTAACTTCGCTAATGAACCCGTATCAGACAAGAAGACAAATTCCAGACAATCTGTGCCTCAACCAACCAGCTGGGTGCATACCTCCAGGTCCTGCTCATGTCTCAAGAGGTTTTTCTGCATGAACAGTTAGCACCACTCCTTCTTTCATTCAAGTGGCAAGCCATGGCAAGAGTCTTTCTTCCACAGCTGTGCGGAACTCAGCTGTAAAATTAGATTTCATTGGCATACAAACACCGTGATTACCATCACTCTTTGCTCAATACATTCTTTTTCCAGCATTTTACTTAGATTCTTCCTCTCTTTTATGCATAGGGCTCAGGTTCTACTTTCATGAGTAAGAGTAACTAGAGGTTTTCAGGGTTTCAAGTAAACGTCTCCTAGCTTGAGTTTAATCTGTATGAAGTCGGCAGCGGTGTTTGAAACATGGTCTGTTAAGAGCAGAAAGGAACCTTAAAGGCTAATCTATAATCTTGTCATTTTGTAAAAGAAGAAATTAAGTTCAGAGTACATGGGCAAACTGTGGATTAGGACTCAGATTTGGCACTACCCAGTCTTCGGGTTGCTCTACTAGAAAGCTGTTTACCATAGCACGCTGGTTCTTTGAACCCTCGATTGCAGAGGGGCTGTGAAAATTTCCAATAAAAATCCTTAGTCCCTCTCTGTAGCCTCTCCCCCTGCCCAGTCTCATTTGATTTACTAAAAAGCAAAGGGGAATATTTGCCTGTACCCAAGTACCTATCCAGCCCACAGAGTACGGGAGAGGTGAGCGCAAGAAAAAGCCCTCAGGCCACATCGTGTGCAGGTTCCTAAATGGCCCCACGCTAATCTGCGTGGGCAGAAGCGGGCGCAGGGCACTGGCTTCTGGTTGCCTCCAAGGGAGAGTCAAACCCTGCTCTCCTAGTCATGGGGAAGTGGCCAGAACAGATGTGTGTGGATTTTGAGTACCAGTTCTTTCTCTGTTTCAGAGGTACAGATGATGGTACAGTGTTTGTTTTGTTTGAATCATTTTTTTCCCCTATTGTTGCTGTTTCCATAGTTATTACTAGAAAGCTGTTTCTCATTTTGCTCAGAAGGCTAGAAAGGACAACCATTTTCAGAGTTTCAAATCAGTGTGGAGCCGGTAAAGAGAGAGTTGTTTCTCATGAGGAAAAGAAAATAGCAAAGGATACTGTGGCATCACCTTAGTTGTAGGAATGTGTACAGCTAACTTTTGTCTCTTCTCTCCCCTCATTTCTTCTGATCTCTCCCTCCTTCCTCTTTGTCTTTCTAAGTCTTGCTAATAAAGCTTACAAAGGAAGACCACACTTGAGGAATTGCCAGTCTTTGTGACTGATGGCATAAGTCCATAAAGTCCCGTATGAGAGGAGGTTCATGAACATAGTTGTTTCTTTTTTTCATATGCTTTATGATTCTCTGTCAAAATTTTGGCTTTTCTGCATTTTTATTTGTTGCTACGCCATGGCACAGACAAGTGTAAATAAGTCAGCTGCACAAACGTTTGTCATAATCAATTTTTATTAGACTTGGGTTTTATATTGGAAGCCATTTAGAAACTTGTAATCACTCATAAAGCATTAGCTGCTTGATAGTTACATTGTTTTAAAAGAGAATACAGTAATTTCTTAGTAACTTCTCAAACCCCTTTACCCAAATACAACCCAGCAAAGAAAAACCTGGCGTCTGCGATTGAAAAGTTTGTCCTGTTGTCTTTTTGACTACTGCTGGTTTTTTTTTTTTTTTTTAAAGATTTTATTTATTTATTTGACAGAGAGAAATCACAAGTAGGCAGAGAGGCAGGCAGAGAGAGAGGAGGAAGCAGGCTCCCTACCGAGCAGAGAGCCCGATGCGGAACTCGATCCCAGGACCCTGAGATCATGACCTGAGCCGAAGGCAGCGGCTTAACCCACTGAGCCACCCAGGCGCCCCTTTTTTTTTTTTTTTTCATATTTGGTTTTTTGTATTTTTTTGGCTTTGCAATAGGAAAAAATGTTTTGTTTTTTTTTTAAACTTTATGTATTTTTTTTTTTCTTATTACTACTATATAAATCGTTAGAAAATTTTTCTGGTACATTTGTGACAATTCTGAAACAGGGCTGGCAATCAAGTCTCACGATTAGAAGTCAGTTGGTATTTTTAGCAGAGAGGGAAACTTTCTTGAAGTATGAATCCAGCTTTGATTTTACTAATGTGCCTATGAGGATATTTTTCTCAGGCTGTAGAACCAGCATGTTGCAAGCAAAATGTTTACATGCTGTTTAGTTTATGTGAATGTGATGGGTTACTTTGTGTTTTATTGGAAAAGATGCAAACTTTTTGGAATCATAGTTACCTTGAGTAGTATGAATTTTTTATTTATTAATATATATTATATGACTTATTTGCCCTGTTGCTTTATAAGAGGTTCCTGTCATTATTGATGTGTTTCTGTCAATTTCCCTTTCAACAAGGAACCCATTTGGTTTTTGAAAGTGCATTTTAAACTGCAGAATGGAAACAAAAAGTTAACACTGATCATGTGCAGTCTTCTTATTGGTTCCCTTACTGCAGCTGCTTTTCTAGACACTTCTCTGGGATAGTCTAGAAGTCAGTCAAAAAGCACATCAGAGTGTAGGTAAAGTAAGCTTGGGAGCGGTGCCTCTGCCCTGACCGGATTTAAATGGGGAGACTCAGGTCCATATCCTGCAGCCCGGCTGCCCTTGGGTTCTGATGGTAGTTCCTTTTTGTGTTGTGACGTTTCTTTTTCTCTTGTCATCTGAAACTAATTTGGGTATTGTACTGCTAATTCACATCTTGAGTTAATGTAAGGAAATATGGGTCATTGGCCCACGGAGTGAGGGACCAGGATGTTTTGTTATTAATTTGAAGGCCAGGTCCACCGACTTAAAACTCTCCCAGCAGTGATTAGGGTTTTAGTTTTTTTCAAGTGAGAAAAGCTTCCTAGTATATAATTGCTTTCTCCGGCCTTTGGAAATGGATCTGTGGTTCTCTCCTGAGAATCAGGTTTTTCATGAATTTGGCCAGTATGTTTCTTGGTATACGCTGGGGCCAAAATACCATGGAAAACCTTTTTAGACTTGGAGTGGGGGAAGCAACGTAAGAGGAAAAAGTAATAAGCCAGTTGCCTAGAGTAATGTAAAAACTGAAGACCTTTTGTAATATTCTTTTAAAATAAGGTGTTTTTAAAAAGCTTTGGGGCATATGTTCGGATGGAGCAAAATGTCTTACTAACAGTGAGGATCTGTTCATTTTGTTTCCCAGAGTGCCCAGCCCCCACCACTGCTGTTAGCTCTCGAGGGACTTCTTCCCTAAGTCCCTTAGTGCTGGGCCTCGCTAGCAGGTACTGAATGTGGCAAGGAGAGGGGGAAGGGAACCACAAGTGCTCACGTGACATCCCTCCCCTGTAAGTCAGAAGGCTAGAACTGGCCAGGCATGAAGCACTTGTGGTTTTAGTGTTAGGATGTGTGGTTAGGGGGAGAGGTGGTGAAGGCCTGTGGTTGTTACCCAATTCTTTGAAATGGAAGTATGGGTAAGAGCACAGTGAAGACAAGGAGCGAGACCTTGGAGCTTTGGGGGCAGGATGGGGGAATTAGAGAGGGTTAGAACAGTGTTGTGGCAGGGGTCCTCTGTGGTCCTCTGTTTTCCATTTTTTTAATCCATATTAGTTTTGCAGCACAATTTTATTCTTCATGTATAAAGGGTAGTGGTCTAGAGGGTGGGGTCCTTGCAAGAACTTGGTAATGTGCAGGGGGAGAGTGTGAATGTGGCACAGCCTTGAATAAAATAATGTGAGTTCTGGGACCCATTTGGCCGGCTCAGATACACACCTGTCTAGAAGAGAAGGAACCCAGATCAAGAAAATCAGTGTTTTTTGTTTCTGATTTTGTTTTTTTATTTGACAGAGAGAGAGAGAAGCAGCGAGAGCAGAAACAAGCAGGGGCAGTGGGAAAGGGAAAGCAGGCTTCCCACTAGGCAGGGAGCCCGACACGGGGCTCCATCCCTGGGATGGGTCTGAGCTGAAGGTAGATGCTTAACCATCTGAGCCACCCAGGAGCTCTGGAAAATAAGTGTTTTGTCAGGGTGGTTTCTCCCGAGACTTTCTGACTCTAACAAAAAACAGGCATAGCTCAGTTTTCTGGAGGTTACCCAACTGGCCATTCAGCTTCCCTTAGAGCTGATAATCAGCAAATGATCAAGGAAGATCGTTGAAGACACATCTGGGAGCTTCAGTGACCCCACAAGGACCCTTCCCCTTATGTGTGTACATGACTAGCCCTCTGGCTTCTTAGCCCAAGGAAGATGTAAGACAGCAAGTTTAGGATATGGTCCTGAAATTCGAGGGAGATTTGGTGTGTGGCTCGCAGTATGGCCTCATGAGAAAGAGGAGAAAACCAACAATTACCCATAGGATTTTGAAGTAGGGGTGAATTTCTCCAGATATGTAAGGTCAGAATGCCTCAGTAACTCCTTAACACATCACCTTGTGACTAAACACAGTATTGTTGGGAACAATAAACCCACATCCCTAAGAAGTCAAGTTACGACCAGGCTGCTCTTTAAGGAGGGGGATGTGTCATTCCTGTCCACAGTCATTACAGATAAATTAAGTTTTGTTCCTTGAAGTTAACTGTTTGGATAATAAGGTTTCCACACTTACTGCTTCATCTGTGACGCTAAATTCCACGATCATTTTAAGGGACAACTTGGCAGGCCATTGCCTTGCTAAATAGCTGGGCATTATCTTGCTTAGAGATAACTTACTGACTTTTTTCATTATATCTTTTGCATTCCAGTCAAGTGAAACTACTATATGTATGGGCAGAGAGCCTAGAAATGGGAATTTAAATACTGCTGGCTGCAAGTACCTCCCCACCTAGATGAATCTTTTTTTTTTTTTAATTTTATTTAATTTAATTTTTTTTGGGTGTTCCAAAATCCATTGTTTATGCACCACACCCAGTGCTCTATGCAATACGTGCCCTCTATAATACCCACCACCAGGCTCACCCAACCCCCCCCACAAACCCCTCCAAAACCCTCAGTTTGTTTCTTAGATGAATCTTTTACCTGATACTCCACTGGGGATAAAGTTTGGTTTACCTCTGATAAAACTCTTAGGGATTAGAAAAACAGGGCTTGGATTTTAGCAAGCTGGCGGCCTAGGGAGAAGATCAGCAGCTTTGGTTACGGAGAAGCAAGGCTCCACGCCTGGCTTCACGGTGGCTTTTGTTCCCTTTATTCATTCTTCAGTTTCCTCCATGATTAACTGTGGTTGAGTTTAGGCATTAGGAGTGTGGGATGTTTATACATTCACACTGATGGCTGTCTGAGTGATTGTCACATAGTTGACTTTCTTTCAAGTACAGTTCCCCAGTTCCCTCTGTCCTCCCTTCCCCCTTCCTGGCCCCCCTCCCAGTAATCTGAAATAATCACCATACATTGGCGAGGTAGATAATGTTGTAGTAGCGGGGGGGGAAAAAGGATTCAGGCATCTTTTTTCTTTATAGATTGGCTGCATTACCCAAAGTTGCCTGTTGAGTTTTCAAAAGCAAATACAATTATAATTATCTCTTTTCCCCAGTGGACTTGGTTTCGTTGGGTGTTTTTGTAACTCTGTGTGGGTCCCCTACTCTCCCATTCTCCACCTATAGGACCTTTTAGGCCTCAGGTCTAGCCCCTTATCCCACAGTTGCAGAGCCTGGATTTAACTCCATGATTTGGAACGGACATCTGTGGTTAAGAATGTTCCTATTAATAGCAAGTGCCATGGGTTAACTTGGCGCCAACCAGAAATTTTCTTAAATTGGAATTGTCACTGTTAGATACAATGTTGGCCTTGAGATACTCTTTTGTATTAAGGACAGGGGACCAGGAATGCCTGAATTTGGTTTCAGATTACAGCTCTCTCCTGCTACCCAGTACCTGCAGATACTGGGTAGAGACAGTGAGAAGCAGGTTGATGCGATTTGAGTCTCAAACCCCAGTACTGAAAAATCAGGCAGCTGGGTTGGACCATGTGGAGAGAAGGAGCCCACAGCCCAGAGCAGGTCCTGACTGGGGACCTCAGTCCTTTGCACTACCCCTCTCCCCATTCATTATTTACCATTCTCTGGCCTAATGGAAGGACCTAGAGTAGAGGCTGAAAGGACCTAGAGACAAGTCCCTGAAGTGGGTCTGCTCCAGCTGCCCCTCTCGGGAAGAGAGAAGAAGGACAGATTCCGTCCTTGGGTTTGTTTGTGAGATGAAGGCTGGGACTGCTCCTGTGGTAAAGGGCTTTGGCCCCTCCCTGGGGGAAGGGGGAGAAGAGGGAGCCATAATCCCTGCACCACAGCCTCCCCAGCACAGTGCCTTGGGACTCTTCCTGGGGAGGAGTGAGGAAAAGGTGGAAGAGAGAGCCGCTTCACCCCGAGGCTTTACATACTCAGACCCCTGATGTAAATGACTGTCCTGTTTATCCAACTTGCAATTTGGAAGAAACATGAAATAAAACATTCCACTTAAGAAGCAAGCCTGTGTAATATCCGCAGTCTGAGGAAAGTAGCTGTCCTATCCTTATGCACTGGGAGGACTAAATATATTAGAAATAAAATTGAAATGGACATTAGTTCTCCCTCATTCGACCTACTCAATCAAACAGTGATGTCATGATTGTATCAATGGAATTATCTTAGTTAATTTTATTGTGCAAGAATCTATTTCCTTCATCAGGTTAAACTATTGGGCTTTGGGTTTTGTACTTTTATTTGCTTAGGAACTGAGTAATTGCCTCATAAAAACAGCAGGATGGTACTATTAACACTGAATTATAAGACCTGTTATTACAGAATGTGCTTCCCTAGTTGGGACAAGACTTCGTTGTTTGGTGCTTAAAATAATTAGTTTCTCTGAATGGGGTTATAATGAACAGTGTAAAATTTTACCTTTTTAAAATAAAAAAGTTTACAGTCTCTTGGGTGGCTTTTATGCATCATTTGATACTTCCAGGGAAGGGGTTTCTTTTGGGTGGGATTGCAGGAGAGGAAAGTATATTTAATGTTCAGAATGGAGGGGTTTAAGAATGAGAAAAATACTCTTTTTCTGTCACACCTGAGATAACTTTGAGATAATTGTTAAAGGATTTATCCTGCTGTTTTGCTTGATTTGGACATTGGGATTCCCAGTTGTGATTTGGATTAAAGGATTCATTGATCAGATATCCTTGATTTGATATTTGATATCATTTATGTGATAAATGTGCATGTCCATTTGTTTCTGAACAGATTTAAAATGTGTGTCTTTGTTTTCTTTGCACATGATATTAAACTTATGCTGTAAATTTTTAGGCATAAGTGAAGGATATTAAATACTTCTTAAAGAATAAATATAATTTTATTTCTATTTTTTAAAAGATTTTCTTTATTTGAGAGAGACAGGAAGAGTGAGTGGTGGGGAGGGGCAGAGGGAGAGAGAGAGAAGCAGACTCTCTGCTGAGCAGGAAGCCAAAGGTGGGATTCGATCTCAGGACCCAGGGATCATGTTCTGAGCTGAAGGCAGACTTAACTGACTGGGCCACCCAGATGCCCCAGCAAGTTATAATTTTAAATAGAAATTTGGTGTTATTTTCCCACTGTTGAATTGGAAAGGTAGTTTTTGGTAGCAGGTACCCTTTTGGAATGACAATGGCTTTGTGCTGTCTTGAATACTTGTATGAAAATAATTTTTTCCGAGGAAGCAAGGTGGTTTGCTTTTCAGCCCTACTCTGCACAAGATGCCATGGGTTCTGTCTGAGATACAGGGGAGTTCAAGATCTGCACAGTAATGAAGACATAAATGATCAGCATGTTAAAGTCAATTCAAGGAAACGACAGGAGAGAGATAATTAGAACATGATTAATTACCAAATTAGTGGCAGGGTCAGAAATTGCAACAATTGCAGTGTAAGCTTTGTTAACTTGCTTGGATTAACTGCTTATGAACAGTATTTTGATCCTAATGAAAAGGAACACCTGTTTTTGTAGGTCATCCTCTTTGGCCTTATTTCCTGTAATTAAAGATAATGATACCACCAGTTTTTGTTTGATACTTGACCATCTCACAGTATTGTCTCATTTTAGCCCCAGAAAGATCCCTGGGGTAGGGTAGTTACAATTACTCATATATTTAAAAAATTTATAACTAAATGACAAAGTCTAGGTCTGGGAGGTTATGTTCACACGGCTGCTTGGAGACTCAGGTTGGTGGTCTTCTAGTTCCAGCCATTTTCTTGCTTTGGCTTTACCCCTCCTTGGGGCCTGGCACAATAACTCTGCACTATAGGATTAGAATAATTTGACTTTCAGCTGACTTCCTGATGGTGCACTTAAATTGCTGATGTTGTTCTAGGTGACTTTTTGGGGTCCTGGGTCCTTTTTAAAAAATGGTGGTTCTCTTGCAGGAAGCCAGTTGAGGGAAATTCTCCATGAATGTACGTCACAATGATGATGACCGACCAAATCCCTCTGGAACTGCCACCATTGCTGAACGGAGAGGTAGCCATGATGCCTCACTTGGTGAATGGAGACGCGGCTCAGCAGGTTGGTGTAGTAAGAGGGAAATTTAAGTTCAACTCTCTAACTGAAAACCATTAACCCAGTCCTTGTTCTGGTTTGAGATTGAAAGGTCTGTGCTTGTGAACATTAATAGTTCCAGAGGTAAGTGTTCTTGCTGTAGAAGTAGTAATGATTTTTAAGAATATCTGATTATGGCTTTTGATAACAGCAAATCTTACCTCATTCAGTTGGTATTGCTGCTGAAGCATCAGAAAAATGTCTGATTTTTAAATGAATCATTTTGAAAATATGTACTAGTCTTTGGAAAAAAATGTCTGTTTATTCAGGTCCTGTGTTGTGCTTGACTGGTTGGCCTGGATGGCCAGAGCAAGACACTCTGAGGGTGAGTCAGGTTTTGCTCTCACATTGGGGGGTGGGGTGACCTCGGCAAGATGCACAGGTCCACGCGAACCCACCCCAGCTCCTAGACGGTCCTTCCAAATGGATAGTCCGCTTCCCAGAAAGTGACGGTACTTAACTCTCTCAGTATTACTGAATATCGCCAAATAGTAAAGATATTGCAGACTCATTCATGTAGCACTTGGGAAGAAATTTAAATGGAAAGTAAAACTTTAAAAAATCATTAGATGAACTGTTCCGATAAGATTTTTTTTAGTGACTGAGAAAACAGGGTTTGCTCAGTCTTTTACTAAATAAATACCCTTTTGTCTTTGCACAGTTCTTCAGGAGCATGAAAGTAAAAAAAGTCTTTGTCTTAGGAAAAGTAGGATTGGGAACAATTGTGTGAAAAATGTTTGCCCAGACTTGATCAGTAACTCAGATAAGTTAATCAGCCATTCCTTTAATGTCCGTGTGTGTTTGCCCCCCCCCCACCTCACTCTGTTACAGTAGGTGAACAGCCTTTATCCATCACAGTCCATTCATACTTGGCCTCTATTGGATCTTACTTTGCTGCCCAATTTATTTATATTACTTAACTGTGCTTTAGACCATAAACCTTTCAAGAACAAAGAATATCTAATGGGTGTTCAGTAAATGTTTGTTGGTTGGATGAACTTCACCCCTTCTCACCACTGATACAGGCACTTCCCTTCCTGACTCAATCTCTTTCTCTCTCTCTCTCTGCGCTGGATCATTTCCACCAGACATCCTGTAGTATCTTTTACCTCAAACCCACAAACAACTCCCCAGCACAACAAGATCCTCTCTCTGACTCCACATCCCTGTGGAGTTACCACTTCCTGTCCGCCTCCCTGACAGTAGGTGTTCTTTAAGTAGAGCCTCATCTTCCTTTGCCCTGTTGCTCTTCAAGCTCAGAGTCTTCACTTGCATCTCTTGTCCTCTTTTCCCAAGCCTGTCAGCAAGGCCTGTTGGCTTCATCTCAGGAACATGTGCTGAAACCATAATTTGCCACGTCTACTTCATTGCCGCTACCGCCACTGGACTCCAAGCCGGCATCTCTCGCCAGGGTCGGGCATTCCTTCTCACTGGCCTCTCTGCTTTTGCTTTTGCCCCAGCAAAAAGTATTTGCCACACAGCAGTCTTTTGAGAGAGTTTCCAAAAACACCACATCAGGGGCGCCTGGGTGGCTCAGTCAGTTGAATGCCCGACTCTTGGTTTTAGCTCAGGTCATGATCTCAAGGTCGTGAGATTGAGCCCTGTGTGAGGCTCTGTGCTCACCGTGGAGTCTGCTTGAGATTCTCTCTCCCTCTCCCTCTTCCTCTGGGCCTCCCCCTGCTTGCACATGTGCGTGCGCTCTCTCTCTCTCTCTCCCTCCAATAAATATGTAGAGAAAAACTTAAAGCAAGCATACCCACGTCATGTCCGTGCCCTGCTCAGAGCTGCCCTGGAACACCTGGAATAACATCACAGTGCAGGGCCGAGGCCTGTCAGCCCTCCAGGTGTAGCCTTTGCCCTCTTCATCGTGCGCCCCATGCTCTGCTCATGGGAGGATTTCCAAAGTACAAGGGACCGTTCTAGGTGTCTGGTCTCCCTTTTCACTAATTAAAAGGTTGAAAAAACCAAGGTATTCAGATGTGACTTAACTTGGGAGGCATCTTGGCCTCCGCTCAGTCATCTAATTCCCGTTTGCGTAGGTACTTGGAGAGCCGACGCCACGTGTACATGTCACTGTGTACCATTTTTGTGTTTTGGTGATTTGTTCCTCGTTGCTGTATTTCAGTTTGCACAGAATACCCTTTTGTAGTTTATGATCTCTAGCACACCAGAATTTTTGAATTCTGTCTTCACACATAAACTTTCTTGCACCTAGAAATGACCAAAGCCTGAGAAAAGACTGTGGACATCTTCAGGCCATGTGGCATTTCACTGCTCTGCACGTCTACCTCAGCTCTAAGGAGACGTTGCTTAATAATTTGGATTAATAAGATCACGTTTTTATTGTGTCTGTAAAGCCAGGAGTGGGAAAATCTAATTCTTTTTTTTTCTACACTGTCAAATATGAAGCTTTCTCAAACTGAGGCTATATTTACTCTAAAAATGATCGTAGGAATGAAATGTTTTAGGTTTTCTAATTAGCAGGTATGGTTGTGCTCACAGCATTAATGTTTACAGGTTATATGGGCCAAGCTGTTGATTGGCATGAACCCTGAGTTTCTCTTAATGGGATATACTTGTTACGTGGACAGAGTGTATTTGAAATCTCCCTCCTCGCAGGACCAACCCAAGATTTATCATGCCTTGAGGTTACCTCTGTGTGGCTCAGCCTAGGCAGTGGCCTCTGTGCCTTACATCTTTCTTCCTCTTTCTGCCCCCAGAGTCTCCCTATCTTTGTCTCCTTTCTTTCCTGAAGCTGCTGCTCTTTCCTTTGGGCCGTAACATTTAGCTTTGGCCTAGTTACAGTAGAATCTTCAGGGCCTGTGTGTGAAACCTGGGCTAAGGCACAAGGTGATGACAGACCTCAGGAGCAAGCAGAACCAAAATCAATGGAAAAATACCAGAGAGGAGGTAAGGAGAGAGGAAGTCAGCAAAAAGAACAAAGACCAAAGGTCAGGATCCAAAAGTCTGGGACTGCATGAGTGTTGGGTGCTTGCCTAAGACACCTGTTGGTAATTGCCTCTTGCTCCTGAATAACCTGTTTGGTGTGATGCTCAGGAGAGCTTTGTCAAAGGATCAGGACATGGGACACACCAGAGAATACAATCTCTACTAATGTTTTATGGTTTGTTTTTTTTTTTAAATTTTTAAAAATTTTTCTGAGCATAACCTAGAGATTTTATTGTCTTCATAATATAACAAAATACAAAGCTTAGAATTGGATCTCTTGGTCCTTTCTCTTCATCTCCTCCCAGTTCACAAGGCTTGCATCTCTTTTTTATTTTTATTTTGAACTGATCTCTAAACCCAACGCGGGGCTCGAACTTAGAACCCCGAGATCAAGAGTAACATGCTCTACCGACTAAACCAGCCAGTGCCCCCTGCTTGTGTCCCTTAATAGCCAGCCTTCTCTTAGCTCTGCAGTTGTGCTTGATACATTCAAGCCTAGCACAGTCTTTGTAGTTTTAGACATTTTTCAGAAAATCTGCTTCATCTGCCCAGTACAGCCACTGTGCTTCCTCTCATAATGCCACTTTTCCCGGGCGTAAGAGAATCTTTGCCTTTCTGGTGCTGTGTCCCTTTGTGGGCTGGTGCTGGCCACGCTTGTTGCAGGAAGCCGGCTGGGTTTTAGAAACGCCCAGCATGTTTGTGAGAGCTGTCAGCGTGGGAAGCTCTGCTAGTGTTTTCTGATGCTTCCCTGTGCCGTCCCTCTGAGGCATTACCTTTTCGTCTCAACCAGGACCTTCTGGAGACCCAGGGTTGACTTCAACGATGGCATGGCGGACGCTATCTGGCAGACCCTTGGGGGTGACATTTGAAGGGTGGGGAGGGCAGCATTTGAGCCACCTCCCAAATGAGACTGTCAGGAAGAGCTACCCACCGGCCACGGGGCTGTGCCTCTACCTTCGTGTTAGAAGCAAATATGGCGAAGCTTACCTTGTATGTGTTTACAGCATTCTTAATACTTTGCAGCTGTGCAGAGCACATTGTAAACATTTCCGTATTTGCAAAAGAACCACCGCAGTTATGAGAAAGCTCCCCAGTTCCCACAGGCCGCCGCCTCCTGAGTTTTGTCATGATGGTCTCTGGATTCCGTTAGTGTGTGTTCTTGCCGAGATAGCCTGCTCTGTTCTGGTTTTCTAAACGAGACATTGTTAATTCTCGTTATGCAGAGTCATGTTAAGTTTGGAAACGTTGGTTTGTCATTTTATAGAGGAAGCAGGAAAAGTATGATTCTTCCCTTAAAATGAAAAGCCCTCCTTGTCATGAATGAAGATTTAAAAAAATATATTATGAACTGAATGTACAAGAACAGGAGTAAACACACAGTGTGGACAAAAGCAACCTAACAGTTTCTGCTTGTTGAACAGCTTTTTTGACCTATCATCCACACGCCCTGTAATTCACTTTTTTAAGGTACACAGTGGAATTTGCTATAGTCACAGGATTGTGCAAGCATGGTCACAATTTTAGAACCTTCTCATCATGATAAAAAGAAACCCTGGTGTGGTCACTTCCCAGTCCTTTCTTCCCCATATTCCTAGGCAGCCGATAATCTCCTTCCTTTCTCTGTAAGTAATTTGCCCATTCTGGACTTTTTGTATAAATGAAAATGTGCACGTGTGGTCTTTTGCTTCTGGCTTCTTTCAGAGGTTTGTCATAGCATGTGTCAGTACGTTCTATCTTGTTCACTGGCAAGTATTACTCCAGCACATGAATATATTACGTTTTATTTCTTCATTCATCAGTTGATGGGCATTTGGGTCCTTTTCACTCCTTGGCTATTACGAATAATGCTGTCGTGAACATCTGTGTGCAAATTTTTATGTGCATGTAAGTCTTCATTTCTCCTGGATTTCTACCTAGGAGTGAAATAGAACAGTTTTATTTTGAACCACTGTTTTCTAAATAAAGTATCTCTGTTCCTCTCACTATAATTTCTTCTGCCTCTAAATAGATCAGTGTAGCTAAGTTAAGTTTGCTTCCCTAAATATGTCCCACGACCTACTATTCTTGTCAGGTTTCCTGACCTGAGTTTTTGTGTATGGCCGTATATAAATTATGGCAGATGCCCATCAGTAATCAGAATATTAGTGCCTGGGGATGCCTGGGTGGCTCAGTGGGTTAGGCCGCTGCCTTCAGCTCAGGTCATGATCTCAGGGTCCTGGGATCGAGTCCCACATCGGGCTCTCTGCTTGGCAGGGAGCCTGCTTCCCTTCCTCTCTCTCTCTCTGCCTGCCTCTCCATCTACTTGTGATTTCTCTCTGTCAAATAAATAAATAAAATCTTTAAAAAAAAAAAAAACAATATTAGTGCCTACATTTCCAGAACCTATGATATATAAATTTAACTGTCTTTGGTTTTAGAGGTTTAGAAATGTAACTGCTAGTTTGAAGCATGAAAGTGTAGGCATCACCAATTTTCAGCTTTTTCTATTGGCTTAGTATTTTGTTTTATTTCTTTTTTCTTTTTTTAAAAGATAAGTTATTTGAGAGAGAGAAAGACCGTGAGCACACAAGTGTCAGGGAGGGTCAGAGGGAGAGAAACTCAAATAGACTCCCCACTGAGCAGGGAGCCTGATGCAGGGCTCGATCCCACAACCCCAAGATCATGACCTGCCGAAATCACGAGTCGGACAGTTAACCGACCGAGCCATCCAGGCACTCCTCTATTGGTTTAGTACTTTAATAATCTCTGAAGAAGAATTATAGCACTCACCATGTTTAAATAAGGAAAACATAAGGTTAAGAACAGAGGTGTTAACACAGACTGTACTGATTTGCTAACTTAATCTGTGATACTTAGAACCTATAGGAGGTTGGTGTGTGTGCCTTTTTCTATCTTCTATATATGTTCATTAGGGGGTCAGTGAGTGTGGAGATAGATTTAGATGCCTCTTTGTCCTTCTGTTCTCAGAGGGCAACTAGCAAATGTTCCCTTTGTCGTATTTCTTATGTTTTTTTGTTTTTGTGTTTTTTCCTTTTAAGCTTGTAGGATATTAATGGCTAATGAGTATTCGTACTGCCTCTTCTTCGGGAAGTGGATCTCCTTAATGTAAATGAAAAACTCTATTCTCCCAGTGGCTTGGGATGACATGGGCACACGTGGGCTTGCCCTGAAAGACGGAAGGTTGAGATACCTCATCCGTGTCCACAGTTCTCTTGACTTTGTCTTTGCCTTTCAATCAGCATGCAGCCTGTCATTTTATCTGGAGCCCGTCTCTTCCCTCTTTTGTTTCTTCTTTGCCAAAGCCTTTATTTCCCCTGGAAGGAGCACATAGCCAGTGATGATTTCCTGGAGCATTCTTTAGAGTACACATTTCCAGACGGCACATTAAACATATTAAAATGTTCCACGTTCCAACAGTGCTCGTCATTGGCATGTCTCTTACATCAGATGTGCTTCTCCTCCGAATCCGGTGACCTTTTCTGTTCTGCTTGATGTCTTAATAACTTTTCCTTGATGGCTCCCTCCTTGCATTTAGTAGTTCAGGTCCTCTCACCACACAGGTTACTCTGTAAATATCCCAATTGCCACCGTGTCAGGGAGACCCAGAAAGCAGTCCACAGTCAGTATACTGTGGCGAATGTATCGCGTAGGCGAATGAATGAGCAGTTCTTGGGGACTTTGCTTGGAAGGAAGAAAGATACTCAAATGAGAGCAGTTAAAATAGAGGCTGTAGCTCTTACTGCTGAGCCACATTATATAACAGCGCTTTTTATGACAGGATCCTATTTAGAGGCTGGGGCTTGGGTTGAAAATGGAAAGAGTTAGGTTGGTCAAGTGTTGTGTTGGGGAACTCCGCATGGGGAAGCTTGGTCTTTGGGCAGACTCTTCAGCATCCAGATGTATGAGGAGAGTACAGCTTGTGTAGGTGTTGAAAGAAAATGGTCACCGCAGACTGCTGTCCGTGTTCCGTCCACCACTCACACTTACGAAGGCCTCAGGTGTCCGTCCGGATGCTGTCATCTCCTTTTCTTCAAGATTTGGGATCGAAAGGAGGAGCAAGAGGGCAGGATTTACAACTGAACTTGGACTGAGTAATATATTTGTTCCTTTCAGTAAGTGTTTGTCCAATGTCTCCTGGCAACACAAAGATGAATTAGACCCTGTTCTTGCCCTGAAGGAATGAGCGATCAGGTTGGGGAGCAAAGCGTGGTCCACCAAAATAGAATGGTCTGCATGTATTTACACGCATGTAGGGCCACAGGAGAAGTGCTTGGATTGCAGAAGATGCCCTTTCCCTGGGGAGCACCGAGGAGGGGTGGGATCAGGGAGTGGACGAGGCAGGCAGGAAAACAGACGGAGCTAGGAGAACTCAATTGAAGTGAAGTCTAGGACTGTTACTCAGCTTTGCATGTCCTGTCGTCTCTTTCTGTTCCGTGTGGGGACACTGCTCTGTAGGGCTGGTGTACTCCATGGAGAGCTTATGTCAGTGGGACCCAAGCCAACCATATCTGCACATTCTGTCATCTCTTCTCTGCAGCTGTGGCTAGTCCGTGTCTTTGTTAGTGACACTTTTTGGTCCTCTGATGCATCCAGTATGGCTGTCCACCTCTTGCTGTCTGTTCCTCAGCATTAGTGATCCCACAGTGATGCTGACCATGAGCACCAACCCCCTCCCCAGCCCCGAGCTACTTTCCAGAAGCACAGGCAGCCGCCCCTGCTTCTGAGGGCCTGCTTTAAAAAGGTGTGAGTTTTATCCAGGTCTGTGGTCTGATTTTTACGGTCCTGTCTTCCGTCTGCCAATTCCGCTCACTACAAAGGCTTCTGGAAAGTCATAGCCTCTGTGTAATCTCGGGCTCGTAAAGGAAAATGTTGATGCCGTATTATCAGAGGGTGTTGTTATATGTGGCACCCACAATAATTACCCCATATGACATGTAATTATGACAGCTCTGAGCTGTCTGGGTTGAGAGACACTTCAGAATTTAATTAGCCAAAGGCAGTAATAACAAGAGACAAACTGCAGTCTGTAGCCTTCAAGTGGTAGAAATGGAGCCGCCTTCAAAAAAGGAGAGGATTAAGGAAAAAACACTGGCGTGGCAAAGTTGCCCTGCCAGAGAATGGCAGTTTGAAACTCTGCAGTGGTTCTGACATCGTGATTGTTTTCAGCTTACTGTAGTGTTCGGCTGTTGCGCTGTAAACTCAGTAACAGGAACTGTGTCTCCTCTTCATGCGATGCCTGGCGATGGAGGTAGCATCCGGTCGGTCCTTCGGAATGGTTGATGGATGAATGAAATGAACAAATCTAATTCTTCCGAACCAAGGCTCGAAAACTGACCATTGGTTGTATTTGTCAGATGGGCCCTCTCCTCCTCCCCCTCTTTATAATTAATGTAATTAGTAAAAAACAATAATTAGGTGCCAGTACTTAAAAATTGGAAGATTTACATAAAATTCTGGATCTTTCTGTGATAACACTGGACTGGTCTTCCCACTTGGCAGATAGTGGCAGCCGCCCGCTCCAGCTGGGGACTGTCCTTCTCAATCCCCACTCTGTCCCCTTCACTCCTTTTCTGCACTGCCTGCTGTCTGTGCTTGTCTGAGGTTGGAGCCTGGATATTAACATTTTTTACCTTTGAGATTGCATTGTGTGCTTCAAATCTGTGTTTCAGATAGAGCAAAAATGCTTGATTGTTCAGGCACAGTTTGTGTGTCATACTTAGGAAGTGATTTTAAGCCTCTTAGTTTTTTTATTTTTTAAGATTTTATTTATTTATTTGACAGACCAAGATCATAAGCAGGCAGAGAGGCAGGCAGATAGAGAGGAGAGAGCAGGCTCCCCACTGAGCAGAGAGCCCGATTGATGCGGGGCTCAGTCCCAGGACCCTGGGATCATGACCTGAGCCGAAGGCAGAGGCTTTAACCCACTGAGCCACCCAGGCTCCCCAAGCCTCTTAGTTTTTTTTTTCCTCAGGACTTGTGAAATGAACTGGCATGGGGTCTGGTTCATCTGGCTTAATGGGAGGGTTTCAGTTACACGTCTTACAAGTTAGTACCCATGCGTTGTCTTTTTTTTGGCCTCTCCTTTTTAGTGAGCAGAGTTTGAGCCCCCGATCAGTGCTACACTGAGCGCTCAGTAAGCAGAAGGAATGAGAGGGTGCCTTGTTTTACTGTTTACAGACTAGTTAGGGACATTAAACACAGATGCAAGCTATAGGCATTCCAAGGGCAGCGATGCAAATACTTGTGTTTATCATCTTGTTTCAGAGGCTCCAAGAATTGAGACTTCTTTGAGTGCTTATTGAAATAGAATTTTTAAAAAAGCAGACTCTTCTGGTATTACCTTGAAGAGGCATTCCGTACCATTTCTGTGTTAACTTTCTCTTTGGATAAGGTTAAATATGATGGCTTTCTGCCTCTCATGTCTGTTTCCTTTTGGTAATGTGTATTTGTCATGTTCAATGTGATTCGACAGCCATGGTTGTATCTCATAGTGTCGTAAAAATAATACATAGATACACAGAGGAAGAAGAGATGGAATAGTTCTCCATCTACATGTATTAAGACATATGTTTGCATATGACTGTTTTCATGTTGGCAGACTTTTTTTTTTTCTTCAAATGATTGATTTAAAAAATAGGATCATATAGAAATGATATATGTTCCGTTCCAAACAAGACAATAGTGAGCAAGCAGCATAAAATTAGTACCATGAATCTTTAAGTTCCAAAGCCCTATGTGAAAAATAAACCGCGGGCGGAGGAGCCAGCTGCTGAAGCCACACAGTATTATGTGGAGATAATTCTGCAGTCAGATGCCCTACCACTGAGCTATACCCCCATGTGTGGAGATAATTCCAGGTTTAGTTGCCTTCAGACTGCATTTATTTCCCCATTTAAATTGGGATTGGTCAGAACCAGGTGCCTCTTAGTAATTTTCCAGCCACCCCTACCTTTAGAATAAATTGAAGCTAAGCTATAGTGGGCCACCAGAAAAAAAAAAAGAAGTCACGCGTGTGCCACTTTAGTGTTCATTCTGACGTCGAGATCAGTGTTGCCTCTCAGCCCTGGGCCTTTTTCCTTAATAGGATACCATCAGATCAGATCAGATCATTGCTGAGAGGGACTGTGTTTTATGGGCAGCAGGTGTGTTTAGCATGATCATTAATTAGAATATTTGGCCCTGCCTCTCCTAGATTCACTCTTTATGCTTATTCCTTATTCCTTGGGGTAGAGTAGGTGTGCATTTATTTGGATAAAATGGACAGCTTGCATTTGAAAATTACCTCGTTGGGGATTTCTGCTTTGCAAATAACTGGGCAGTTAGCATGGAACTGGAGCAGACTGGTCTAGCTTTGGGGGCAGGTCAGCTAGAAAGTCATCAAAGTTCCATTCCTATTATTTCCAAGAAATGGAAATTAAATCATGTGAGCCAAAGCTGAGATTTTGAGAGAAAGGGCTTGTGCTTGTTACCCGTTTATGTTACATGGCTTAATTTTTAAGAGGTGTTGTTAAAATGTCTGTATGTTTTCTAAGTAGTTTTAAAAAAAAATGCAACACTGACTGAAACGTATTATTACCTCAGATAGAAGTTTCTTCGGTCTTTGTATTGAATTGTTTAGTTCATGTGATAAGGAAACCTTGACACCCTGAAGCGTGTGCTTCAGTTGGTGATGTGGTTTGGTAGCTGAATTGGCCAGAGTCGTGCACCTCATACATCTTTTCTGACTTTGCCATTTTTAATTTTTGTTTTGTATTGTCAGAATGGGTCTGTTTGAGGCCTGTCTTCTCATTGCCTTGCGAAAAGTCCATATAAAAAGCATCCTGAAAAAAAAAGTCTATTTATAATTGGGTGATTTTAGTCATGATGGAAAATAAAAGTAATATATAAAACAGGACTATAATATGAATTACGAAGGAATAGCATCCATATTTTTCTTTTAGAGGTTGTGATGGGAAATCAGACCTTGGGCTTACATACACCTGGTCTGTGAATAGTACCTGTTTTAAAGACTGGGGTGGTCCATGGAGGGTGCATTTGGGTGATAGAGGACATTATCCTTTTAAGAGTCTCCATTTTCTTGTTTATCAAGTGGTTTTCTGAGGGTCAGGCGCTGAAGAGTTTTCCCATTTTTTTATGGATGTCCCCTGCCCGTCATGTTTCTTCAAGGGGCCTTGGAACTTTAAAGAAGCCTCCCTTAAGGAGACCTGAAGATAGGCCTCACACCGGGTGTGTGCTGTTTCTTCGGAGGGAGGCAGCGGCTCATTTCCTAACCCTTATTCTAACATCAAGGATAAAAGATTGTGTAAGGTTTGCCTCTTCCAGAGATTTCAGGGTCCTAACAAAGTAGAAGATTCATTAAAGGTCAGATGTTTGACATTGAAAGAATT
This sequence comes from Neogale vison, assembly GCF_020171115.1. Lineage (NCBI taxonomy): Eukaryota > Metazoa > Chordata > Mammalia > Carnivora > Mustelidae > Neogale > Neogale vison. The sequence continues at coordinate 96,141,966 of NC_058096.1, forward strand.
CCAAGTGTCTGAGTTTTTGGCATTTACCTTAGACCTAAATGTTACTCTGTAAGCTTGCTGTTCGCCAGAAGGCTTTTGGTCTCTGCTTTTAGTTGAGTGGTTATTTGTGGGCAGTAAGTTGAGTTGGTGGAAAGAATGGCTTTTATTTGATATTTTGATTTCTTTGTTCCCTCTGTGGTGGAGGGAGTGAATAATAACTGTTTGAGGGCTTATGAGGTGTTGGGAATGGTGCTAAGCACTTATATACATCATTTCATTCAGTAATCATACACCCCATAAGGTCGTGATCATTTTTACTGACAGAACCAGAGACGAGAAGGGTTAAGTACTTCCAGCTGGCAATCACAGGACTGGGATTTGAGTCCATTTAGAACCTTCCCGGAAGGGTAGGGTTGTTTGGGTTGGGCATGGCTCATTGTCTCGTTCAGGTAAAACAGTTGGGAGAGATTTTGGGGACTGGGTTTTGCCATATAAAATTATGAAAGTTCACTGCGACTCTTCCTATTCTGCGATCTTCGCGTTGGTTCTGGAGGGTGATAGTCTTCATTTTGGATCTGCAGCTTCTGAAAATTGCCAACCAGGTGCTGGTGGTGGTGGTGGTGCCTGAGGCTTGGAGGCAAGAGTGGAGTTGGAAGGAGGAGTTGGGAGTGAGGTCATCTGAGGTCCGGTTCACTAGAGCTCCTCCCTTTCCCTAGGCCAGTGGTTCTTTCCCTGAGATTAGCTGCAGGGGGAGTGGTTCCCACTGGGGTCAGTGGCTTTGGACCCAGACAGAGTAGCCTGGGTTCCCTGTCCCCTGGAGCTAGGAGATGACCTTTTGGTCAGCCTTCCTTTCCTCCCAAACCCCGCCTTTCATTTTCATTCAAAAATTACATCACCCCAGAGGCACAGTTTTTGTGTCTGAAGAAATCTAAAAACTTATTGTAAGACTTGAACCTATTAGCTTGTTTGTTTTTCATGCTGAATTTATAATTATGTCTTTTAAGTAATGCCAGAATGACAAGAAAAAAACACCCTAAGTTTATCCTTAAAAGAGAAAGAAAATGGTCACTTGGCTACGGGAGCATTTCTTAAATCTCTCACCTCGGCTAGCTTCTTGTTGGGTGTGTGTGGGGGAATACAGAGTTAAGTGGCCTGCAGGGTTTGTACCCTGAGCCATGATACCACACCCATTTGCTAGCCAGTTCCTCTTTTCTTTGTTTGAGATTGATGAAGGGCTGTTTGGACTTTGTCTCTCCTCAAGATGTTAATTATATGTTTCAAAATCATGTGTTCTGTTAAAAATCACTTACGCATAGCCTTGGAAAGAGAACTGGAGGCCGGGAGTTGCTTCAGGGGTGCAGAATATTGTTTTGGAGGCCTTGGGAAATAAATCTTAAGAGTTAGTTCATTTACCACCAAGACATATTTAGTCAGTGTATATAAACAAAAGAAGTCACAGTGTGCCTGGACGTTATTTGTCCCAGATGGAGTTTAAACTTGGCTCATTATACTGCACTGATGTCATGGCGCATAAACGGGCCTGCGGATTAGAGCCGTGCAGAGAGTCGCTGTGTGCTTGTGTGTGCCGTGGGCAGCTGAGGAGGAGGGGAGGGGCTGGCCGGAAAATCTTTGTCACATTTTTCCTTCGTTGTCTGCAGAGAAGAGTGTGTCAGTCTTGAATTTGGACTCGGTGCAAAATGAGAGAAGAATTGGAATAATCTGTTCATTTGTACAAATTGGTATGTGTGTGCGCCCAGGAATCTCATCATCTGGGGCCCGAGAGTACAGATGCGCGCCAAGCTTTCCAGCAGTTGCTTACAGAGCTCTGGTACCAAGATCTAGAAAGGAAAATCTGAAAGCATTGCATTTTTGAAGAGCGTTTTTCAGTCTGTTGCTCTCAAAACGTCAGATCTGGACAGTTTCTCTAAACTTTTAAATGGTCTTAAGTATCCAGCTGTATAATTCTGTTTTCCTGAAATGTATGGGGGATAACCTCCCAAGCTCCTTGCTTAAGTGTTTAAAAAAGGCAAATGCCTGATGCTTCTTAGAGAATCTGGCCAAGTTTAATTCTTGCTGTGTGCTTTGAGAAGGCAGCTGATGGATCAGAAAAGGGTCTTCTGGAGTTCTGAGCAGTTGGTAGGAAATTTCCACATACTGTGGTATTATTTTATTTCTTTCTATTGCTGACTTCCATTAGTCTAATCTTAATTAGACACGATTCTAAGTAACTCAAACCATTTTGTAGATGTAAAGGGCATACTTAGATTTCAGAATTTATGTGAATGGATTCCAAAGTCACTCCGGTTGCCTGAATCCAGGGAAGCCCAACAGACACTGGGATGCAAATGAGTTGGGAGGTGAGCTTTTAAGAAAAGCCAGGATGTTTCTCAAACTGAAATCTGGTCAGAGGTGAGAATTGTCTGTGTGGTTTTGTTGGGTGGTGGTGGTGGTGTTTTGGAGAAGATAAAATGCAGATTTCCATAAAAAGCAGTAACAACTTTTTTTTAAATACTCTTTCTTTAGAGGCCACATTTTTTCTTAGAGATTGGTCACTGGTCCTTACCAGCACCGAAGGTTCTAGATTATGGAGGTGCAGTAACATTTCCCAGACCCTAGCGTATGACCTATTTGTATTCACTTCTGATTGGATGTTAGTGTTCATATGCTAGCAAGCAATAGTAGTGTTAATTTCAAGCAATTGAAAAAGTATAGTAATAGAGAAAAGTCAGCTCTAGAATATTGAATGATTAAATAGTGGGACCTGATTTCCTGTCAGTTATAAGGATGAGAACATTTCTTCATAGATATATTATTTCTTGATTATTTCTTTGGGGAGGGAAGAACAGTGTAAAATGAATGACATGGCCAATGTTGAAACCCGTCTAAGAAATATTAGAATATTGGGAATAGAGGCAGTTGAATGTTTCTTCCCTGATCTGGGCTTGAGATTCTGATAATAGAGATTCTGATAAGTTCAGTGCATAGCTTACCAGAGGGGCGCGACAGGAAGTAGCACATCGGTGTGAATGGGATTACACTTTCTCAGCCAATCGAAAGTAGACAGGAGGAGGCTGGACCTGAATGGTGGGAGACTGTCATGTGCCATGCACATGCGGGGGGGGGGGGGCTGGCTAGGTGGAAAGTAGCCTGAACTGCACCTTCCCTGTTAGTGTGGCCAGAGCCTAGCCTGTGTACGGTGGGGTGCGTTGATGGAATTGAGGGGGAGAAGGGGGCTGTGTCTTAACCTGGTAGACATTTTTCACAAGGATTAACCCTGAAGTGGTGTTGACAAGAACCAAATTTTGTTTCCAGCGAGCCTAATTGTCAACTAAAGGAAGAAGAGTTCTAGTGTTAGCACTGAGAGCTATGAGCAGAATGTATTTAATACAATTAAAATTATTTAAGTAAATGTGGTGCTTCAAATGCACCAAGGGTATTTGGTAGCTCTTACTTTAGCCGGGGAAACTATACTTAAGCTTGCATAGAATTTTGGTCTTTTTATATTCTTGGTTTTTATCTTGAAAGTCCTGTAGTTGAAATCTTAGACTCTGGCATTTGTGGCTCTCTTAAAAGAGGCTTTTAACCTAGTTTTGGCCATCTATATTACATTTCGCATTTTTTCCATTTAAGTTAAGGCTATATTTTTATTCTTAAACAGCAGCCCTTTTTGTAATAGAATCTCTTTATTCAGGGCAGTGTACAATTAGAGTAGAAATGTATGATTTCTTACAAGCTGCCATTGTATTCTCTTTATAGCCTTTAGCACTATCTATAAATGTTTTCTTTCTTTTTAAACTCTACCCCCTCTCTACCCCTCTTCATCCTGCCTAAGTTCTGTTTGTCAGCCTGAGGTGAGCAGAACTTTGTATTCTCCAAGGCTCTATTCCCAGTGCCTGGAGGAATGCCTGACGCATTCTTGTCACTCTTGATATTGGCTAAATTAATAGAGATATCATAGTCATTCTTCTGAGGACTCTCATGAAGTGGGCTTTTGGAACTCTTCTGAATGTATAGAGTTTCAGCAGGCACTGGCATAATTTCAGTGCATAAAAATGTCCTCACTGGTTTATCTGATTTCTTTTCCCTTGGTTACTTATTAATCCATTCCTATCTTTTTGTTAATCATAGCTGGCTTTGGAAAGCGCAGCAGCTATAGCTGCCATTGTCCCAGGAGCCCTCTTTTACTTTTCTTATGCCCATTGTTGGGGCATGAGAAGTGGCATCTGGTGATTGTGATAGCCCGTGATTCACTCCGTGGTCCGTCTTAGGAATCCAGGGGAGTTCAAGGACGTGATAAGGACTTGATGAGAATAAACCTGACTCAGTATAAAAGCCATTGTTGTTAGTTGAGGTTTCCCTTACCACCCAACTATCATATTGGGAGTTACGGGCCCTGGCATAGGGAGTGGGCTTGGGTTTCCCAGAACAGATCTCATCCTTAGAGCCCGTCTTGGAGACCTGCCCTTGACCTGGTGAAGTGAGTTCTTCTCTCCTTGTAACTGTTTATTAAAGTGAGAATCAAAGAATTGATTTTGTGAAGCCCATGCTTATCAGAGAGGCTATTTGTGTAATAGAAGAGCCTGCATTTTGGTCAGGTGGGACTGGTTTCCAGGGCTAACTCAGTCGTTTTGTAGTTTCGTGACTTTACACGAGTCACTTAACCCTCTTTTAAGCCTCAGTTTTCCATCTATATAATCTGGTTAATAGTACCTACCTGGCAGACCACAGGGGTTTAGCAGTAGCTGTGTAGAAATCCTTGTAGAAAAAAAGCTGTTAAAAGGAGTTGATAAAGTAGCCCACATCATTCTGAGCTAATTTTAGAGATAAGTAATAGTCCGTTGAGGGCGACAACTTTTGAACCTTCCATTCTTTGAAGACATCAAGAGTACTAAAAATTTGGAAGCGTTGGTATCTTCTCGCTCCTTGCTTTAAACTGAACAGGTCTGGGGGTGTCTGGCTGGCTCAGTTGGTGGAGGGGGGGACTCTTGATCTCAGGGTTGTGAGTTCCAGCCTCACGTTAGGTGTTAAAATCTTAAGAAAAGAAGAAAATAAACTGAACGAGTCCTAAAGCCCAGGAAGAAACAAAACAAGACTGTTTTGTCCTACCAGTGTTAGAGACCGAGCAACAGCTTCAGTACCATGTGTGTCCCTGGTCCTTGACCCAGTGAGTAAGTACTTCTTTGGGCTTCCTGGTCTTGTGTGTGTTTTTCCTGCCAGCCTTGGAGTCAGGCTTCACTAGGACAGGTGAGCGGATAAGACAATCAGTACTTTCTCATCATCTTCTAGTACCTTTCTATTTTACCTGTCATATTTTAATCTTGGTGTATTTTCACCACCAGATAATTACTGGTTATTTGCAGCCCATCTTCTCCCTTTTCCTGATTTAGAACAAAGGGAGGGGACTCAGAAAACATATGATGCTCACTTTTCAGTTTGCTGGAGACCAGCTCTGGACTCTAGTCCAGGCACCGGGTTCTCAAAGTTGTTTATTAATGGATAGTTTGGGCCTTCCAGGGCCTGGCTGAAGCTAGTCAGGATTTCTGTGGAGTTTGGGAATTTGGTGTGTGTGTGTGTGTGTGTGTGTGTGTGCACGCGCGCGCATATCCAGAAAAAAAGTGCAGTTATTCCTCTCATAATCAGTTCTCAAAGTTGTGTATTGATGGATGGTTTGGGCCTTCTAGAGCCTGGGTGGAGCTAGGCAGGATTTCTGTGGAGTTTGGGAATCTGGAGTGTGTGCATGTGTGTGTGTGTGTGTGTGTGTGTGTGTATCCAGAAAAAAAGTGTAGTTGTTCCTCTCATATAATCAGAAGTCCCTTTTTAAGAGTTACTAGATATTCTTGGGGCACCTGGGTGGCTCAGTCATTAAGCGTCTTCCTTCGGCTCTAGGTCATGATCCCAGCATCGTGGGATTAAGCCCGAGTCAGGTTTATGGGGGAGCCTGCTTCTTCCTCTCCGCCTCCCTCTGCCCCGCCTCCCCCCCCCCCCCCCGCCCCACGCTTGCGTGCTCTCTCTCTCTCTCTCTCAAATAAATAAATAAAATCTTCAAAAAGAAGTTACTACCTATTCTTGACAGAATCCTTCCTTAGGGGGAACTCTTCTGCAGCTTTTAGGTTGTATCATTTTTTCCCCCTAAAGATACCTGTTGGGTAATCCTACATGCTGACTACAAGTGAGAATGTTCATTTATATGTAACACAGTTAAGAGTAAGACAAGCCTCACAGAGTGTGGCAAGTGGAAGAAGCTTCTGGAATGGAACAGGGTCCCCTCTCCTGGCACGGTTTGTATCTTGAGTGTCTGGCTATTGGATTTAACTTACAGGAAAACTGCAAATGTAACATTCTATCTTTGGTTGGTCAGTACTGTCCTCCCAGCAGAAGCTTCTGTGATGGGCACATATGGGGCAGGGGCTGGTTTGGTCAGGGGGCTGGGAAGCTTTTTGAGGTGTAAATTAGGAATTTGCCTCCAGGAATGATCTTCGATACCATTGATCTGGTTAATCAGCTACCCACAATTTAAATTGCAGTAGTAGCTTTCCTTTTCCTCCTCTACTGGGTAACAAACTGTGTTGGATTTATACCTTTAAGGAAAGATCTATTGACACCTGTTTTGGTAGTCTTGTTGGGCAGAGCTTTCTCAAGATGCTGTTTAAGCTTTTTGTTAAATGATATCAATTCTACTACTTGTTTTATTAAGATTTTGAAAGAATGGGTACTTACTTGTCATTAATTTTTGACAAACTTGCCTCTGATTATTTTGGGCTACTTGGTTCATGTAGCTGGAACAGATGTGAAACTGACCTGATGAAGCAAACGTAGCCTGAGTATGCTTTTATGATTTGATTAACATGGTTCTGTTTTAGTTTTTCTAGAGGAGAAGAATCTATCAGGGGTTAAAATCTTTTTTCCTCTGACAAGACACAGAATGTGGCTTGAATTGTTTTAATACTGACTTTGGAAACGCAGGAAATGCTTAGTGAGTGGACAAAAAAAATGAGGTTTGGACAGTGATAGGATGTTTTACATTCTGCATTTGTGAGAACTTGTAACAGTTATGTCTGCCTTGTGGCCAGAGAGAGAAAGGAGGGAGGGAGACAGAGTAGGGGCAGAGAGGGCAAGAGAGAGAGAGAGGGGCAGGCTGCTGTCATAGGAAAGGTTAAACACCAGGGAGCCTGCCAGGGCGTGACTCATGTGCCTCAGGGCTGGGGGATAGAAGGCGCACTTCTGCCCTCTCATTCATGTCAGTTGTCAGGGATGAGATCCCTGGACTGGTGTGTGTCAAAACTTTATTTTTTATCTCTCCTTTATTGACAGTGAAAACAACAAGGTGGTCATTGGACCTCAGTGTAATAAAATGCTTTCTTTTAAAATGATTCGGTCCCAGGATGAATGCGGGTTGCTCAAATAATGACTTTTGCTCTTACTAAGAAAAATTGATACTGGGACGCAGGAGATTTGCCTGGTTTCTGAGGTAACTTGGCAGATTATAATCTGGTTGCCATAGCAACCCAGCAGCCGGGAAAATTACAGGAACGAAACATTTGAAGAGAGGTATTTTAGTAGGATGCATAAAAGCTCTTTACCTATCACCTTTACCCCTGAAGAAGCAGGGTGGGGGTCAGGAATCGGCCTCCGTAAGCAGAGAGGGGTTATCATAAATGGCTTTTGCAGGCTTTGAATGGTGGCCTGGTGTCAGGGACGGCTAAGGAACCATTACAGACACTTTTCATGTCATGTGAAGAGCAGGTAATGTGACAGAATGTGGAGCGTACCCCAGTTCAGAAATCCCTTTTCCTGCCTGGGACTTTCCATAATACTGGTGAATTGTACTTTCAGGACCTGCATTCAGGACACATTTCTGACAATTATGAGAGCGGGGGAGGACAGAGTATTGAATTTGGGATTGTCAGAGAGTATCTGGGGCATAGTCTTGGTGTCCTTTGATTTTTTTTTTTTTCCTAACTAATTAATTCTACAGGCCTGTATTATAGGTCTTACCCCTAGAGGTTTCAACACAAGAACTGATTTCTGCTCTATTATAGTAATGTTGGAATTGGTCTAAGGACTTTTAAAAAGACACAGATAATTTTCTTTATTGGAGTGTTTTTCAAAATTCTGTTATAGTCGAGTTATGTTCTATGTCTCTGTACGAATAAAGTTAAATTGAAACTATTTTCATGTTAGGAATGCCTTTAAAAGCTCAGTTTCAAGAAAGCAATTGAAATGTTTTAATCACTCTGTAGAGATCTGAAGGGATTTCCTTTTGAGTTCTTAAAATGGCACAGTGTGTTTACATTGGTGAGAATTTGAATACTTAAGACTGAAAGATTATTGACACAGTTACTGTACAGGAAAAATAAATTGCCTTGAAGCCACCATTATAATTCAGGGTAATGAGAAGCACCAGGGAGAAGCTGGGACTGCTTTTTCCTGAATGATCTTGTTTTCTCCAGTTAATGCATTTCCTGATTTAAATAATTTTAATATCCTAACAGTGTCTCCTGTGGTGAATTATTAGAAGAAACAAAATACATGGATATTAAAGGTTTAGGTTTTAAAGATGAAATGGGTCTGATCTCAAACACATTTACGGAACAGAAATGTAGGTACATGCAGTAAATAACGTTGACTTTAAAAAAAAAAAGTTGACTTTTTAAATTGAATATTATGAAAGCTCAATTTCTAAGTTAAAATATTGTTTGCACTGGTTTTCTTTGTGTTTTTATGACTTTGATTATTCATTCAGTAGAAATAGTTATCAAGTGCTTATTCTAGTCCGGGTACAGTTTTGAGCCCTTAAGTCCTTACAGAGTCAATATTAAAGAAGCAAAGACAGACCCTAGAATAATTGTGGAGCTCTCTGGAGTTGTCAGTTCTAGGAAGGGGATGTACAGATGTATAGATGTGTGTGAGGGCACACACACCTGTATTACGACACATGGTGGGAGGCCTGTCCTGTCCTGAAAAGCTGATGCCACTCCTTAGGCTGACAGGAATGAATAGGCGTGAGTCACTGGTCAGGGAAGGAGTAAGGTGGGTGACAGGCAGAGATGAAGAAGGACAGGGAATGGTACGCCTGACGGTTTCGACACAGGGAGGGACAAGGCTTGCTCCGAGAACCCTAAGATGAATGTGACACTGTCCTCTGTCCAGTTTCCAGAAATGGACAGTCATTATTTTTGTAGTGTCAACCTTGCCCTTGGTGTGATATTTCACCTCAGTTTTTAAGCTTAGATTATGTCCTTTGATTTGTATTTAGATGTAAATCCAGTGATTTTTTTTTTTTTTTTCCTTTTGTTACTTAAAGAACTAGATAGATGAGATCTAAAACTGAGGCTCTTGGAAGAACATACTTTGCCATTGCTCTGCATGGTCTAGCCTTTAAAGTTGCCTACTTAGATGAAATATTAGGGGCGCCTGAGTGGTTCAATCATTTGAGTGTCTGACTCTTGGTTTTTGGCTCAGGTCATGATCTCAGGGCTTGGGGGTTGAGCCCCCCATGGAGCTCTTCGCTTCAGCAGGGGAGTCTGCTTAAAGGGTCCCTCCCTCTGCCACTCTCCCACTCTTGGGTGCTCTGGTGTGCGCACTCTCTCTCTCTCAAATAAGTAAATAAACTTTTTAAAATAAATATTAAAGTTCACTGACATTTAGATAACAGATTAAAAATTTTGAGTGAGACCTATTTATAATATTATTATTCGTTTATTTTATAGTGTTTATTACTAATTCCAGAACTTATACAGATACTTTATGTTCTGAACATTTTTCTTACAAATTGCCGCCTTCGTTACACAGTGGACTCCTACAACCCAAGTCAGTAATGGACACTTAGGAAGAATGTGTACCGCAGTGTTTGCCCAGAGCCACGTTTCTCTGTGTCTTTTTTCCCTTATAAGCATAGTATCTGGTCTCGTTTCTTCTTGATTTCTGATTTCTAAATTAGTGAAAGAAAAAAAGGAATTGTGTGAGAGTAAAAAAAAGTTGAGCTTTTAAGGTACCTAACATCATAACCAACGCAGGAGAATTCACTTAGCTAAATTCAAGTGGGTATACTGACCCCCTTCAACTCTGAACCAGGTCTAAGACCTATCCTGAGTTTTGTGTTGATACAGAGTTCTGTGCCACACACGTCCTGTCTAGGTCATAAATTCAGGTAATAAAACTGTGGAAGAGAAGCCCCAGATGCTCTAGTGTTAAATTGAAATTAATGTGTTATTTTGCAGGTCATTCTCGTTCAAGTTAATCCAGGTGAGACTTTCACAATAAGAGCAGAGGATGGAACACTTCAGTGCATTCAAGGTAAGGAAATTCTTGTAAGCCTCTAACCAGAGGAGTTTCTCTTTTATTTCTTGTTTTAAGGGAGTAGAGTTGTTCTTTGTGTCTCCATATCACTTATCTTGGATTTTTAAAAACGTTTTACTCTTTTTGTGAAATAGAGTCTCGATGCTAATGTAGGCTTATGATAAATAAAGGGGCAAAGGTAAATACCTCTAGTGTTCTGTTGACTTTTAAGTGAGTGAGTTTAACTTGGGAAGGCTTTTGCAGTATCTTTTAATATATTATGGAATTTGGAAACTGTTGAGATTTTGAAGGACCTCAAATTTTCCATTGAGAACAATAACTTTTTCAAATTAGTTAAAACTTTCAAATACATAACATGAGGCCAACGACATGATGTTTTTTGAGGTAAGATCTGTAGTAAGTACCTGTTACTTGTTTTACTGATTAATGGATTGCTCCAAAATCTAGAGGCTTAAAACAACAACATGTATTATCTCAGTTTTTGTGGGTCAGGAATTTAGGCCCAGCTTAGCTGTGTCCTACAGCCCTGGGCCTCTCAAGATACCGAAAGCCAGGTATGGGCTAGAGCTGCCATCCTTGAAAGGCATGTCTAAGGGTCAGTCTGTTTCCAGGCTTGCTTGAGAGGTTGGTAGGGTTTAGGTTTCTGTGGGCTATTGGCAGGTGGCTTCCCTCAGTTCCTTGCTAAGCCTTCTCCGTGAGGCAGCTGGCTTCATCAGAGTAGCAACTGAGGGCAGGGGGGTGATACCAGGTCCAATCCACTTGAGAAAGGGAATTTGCACAGTGTGGGAACACCAGCAAGCCAGAATCATTGGAGGCCATCTTAAAAAGCTGCGCATCATGGTCCATCCCCTGTCCCTAACAATTCATGGCCCTCCATATACGGAATAGTCCCTCGGAAGTTCTCTAAATGTCTTAACTCCATTACAGCATCAGCTCAGAGTCCAGAATCTTGTCCTCTAAGTAAGTTCCAGCTGTAGGTGACACTTCCTTGGGTGTAATTCTTTAAGCGTAGCTCCTAGGGCATTTCGGTTACTTCCTGTTTGTATAATCCAGTGCCGCCTCTCTGTAGTTCACTTTGGAGAGAAATGGCTTAGATACTCCGAACCACAGGATGCTCAGTCCAGATACATAGTTAGTCTGAAAACACTGCTGTGTCGAGGGGCGGTGTTTGCAGTAGCTCTTTTTGGCAGTGATTGGGATTATAGGGCAGATGGCAAATTGGCATGTAATGGAATTCAGTACTAGGTTAGTGATTGGCCAAGAATCTGATCAGAGCCCTCATCTTTAATTTCTGGACTTGCTCACCAATGCAGAAATGAATGAAGGGAAATGCCCTTCAGTTTTAGTTTCTCATGAGCTGCATGAAAAAAGGTGATTTTTCTACTGCTTTTTTAATAGCAGACCATGCCACTTTGTAGTTTTGCTATTTAATTTTGTTCCTCTAGGTAAAAAAACCAGGAAAAAAACTTCTACTTTTGGAGAAATAAGTGTGTTTTCAAAGATTCAGGCCCAACCAGTTTTAATTACAGATAGATAATCCGAAATGACTTAACCGTTTTATTAATGATTTTTACATTTTACTAATGATTTTTGCATTTCTCTGACCATTATGTTCCTGAGATTGATCTTTGGTTTTCTAAGCCATTTAAAAACTGAATCTAGTCTTTGGTGATGAGTCATACAAAGAAACTTAAGGTAAAAGAAAAGAGGAAATAAATATTTTAAGATAGTATGGGATATAGAATCTTTTACCTACTTGTAGTTCTGTGATAAACAGGTATTATCAACAAATAAAACCTCAAAATCCACTTCGAAAAAGGATCATGCTAGAAAAATTAGATAAAAAGTCATTTCACCTCCATAGAATAAACCTGGTTTTTCAGTTCAGTAAGAATGAATTTGAGCTTCTGATCATGGGAACATGGGAGCCCATGAATTAACTGGCCAGTGGACTGTGTTCCTCTACAACTGAGTGTGTGTAATACTTTCTATTGAAACCATAAAAGCAATGGATTGCTGAGTAGGTCTACATATATGAAATCCACTCTTCTGTGCCACCTGCTTTTGTTGTGTGTGCATGGGTGCGTGTGTGCGTGTGCTCGCGCGTGTGTGTGTGCTCACTCTATTCACAATGGAAGCTTTGTATTTTTTCATGATGATACTTTGAGATAAGTGACATTAACACCCCATCCAGTGATTTCAGAAATGCCTTTGACTAAAGCACAGTTGGGGAGCTGTTTATCTTGGGCTTCCTCAGTCTTCCTGTCCTTTGTTCTCTTCTGAACACACATAGACTATGGTTATCTCCATTTGGGGCATGGTAGTACCTGGCCCAATTAATTGAAATGACAAGATTGGGTGCAAGGGACCAGGACAGGGAGCTAATTGGTTTGCTAGGGCTTGGGAAGCCTTGGGACAACAGAATGAATTGCCGGAGCTGGAAGCAACCTGGAGTCCAGACCCATTGACTGTCACCATTGCATAATAGGCAGTCACTGAGTGGTGGCTTCCCCCTAGCCCCCAACCCTTCTTTTGAGTTCCTGTCTAAGTTAAGTGAATGCTTCATTTCAGGTGGGTGGAGAATATCATCATAGAATGTAGTAAGCAATAGGCAATGTATTTGTAAATTCCAACACAAATTGTAACGTTATTACTCTTTGACTGTCATTAACATCCCTGTTGTTGCCCCGATTTAGCTCTTCTGTTATATTCTCTGTTAATGAGTATGATAGATAAACATGAGGCTGAGGCCCCTGGAAGTTAATTTATACACCTAAATTCCCATAGTTAGAAGAGGCAGAGTTGAGTTTCCATCCCTGGTACGTCTGACTTGAGAGCATGAACTCTTTATTGTCTTGCTCTGTGGCTTTACATCAGGGAACTCCTGTAGTAGGACTCCATTCCCTTTGGGCATGTGACAGGAGCAAGGTGGGTTCCTCTTCCTGGAATAACAGGATTCTGAGCAGGATACCAGGATGAGTACTCAGATGGCCAAGATCAAGTAGAGATGGTTTTCAGAAATTGGGTCTTTGGGATAAGACAGATTTCCCATTACCAGAACTAACAGAACACAGTATGGCACAGGAGTACTGATTTAGAATTCCTTAAGTTATTTCTGTCCTGAGTTAGGACCAGGTCCAGAGTTGGGGTGGGCTGAGCTACTTGGTGGGGCTTGCGACTCCAGCTGCTGAAGAGGAAGCGTCCAGTGGACGGGTAATGGCGGGGGGCAGTCTTCTTGCTTACCTTTTAAAAACCTATTAGGAAACCACCTGAAATTGGATCATATTGTAATGGGAAATTGGGAAAGAAGCATTTGTATTGTACTAAAGATTAGAGTGAGGAGAATGCAGCTCTAGTTGTGCTCATTCAATCCCAGCCAGCAGGTGGGGTGGTGGTGGGTGGGTGGGTGGGTGGGTGGGGGTGTGTGTGTGTATGTGTGTGTGTGTAGGTAGGTAGGTAGGTAGGTAGGTAGGAAGGAAGGAGTGGTGATTGGAAGTGGCCTTTCTGGAAATTTTGAAGTCATAACCGTCACTTATAGCACTATTGAAACTGGCGGTTTAATAACTTGGCTATTTCGGCACTGATATTTCAGCAGGTTAGGGATTGTTGCTGGGGTGGAGGGCAGGGATTGGGGTAGGGAACCAAGTTGATTGCTAGGCCTTCCTGGAAACTTTGAAATTACACTACTTGAAGTCAACCCTCTTTACTTGTAGTTGAATTTGTCTATAGGACATTCACAATGTGACTGAAAAGACAGCAGAAGCTCACTGTGATGCCATGAAAAGGCAGTTTGGAAATTCAGAGCAAATCAATATAAAGAATATGGTTACTCTGGGGGGAAAAACAAGATTTTGTTTTCATGAGAATGTCCTTGGTGATAATGAAGGAAGAAAAACACAGGAAACCTACAGTATGCTGTGAGACCAGATTCATTTCTAATGGAACATTTCTCAATATTTTCCATGAAACATGAATCATAGGTCTTGAAAGGGCCCCAAAAGGTCATAGTTTATTCTCACTTGGAGGCAGCACTGTACCTATGGCACCCTAGACAAAAGATTTTTCTTTCCTGGGCCAGATGAAAGTATAAAGAGCCAATTGTTAGGGGGGAAAAAAGGTATCTTAGCAATCAATATGAATTCTTGACTTTGCTTAAATTCAGGAATTAATAGAGGGCAGCTGCAGGTCTGTCCCATTATTTTCATATCCTTGTTTGGGCTGAGGTGCTGGCAACGCAGACTTCCTTCCTGTCCACACATGCCATCTTTTTATCTGGGCCATTTCTCTGTTCTCTGTAAAATCCTTCAGCCAAAACAAATAGTACACTTCCTTTAGGGCTCCGGATCTGTCTCTCCAGGAGCCCTCCTAGACCACTCCATTCCATCCCGACCTCCGCTTTCCTGGAGGAGCAGGTGGAGGTGGCACTGTCCCCAACAGTCTGGCTATCTGTGCGCACGGCTCTTGGGCTCTTGAATTAGACTGTGAACCTAGTTGCGACACAGTATCCTCTACCTGCTTACCAGCCCCACAGCCTCTTAATGATTGCTGACTAGATCCTTGACGGATCCTGGCATCCCATCAGGTGTGATGATTTTGCTTTTAAATTCTGTCATGGAGCCATGATAGAATTTAAAATATGTGCTGGGAGCTTTAAAATATGTAGTTCAGCACTTTTCTCATGGTCTCTCAAATCTCCATAGAAGGACTTTCATTTCCCAAAATGTTGGATAATTGAAGCTAGCCAGTTTCCTTGAGAGAAACATGTTGAGAATCTAAGGTACTTTCATATTACTTCATATTCCAATATTAAAGCTTGCAATTAAAAAAAAAAGATTTTGTTTTATTTGAGAGAGAGAAATGGAGGGGGAGTGGGAGAGGAAGAAGCAGACGGCCCCCTATTCCAGCCTGCCCCGGCTGAGCTTGGGGCCCAACATGGGACTCAATCCTAGGACTCCAGGATCATGACCTGAGCCAAAGGCAGACCCTTAACCAATTGAGCAACCCAGGCACCCCTAAAACTGCAGTTTTCATTTGTGTGTGTGTGTGTGTGTGTTTGTGTGTAAATTTGTGTTTTAAGACTTATATACAGACTGTGAGCCTGAAGAAAATAGGTGGATGTCATGGTGATAGAAGAAAAAGATTAAAGTAAAATGCTTGGGAAGCACCATTATTTTAATAAAGAATCCTATTTAAAGAAATGTAATGCTGATGCGTTTTGCCCACAAGAAATGGACACCTTTTGCAGATGTGGTTTACTCTGCTCACTTGGAGTGAGTGGGTTGAGACCTAGAAATGACAGTAGAGCGTGTGGTAGGAGGGGAGCTCGAGGAGACCCCTGCTTCGACCGGGCTGTGCCTTGGCTGCCATGACAGTGGGGCACTTTCCCCTCCCCTCCTTATTCTCTGCAAGCCTTCTCCAGCTCTGTGTTGAATTCTCTTCCTGCCCCACTGAGTGTGGGGACTGTATCATTGAACACCATGCTCTGCTCAGGGACTCTGTGAATGACGCCATGGAGAGTGGTTCCATGTTGCTGAATCTCCTCGTCTGTCCCCCACCCCTGCCCCTCTTTGTGTGATTCAGCACCCAGACTGCCACAGGGACTTAAACGTTCCTTTTTTTTTTTTTTTTTTAATTCCCTCATTTGGACTTATTTGGCACATTTAAACACCGACCTGTCATTCTTGCTAAGAATTTTATGACAGATCCCGAGGAACGCGCATCTCTGGCTTTGTGGAGAAATGACAGGAATGGTGTCAGAGCGAGGTTTTACAACCTGAGGTAGACTATAGTTTCACAAGCAAAGCTTCTATATGGTCTACTCCTTTAGGGCAGACTCTGCATATAAATAAGAAGTGCTTGTTTTACTGGCTTAAAACCAAGGGAAAAGACCTGTAGGGAATGAAGCTTGTCTGCTAAGGCTGATTGAACTCTTACCTTGGCTGACATCTGCAAACAAGTGTTCCATCAGAAATATTTGGGTGGTTTGTATGTGAGTGCCTTCCTTTCCTCTGCATCTTCGCAAGCCTTCATTACATTGTTATTTGAGTATATTTGTAGAATGTGTTTTAAGTGGAAATACTTTTTTCTTTTTACAAGACTAGAATTTTGAGAAACTGCCTTGAAAATTCACTTCTTTTGCGTTGGAGGAGGAGGGCAGTTTGTGACTGATTGCTAATCTGAGATGTTATCCTGAAGAGTTGGGGCTCCCTTGAAAATCTTTTAGAATTGCCCAGGCTAGCTCCAGTATTCCTATCTTTCTGATTGCTCCCAGACTGTATTTGGGGAGAGTTCCTTCCCAGTCCTCCAGTGAGGTTCTAAGCAGGGAGGGTCTGAGTTTCTAGGAAAACTTTGAAGTACTCCATCAGTTTGCCGGTTTATCTTATGGCTCTTAAATGGTAGCTTCAGGACAAAGCAGTTTTTTGCCTGGTGTATGTGTGTAATATTGGGTCTCAGTGTTTTAGAATATACTTGATCGCTGAAATGTTTGAGAGCTTTATTTTGAACGTGATGATTTGGCTTTTCTGTCATACATAGACATGTGCAGCCGTTACTTGCAAGCAGGCATTCTCAGGGTGGACCTAAGAGGCCTCTTTGAGACCCAAGCTTGTTGCTGAGCAACTAGAAGTTGACCAGTAGCATGGTCCCCACAAGGGCTGGTAAGTACTGGTGGGCCTGGAGCCAAGTCCAGTTTCTGGAAGGGATGGGAGGAAGGTCTGTGGTGGTACTTGCAGCTGTCATCACGTTGGGACTGAGTCCTGTCATGAGACTGGGTTACATCAGTGTCAAATTACGTTGCTTCCCGGGAGGTGTAAAGCCCCTGTCAAGGGAGGTACCCAGTGTGTCTGCTGCGTTCTGTCCTTCTCCTTCTGCCCTTGCCAGTTATCTTGATGGTTTATTGCTGTTCTTGCATTTGCATAATTAAGACAGATAAAACCTCACCCAATATTACGTTGTCAGACGTTGGCCTTTTTCTGCAAGTAAAGTTCTAGTGATTTGATCTGTTAGAAGTTGTAAAGATGATGTTTTGAAAGTCAGTGCTATATAGTATGATCCCTGGCTGTTCTCTAGCTAATGCTTAACCTCTCAGCCTCCCTCTTCTTTCCTAAGGTGGGGATAACGCTAATACGTATCCATGGCAAGAGCCTTTGTCATCACCATTATCTAGTAACGGATGCAGTTTTGCAGATTATTTTTGTTCTAAGGAGATGTCACAATAAATCGTGGGCTATGATGTGATTATCCTGCTCATGGAAATCCGTAGAAGAAGGTCTGGCCTCCATTTTACTGCCTGTGTATACTAGGCTTGCTTTCCTGGGGTCTGATGAAGGTTTATGGGAATGTATGTGTTGTTCAGATGCAAGTTGTGGATAAAACTAGCCCATTGTTCCATGCATTTAAAGTAAGCTCTGTGGTAGCTCAAGCTTTAGTTTTTGCTTTCCTTTGGGGTGATAGGTAGTTAACTCTCACAGCAGGCCCAGGCGGCCATATTGAGACAGGCCTACAGAGCAGTTCCTCTGGGTATGCCTTGCCTTTTACATTTCGATTAAATTCCATACTACATTTTTTTTTTAATTTATTTTTTATTTTTAAAGTAGGCTCCACGCCCAGTTGGGGCTTGAACTCAGGACTTTGAGATCAAGAGTCACATGCTCTATCACTGAGCCAGCCAGGGGATCCAAGTTTTATACAGATTTTAATCTGCATTTAGTGCGTCCTGCTCTTTGGCATGGCTGAAGGGCTGTAAGGCATTTGGGTAAGATCTTGGGGGTTTTGGAGCGAGATTACCTAGTTTAGAACTTCCTTGCATTTTACTTGTATATCACAGAATTAGTTATTTCTCCACACCTCTGTTTCCTTATCTGTAGAATTGGGAATGACGATATTGGTCTTGAAGTGTCACCCCGAGGATTAAATGAAATACTGTGTAGAAAGTTTCAGAGTCCTGGTAAATTCCAGTAAATAGGAGCCATTGTAAGGGCAGACATTGAATGTCTCTTCATTTTCATTACCTGTCATTTTTAAAATATCCCAGGAGAGCCTATGTGAACTTGTGGGATTGGTTAGAATTTTCTCTTAGATGTCTTGGGGCACGCGGGTAGCTCAGTCGTTAAGATGTCTTCACATTCTTGTTGTAATGCTTCAACAGAACACATTTCAAAAATTAGGTGATGGAATTTAGCTTGTGTGCCCTTTTGCCTTTTAGACTTGAACAAAGGTTAAAATGTTATTTCTGAAGGTACCACTGCTTGGAGTTCCTTAAATGTCTCAGATCTTTGCATGCCTGCTAATTCAGAAGAGTGAACAGTGTCCTATTACCTCACTTGTCTGCCACATTTCATAGCTTGTAATCTGTGGGGTCTTGCTTTCTTCTTTCTGTATTTTTTACACTTAGAACTTGAAATGGAAAACAGCATGTTGGGAGTGTCTTTAAGGAAGACTGTAAAGGGTTCTTTAGAGGGTAGGTTTCTTCAAGGGTGGGGGTCATACCTACTGATCTTTATATTCCAGAACCTATCCAGTACCTACTAGGCATCCAGAATAAAGGAAAGTCACTAATAAACTGCTAAAAATTCATGTCAAAGTGATGAAAAAATTCAGAGTTACTTCACAGAGGTTCTTTTTCCTTTTTGTTTGTTATTATACTTAATTATGTTTACTCTCAGTTTTTCAAGTTAGGATAATGAATGCAGGTAAGAGTGGTTTTTAAAAACACATAGCTATTCTGAAGAAGCCCATTATGGGTTAGGTCCGCTTACCAATAAAAAGCACGAGGGATTGATTATTCTATTCATTCTTCTGATAAATTTTTTCCTTCTGTGAGAACTAGGCTGGGAACATCTTGGAAAATATTTTTAAGGCTATTTAATAGTAAAAGATAGACCAACTTTCTCTTTTATGTTACTGGCAAATATTTTTGTGTAGGTTACTTATTTATGTTTTATAAATGTTTTTGTGCAGTTAGAAATTACCGCATTTATCTGTAGTAGTAAACTCTCAAACTCTGTCTGACCCAGGGATGGATAGAGTACACTCTGTGAGACTGAGTGGCATGAGGATAGAGTACACTTTAAATTGTAATTTAAATGGAGTAGTTTTTCTCTACCATCAGTGTGATCAAAGTGGCAGGGAGGGAGGTGGTGAGATGGGTAATTGGGAGGGACAGGCAGGAGGCCAGGAGAGTCCAGGTGAGGGCAGTGGAGAGGGCAATGTGTAGAAGTGGGAGCAGAAATCATAGATGTGTAGAAGGTGGTCATGACTTGCTGGCCAAAGTCACATACGCAGAAGAGATGGGGTGAGTGATGGGCTCTCACCAAATTGTACGTTTCTCGAAGATAGGCAGAATCTAGTCTTCTGAAAAGTTTTTGTCCTTTAATAGTGAACATTTTGTACTCTCTCCTAATTGGACAAGCCATGGGATAAACAAAAAAGGATTAAAAAGAAGGACAAACTTGGGGTGCCTGGGTAGCTCAGTGGGTTAAGCCTCTGCCTTCAGCTCAGGTCATGGTCTCAGGGTCCTCGGATTGAGGCCTGCATTGGGCTCTCTGCTCTATAGGAAGCCTGCCTCTCTGCCTACTTGTGATCTCTGTCAAATAAATAAATAAAATCTTTAAGGAAAAAAAGAGGCAAACTTAAAAAAAGGTAAATACTTTTTTCTGCTTATCAACTTGGGCATTGCTTCTCTGAGGCAGTTTTCAGTGACTTGGAAGGTGTTTTGCTCACTATTTTTGAGGATGTAAAGGCAGCTGGGTAAAAGGGGAGTAAGTTTTTTCAACTCTTTAAGTCTTTCTTTGTCTTGAGTTAAAATGGAAGCATTGCAGACTTTAAATGTGACACTTTTATGGACACTTTTTATATGTTGCATTATAGAACCAGAATTAACCCCAGTTTTGTGGTAAGTTTCTGGCTGTAGAAGTTTCTACATTTTTACTTAATTTAAAAAGGTTCCAATTATTAACAGATTGTAAGTTCTATTTTAAAAAAAAAAATTATTTATTGGAGAGGGAGAGAGAGAATCTGCAGCAGGCTTCACTCCCAGGTTGGGGCCTGGTGCTGGACTCCACCTCCTGTTGAGGTCATGACCTGAGCTGAAACTAAGAGTCAGAGGCTTAACCAACTCAGCCACTCAGGCACCCCTGTACTTAAATTGTCTTTGAGTATAAGCATGAAATAATCACAAAATGTTAATAAAATATAGCCCAAGCATGGCATGTTATCCCATAAATTAGAAATCAAGATCTGAGGTAATTCAGTTAATTTAGTCTTTATTTATTTATTTATCTATTTATTTATTTGAGAGAGAGCGTGCGAGAGGAGGGAGAGGGAGAAGTAGACTCCCCGCTGAGCAGTGTGCCCAGTGCCAGCTCCATCCCAGGACCCTGCGAAATGACCTGATCTGAATGCAGAAGCTTAACTAACTGAGCCATCCAGATGGCCCTGGTTAATTTATTCTTCATGATCAAGACAAGGTTTTATTCTGTGGGTCGAGCATTCACATTTTCAATGACCTAGTTCCTGCGTTACATACTTAAGATAACCTCTCTGACATCTCAGAATTTTATTAATATTATTTATTTCAGGATTTTAAAGCTGGTTATATTACCATCGTGGTTTGTAAATTTTGCGTATCACATTACCAGGGGCACTTGTAAAAAGAAATACACAGTTGATCCCTTGGCTAATTTTGAGAGTAAAGGCCGGGGGCGTTGGTAGTTTGGGAATGTTTCACAGTTGAGTTGAATATGCCGCGGAGATTGAAAATCTCTGGTTCGCTTAATCCTCAAGCCAGCTCAAACTCTCAGGCCAGGCTTTCCCAGGATGTCCTGCTGCACCTGCTGCGGACCTGTGTCTGTTCATCAGGCTGGTGTTCTTCAAGAGATGTTGCAGTTTTTTCAAGTGCTTCAGGATCTTTTATCTCACATTCATATACTTATTAAGGAACCTCTACATGGTGGTTGTTTTATTGAACTTACTAATTAAAATTGCTATTTAGTTTCTGTTAAAAAATTTCTATTAAGTCATTAACAAGAGTCATCAAAGAGAAATTGGAGTTTGCTCCTCTCCCCGCAGTACAGATTTGTTTTACCTTTATTTTGATGTCAACTCAGTATTTGTTTACTTATTCTGTTGTAAACTTGCACATTTCAGAGTTGATTACAGCAGGTAAGATTGTGCAGGGTGGATGGAATTGAAAAAGTGAGATGGAAGATAACCATGTTACAACTTGGTGTTCACAGAAGCTTCGTTTGGCCTCTTTCTACTTGAGCTCAGGAAAGAAATTGGGCTGGCACTGTTGCTTCCCTCTTTGTTTCCTTCATTCTAGATTTTGCCTGGTACCTTGAAAAGGGGTTAAGTACCCAGGAAATGTCTTGGCATTGGACTCAGGTGGTCCCCACAGCATACCTGAATCTGGGGTATTCTATCTGGTGTCAGAGGCGGATGATTATCGATAGCTTCAGCATGGAAGTGTCCCCCTTTCTAATTCAGGTTTGGGCTGCAGGTGTGCTGATAATTCACATTGCTAAGAAGGTCCCCCGGCAATACTGATGTTCTTGGTTCTGGGACCAGGCTTTGAGGAAGACTGAAGGGAAGTAGGAGATTGTTGGGGTGAGGAGCCCTTGTAAGGAAATGGGATTTACAGAAGTAGTGCCCTTAAACAAAAGAAAGAACTCTTGGGATTCAGTCTGGTCACGAATTGGACAAAAGGGGGAAAAAAAGTCCTGTGAGTGCCAAAAAATAAGAAAGAATTGGCTCAAATTCTTCAGTCGTTAACTCAAAGATAGAATTATTTCTTGGTCTGAAATTTTTTCCCCCTTCCTCTTCTAGAATGTTAACAAACTGACGTTTGAATTGGGGACTCTATTTTCAAAACGTTTGTTTGTAAACAGTCTTTCAAGTTTATATCCTTGAGTCAATCGCCATTTTATCAGGAATTCCTCTTTCTTTGTGCTTCCATTCCCACATAATGAGAGTAAATAGGATATCCTAGGAATATTTTAAAATTGAATGAATAACATTGTGTGTATTGGGGGGATGGTCACAGAGTTAGGAAACTTCTGCAGATAAACATACCACACTGTGTGCAGGTAATCAGCACACATGTTCTTTCCCACTTAGTCAGTTTGACTGTGTAGTCAAAAAGTCAAAGGGGAGGGCAAAAACTCAGTAGACTCATAGGGAAATTGGCTTCAGTGTGTATATTCTAAAGAAACAGGAAGGTTTTAGGGCACAAAACTAGGGGGAAAGGAAGTGACTCAGAATTCAAAAGAGCTAGGACTCCACACCAGTAAGGATCTGAAATGGAGGCATGGCGCCTACAGCAGAGAAGAGAAGCGAGCCACAGGAGGCCATTGGGGTTGGTCAATGACTCCATAGTAACGTGGAAAACAGGATTATACATGTTGTTTCTTTTTTTTTCCCCTCCTGTGGACAGGGCACCATTGTAGAAATTCAGAACTTTGTGCGCTGTTGAAAAAATATGTTTCAATGGTCAAATTGAATTCCAGACAGATTATTAGTAATTAAAGTTACAGCTCTTGGGGAGCTTTCTCATGGTCTCTAGTTCTGCTGCTGTTCTGTGACTCGAATTCATTGATCATTTTTCTACTCCTCATTGCACCTGTCATGCTGGTATCAGCAATTAACATTCCTCAGAGGTGAATAGAATGCCAGCCTCCATCTCAGATGGAACTCAAGAACAACAGGTGCATTCTACCTGTTTCTTGGCTTTCCCCAGGGTAGTCAGAAGGCAAGTAATTAACCGCAGAGCAGACTTTGGAGAAAATGAGAGTCTTTCGAATTTGAGCCAGAGTGCTGAAAAATGGCACTGGGTAATATATTTAGGAGACCTGGGGAATGGCTCCACAGGAAGAGTAAAATAGCCTCGCTAACCTGGCCTCTCTAAATTAGGTCAAGCCTGTTTCCCTTCGTCCGTACTCTGCACCTTCTGCACATTCTCGATTTTGTTGTTGTTGACCTAGGTTCACATCTGAGGTCACTGGACTTGAACTCATAGAGTTAAAGTCAGCTGATTATATTGTTAATTTTCAAAACTCTTCCCTTTTAAATGAAGAAATCTTGTGGCAAGAGCGCCCGATACAAGTTCAACTCTCTTCATTCAGTCTAGTTCCACTGATCAGAGCCTCTCTTTCCTCACCTGAGAATAAGAGGATTGGATCAGATCCTGTTCTAAAGTTCCTCCTAGCTTTCAATTTCTCGTTCCTCTCTCACTTTAATTCCTTTAGCGTTCTCTGCCATTTATATGTGCCTAATTTTCATGAAGTCTAAGCTCTTCTTAAAGAGGTTCAAGTGTAGACAGAGTTCAAGAGCTTAATTATCTAGGATTTTCTGTTTGCAAGTGAGATGGTAAGTTATCATTTGAGGCACTTTAGGTACTATATGAATTTCTCTAAAATTCATTAGCAATAAGTTAATCCTGACTAGGAACAAAAAAGGGAAAGAAAATTACCCAGGATACATTTTTAAAATTTTAATAATGGCCACTTTTTTTTTTTTTAATTTAGAGAGTACTTTATTACTTTCTGTAATCAAACCTATGTAGCTAAGACCTTACATATCTAATACAGTGCATTACCCCCATACCAATGGAAAAAATTATGTGTAACATTTCTAGATGAATATGGCTACTAATTTCTGTACAATGCCAATCCAACATAGTATAACTGGGATACTTTTCCTAAAGTTGACAGCACAGCTAAAGTTTCCAAAAATTCAAAAATATATATATGATACAATATGTGTATGTATATATGTGATATATGTATGTATTAATTTGTATCAAAAGACCAGTAGCAGTATGTTGTGTATCAATAGCAGCAAAAGGTTTCAGGTTCTGCAGTCATGTGAACACAATTATAGAGACATCCAGCATACTCCATTAATAAAAAAGAAAAAAGTAAAACAAACAAACAAACAAAAAAACAAGAAACAAACCCAAACCCCAGAAAGCAGCAAAATCTGTTACTGCAGTGGTACCTGGCACCATTTTTAAATTGGCTTCTCACTCAGTAATTGCCACATTTAAAAATCTATCTGTGGGGATGCCTGGGTGGCTCAGTGGGTTAAAGCCACTGCCTTCAGCTCGGGTCATGATCCCAGGGTCCAGGGATCGAGCCCCACATCGGGCTCCCCGCTCAGCGGGGAGCTTGCTTCTCCCTCTCTCTCTGCTGCTGCTCCTGCTGCTTGTGCGCGCGTGAGCACTCGCGCTCAGCATTCTCTCTCTCTGTATCAAATAAATAAAATCTTAAAAAAAAAAAATGTGTTGTGCACCTGCTGTATGCTGGATGCTTTACACCACTGGTGGTCATCCCTCCCTGTCCTGCTGAATCACTTGGGATTTCAAACAAGCGATAATTGGGTCCCTACCCCCTGGAGATTTAGGTATGATTGGTTGTGATTGGTACCCAGTATATTTTTGAAGATTGAATTGTCCTAAGTGTCATTAATTTACATTGCATTTGGTGAAACATTTGGATTATATTTTTGTCACCTAGTTTTTAAGGTATTAAGTTATTTGTGAATGGAAAAACTCCTAAAAGCACAAAAAGTGATGCTTTCTCATCCTAGGCACACTGCCTCAGCAAAAGGGTCCATATCTATGTGTCTTGACTCCATATATATGTGTCTTGTTGTGCCTACCTTTTTTCCATGAACTGGATCGCATTGCCTTGCTGCTTGTCTCTCATCTACAGACTAGCACACATGCTTGTTCTTTTTGCACTGGTTTCACAGGATCATTTGCTATCATCTTTTTGGATCTAGAATGCCATCCATGTTAAGGTACGCCATTGTGTCACATACCTCTACAAAAGAGAAGACACCATCGTCAAATAATGGCTTGCCTTCAATGTAAAACGCTTTCCTATTTCGGGAGATGTTAAAATGAGGGAAAAAGGTACTCAGAATCAATGAAATACACTGATTTAGTTTTTCATTTCTCTCTCAGATTTAATTAGGTCTTTAAAAATCACAGATTGATACATTTTTTTCCTGGTTCTGTGTTTGCATCATCAGTTCATGTTTCCTTGTGTGTATAAAAATTGGAATAGCTTACTCTTCTGTCTATTTTTCAGTTGTAGAAATGTGTTTCATTTGTTAAGCATTATCCCTTCTAAATATGTCCTGGAGAATTTAATACACAAATCACAATCTCGTGATGCTCATTGTTCGTTTTAGCTTCTCACCAAAAGTTGCTCCCATTATGCCAAAAGGCCTTTTTACTTATTTATTTATTTAGTTTTATTTTTAAAATGATTTTTTAAAAAGATTTTATTTATTTATTTGACACACAGAGAGAGATCATAAGTAGGCAGAGAGGCAGGCAGAGTGAGAGGGGGAAGCAGACTCTCCACTGAGCAGAGAGCCCAGTTTGGGGCTCGATTCCAGGACCCCGGGATCATGACCTGAGCCGAAGGCAGAGGCTTAAACTACTGAGCCACCCAGGAGCCCCAAAGGCCCCCCCTTTTTAAAATTGCGTATATATGTATGAATACATATGAATACGTGTGTGTGTGTGTGTGTGTGTTCACTTGCCAGTGTTACCACTTGTGTGCGTTCTGTCTAAAACTTCTGGTAAGATTTTCACTTTGGGTTTCTTTTTACAATTTTCAGGGCTTCTCTGTGGTTCATCCTATGAAAAACAATATAACCCAGTTCAGCAACCTTATCATGTGCTTCTAACGTTTATATGGAAAACATTTAGTTCTTGTGACTTATTCCTGCCCCCAACCTTTTTTTTTTTTTTTTTTTTTGGCCTACAGTGTTAACCAAGAAATATATTACCCTTGGATCTAGACCATCTACCTCTAAATACCTTCCTTGCATAAGAGCTAATTTAAACTTATTCCAGGTGTATAAGCAGTGTACGAGGTTTAGTAGTTTTTATTTTTGAGACGCTTTTAAAGCATCATTGTAGTTTATCAAGGCATCGAGTATTTTTCTTTGGTGAAAATGCTAGATTTCTACAATACCTGGAACCTCAGTGAAACTCAGAATACTTGTTCGGTTTCCAGTCAATTAATTAGGTAGCTGAATCTGATATTTTGTTTCTCATCTGTAAGGAGGTGCTGGTGAGATCCACTTAAGATCTCCAGTTCCTGCGCGAGGACCAGGTTTGAGGGACCACTCAGATTAGATGTGCTGGGAGTGTTCATTTTCTGAATGGCTGAAGATGAAAAGAGAACCTTCTGTGTCACTAAATCCTAAGTACCTATAATTTTTGGTTTTATGTTTTAGTCTCTGGGTCCTCATGGAAAGTGAGTGCTACAGCCACATGGATTCTCCGGGCGCTGTGTGGTTTTCTCTTTTTCTGGATTGTTCCTAGTGCTCCTATTCCTGACTCCCCTTGGCAGCTACATTGTCCCTTTTGTGTTTGGGTTTGTGTGTGCCCACGTGTGCTTGGGGTGGGGTGGGGGGATTAACAGCTTCTCTCTGCAGCATGGCTCCATGCCTTCCAGCACTGATGGGATCAGATGGTCTTCGCTGTGTCTCTGCAGTGTTGATGTGTGTCGCTCTGTCCTCCACTCGGTGCCTTTTCTCTCATGAGCACACCCCCCTCCTTGTCCTGAACTACTCTGCCTTCACTTCCTTACTCTGTTTTCTTCAGCATACATGCTGTTTCTGAGGAAAAAGATTGACTTTGGGCTGTCCACTTAAGAAGACCTTCCAGTTGGGGCGCCTGGGTGGCTCAGTGGGTTAAGCCGCTGCCTTCGGCTCAGGTCATGATCTCAGGGTCCTGGAATCGAGCCCCAGGTCATGATCTCAGAGTCCTGGAATCGAGCTCCACATCGGGCTCTTTGCTCAGCAGGGAGCCTGCTTCCCCCTCTCTCTCTCTGCCTGCCTCTCCATCTACTTGTGATTTCTCTCTGTCAAATAAATAAAATCTTTAAAAAAAACAAAACAAACAAACAAACAAAAAAACCTTCCAGGATGGAAGGGAAAGCCTTCAAGGAAGAAAACCACGCTTTCTTCTTTTTATGGAATCCCTGTTCTCATTTGCCACAAATCAAGAAACTTAAGTATCTTAGGTGCATAGGAACCCTGCTATTTCAGCATGGTAACCTCAATCCCGTTGGTCTACATGAGCAGGATCAATTTTGGAACATACTGGACTGGCTACATAAAATATGGCATAGTAGTCCCCCACCCCGGTATCTAATGGGTTGCATTGCAAGATCCCCAAGTAGATACCTGAAATTGCAGGTAGTACCAGATCTTGCACAGACCATGTGTTTCTGTATACATATATACCTATGGCGAAACTGAGTTTATACATTGGGCACAGTAAGAGATTCACAAGGACTGATAATAAAAGAGAACAGTTATACCAGTATCCTGTACAAAAGTTATGTGCATGTGGTCCCTTAGAATATCTTGTCATGGACTCATCCTTCTTGTGATGATGTGAATGATAAAATGCCTACAGGATGAGAGGAAGCCAATGACGCAGGTTCTGTGATGTAGCGTGAGGCCAGTGGTGACCTTCCGATGACAGGGCAGGAGGCTCATCTGCTTTGTGGATAACGAAGTCGGCAGAGCCAAGCCTCGGAGAAGGGGAAGCACTGGTGTGTCAGCAGTTCATCGTGTTTCTTGGTCCGGGTGCTTCACGTGCTGGTTGTCATAAGTCTCTCCTGGGAGTTATCACGATGACATCTGGCACATCTTATTTGTTTACTGTTTTTACTCTGTGTGTGTGGAAGGAAGAAGACCCACAGTGACCCCTTTGTGTGTCAGCCCCTCAGGTCAGGTTTTCTGCCCTGATCCAGCACACGTCGGGGCTGCTGAGATCGGTTGGGTGTGCAGAATTTCTTCCGTCCGCCTCAGGAGCCAGAAAGCCACGACAAAGTTTGATTTGGCTCGTGGCAGCCTTTTCCAAATATGAATTTGGAGGCAGAGCAGTAAGTCCTCTAAGAAAAGAGGGAGAAGGGAAACCAGTAACTATAATTGGAAATATTTGGGGAACATTTAGAAATGGGGCAAGCCACCCGTAGTGTTCGGAGTCTCCCCTAAGCTTAGCTTGTGTGGCTGTGGCCCTCAGAGGCCAGCCTTTTTTTTTCCAGGCTCCGCGCTCCCTTTGCTTGGGGGAGAGCATAGGGCCGCCTGTGTCCTGCGGGTGCTGCACGCTGACTTGCTCCAGACGGTCTCGAATGTGACCTGGCAGCCAGCGCTGTTTCCTGCTGACGTGGCCTCCCACAACTGAGCCGAACAGAGCCGCCTCAGTGTGCTGAGGAAGGAGCGGCCGCGGGCATGAATCACCAGCGGGATAAGGAACAAATTAAGAGGGGAAAGCGCCTAGCTGTTCAGGTTTCCTTCAAGATACGCTTAAAAGACACCTCTTTTATAGGGAGAGAGGAGGAGGAAGAGAAACAGGAGTGGTGATTTGTTTGGCGGCAGGAAGGGTTTCTTATCAGCAGGAGTTAGCTTCTGGGGTGAGACCCAGCCTGCCAGAGACTCGTGAGGGGATGCCCCAGAAGTCCAGGCTGGGCTGCATCCTTCGGCCTGCGTGGGCCACACTCGCGCTTGGGCTGGGGGAGTGTGGCCTCCTGGTGACATCCTGCAGACAGACTTGCAGAAAAACAGGGGAAAAGTGGGGTTTGTGTTTTGGTGGAAACCGCTCTTTTCAGCTCGGCAGGCCCAGGAGGAAGGGCCGTGAGGGACCAGAGAGGAGTGAATCCCGCCTCGCTGTGCTCCCCTCTGAGGTGCCCGCATCCCACGGGATGCCCAGTGTCCACCTGCTTCATCCTCCTCCTGGTGCTTGTTTGCTTCTCCGAGGTGGTCCAAGGACAGCGCCTTGTTGCCTTCTGAAGGGCCGAAAAAGTCCAGTTAGCGTGGAATTTCAGATTGAGATGGGACTTCTGTTTTGATCTAGACATTTAGTGGCGTCCTCTGTTCTGAAAGTTATCGTAGAACCTTTTCTTCAGTTAGTCTTTTTTTAAAAATTAATTTATTTGCCAGAGGGAGGGAGAGAGAGAGCATAAGTGGGGGGGGGGCTGCAGGCACAGGGAGGAGCAGGCTCCCCATCGAGCAAGCCCAATGTGGGGCTTAGTCCCAGGACCCTGGGATCATGACCTAGGCCAAAGGCACATGCTTCACCACTGAGCCACCCAGGTGCCCCCATTCTTCAGTTAGTCTTAAATGGAACTCCACTGCCTAGACCAGATGCATGTGGGGTGGGCTGGGGGCAGAGAGGCCTGTGGTGTACCTGCTCATCTCTCTTCTGGCACTGGCCCTTGAAACTTCTTCCCTGACCACTTTGTACTCATAACATACATACTTTGAAAAACCACTGAGGTAATCTGCTGGTCTCGTTATATAGGTAAGAAAATCTACTTTTCAGGCAAGTCTACTTTTCAGGCAAGTCAGTTTGTTAGGAAGTACTGTGGAGACTTTCAGAGTGTCTAAGAATAGAAGTTCTGTTCTCTGTCTCCTGCTTTGGAGCCTTCATCATCTCAGCTCTTGCAGGATCCTCTCCCGGCCTCCCTGCCTCCAGTGCAGCTCTCGGACAAGCGCTATGTATTCGTAGGCGAGGGAGCTAGAAACTGTGGAGTTCGGACCCAGATGGTGTCACCACTCAAGGTGTGAGGTGAATGTGGGGTACAGTAGGATTGCAGATGAAAGGAAACCTCTGAGAGGAAGGCCCATCAGCACCTTTTGAGCATGGTTTAAAATTTTTAAGTGTGGTTTAAATTACAGAAATTGGAAATTTACAAAGAGAAAGTGCGAGATGACCCTCAAATACTTAGCCAGCGCCATAGGGAGAATGTGGAGGCCATCTGCCGCAGCGACTGGGAAAACTTTCTCAGTTTTCAAAAAGTTCTCTTGATCTTTTAAGCTCCTACGAGTTCCTCTGATTGAGGACTCTGGGGAGGGCGGAGCAATTTGATACCTGCTTTTCTTGATTGTGTAGCATCCCTAGGAGGTCAGTACTGGGTGGCTTTTGGCTTGCGGTGTAACCCTTGTTTCCCGGTGTACCATTTATACATATAATTCACTCGAATTTGTTTGGTGGGTTGTTTACCCTCGCTTAGGGAATAAAACTGAGGCAGATTCAGGTCTAGCCTATGATCTCACTCCTGCTCCAATGTCTGCTGTAGATGGACTTGAACTTAACAGCATCTTCTGCAGGTCCTTTACATTGGCCATATTTTCCAGCGTTTCTTCCTCCTGTAAGCCTCCTTCCTTCTGTTGCTCCCCAAATTACCACCCTCAGCTCAGGAAACAGAAGCCTCAGCCCATAGAAAATGAATTTGCAGGAAAAGCAAGTCAAACAAGCGTGGCAGGGAGAGGATGTGTGATAACTCTATTAAATGGATAGTAACGATGTACTTACGCTTTCAGGAACGTCCCTGATTTCCTCTCACTAGACCTTGATTTATTTTTCATAGGCCATACACTGGTGGAGTTAGAAAATTACTCCAAATTGTTTGTGGTGATCTGTTGCTGTTGCCGGCTGGGCTTACACTTTGTGAAGGGACTAGGTGGGGAGAAACAGCTCTATCTGTTAATCCTATCTCAGTGGCAGGGGGAGCTGTATATATAATTATATGCTTTAATTTTCCTCTCTGCTAATACTGTGGAGGAAAAAAAATAACCAGATACTCTTAATTTCCAAATGTTCTTGGTGAATCTGTTCTTCAAATACAACTGTGAGTAGGAAGCCAGGGCAGTGGGAGTGATCATTCTTTTGTGTGATGGTAATGAGATAATTTGTGCATTACAAATTTTCAGGACATTCTTTGTTGAAATGAAACTTCAGAGTCTTTGTAAAGCCGCATTAGTGAGGCTCTTTGCTTTATTGAAAAAAAAGTCTTTATTAATTTCATATGTTTTGCTGTCATCAGTTGCATCAACTAATGCAATTATTTTGCAAAAAAAGAACTTAGGGCTTCATGTGTTTCGTGTCTTGTCTTTTTCTCTGTCTCTTTCCCAGATACAGGTTGACGCAAGTCTTGGTAAGAGGTGCTCTTTCTTGTCCCCACCATTAGCCACGGAGCCTCGGTGGCAGCTGCCAAGCGGCATTTGATCCCGTGTTGGAGGAAGGCAGGAGGAAGCCTTCAGGGTTGGGTATGGGAGCATTGCTGGAAGGCTGGGCTGCTGCTGGCAGGCGGGCTTTCCCAGGGGCTGCCAGCAAGGGACAGTCACAGGGATTTCCTTACATTGTGGAGGGAATGGTTGGGCCGGACAGTTCCTACTGCCAGCCCAGATCTGGAACAGGTCTTTGTGTGGTTTGTTGACCGAATCTGGAAAGCCTTGTTCTAGAAGGGGGATTTGCAGAGAAAAGTGGCCATTGCTGATTTTTCAAATTTTATTTCCATGCTCATTCACCAAAGCAACTGGAATTTATTTGGTTAAAAAGCAGCTAATTAATCTGTTTGATCTTCATGTGGAAATGAACCATATCAAATTCCAGGTCAAATCGCTTTCCCTTGTAGAATGTTTGCTTGACCTTTTGAGGTTTATTTCATCAGCTCATGGACTATTGAAAGTTTATTTGTCTTCAGTATTCTGATCTACGTGGTGGCATGGCTCTTGCCCTCATAATGCTCTTAAGTGTAAACTGAATTTTGTTTACAAATAAGGAAAGGCACATTTACAAATGGATTGTAAGAAGTTGTAGGTACACTGTGTGACTTACTCATAAGCAGTACCATATATGGAACCATTTTTGAAAAATTTTGCCGTCTGGTCCCATTTATTGTAGATGAAATATGTTTGCCCCTGTTTTTAATTCTCAGTAAGCTGCCAGTAATGCTATTAAGCTTATTTAAAATAAGAAGAAACAAAAGTTCAGAATGGCCAAATAACTTACCCACAGTAGTAAGGTAGCAGAACTGGAGTTTGAACTCTAGATGATTCTAAAGCTTCTGTATTTTTAAAAAAAAATTTTTTTTTAAAATTTGAAATAATTATAAATTTCACAGGAAGTTGTGGGAGGGGGAGCAGGT
Source organism: Neogale vison (assembly GCF_020171115.1). NCBI lineage: Eukaryota > Metazoa > Chordata > Mammalia > Carnivora > Mustelidae > Neogale > Neogale vison. The sequence continues at coordinate 96,174,203 of NC_058096.1, forward strand.
AGGTTCTGTGTATTTTTATATTCCAGTTTTACCAGCTTTACATGGACTCGTGTGTGTGTGTGTGTGTGTGTGTGTAGATTTGTGTAGTCCTTACCACAGTCCAGGATGTTCTTTCACAAAAAGACTGCCTTGTGTTACATTATAGCCTCTCTTACCACCTGTTTTCCATCTACCTGATCTTTTTATGTAAAGAACATCCTATATATATACATATATATATATATATATATATATATGTAAATATATAGGATGTTCTTTATGTATCTATTTTTTTAAGATTGGCCTTTTCTCTCTGAGCATCATTTGAGAACCGTCTAAGGTGTGTTTACTGAGAGTTCCTTTTTATTGCTGAGTAATTATTCCACGGTATGGATGAGTCACATTTTGATGGTGCACCTGTGGAGGACATTTGGTTTTAGTTTGGCCATTATAAATAGAACTACTGTGAACATAGGTGTACAGGTTTTTGTGTGAACACGTTTTCATGTCTCTGGGATGTACAGTGCTGTGTTGTTTTATAATTATGTACTTTGTTTTGTAAGAAACTGCAAACATTGCCAGAGCGGCCATGCCATTTTACATTTACTGGCAGTGTATGAGTGTCTCCAGTTGTCCTCATCCTTGCCAGCATTTGGTCTTATCCCTACCCCCCCCACGCCCCGCCCCCATCAGTGTTCACTTCTCCCAGCACCATTTGGTGAAAAGATTTTTCACTTTGGATTGCTTTTGCACCTTTGTTAAAAATCATTTGGGGGGCACCTGGGTGGCCCAGTGGGTTAAGCCTCTGCCTTCGGCTCAGGTCATGATCTCAGGGTCCTGGGATGGAGCCCCGAATCGGGCTCTCTGCTCAGCAGGGAGCCTGCTTCCCTTCCTCTCCTCTGCCTACTTGCAATCTCTGTCTGTCCAATAAATAAAATCTTAAAAAAAAAAAATCATTTGGGTGGGGGCATCTGGGAGGCTCAGTTGGTGAAGCATCTGCCTTGGGCTCAGGTCTTGATCCAGCTTCTCCCTCTCCTCCCTGCTCCCTGCCCCCAACCTCTCCTTCTCTCTCCTTCCCTCTCTCCTTCTCCCCTCCCCCTCTCCCCTCCCCCTCTCAAAATAAATAAATAAAATGTTCTAAAAAAGTCATTTGTCTGTATTTATGTATGTCTGTTTCTGGGTCCTCTGTTTCTGTTCCGTTGATCCATGTCTCTCTCTCTTTCACCGTACTCTCTTGATTACTCTTGCTGTGTATAGTAAGCACTAACCTTCGCTCCTGGTATTTTTAACAATGGTGTTCATTTTAAAATGATTTAAAAAAATGATTTAGATATTTAAGGTAAAGTCTGGACCCAAAAGAGGCACGTCACTTCTTCTTAAATACTTGTCAATAGGAGTTTACATTTAGGAGTTTTGGTTCAGCTCTGACTTACTCTGAGAAAATCAGTAGGAAAACCACAAAGGAAGTGTGCAAAAACATGAAGACAGGTTAAATAATAATGGGTTTGTAGGTTTGACATTCTGTATGCTATCACTGAGGTCCCTGAGCGACTTTAAATCTCGAGGGACCATAGAGACTAGATGTTTGGTTCTCTTTGGCTTAAAATACCAGCTGTTGATAATCAACAGGAACTATGTTGAGTAGATAGTTAAAAATTAAGGTTCAAGTCCATTTTAAAAAGCTTACCCCTTATTTGTGTATTGTAAGATACATTACTTGCATTTCAGCCTTCTCTGTGTTCTGAGCTCTTCTGAGAGCACAGATAATGTAACATTTCAGACTTGCGGGGTGTGTGGATGTAGAGGTCAGTTAGTTTCACCTTCAGGTTTTACAGGTAGGAAACGGAGTCCTTAAATGGGCCGGTACCTCATGCAGGGTGGACATCCCGTCCGTGTGGAGAGAGCACATTTGTCCGGAGCAGTTGGGTGTGTGGTGTGTGGTGTGAACACCCATACATTGGCTTTACCAGCCATTATGAAGGGAAGCCCCCTCATTTGGGCCCAGCGGAAGCCTTTTCTTGCAGGGATGTGCTGTAGACAGAAGAGTAGGATGCTGGTTCTGTGGCCTGCGTGTGTATGTCTACGTCTCCTATAACCCGTTGCTCACACGCTGGCTTTACCTGACACTCACTGAAATTCGTGGCCAGCCCACCCGTCCCTGCTGTAACCTAGGGCCATCTCCTCTCTCATTGAATCCTAACCTGTCTGTTGGTGTGGGAACCTAGTGTGGGAACTGGTTCAGGAGCTGTAGCCTCACGAGCTTAGAGATAAGAAATCATTTTCTGTGACTCTAAAACCCGGAGGGCTGCAAGCCTGGAGGACAGCTTTCTAAGCCAGCTTTTGCCTAGAGGTGGGTACCTTCTGGGATCCATGTGGTGGATGTATGAAAAGCACATTGGGGTCCAGTCTGTGTACATGGGTCTTCTCCTGCCCTGGGCTCTTTGTTGAACAGGGTCTCTGGTGGGGGTGATGGAGGGGTTGGGGAGGCAACGACTGACTAGGGTCTGTCTTAGAAGGAGTATTTCAGCCTTCGGCCTCAGGGTAAACTGTTCTGTTGCACGGGCCGTGGTCCTGAAGGCTGCTGTAGAAATGGGCACCATTGCCCGACGGTACCGTGCGCCACACGACACTCAGCCCCGAGGCTTTCTCCTGAATGGAAGCTCTGTTTGTAGATGTTACGCCTGGAGTTAGATGCATGTTGGCTGTGCTCCTTGGACCCTGCCTGTTGTGGATTTGGCTTTCCACCTGCTGGGGAGGAGCTGCGCCTTATGTCCTGCAGGTGTCGACTTGACATTTTCTCAGGTTCTTCTCTGTTCTTTTTTGTTGTTATTCTTCTTCTTTATGGTCGCCAGCTTGCTCTCTTGAGTCCGGTCCTTGCTGTGGTTTATGTTAACATCCAGGGTTTAGACCCCGACTCTAAGAAGTCATATTAAATCTTACGGGAGAGGGGAGCCTGGGTGGCTCAGTGGGTTAAGCCGCTGCCTTTGGCTCAGGTCATGATCTCAGGGTCCTGGGATCGAGTCCCGCATCAGGCTCTCTGCTCAGCAGGGAGCCCGCTTCCTCCTCTCTCTCTCTGCCTGCCTCTCTGCCTACTTGTGATCTCTCTCTGTCAAATAAATAAATAAAAATCTTAAAAAAAATAATCTTACGGGAGAAATGCTGAAAAGTTAAAGACCTTAAAACTGCCTTCTAAATAATAACCGGTCCACTCCTTTGAGGATTGTCATAGAACAGAGAAATGAAAAGGCCAACTGTAAATGAGAAAGTCAGTTTGAGGACCTAGGGAGGCAAGATCCAGTAGTGGAGTAAGATTCATAGAAAAGTGTATATGATTGCATTTTTTAAAGTATACTCATTGTCTATAAAGATGAGGGTTATACTTTTATAACACTGGCTTTTTTATTTTTTTATTTTTTTGTGCTTAAAATAAGGAAGCTGCCTGATAGTAAACTATTACTGAACATTTAGTTTGGCTATAATTAACTACAAATGCAGAACAATGGAAGGAATCCCTCCAAGTGGGAAGGTGAAGACTTTCCCATTTTGTTTTTTCATCCCAGCTTACCATTGAGAGAGGATTGTGGGCAGCCTACAGTTATGCATATCGTGCATAACTGTTGAGATAGAGATAGAATAAATTTAAAAGAGATGGGAAAAAGGGGATGTCAAGAAAATAAGGCCTCCAAAGGCCACCAAAGAGGAGGCTAGGAGTTGATTTTGACTTTTATTTTTAAGAAGTTCTCAAAAATCTGTCTTCTTCCTGTCACTGATTATTCTTGGTACAGTATTTCTATACGTTTTCAGCTGTGTGCATGGTTAACTGTTAGAACTTGGATTAACAATAGCACCCCAGGCATTGGAACGGCCTTACATTCACATCTGCGTTGGGGCAGGCTGCTGGACATTGGTGGGGTAGAATGTGAACCAACTGATCACTTTTCCAATCCTGTTATTTTCCAGTGTGGTTTGAAGGGGGGGGGGGAAGCCACTCTACATATGAAGTCAAGAAAGCACAAGGAAGCCTTCTGGTTAACGAATTTAGTGAGTTTCAGATTTTCCTCTCGTGGAGAGACCTGGAAAATCACTTCAGAAAAGAGGTGATGGGTCTCTTATAGAAGAAACTGCTTTGCGTGCATGTAAGTCTTAGCACATTCTGCAGGCTACCGGGGATTCTTGCCCAACCTCTGACGGAGAAAATCAAAACCTAGTGATTACCATAACGAGAACTGGAAACAAAGCCATTTTGTGTAGCATGTCCGTTTACGACTAGGCTGGTTTCTCCTGACTCGGGGAGATTATAGAAGTTCATTTGACACATGCATGTGTTTACAAAGCCTGACAGCCTCTAAGGACTGTTGTTATTTATGGCAGGGATTGCCTGTAATGCGTTTTTTAGTAACAGTTTTATTGAGGTATAATTCACCTACCTTATAGTTTGCCTATGTAAGTGTATAATTAGGTCGTTCGCTATATTCATAGTTGGGTAACTCTCACCACAATGAATTTCGGAACCTTTTCATCACTTGCAAAAAGCCCTCTACCCATTAGCGGTCACTTCCAATTTCCCCATATCCCCAGCCCGTAGGCAACTACGAATCTACTTTCTATCTCTAAGAGAGGTGCTTATTCTGGACATTCCATATTAATGGAATCATATCATATGTGGTCTTTTGCGATTGGCTTTTTTCACTTAGCATAGTTTTTAAGGTACATCTATTTTGTGGCATGTATCAGTACTTCACTTTTTTAAAGTTGCCAGATTAATATTCTACCGTGTAGGTATTCTGTATTTTATTAACCCATCCATCAACAGATGGACTTGTGAGTTGTTTCCACTTTGTCACTGTTATTAATAATGGCCCCAGGAACATCTGTGTACAAGTTTTTGTGAGGATAGATGTTTTTATTCCTTAAGTATATACCTAGGAGTGCGGTTAGCTGGGTGACGTGGAAGCTCAGTATTTAACTTTTTGAAGAACTGCCAGATTGTTTTCCAAAGCAGCTGCAGCAGTTTCCTTTCTCGCTGGCAGTGAGAGTTTTCCCAGCTTCTCCACATCATCACCAGCACTTGTTATTGGGGTTTTTTTTTTTTTTCTTTAGTACAATTTTACATTTTTTTCTCTTTGTGGTGTTAGCATTTGTTCTTTAGGGGACTAGGTATTTACATACTAAAGGAATTGGAGCGTGGTTTACCTGTGGTTGCTTTGGGCTTTAAGGAACCTCTCTCTGCCAGAACAGGCATGCTTCCTTACTTCTGCCATGACCCCAAATCAAAGCAACGACAAAACCACAATGGTACCACAAAAAGTCATTCTTTTTTAGAAGCTCAAATCTGAACTTTTTAATGTAATCTTGAGCTATCAGACATACATGAGAATGCATAAAAATACATAAAATACGTGTTTATATATAAAGTATATACATAAAGTACGTGTTCTAAATACTCGTATCACCCGCCTAGATCATACAGTTCTGGTTAACCGTGAATAAGAAAGATGACTGAGAAAGTATATAAATACTGTAAACATGAATAATCAGTCGCTAACAAATCTGCTCTGTGCCCTTCCTTATCAAATCTGTTCCCCCCCCTCCCCTTTCCCTTCCCCTGCCCGTTACTTACCTTTGGGGATAATCATTTTTCTTTGTAGCTTTGCTATATGCACAGAAGCTCTTGTGGACACGTGTACACACACACACGTAGTTTAGTTTGTTTTTGATCTTGACATAAATGAAACCATACTCTGTGCATTATTTCCTGACTTCTTTTGCTAAATACTAGTTTATGAACTTCAGAGATGATGTGTAGGTCTTCATTCATGCTTTGATTATCATATAGGGTTTGAATTCCTTATTTTTATGTTCCTCTCTTGAGCATTTGGGTTGTTCTTGGTTTTTAGGAATGAACAGTGAAGCTACAAACATTCCTGTTTGTGTCTCCAAGTCTATAGGAGTTTCTCTGGAATATTTACCATGGAATGGAATTATACCTTTACTAAATAACGGCAGGCTTTTCCCAAAATGCTGCAGGGATTTCTCCCTCGATCTTACCAGCCTTTAATAACTTTAGACTTTAAATATTTTCCAGGGCCACCCGGCTGGCTCAGGTGAGCTACAGGTGAGCATCATCTTGTTGGAAGGGTTGGCATAGTGCTTTAAGAGAGAAAAAATAATGCGTTATTGCCATTACTTTCAGTTCTTGGAATATAGATAAATATAGGTGAATATAAGTTTGTTACTTGAGGGAAAATATTTTCTGCCCCATCACATCAAGTATTTCATTATAGTTTTCAGTTAGTAGCATAAATTACTTTCATGCCTTACTCTTGAGTTTACGTATTTTTCAAGATATTCCAGGAATATTGCATTCTTACTGCTATAAGAAAAGCTTACCCAGAAGTGAATTCTGTATTTCAGTGAATTTTTGAGGGGGTGGAAAGGGTAGTCTCAAGTAGTTTCCTTCACTGATACTGGAAATCTCAGTAAGACTGTTGAATGACTTTACATTTTTTTGTTTTTTATGATTAAATATATTTTTGACCAAATTACAGTTTGTTCTATATACAGAACAATATACATATACATGTATACAGTACAATTGCAGTATTTTTTACAGACTTACTCTAGATTGAAATTCATACTCTTTGTTTTTCAGGGCACTAAATTTCAGTTCTAAAGTCATATAAATTTTTATTCTGTTTTCTACAAGTAAAATCCTATTTTATAATTTGTCTCATAAAAATGTCCACATAATAGAACATTTACAGATGGTGGTAATAGGTACAAAAATAAAGAAAACTGCCAGACATTATTTACTTACACGACTTGGGTGTTCACAGCCTTGAATTTTGCTGTAATCTTCATGAATCACATTAGGTCAAGAAATGCTTGAGTATTCCAACATATGTCTGTTTGTACTAGAAGATAATTTGGTTGTCAGGACAGATTGTTTCATTCTGTTCTTTTGAGAAGTATGTGTTTTTATTGTTTGGAGGGCGTTTCTGTTTCCCAGGTGAATGACTGAGTTCTGTGGAAGTTTGAGACTATGGGTGTCTGAAGAGGTCTTCTCAGCATTACTTGGTACATAAAGGACTTAAAATGCTCTGATTTATATTACTAGATGGATTGACCCTTCAGGAAAATATATTTAATTCATTTCAACAAATAATTTAAGCTATATTACATCTTGCCAGGGGCAGGGTCTGCTAGGCACATCGCAGACCATTGAGGTTGAAAAGAAAGAGATTAAATTGGATAGAATCCAGGGACTAAAATGTGTCCTTTTCCGAGTAAGTATCTCTGAAGTTTATTTCAGAGTTTATTTCTAATTAATCTAGATCAGAGTGTGTGTCCATGTTGACTCTGGGGGAGAAAGTGAGCATTTTTCATTCTGAATTAGGAGGATTTTAGTCTTACAGTTAAGCTTGTGAGTCTGCTTTTTTTTCCAGTATGTATTGGGAGTGTTTTGATCACTGCTGTATTTCTAGTGCCTTAAAGTATGCCCTGTAAATTTTTATTGCATGAGTTTGTGGAGTGAATGAATGAATGAGTGAGTGAGTGAGTAAATGATTATTAGCCCTTTTTTGGTTGTTTGAGAGCATGTAGGTATGTTGAGTTGTTTTATCTATCCCAATTGAAATGGGTTCTTATGAGTATAATCAGAAGTAATTCACTTGAATGCATGTGCTCTCATGATCTGCTTGTCCACGCACTCTAGAATCTAGATCTGTAGCTCTCCTATATTCATTTCTCCTTTGAGAATAATTATGACTGTCCACAGGGCACAGTTGGGTGAGTGTCCTGTTCTTGATTCACCTCTGGTCATAATCTTAATGGTCCTGAGATCAAGCCCTGCCTCAAGCTCCCTGCTCAGTGCAGAGTCTGCTCAAAATTCTCTCTCTCTCCCCTTCCTACTTGTGCTCTCTCTCTCAAATAAATAAACAAATCTTATTTAAAAAAAAAAAAGAAAGAAAGAAAGAAAGAAAGAAAGAAATAGGAGGCTTTAACGGACTGGGTGGCTCAGTCAGTTAAGTATTTGCCTTTGGCTCTGGACATGATATCAGGGTCCTGGGATAGCGTCCTGCATCAGGCTCTTTTCTCAGTGGGGAATCTTCTTCTCCCTGTTCCTCTGCTGCTCCCCCTGCTTGTACTGTCTTTCTTTGTCAAATAAATAAAACCTTAAAAAAAGGGGGAGATAATTATGATTGTCCAAGGTAATGGCTAAAGAATCAAAATCTGTAAAAACTCTTGGAGGTCACAGTAGTCATTTCTTTATACACTCACTCAGATGGTTTAGAATTTTGGAGGTCTCTTCATCTCCGTTCCTCTTTAGCTTTTACATTTAGATGATCACAGAAAGGAGACTACCCCTTGTGTCATTTCATTATCTCATGTAGTTATCCTACTAGTTTTGCAAGGTTGGAATAGTGACCAGTCCATTTTATAGATCAGTAAACCAGTGCTCTCAAATGTTAGGCTGTGTGTATTCTAGAATATATACTTCGTGAAGGTTGCAGTTGCGTCTGTCTTGTTCACCATGTTTCTCTCATTTTGTAGTATAGTGTCTGGTACGTGGTAGGTAAGTACTGATTGGCTTTACTCTTGTGTGAGATCACACAATTAGCTAGTGGAAACAACTGAGATTGCATGTAGTTTTCTTGTATTTTACAGCATATTCTTGTTTTCCCTGTAGTTCTTTTAAGTTTTCTGAGAGACCATTTTGAGCTACACCTTTCTGAAAACAGTGGTCATATTCCAGTGGTATGCTTACCCTGGATTTCCCAACATGGGCAGGATTTTGGCCTAGTACCTGTTTTCATGCTGTGGTGTAGGTCTTTTCCCTACACAGAACAGGCTCCTGACTGTTCGTTGGCTGCTTGGGGTGTGTTCACTGATACATCTTATGTAATGAACTATTTACACTCATTTTCAAGTTACAGCTTCACATAGTCAGTGAAGATAACTAGAAAATAACAGATACTGGCCATTATTACCCATATTCCCGTATCCTGGCATGGTTTTCTGTCAGAGTAGCCCTTCTTTTCTTTTACTCTTTGATTCCTGCTATATTGAAGTTGTGGGAGCCAGGGAAGGTACTGATGTCCCTACCATTCCACTGTAGCTTTGCCCAGGATGATGCAACGGGACTGAGCAGACCATGTCACTGGAGTGCCGCAGATGGTACGTACCCTCCTGAAAGAGCTGGTTGTCAAGTTTTCAGACATTTTGTGAGCCAGTTGTTAAACATCGCCATCATTAAACATTAAACATACAAACCTACAGCTTAAATTATATTTAATAACAAAGATAATAATTATTGAGAACTTCCCACTTCCTGGTTATTTTATGCCATGTTGATATGATCTGTGCTTTCGAGGTTTTTTAGGTCAGTTGTATCTTAATGGCGGAAATGCTGGATAGCAGTGTGTTGCTGTACTTGTCTTTTCGAGTCTATGTTCAGTGGTGTCTGTGGGTGGGTTGATAACAGTCATGGTGGGACTATTTATACGGAGGAAATTGGCAAACGCTACAATCCAGGACATACCTCCTCCCCCTTTTTTTTCCTGGAGAGCCATTTGTTATTAAATATTTACAACCACACACTCAGCGGGATGCCTAGAAACGACAAGGAGATTGATACTGTCATCTTTTGTGTTATTTGTTTGGTTCTCTGGATAATATTTAGTCACAGTGAGGGAATGAAACAGCTCGGAGATGGCAACAGTGAAGAATAGAGTTGAGGCACAGAGGCACGCCTTAGCCCAGAAGCAAACACAGAACCAACTTAGAGACGTGTGTGTGAAAACTGTACTGATTCTGTCACTGGCATTAAAGGTTATTTTTAGAAAATTGTCTTTGAAAAAGAACAGCTTTGTAAAACAGTAATTACCTAATACCTCATTCTTAGCTGAAAACCATGTATCATAATTATTTAGTGGGTTTTTTTTTGTGCATAAATATTATATATACAGATCTAGAATATCTTTGTAAACTTTATTTTTTTTTTAAATGAGTAGGATGTTTTTTAAAGGTTTATTTATCTGAGAGAGAGAGAGAGAGCAGAAGGACGGTCAGAGGGAGAGAATCTTAAAGCAGACTCCCCATTGAGCATGGAGCCCAACATGGGGCCTGATCTCACTACCCATGAGATCATGACCTCAGCTGAAATCAAGAGTTGGATGTTCAGTTTCATAATTTCATGAACTTTTAGAGCCCAGGTATTCAGATTTGCTTTTGAGACACAGTGTGGTACCTTTACTCCTTTTTAATCACTTGCTTTTGGTGGTGTATAGCTAATAATTTAGCATTTCATAATTTAGGCCTATTTGTAGATACATGCATATGGGCCTCACTGTCAAACAGCTAAGCTAGATTGCTCAAGGTCCCCCCCACACTCCTGTCTCAATGTCAGCGTTTTTCTTATGTCACACAGTCATGGTTTCCTAAGTGACATCGCAGAATGCATCAGTGATGTTTGAGGTTCTTCCCCAGCAAGCCCTTGTCAGCACCCATAGTTGTTCCTGTTCCCCAGAGTCCTTGAACAACACTGAAGGCCTCATCGATGCTGCCACAGGTGCACAACAGCCCTTTAGAGGAGTGACTGGAGGGGTTGCCTGAGCAGGGTTCTGGAATGTCATGCAGCCTTCTGACTGCGCTGAGGCCTGCTGGTAGAGTGAAGCCTGTTGGTGCTGTTGGGAATGGGGGTGGGGGTGGGTGCTGGTGCTTGTATGTGCTCACAAAGTAGTTGCTAAATATTAAAATAAATGCGGGATTAAATGCTTCCTAAAGGGATGTTTTTTTTTAAGCCGGATGGTTTTGTTTACTGCAGAGATTAGGGGACTTTGTTGGAAAACAACATGGAAGAGCAATAGAGATGAGTCATGTGTTTCCTGGCTACTTAGCCAACATCAAGTAATTAAGAACCATTTCATGGATAGGGCTGTGCAGCCAGAAGAACCTTCTGCAGGGACTGACTTGATGATAACCCACTTTTTGGAAAGAGCTGGCTGAGTTTGCCTCGCTCTTATAGGAGGCCTTCCCCTTAACAGTGACTGGTGCCGGATTCCTGGCTCTGGTCCATTCACTTCTGGTGGATGAGTTACCTTGTTCCCCATTCCGGAAGCTTGCTGCTACTGTTCCATTCAGATAGTACTTGATGAACATTCTCAAGTAGTATCTCGCACTTTATGCTTACCACAAAGAAGGAAATTCATTGCTCATTAGACGTAAAAATGGGATTCTTGAAAACCGAAGGAACCTAGAAGCCAGTCTGACTTGAGCACGTTAGTTTAAGACCCTGTGGTCTGGCTCTGTCCTGCTCCTGCTGTTTGACATAGACCGGCATCCTGGCAAGCTTTGCCATTTACCTTCCTTCATGTAGGATCCTTACCATTCAGATCTTACGGTTTTGTTTGTTTGTTTGTATTTCATTATCTTTTTCATTTAATTGGTATGTTTAAAACTATTAGCCAAGTTCCACTCTTCTTCCCCCATTGATGACTCTTATTAAAAATAGAAGTGTGAAAAAAAAAAAAGAAATGTGAGGCTAGAGGAGAAAATTATTTCCTAATGCTGTAGATTCCTGCAGCATTTTCCTTCCAAGAGGCTGGCAGTGCCTTCTCTGTCACTCGTCAGTTGGGTGGAGAATATTCAGAATTGTGGATAAATCCTATATTTATTGTCACCCATATCCTCCCCCCTCCCCCGCCCCCATCATGATCAAGGCCACATGTGCCACATAGAGGAGGGTCTTTGGTGAGTCAGGGCAGATACCCAGACTTAACCTTTGCTGTAGTAATGGTTGGAGTTGAGGAGGTGAGCAGGGTTATGATTCATTTCTTGCATGATTCATTTCTTGAACTCCTTCCTGGAGTTGCCCCCAGTCTCCATTCCACGGTGACGTCCAGAGCTGTTGGAGAGGGAGGAAGGAAGGATATAAAGCTTTGTTCCCCTCCTGCTCCAGGAGCCAAGTGGATGAAGGTGGTTGGGAATGTCCTATGGAAACAGGGCCGTGTCTAGTTTCTGAACCTTTCGCCTGGTCTTCTCCACACTCCCTAGGAAAACCTGCAGGAGTGAGACACATTTTGTAAATGCAGCCTTCAAGTATTGAAACCTGCTCTTCCCACTCTTGACTTCCCTCTCTCTCTCTCTCTGTTTTTACTAAGTAGTTTTGAGTTCAAACTAAGACAAGAGAATTTCATTATGCAAATCATTGAGCCATTTGTTTGGCCTCAGCGCCTTAGTATTGCTCTAATGTTAAAAGTCTTCTCTGTTTACTGTAAGATAAAACCTTTGTGTTGAGTTGGAAAAGAAAGGGGCTCCTTGGAGGCCTTTGCCAATGGCTGTATGAAGATCTGTGGCTCAGACCTACACACAAAGGCCTTCTGTGCTGGGTCTCCGTGGCTCTACGAAGGTGGTAAGCGGAGCTGAGAGGGAGAAGGCTGCAGAAAAGCAATCTGAAACTCCTGTGCCCATTATTTCAAAATGAAGTTGCTCCTTTATTTAGAAAACAAAGCAACACACCCGACGAGGACACAAACATTTCATATGGTTATATGAAGACAGGCTTAAAATGTACTTTAAAAACACATGGTTCAGAAGCACACATTCATTCATTTTCTCTGAAATTAACTGCCATTTTCTGTGAGTATGCTGTAGCACGCACAGTCTAGAAAATTCTGCCTCGTTTCTGTGTTTTCCTTGTGGTAGATGTGGCATATATTACTGCTGGAAACTTGGATGCCCAGCATTTTTCCCCTCCTCCATTCTTTTTTATTAAAGAATGGGATATCTTTTTAAATCTCTCTTCATATATTAGTAGGAACAGGGAACATAATACTGGTGGAGATGGACTTGGGGGAGGCTTGGAGGGAGGAATTGCATTCTTTGAGCGTTCCTGAGAGGAAGACAGCTGTATTAACTCCCCCCAACCCTGCCACGTTTTCGGGGTGGGGTGCGGTGCGGGGATGGGGTGGGGGTGGGGAGGGAAGTACAAGGGCATCTCCCCTGACAGTCCGAATTCCAGCTCTTCATAGCTGAGCACAGACAGTTTGGCACAGCGCTCCCTGGAGCCAGTGTGCATGTGTGTTACAGTTCTGATTATTAGCCAACAGAAAATAGCTGTATACATTAGTAAGGAAAGTACTTAGAAATAAAAAATCCAATAGTAGTGTTTTCCCCTATAAACACCAGATGTGTACAGAGGTTTTACCCTGTGTCTGCCCTGTGTTTTAGTACCATTGTTTTGGGCTAGAAGTGGAAGCCAGCATTTGAGAGGTAGACATGTGGTGAAAGTAGATATGTTTGTAGCAAAATAGGTATGTTGTGGTTGACTAGAAACATTTTAAGGTTTATTATTTTAAGGAGAGCCATTGCTGCCTGGCCAGTCATTTCATTCCTCCTCCTCTGCCTCTTACAAAAAGAAAACATTGTGTGTCTGCAAAAATATGCTCTGCTATCAGGATTCAGACACCCCCTGGTCTAAATCATTTAGCAGCTTTTAGTGCTGTCAGGAGGTAACTGATAGTTTGAGGGATCTACAATTCGATACACGTTTTCTAAGGCATCTCTGGAAATGGGCATTTTCTTTTTGATGCCTGTGGGAATTTCTGTACTTATTGTTTTGAGTGTATTTAAACCCATGATCAAAAACTACCTATGTCTCAATTTCTGGATTAAAAAAAAAATAGGGACCAAGTAAGGAAGATTTCAGATTAGAAGTAGGACTACCTTGAGTTATTAGGTCTCAGTTTCTGGATTTTTTTTTTTTTTTTTTAAAGATTTTACTTATTTATTTGACAGAGAGAAATCACAAGTAGACAGAGAGAGAGAGGGAAGCAGGCTCCCTGCTGAGCAGAGAGCCCGATGCGGGGCTCGATCCCAGGACCCTGAGATCATGACCTGAGCCGAAGGCAGCAGCTTAACCCACTGAGCCACCCAGGCGCATGTGACTAATGAATGTCTGAATTTGCAAATCTGAGGGAAAATTCAAAGATCCCTCCTCCTCCTCCTCTTTCTTTTTTGTTCCAAAGCAGTAAGTTCTTGGAGGAACCAGAGCATTTCACGACTGGTCCTGGGGAAGAAAAGAAGTAGAACTGGTATTGAAGAGGAATCTTTCTATGGGAACACAGCAAAAATACATTTCCAAAAACTCGCCTGGGGAATTCCCAGATTCTTTGAAACCTTGCATGTCAGAGCTTAAAATAAATATCGGTTTAGACAAACTGGTGTGCTGTTTCCTTACCTATTTTTGTATGCATTTATATCACCCAGGTCTTGTGTTTCCCAGTTGTTCTGTGAAGTCATGGCTTTAAAAATAATCATGATTTGAATATAAGGAGCCTATTTCTTTTCCTTTCTTTCATTTTCTCAAATTCTTCAATGGAAGATTAAGACAAATCCAGGAGTGGATTGCTAAGGGTCCTATTCTAGTCTGAGTGACGTCAGTTTTCCTACAGCTGTAATTAATCTTCTGTCTTAATGCCTCTCATCCATAGAATGTGGGCACTGAAATGATTCTTTAGTTTGTTGTGAGAAAATCCCAGTAAAGTCCTTTATAGAAAACTTTTAAAGTTAAATTATTAACTTTTCCTAGGGAGTCTCTTAACAGAATTTTTCTTTCCCCTTTGCATTAAGTTAGAGAAACAGAAGCTGGGATACAGTACAACGAAGGAGGAATGTTATGAGCCTTTTGGTCAGGGGTAAATGATAGGGGGAATTTGGACAATTCCCTTTTCTGCCCATTGTAAAAGTTGTCTGTTCCTTCTTTTGGACATCTCCCTGGTGTGGTCCCAAGGCTTGTATCGCATTCTTTTTATCCCAAGGGCCCTGAACTTGACCATCACTATTTTAAAATCAGGCCCAAAGGGTTACCACACAACTTAATGGTAATTTCTGCATTCAGATACAAGAGGTAAACAACAATTCTGATGGCTGCTTTGAACCCACTGTCTGTGGGAGAAGACTTGATATGTAATTTTGGAGCTACCTTGTGAGTCACACTGAAGATGCTCGGAGCCTCACGCTGCCCTAGCAGAGAGGCTGTCCCCATGGTAGGAGGGCAGAGATGGGATCCAGGGGAGTTGCCATTGAGACTCATTCCGTGTTGATACAGCCTGGCTCAGTGATGTGTTATTTACAGGGAAAACTCTGAGTCCATCCATGAACTGAGAATCCATTCATGCATGCGGCAAAAGATGCCTTTTGGGGGAATGTTTCTGTGCTCTTGGCCACCTCCTCGGAAGGGGAATCCAGAGGCTCCTGGGGAGGGCTCTGAAGGCCCTGCCACTTTCACACCTCTAGTTGCAGAAAGACTCCCGTTTTCCCCAACCAAAGGCTGGATTCATCATTCAGCTCGTTATGACCAAAAGCATTTGAACATATTTGCGGAAGACTACGCTTGTGTTCTGGTGGGAAAATTCTGAAAGACGAGAAGTTCCCAAATACTGAACCTTATTCCAGAAATAGCTCAGTTTCTGCCTGCTTTGTTTTCTGCTGTAGGGTGAGACCCCCATTTAGTTTAGTCTTGTGAATTGAAGCCTATTTATACACTATGAAGTCTGATAGACGGGTTATTATTTTTAGCCTGAAAATCATGAAAAGCATGTATTTAAAACTCCGAAAGCTAAATGGCACACTCATTTTGCTTAAAATTCCTTCTAGTACTTTTAAGCCAATGAAAGGGAAAATATAAACAATTTGTTAATTGCAGCAGCTGGTCTCTGATTATTTTTATGTTAATGTTTTGAATGGGTGGATTCAGAAGATTTTTAGAAAGAGCATCTGGCTTAATGTAGCCCTGTTCAGACCTCATTCTGGAGAAGTGGAACCAGCCTCTTCAAAACAAACAAACAGAAGCCTCATACCTATACTGAATCAGAGGGTGACTGCAAAGGCATGGCGAAATTTCCATACAGTCATGGAGGAGAGCGAGGACAAATGGTCCTGGTTAGGCTGCAGCCCAACAGCATCTTACTGGATTTAGTATGGTGTTTATCTAACTGCTGTGGTAAATGAGGTGAAGTCTTTTGCGTATACAGTTTAATTCCCAATTATTCATACATACTCTGGCCAAATTGCTGATTCTCTATGGACTTCAGAGACCTTTCCCCTGCGGAACACTCCTTCCCCCCATTTTTGTCCATCCGGTCCCCTGGTCTCATTTTCTCTCTCGTCATGCTTTCTTAGAGGGGTTCCCAGCTGCTTTCCTCATTTTCAGTTTTGTTTCCTCCTCAGGTCACTGCTGCTTTGCTTTCCCTGCTGTGGTCCCTGGGTTTACCTGAAGGTCCAAGGTTCATGTCTCAATCAGTTGTCTCAGGTTCGTGACAGAGAAGCTAGGTATTATCAGGGGAAAAACTCCAGAAGATGGTGTCTGCCGCCCTTTGTTTCTCCTCCTGTCATCTGTGGGTCTTTGTGGAGTAAAGGAGAGTAGACTGAGTAGAGAAAGTATTTTCCCCAAAACATTTCTGAACTGTACTTTTATTTTTTTAAAGATTTTATTTATTTATTTGATAGACAGAGATCACAAGTAGGCAGAGTCAGGCAGAGAGAGAGAGAGGGTGTAGCAGGGTCCCCGCTGAGCAGAAAGCTCAATGCAGGGCTCAGTCCCAGGACCCCGAGATCATGACCTGAGCCAAAGGCAGATGCTTAACCCACTGAGCCACCTACGCGCCCCTGAGGTGTTCTTTAAATGGTTTCTTCAGAATTTTACAGTCCTGTGGAGGAGGTATTATAGCTAAATGCTTAAATAGTCTTTTCACCCTTCATTTTCTCAACTTGGACATTTCTCTGTTCCATTGTCAAAAGGCAAATAATTAGAAAGGGGCCACATAGAATATGTTTATCTGGGGGAAAGTCCAACTTTGGGACAGAGTTGTAGCTACAGCGGTGGGAACAGCTTCAGGTGGTTCTTCATTTCGCAGGTAGCTAATTTATTGAGTCCTTTTTATATTTTGAATACTTCGGAAGATATAAAATGATTTTGACCTATATTCTTTCTTTAAAGAGGTTTAAATAAATCTAAGAGAGGTGTCTACACAGAAAACCGTAAGTCTAAAGCCAATACGTGAACACTTGATTACCATAATAGGTGAGAAACTCGGGTGTGGATGAGGTGTTAGGGCTCTCCCAAGAGGACATTGTTTCTCCTGGGGAGGAGGCTAGAGTTCATAGAGATGTAAAAACTTCTGCCCTAATATTCTTTTTCTGCACTGAGGGCTTGGGAATAAAAACTCCTGTGCCACATAGTTTTATCTAGATAATTTTTTTATGAACCCATTTTTGTATTTTAATTGTCTGTAGAGAAAATGGATTTTCTCCCATCATGTAAACAATATAGATACTCAGGCCCTGCTTAGCTAATATTGGTTAAAGGAACACAGTCTTGTACTCTGTTCCCAGACCAGTCCCAAGCCAAGTAATTGGTTGAAAAGCCTTTGATGAGCTGATCAGATTTTGGATAAATCAACACTAAAGCAGTGTACATTGGATTCACAGAAGAGCCCTTCGTTCCCTCACTGGTACTTAGCGGTGTTTGGTTTCTCTGTGGTCCCCCTGAAGCTTTTGGTTTCTCAAACCAAGCGTGATGAAGATCAGCAAATTTTAAGGAAAGGGAGCTGTAAGACACAGAGAAGTACAGTAATAACAGGACTGAAAAGCTACGAGTGGATATAAGGATTCTGAGAGTATTGTAGTTTTCAGTGAGATTTCTGTGTAAAGTTTGATGCTTTAACAGGTTTAACCTTCCATGGAATATCTCAACTCATTCTTCATATTAATGAGTTGTTTTTGCCAGCTTTAAATATGAGCCAAATAAAAATAACCTTTAAATTGGGGCAGAAGAGTTAGTTCCTGCTGCAGCTACAGATTTCATGGGGAGGATGAGGGATGGTCCCGGGATTAGGGATGATTTTGGTGCACCCCTTTAGAATTCCTGTCTGGGGTGATGATGGTCAAGTGAGATCATGTGAGAGCGCTTCATAGTTGGAAAGTGCTAGAGGAATCATGAGTTTATCTGAAACTACTTCAATATTTCTTAAAATGTGACTGAAGTTACTTTTCTGAATGACCTATAGTGCCTGTTACATATTTAGATTCCTGGTCCTAATCCTGAGTCTACTGAATCAGAATCTCTGAGGACAGTGATCCGGGAATCTGCATTTTGGCACACTCCTTGGGCTTCTCTTCTGTACTTTATACCAGAGCTACTTAACAATGGAAGTTACAGCCTTTTGAAGTGTGAGGTTGCCGGTTGTGAAGCTTTGCTATTGGATAGCAGGGGTGTGCGAATGAAGCTCAGAGCTGACCATAGTGTTAGTTTGTGAAGGGTTTCTCAAACATCTCTTCTGTCTTGGAAGTAGGTGTGAAAGACCTTCCTCTTGAAAGCCTATTATGAGCTGTACGTAATTTGGTTATATGATACAATTTTCCCACTAATCCTAAGGGAAGGCCTGATTTTTAGAACCCCTGTGTTTCATAGAGGGGCAAGCTGAGGGTCAGAAAGGCTCCGTGACTTGCGTAGGACCACACAACCACTAATGAAGGAGCTGAACTCAATCTGATTGGAGTCTGAAGTGCAAGCTCACCACCTCTGTCTGTTCTAGATTGCCAATTGTGGATGGTCCTGGCCAGTGGGGATGAGATGGGGTGAGGGGAGGCAGGCAGAGGCTAACACGTCAGTGCAGCCATGGGCTACTATGGCCAGAATGCTGGCCCAGGGAAGCCAGATAAGCCAACATCCTGGCAAACCCATTAGGCATGATACACTGATGGGCAATTTTGAAGCCCAGGAAACATTTGTAAGAAGCTGGCTGCCTCATTGCCCGAAAGCTCACATGCTGACTTTTCTGTGCAAAGAGAAGATCACAAGCTTTGCTTAAAACTGCCTGTGAACTTTTTATGAGGCTTTTAAAATCACCACTCATAATGCTTTTCCTTGCAGGTGATAAGACACAGACTGGTAAGAGTTAAGGGGCTAAAGTTTTGCAGGGGGTCAAGGCTGTAGCCCTGGGAACAACAGGAAAATGGGAGGGACAGAAGGCAACAAAAGCTTGTTGTGTAGAAACCCAGTGAGCTGGGATGTCCCTGCAATCCCACATTGTTGTCATTTTAATATGTCTTAGAACCAAAGGTATCTGTGGAGAGTGAAGCTAAAAGGGATAAAAATGCAAATTATAACAGCAGTCCACAGATAAGGAAAATTGGAAGAAGTCTGGAGTTGTTTGTGGGTGAAAATCCTGTGCCACATTCTGCAAACCTCCAGGTCCTTTACTTCCTCACTGCCTGTTAAGTTCCGCTCCTTCACACAGCTGGTGGGTAAGCATTTATGATCTTCATCTTTCTGTGTTGTGAGGTAAATATGAATGCCATAAATATTAGTGTTTGATCAGAGAATTGGTTTGTTTTCGGAATGTATAGGTTTCAAAAAGGTTTACTCTGTATTTTGATGTTCTCTGGGGACCAGTGGACCTTGAGTCTCATAAAAATAATAGTTGTCATCAAGGTAAATACAGGATGTCATGTCAGAAATTATGCTGAGGCAATTACAACATCTATATTAGAGTAAAATACTCATGTCTTGTCTGTAGGGGAGAGGGTGTGAAGTGGGATTACCTGAGTTTGTGCCATATTACCCTCCCTGCTGGCAGCATGCATATAGTGCCCAGATATGAGGGTTTAGAGAAGTAATTCTGTCTCTGGGCCTTATTCTCTCATCCCTCTGATGAGGGGAATGACTGAATAACCTCTTTAGGGTTTTATATTCCAGAGTCATCAACGACAGTTTTGTGGCGACCCTGACTGACCCTGGCGACTTCCGGAAACATTTTTTGTCTACTTCCTGTCTTTGCTTTTGCTTGTTTTTTTTTTTTATTCCCTTAAATAGTTCTTTTTTTTTTTTTTAATAATTTTTTTAAATTTTTTATAAATATATATTTTTATCCCCAGGGATACAGGTCTGTGAATCGCCAGGTTTACACACTTCACAGCACTCACTAAAGCACATACCCTCCCCAATGTCCATAACCCTACCCCCTTCTCCCAACCCCCCTCCCCCCAGCAACCCTCAGTTTGTTTTGTGAGATTAAGAGTCATTTATGGTTTGTCTCCCTCCCAATCCCATCTTATCTCATTTATTCTTCTCCTACCCACTTAAGCCCCCATGTTGCATCACCACTTCCTCATATCAGGGAGATCATATGGTAGTTGTCTTTCTCCGCTTGACTTATTTCGCTAAGCATGACACGCTCTAGTTCCATCCATGTTGTCGCAAATGGCAAGATTTCGTTTCTTTTGATGGCTGCATAGTATTCCATTGTGTATATATACCACATCTTCTTTATCCATTCATCTGTTGATGGACATCTAGGTTCTTTCCATAGTTTGGCTATCGTGGACATTGCTGCTATAACCATTCGGGTGCACGTGCCCCTTTGGATCACTACGTTTGTATCTTTAGGGTAAATACCCAGTAGTGCAATTGCTGGGTCACAGGGCAGTTCTATTTTCAACATTTTGAGGAACCTCCATGCTGTTTTCCAGAGTGGTTGCACCAGCTTGCATTCCCACCAACAGTGTAGGAGGGTTCCCCTTTCTCCGCATCCTCGCCAGCATCTGTCATTTCCTGACTTGTTAATTTTAGCCATTCTGACTGGTGTGAGGTGATATCTCATTGTGGTTTTGATTTGTATTTCCCTGATGCCGAGTGATATGGAGCACTTTTTCATGTGTCTGTTGGCCATCTGGATGTCTTCTTTGCAGAAATGTCTGTTCATGTCCTCTGCCCATTTCTTGATTGGATTATTTGTTCTTTGGGTGTTGAGTTTGCTAAGTTCTTTATAGATTTTGGACACTAGTCCTTTATCTGATATGTCGTTTGCAAATATCTTCTCCCATTCTGTCAGTTGTCTTTTGATTTTGTTAACTGTTTCCTTTGCTGTGCAAAAGCTTTTGATCTTGATGAAATCCCAATAGTTCAATTTTGCCCTTGCTTCCCTTGCCTTTGGCGACGTTCCTAGGAAGATGTTGCTGCGGCTGAGGTCGAAGAGGTTGCTGCCTGTGTTCTCCTCAAGGATTTTGATGGATTCCTTTCTCACATTGAGGTCCTTCATCCATTTGGAGTCTATTTTTGTGTGTGGTGTAAGGAAATGGTCCAATTTCATTTTTCTGCATGTGGCTGTCCAATTTTCCCAGCACCATTTATTGAAGAGGCTGTCTTTTTTCCATTGGACATTCTTTCCTGCTTTGTCGAAGATTAGTTGACCATAGAATTGAGGGTCTATTTCTGGGCTCTCTATTCTGTTCCATTGATCTATGTGTCTGTTTTTGTGCCAATACCATGCTGTCTTGATGATGACAGCTTTGTAATAGAGCTTGAAGTCCGGAATTGTGATGCCACCAACTTTGGCTTTCTTTTTCAAATTTCCTGTGGCTATTCGAGGTCTTTTCTGGTTCCATATAAATTTTAGGATTATTTGTTCCATTTCTTTGAAAAAGATGGATGGTACTTTGATAGGAATTGCATTAAATGTGTAGATTGCTTTAGGTAGCATAGACATTTTCACAATATTTATTCTTCCAATCAAGGAGCATGGAACATTTTTCCATTTCTTTGTGTCTTCCTCAATTTCTTTCATGAGTATTTTATAGTTTTCTGAGTATAGATTCTTAGCCTCTTTGGTTAGGTTTATTCCTAGGTATCTTATGGTCTGGGGTGCAATTGTAAATGGGATTGACTCCTTAATTTCTCTTTCTTCTGTCTTGTTGTTGGTGTAGAGAAATGCAACTGATTTCTGTGAATTGATTTTATATCCTGACACTTTACTGAATTCCTGTACAAGTTCTAGCATTTTTGGAGTGGAGTCTTTTGGGTTTTCCACATATAGTATCATATCATCTGCAAAGAGTGATAGTTTGACTTCTTCTTTGCCGATTTGGATGCCTTTAATTTCCTTTTGTTGTCTGATTGCTGAGGCTAGGACTTCTAGTACTATGTTGAATAGCAGTGGTGATAATGGACATCCTTGCCGTGTTCCTGATCTTAGCGGAAAAGCTTTCAGTTTTTCTCCATTGAGAATGATGTTTGCGGTGGGTTTTTCATAGATGGCTTTGATGATATTGAGGTATGTGCCCTCTATCCCTACACTTTGAAGGGTTTTGATCAGGAAGGGATGCTGTACTTTGTCAAATGCTTTTTCAGCATCTATTGAGAGTATCATATGGTTCTTGTTCTTTCTTTTATTGATGTGTTGTATCACATTGACTGATTTGCGGATGTTGAACCAACCTTGCAGCCCTGGAATAAATCCCACTTGGTCGTGGTGAATAATCCTTTTAATGTACTGTTGAATCCTATTGGCTAGTATTTTGGTGAGAATTTTCGCATCTGTGTTCATCAAGGATATTGGTCTATAGCTCTCTTTTTTGATGGGATCCTTGTCTGGTTTTGGGATCAAGGTGATGTTGGCCTCATAAAATGAGTTTGGAAGTTTTCCTTCCATTTCTATTTTTTGGAACAGTTTCAGGAGAATAGGAATTAGTTCTTCTTTAAATGTTTGGTAGAATTCCCCCGGGAAGCCGTCTGGCCCTGGGCTTTTGTTTGTTTGGAGATTTTTAATGACTGTTTCAATCTCCTTACTGGTTATGGGTCTGTTCAGGCTTTCTGTTTCTTCCTGGTTCAGTTGTGGTAGTTTATATGTCTCTAGGAATGCATTCATTTCTTCCAAATTGTCAAATTTGTTGGCGTAGAGTTGTTCATAGTATGTTCTTATAATTGTTTGTATTTCTTTGGTGTTAGTTGTAATCTCTCCTCTTTCATTCATGATTTTATTTATTTGGGTCCTTTCTCTTTTCTTTTTGATAAGTCTGGCCAGGGGTTTATCAATTTTATTAATTCTTTCAAAGAACCAGCTCCTAGTTTCGTTGATTTGTTCTATTGTTTTTTTGGTTTCTATTTCATTGATTTCTGCTCTGATCTTTATAATTTCTCTTCTCCTGCTGGGCTTAGGGTTTCTTTCTTGTTCTTTTTCCAGCTCCTTTAGGTGTAGGGTTAGGTTGTGTACTTGAGACCTTTCTTGTTTCTTGAGAAAGGCTTGTACCGCTATATATTTTCCTCTCCGGACTGCCTTTGTTGCGTCCCACAGATTTTGCACCGTTGTGTTTTCATTATCATTTGTTTCCATGATTTTTTTCAATTCTTCTTTAATTTCCCGGTTGACCCATTCATTCTTTAGAAGGATGCTGTTTAGTCTCCATGTATTTGTGTTCTTTCCAAACTTCCTCTTGTGGTTGAGTTCTAGCTTCAGAGCAATGTGGTCTGAAAATATGCAGGGAATGATCCCAATCTTTTGATACCGGTTGAGTCCTGATTTAGGACCGAGGATGTGATCTATTCTGGAGAATGTTCCATGTGCACTAGAGAAGAATGTGTATTCTGTTGCTTTGGGATAAAATGTTCTGAATATATCTGTGATGTCCATCTGGTCCAGTGTGTCGTTTAAGGCCCTTATTTCCTTGTTGAGCTTTTGCTTAGATGATCTGTCCATTTCAGTGAGGGGAGTGTTAAAGTCCCCTACTATTATTGTATTATTGTTGATGTGTTTCTTTGATTTTGTTATTAATTGGTTTATATAGTTAGCTGCTCCCACGTTGGGGGCATAGATATTTAAAATTGTTAGATCTTCTTGTTGGATAGACCCTTTGAGTATGATATAGTGTCCTTCCTCATCTCTTATTATAGCCTTTGGCTTAAAATCTAATTGATCTGATATAAGGATTGCCGCTCCTGCTTTCTTCTGATGTCCAGTAGCATGGTAAATTCTTTTCCATCCCCTCACTTTAAATCTGGAGGTGTCTTCGGACTTAAAATGAGTTTCTTGGAGGCAACATATAGATGGGTTTTGTTTTTTTATCCATTCTGATACCCTGTGTCTTTTGATTGGGGCATTTAGTCCATTAACGTTCAGGGTAACTATTGAGAGATATGAATTTAGTGCCATTGTATTGCCTGTAAGGTGACTGTTACTGTATATTGTTTCTGTTCCTTTCTGATCTACCACTTGTAGGCTCTCTCTTTGCTTAGAGGACCCCTTTCAATATTTCCTGTAGAGTGGTTTGGTGTTTGCAAATTCTTTCAGTTTTTGTTTGTCCTGGAAGCTTTTAATCTCTCCTTCTATTTTCAATGATAGCCTAGCTGGATATAGTATTCTTGGCTGCATGTTTTTCTCATTTAGTGCTCTGAAAATATCATGCCAGCTCTTTCTGGCCTGCCAGGTCTCTGTGGATAAGTCAGCTGCCAATCTAATATTTTTACCCTTGTATGTTACAGACTTCTTTTCCCGGGCTGCTTTCAGGATTTTCTCTTTGTCACTAAGACTTGTAAATTTTACTATTAGGTGACGTGGTGTGGGCCTATTCTTATTGATTTTGAGGGGCGTTCTCTGAACCTCCTGAATTTTGATGCTCGTTCCCTTTGCCATATTGGGGAAATTCTCCCCAATAATTCTCTCCAGTATACCTTCTGCTCCCCTCTCTCTTTCTTCTTCTTCTGGAATCCCAATTATTCTAATGTTGTTTCGTCTTATGGTGTCAGTTATCTCTCGAATTCTGCCCTCGTGGTCCAGTAGCTGTTTGTCCCTCTGTTGCTCAGCTTCTTTATTCTCTGTCATTTGGTCTTCTAGATCGCTAATTCTTTCTTCTGCCTCATTTATCCTAGCAGTGAGAGCCTCCATTTTTGATTGCACCTCATTAATAGCTTTTTTGATTTCAACTTGGTTAGATTTTAGTTCTTTTATTTCTCCAGAAAGGGCTTTTATGTCCCCTGAGAGGGTTTCTCTAATATCTTCCATGCCTTTTTCAAGCCCGGCTAGAACCTTGAGAATTGTCATTCTGAATTCTAGATCTGACATATTGCCAATGTCTGTATTGATTAGGTCCCTAGCCTTCGGTACTAACTCTTGTTCTTTTTTTTGTGGTGAATTTTTCCGCCTTGTCATTTTGTCCAGATAAGAGTATATGAAGGAGCAAGTAAAATACTAAAAGAGTGGCAACAATGCTTTTGCTTGTTTTGATGGCGCTTTTTTTCTTGGACTTAGTGGGTCCACAGGCAAAACAAGCATGTCTTACTCGGAAGCACATAGAAGTGGGTGTGGGCAGGCAGGTTGTCCCTTGGCTCCCTTTGTGCTTCTGTCATCCACCCAGCTTGGTGTTTCTCAGATGTGGATGGTGGGTCTCCTAGGGGTTTGGTAAAAATGAAGATTCCCAGACCTCTTGTGTCCCTAGTGAGGATGAATCCCTGAAGGTACACTGTCTGCAGTCTGTACGTTAACAAGCCCCCCAAGTGATCCTTGGACTCACTACACTTGGAGAGCCTAAATGATTCCCCTCTAAGTACATGCTGTGGTCTTCAGACATAACCCATGGTTCCCTGAAAGAAGCAGTGTGTGTGTGTGTGTGTGTACATGAGTGTAAATAAAACTTCTGAGAATAAGTTGTAATCATCTGGTTTATTCATTCGTGTAACAAATATTTGCATGCTTACTGTACACAGAACTCTGTGTAGCTCCTGTGGGAGTGGAGGCAGGACGGATGGGATGTGATGAGGGAGAGGTCAAATCAGGTTGCTCACTGGGTCTGGGAATCTAGTTCTACGACACTGATGGAAGTGAGTATACAGGAGAGCAGGCAACAGCTTTGGGAGAGAAGATGCCTGTATAAATGGGATCCTATAGGGTGATGGTCTGCTTTGCCTGGATTGCTGGAAGCAGTTATAAAATGGGTTCTACTTAGTAGATTCTTGGTATCTTAAAGAGTTGGGAGCTTATCTTCTAGATCCTGTTCAGTCTCCTCAGAAGCAGGAAAACCTGATACCATTTGGAGGCTGCGGTTTAGGTCAGGGGGAAAAAAATACTGAGAGGACACACTATGTGTAAAGGTGACCTTTCCTCTCCATCTTGACAGAAGCTGATTTCCTTAATAATCTCTTGACTGATTTTGGATCTCTTCCTGAATAAGCTGGAAATAAGATATGAAGTGAGACAGGCATACCTAGCAGTTACATTCATTTTATGTTTTGTTTTGTTTTGTTTTTAAAAACCTGCTTTTAGAGCATACTTTCTGTGGTTGATCAAGTCATGTTAGTGTTTTGTTCAGCCTAGCCACTCAGTGCCTGCCTCCCTCCTGAACCTGAGAGAGAGCGAGGTATCGGGGGACCTCGGGGAACAGAACGCTGCTCACCCACAGAGTGGGTGTCCTTGGGTAACCTCATAGTGTTTTCCCAGATGGCTAAACAAATCATGTGCATGATTGTGTTTTCCTTACTCTGGCCTGAGAGTGAGGCCGAGTAGATTGTTGAGTTTAGAAGGATCTTGAGCTTCCACACCAGAAGTAGTTTTAAGTGTGCATTTCCTTCTCAGCAGTGGTCCCCTCAGCATGGAGGTGGTTTCGCCCTTAGGGCAGCAACTTCTTTGGCCTACCAGAATTATCGAGGTAGATGGCGAGAGATCCTTTGCCAACCGGATGGGGTGGCAGCAAGTGAAGCCTGGGTCAGCGGAGAGAACAATTCACAAGGCCAATGGGGTCACAGGATGGATAGAGTCAGGAAGAAGTGTGAGTCAGGCTGGTGACTGGCGGAGGTCTCCTCACACTGTCAGCCAGAGAGCTGGGTCTGAAGGTTGAGTCAGAGCCGCCTGGCCTGAGGTCCGGACAGCATGGTAGTAAGGGTGTGCCAGACTCCAAGTGGACTTCCTGAGGCTCAGAGCACGAGGGGTTTTTCCTCTTGTGGGGGAACCAGCAATCAGCACCTTGTGGGTTGTGACCCATGCCCTGTCTAGAGCTTGGTGGCACTTCCAGGCACGCTTTTGCTAAAGGTGTCTGCAAGACAGGTGGTTGGGTGTGATTTGGCTGTGACATGATCAGCAATATTTTTCAGCTGCAGCCAAATGCACGAGTCCCCTCAGCAGGAAACTAGCATGGGATCCTGAGGAAGTTCTCTCACCTTAAAATGTCATCTGTGTTTTTTTAATGCCAGTACAAGTAAAAACATGGTGATATTTGGAATAAATTTTAAATGTTCTTATAGAATCTGTTTAATTTGGTGCCAGGACGTAATGAACTTGAGGTTTGAGAATGAGAAATGGAGGTGAAGTTTTTTTTATAGTTTAAGAGAGGGTTAAAAAGGAACTTGGGAGTGTTACAGAGAGTTTTCAGCTCCGAAACCCCACCCTTTTGCCACACCAGCAGCAGAGAAATTACAGAAAGCTGATTGTGTTGTCTATTTGGCAAGTCAAAGCAAGATACAGCAAGCTAAAAGATGAGTATTCTAGATTGCCTTCACTTTCTGTGACATGAAGTTTCTAAATATAAAAAATACGAAGCCCCTGGGCGGTTGCTCTTTGGAATTTGTGTGGACAGATTCAGGTCATCTTTATTCTTCTTTGTGCTTTTTAACAAGAAAGATTTTCTGATTAATGAGTCAGAATTTCTGTCTAAGAGCTTTTAAGTTTGATTGTTTAAAAGCACAATTTGTTATACAATCATTACATTTATAATGTCCGATTTAGTAGGAGATAGAAATTGCCCTCCCGCTCCAATTTCATTTCCAGGGGTTTATCATTGCCACGTACTAAAACCTAGAAGTTCTCCTCTACTTCACAATATATTTCTCTTTCGCTGTGTCATTAAAGTGAGTTGCTTTACTTAAATATAGGTGCAGTATGGTTCTTAAAGCTTTGTCAGAGTGTGTGTCATTTTAATCTACTTTTGATTGTTGTTGTGAATACAGTTAGGCAGTTCTATCCATCTTCTGCCTGTCTACTTTTGAGAAAACTTTGTTTTCTTGTAGGATGACATTACGAGTCTTTCTGTCTTCAGGGGCATTTCATATTTGCACTTATCCAAGTTTTGCCAGTCTTAGCACTTGATGTGTCTGGTCTGTTCTAGTTCTTGACTAACGATATTAATAAATTCAACTACATTATAAGATTATTAAACTGTAAGAGAGATATATTTTCTTCCTTCCTTACTCAGCCTCCCTTCC
Source organism: Neogale vison (assembly GCF_020171115.1). Lineage (NCBI taxonomy): Eukaryota > Metazoa > Chordata > Mammalia > Carnivora > Mustelidae > Neogale > Neogale vison. The sequence continues at coordinate 96,202,206 of NC_058096.1, forward strand.
GCTGTGGAAATATAAGGCTAGAAGTCCAGTCATCTGATAAGTCTGGTAACTTCCCAGTATTGCAACCAGTTACGTTGAGACTAACGATTTCTTACGTGGTTCTTCCCCTGAAGAAGAACCCCTGTGGTTCAACCCCTCCACCCCGTTTTGGCATAGTGATTTCCATGAATATTACTAGCTAACTTCTGTTCATTTTCATTCCAGTGTGTCCTAGGTGTATGTCTAGGTGGGTAACCTGCTTCTGATCCCCATGATTCCTTTGAGATAAGTGCTATTATTTAAAATACAAATGAAGACATAAAAGTACAGAAAATATAAGTAATTCATTGAATTACCATTAAGAGATGGAGTGGAAATTTGAATCTAGGTCTTTGTTGACCTCAAAGCCTTGACTTTAAGTCTCTGCTACCTCTTGCATTATTATTCTTTTTTTTTTTAAGATTTTATTTATTTATTTGACAGAGAGACAGATCACAAGAAGGCAGAGAGAGAGAGGGAAGCAGGCTCCCCGCTGAGCAGAGAGCCGGATGTGGGACTCAATCCCAGGACCCTGGGTTCATGACCTGAGCCGAAGGCAGAGGCTTTAGCCCACTGAGCCACCCAGGCGCCCTGCATTATTATTCTTTTATTTAGCTCATACTAATGAGCTCTGACCATTGCCATTCATGGGTCTTCGTGTTGAGAAGACCACAGCAAGTGGAACAGCGGATATGGACAATAAAGAATTAAATGAATAAACATATACCATTTCTGGAGGTGGTAATGGCTATGAAGAAAATATTGGATAAGAGGGATGACGGGGCTATGCTTTCTGGCAAAATTTATAAAATAGAATTTTTCTAGTCATTGGTTCTATTGAATATCCTAGAATGGTATGAATAAAAGCAAGAAAAAAATTCAAACCTTAAAAAAAATTCAGGATCAGTAAAGTTTCAAAACTTAAATGAAATGGTGATTTTATTAACAGATTGGCTTGTCAGACAGGGTATTAGAAAGGCGAGTTGTTTGTATACCTCCCTGGGTGGTGTGAGCAGCCTGCGGGTAAATGGGGAAGGAGCTGAAGGTTTAGAGGCTGGGTGTACCAACAATCCAGTTAACAGTTTTTCAGAAACTAGTTGTGAGACGTCTTCTTCCTGGGTTTTCCTTTTCTTCAGGAAATACTATTTTAAAATTACTTCACTAGGGGGGCGCCTGGGTGGCTCAGTGGGTTAAGCCGCTGCCTTCGGCTCAGGTCATGATCTCAGGATCCTGGGATCAAGCCCCACATCGGGCTCTCTGATCAGCGGGGAGCCTGCTTCCTCCTCTCTCTCTCTGCCTGCCTCTCTGCCTACTTGTGATCTCTCTCTGTCAAATAAATAAATCTTAAAAAAAAAAATTATTTCACTAGGAAGTGCTAACAGATCTTCTCTGTTAGTCCTTTTGATAATTCTCAAGAATTTTTTTCTTCACTGCTCAGCGTTTGTTTCAGTTGGTATGACACTTGGATAGTTGATTGTATGGTTGATAGCCAGATTTTTTGTTTTATGTTACATGGGAGTGTACACTATTCTCATGTGTAAGATACACGGAATAATATTCTTTAGAGCAGTTATGCACACACAAGCGATACTGTATTGATTTCATCGGATCCAAGGATGTGATTGGAGAAAAACGTAGGACTAGGTCTGTCGGGTGGGGGAATCGGAAGTTCTGTGAACACCGTGAACACACATGTGGTTTGAAGAGCAACTGGGGCATCTAGAACATTGGCAGCAGTGCCTCTGAGGTGTGGTGGAGCTGTTTGACATGAGTTTAGGTCTGCGCAAGAGAGGTGCCCACCGGCACCGGGATTTCACTGCGTGGTTTTGTGAACCATTCCTATTTTTTTCTTAGGTCCTTTGCATATTACTCCTTGAGTTGGTGATCAGATGAAAGGGATGGTAGGCACAAAGCAGCCGAAGTCCTGTTTTAGCCTAGACAGCAGAGGGGCACAATATTAGAGGCTTCAGAACAGCAGCTTTGTTCGGATCATTCTAGGTGTTTCTGTGCTCTTCTTCAGATGGGCCTCCTCAGGAGTCTGCTCCCTTCCTGGCATCTGAGATTCTCTTCTGTCCCATGATGCAAGGAAGACCAAGGAAGATGTCCTCTTTTATTCTGTAGAACCCTTTATCATGGTGGAAATTGGGCCCACCTGCCTCAGAGTCTTCGTAATACTTCCTTCCAAAATTGCACAGACAGTCCAGTGCCTTTTAGTTGGATCACTTGGATTGCTTTGTAGGCACCGTCAACCAACTGTTCCACAAATGAAGTTTTTAAGATTCAGAAGTTAAAGAAAAAAAGACCAGAAATCAAATATTAACAGTGTGTGTTATTACTCTTCTGGAGATTGGTGTCCAAGCAGTGAAATACTCGCTATAATCTCCCCCGCCCCCGGGTGGTAGACAAAGGCTGTTACCGTTTGCCATCTTGAAGTTGTGGGTTTTTATCAGTGACTTTTGTCATGAATGTGGATCTGTCACAGAAGACCATTTTAGCTCTGTGGTCTGCTTGGTTGGGTCTTCTCTAGGAGCTTCTGTCAATTTCAGAGCATCTTTCATGTCACACATACCCTTTTTATTTATAAAAGGTCAGAGAAAGGATTTCCCGTTTCTTTCCACTAGGTAGACTTAAAAAAAAAAGGGCCTGGCCTCTTTCTGGCTCTTTTTCTTCCTCTCACCATACCCATTGATTGGCCCGGTAGCCCAGAAGTCCATAGACCAGCAATCCAGATAGACACAGAAGACCCCTGATCCTGCGTAAGGCCTCACTTCTCGAAAATTATTTGTTCTAAATAAAGCAGAACATTTCTGTTTTCATTACTCACATTCTTAACTTTGGGAAAGTTGGAGATACTCCATTCTTTTACAGAATGTATTTATCCCATTTTCAAGTGTTTAAAGATGGAGTTTGTTCTTCTGCAGTGATCTGTTCCTTACTGAGATTTGAAAGGAAATGTTTTAGTTTAAAACCTCATGAAAAAAACTTAATAACTTTCCATTTGCAATATGGTATGTTACCTTGTACCATTTTATTTAGAATATGTTTATCATAGTTATAGGAAAATTTAGCTACTATTGGCCACAATAACAGGCCAAAAGATTCCGTGAACTTTATATTGGTAATTTAGTTCCTTACAAAGACAAATAATTGGTCTTATGTAGTCACTGTTTTTTTTTTTAATTACAAGGAAGTAATTATACTGCTCTAATTTAATGTAAAATTTGTGCCTTCTTTGCATCTCTCTAAAAAATGTAATGTGTATGTTTAATTCTTACTGAATTGCTAGCTCTTGTAAGCCATCACTGCTTTTGGAGACCATACCTTCTGTGTTACTCAGAGTCCAAGATTTTTTGAAGACCAGGCAACAAAAAGGACAGTGGCTATAATTGACAAGAACTGAATTGTAGATGTTGAGGCTGGAAGAGGAAGAGAGCTGTGAAAGCTGAAGTAGGGCTTTCAAAAGTTGGGGAGCTTCAAGAATTTCCGTGAAATAAATGTTCTTAGAATTACTTGCCTCACTGCCCTCCTCCAGCAGTGGTGCTTTTTCTGTGATGTTCCATCTGCTATAGGATTTCTTTTTTTTAAATTTATGGAAACTGGAGAGAGTAAATAGTTGAGTTCATAAAGTGTCATCTGTTTCTTTTGATGTCTAAATAATTGGGGGTTGCATATGCTTGTCTCCCCACCTCCATGGTAATATTTTGTTAAAAAACAAAACAACAACAACCAAAACCAAAACCAAAACCCACAAAACTCCAAATTTGGGATTTGAACATCGTGGCAAAGTCCTTCGAAAAGCATCTGAAATGCTTGCTTTATTCAGTTAAGAATTTAAACATTTATAGGTAGGACATTTATGGGCATCTCCTTCACCCCCCAAAACAACCTAGACTCACTGACAACCTCCACAGTCTTGGAAAGGCCTGCCAAGCTGCATAAACTTGACCAAGGGGGAAAATGCACATGACATTTCCCCAAATTTCTGATTTCTAGTGCCTTGGCACTGTGCTTTTTTTTTTTTTTTTTTTTTTAGATTTTCTTTATTTATTTGACAAACAGAGATCACCAGTGGGCAGAGAGGCAGGCAGAGAGAGAGAGAGAGAGAGGAGAAAGCAGGCTCCCTGCCGAGCAGAGAGCCCGACGCGGGGCTCGATCCCAGGACCCTGGGATCTTGACCTGATCCGAAGGCAGAGGCTTTAACCCACTGAGCCACCCAGGCGCCCCGGCACTGTGCTGTTTTTATTCCTACTTTACAAATCCTCTACGGGCATGAGAAAAGGAAGTAGATGGGAGGAGAGAATAATGGGTGTTTTAAGTCCTCAGTTAGCATCTCTCCTGTCGTTTTGTCTTTAACAGCTGAGGTGGTGAGGAGACGCTGAGGTTGAAGCCTTCTTTCCCTTGCCCTGTTCTCTCTCGTCCTCTTCGTGAGCTGTATTATCAATACATATTCATACAAGCACCCTCCTGTGGCTTTTCCGTGTCTCATTGACAACCACAGCGGGTAGCATGGCCCACAATTGGGCTGACTTGAGTTTCAAAGCCAGAGTTGTCGTTGAGAACATGATTTAACTTATTTTTTTTTATTTTTTAACTAATTTTTATTTATCAGCTGGAGGGAGGAAACTCCTGTAAAATCTTGTCTTGGTTATTGCCTAAGATGGTGATAGTACTTCCTGGTTTTTCTAAATGAGTTCTTCTGGGTTATTGCACAGTGGCTCGCCTCGCGGAAGCCGACCATATGCCCTGGTCTCTCCAGACATATCAGAAGTATATGGCAAAAAGTAGAAATGCTGGGTTGACTTCCCCATTTCGTAGTTAAGATGGTCAGCTGTGTGCATGTCCATCTGTCCAAAAGTGTTTGTAAAACACTTTTTCCTTTTGAAAGGAAAGGAAAAAGTGCTCTTTCCTTTTGAACATTTGTGGTACTCCTTCTAAAACCGCATCTTAAAATCCTATTATAAAAAATCCTATTTGTTTTGAAAAGTAAATGCCATTGTTGTCGGTGAAATTATTACTTGACCTCTGCTTATTTATTGCGTAGTAGTAATGTGTAACAGAATAACTTTATTGTTACTGTTTGATCATGCTAACTCATCCAGCTGAAAAGGTGAGCTTCCTGTGAGTAGTGATGTTGGTGGTCTCGTTTACCTGCCACTTGGGCACTCAGTACATGTTGGAGGAGTAATTGTTTTGTTTTTGTTTTTAAAGATTTTATTTATTTATTTGAGAGAGAAAGAGAGCACAGGTAGGGGAAGGGACAGAGAGACAAGCAGACTCCCTGCTGAGCCGGGAGCCCAATGGAGGGCTCAATCCCAGGGACCCTAAGATCATGACCTGAGCTGAAGGCAGATGCTTAACTCCCTGAGCCACCCAGGTGCCCTGGAATGACTTAAAAAATATATATTTTATTTATTTGTTATTCAGAGAGAGAGTGTGTGGGCATGCACACACCTCTGCGCAGGGGCAGGAGGGCAAGGGCAGAGGGAGAGGGAGAAGCAGACTCTATGCTGAGCAGGGACCCTGTTTAGGAACTTGATCCCAGAACCCTGGGATCATGACCTGAGCCGAAGGCAGATGCTTAACCAACTGAGCCACGCAGGTGCCCCATATTAGCTTTAATATTTGCTTCCAAAGAAAGGCGAACTTGCCTAAACTTTGTAAATTTCAGTAGTAATAGTGGGATAGTCACAATTTATAATGTTCAGTTATTTGTAAGATATAGTTTGCTTTCTACTGTGGTGTCATTTTAGAGGGGAAATCTGTTAAAAAAAGTTTAGTTACAGTGTTGTCATTTATACACTCCGTTTTTGGAGTATGAAAGCAGTGCCTTCTTAAATCTGATAATAAGTAATAGCCCCAGAAAACCAGTGTTTAGAATAAATTTGGCTGTTTGCCTCCTTTAAAATTACATCATTCAGCCACATTTCTTTCTTTCTTTCTTTCTTTCTTTTTTTTAAGATTTTATTTATTTATTTGACAGAAATCACAAGTAGGCGGAGAGGCAGGCAGAGAGAGAGAGAGAAAGAGAGAGAGCAGGAAGCAGGCTCCCCGCTGAGCAGAGAGCCCGATGCGGGGCTCAATCCCAGAACTCTGGGATCATGACCTGAGCCAAAGGCAGAGGCTTTAACCCACTGAGCCACCCAGGCGCCCCTCAGCCACGTTTCTTATATTGTTTGGAATGAGGAGATACCAGGGAACTGAACTGTGATCCTGTTACTCTCAAATACTTAGCAACTAATGTTTACTAGTTGCTTGGTGTGTCTTGACTGTATACTGTGTTTATTCCTGTTGTTGCACAGATGGCGAAACTGAAGCTCAGTAAAGTTAGGCCCCCTGACCAAATGCACAGAGCTGGCCAGAAATGGAAATGGAATGTCAGCCCAGGCAGCGGGACTTCAGCTCTGCTCCCCCAACACGTCTCTGTCCTGCTGGAGCCTCGTTTCTCGCTTGTGAGGCCAGCCTGCTCTGAGCTGGATTCGCTGTAGAGGTTGTGGCCCCAAGTGGACAGGACTGGGGTGAACGGAATGAAGGGCAATGAGCATGAGGTTGTGGGAATGGTGGCAGCTTAGAAACACTTTGGAATCCATGTAGTGAGCTGTCCTGACACAGAGTTTTAAAATTACACAGTCTCAAATGTAACCATTTCAGCAAAGGCTACAGATGGCCTCCAAACTGTGGGAGTTATCAGAGGATGAGGTGGAAATGGTTCCGGGTTCTTCGGAACAGTAAGGTTGGAATCTGATTGTAGCCTCTGTCGCACATGGCATTTGTTAACGAAATTCCTTCTTTCTGTGGTCAGCTCTTCAGTTTCTGTAAAGAGTCATAGGTGTAAATAGGTAGGTTAAACTAAACCATAATTGGTAAGTTTGTTCAGTGTAACATATTGGGTGCAGGGAGGTGGAAGATTAAATATTCAAAAATTGGATAGTGGTTGGGTAACCACTGTATCTCATTTAATGATAAAACACTGAAATTATCTTTATACTCTAATTTCACTTTGTAAGAGCATACAGTGTTAGAAGTCAATGAAACCATGGAGCATAACCAACCCTCGTTATTTTCCGGGTGAAGGAACTGAGGCTCAGAATAGCTATGCCGTTTGCCTAAGATCACACAGCACAGAGCTGAAGATGACTGGAGACTCCCTGAGTTTTCTGCTGCGTCTGTGTGTAAACTTACTGTTTTTAAGTGAGTCCTGTTCCTCACTATTAAGCTTAGACTCAGTTACTCTTGTATCCGTATTTGGTGTATGTGCTACTGTGAATGTCAACACTGTGGTGTATTTTCGGGCCAGTGGGAGTATCTTAGAGGAATTAAACATATAGTAAACATTTGCTTTGTGCTGGGCAGGCTTTACTCTCAGCCATCACTGTTAATGCTGCGAGAACTAACAGGGTCATGGCTGTCTCCACCATCAACCCCATTCTAGAGGTTAGAAGGCCTGAGTTGCTCAGAGCTTAAGCAGACTATTTAAGTGGTGTATCGAGGTTTCAGATTCTAACTTTCAAGTATTGTCTGTTTCGCAGCAAGGAAAACGGGGTTGCCACTTTCCCTGCCAACTCTTGACCAGTTGATTGCAGTGATGGGAGCACTCAGTGCAGGATCCAGAAACGGCCTCTGGGCTCAGGTGGGAAGGAGCAATGATTGCTGAGGTTTGCCTCGGTCTCAGGTTGGGGTCCGAGATGGTACATTCAACATATATGTTCCCAGACTGTTTCTCCTAACATAACAATCTGATTCTTGGCTTCACAGGATCACAAACTCAATTTTAAGCTTACATGGAAAGGTAGAGATAGGGTTTGTGATCAGGCTCTGGAAAAGTGACTCCTGTTCATCCAGTTCACTGAAGACTGTTGTATAGAAGTACTAGTACTCGTTCTAATTTGCCTCTCTTGTTCGTGGGTATGCTCACATGTGTTTATTCAGGAAGGATTACTTCTATGAGTACCTTATCTCCTATTTTATTTGACCGTTATGATCTCTAGTTATAGGTCATTACGATTTCTGGCTTCATCCTACTTCTGTTATTTCCCCTGTCAAGAGCAGGTAGCCCTGATGTACTACTACTACTACTTCTTCTTTTTTTATTCTTTTTTTTTTTTTTTAATTTTATTTATTTATTTGATAGAGATCACAAGTAGGCAGAGAGAGAGGGGGAAGCAGGCTCCCTGCTGAGCAGAGAGCCCCATATGGGGCTCGATCCCAGAACCCTGGGACCAGGACGGAGCCAAAGGCAGAGGCTTTAACCCACTGAGCCATCCAGGCACACCTACCACCCCCCCCCCCCCCCCCCCCGCCCCCAAGTACTTCTTATGGTAATGAGGACTTAACATTAGAGCTCTGGAGATAGAAATTTAGTTCATCAAGATTGGATGTGTCAAATGCAGCTTACGTTAGGTTAGAAATAACAGTGTCTTCAAAACTCAGATAATTATTTGCAAGAATTCATTCTCTAGAGTTTCAATATCCAGAGGAATGCTGTTTATTTGCAAAACAGTGAATGTCTCAAATGTTCACTTGTGATTGTTCATTGCTCATTTCTGTCTTTTGACTTCTCTCCACATCCTTAAGGCTATGTTCCCAGTGTCACACACTAGGCTACAGTCTGTCTTCTCTCTGTCCTCTTCCTCTGACCTTCTTTCTCACTTGTACTGTCATTTTTTTCACGATATTTCGGTTGTGAGTCTCAAATACATTTAAAGCTCAGAAGACTTTTCATAGGCAGAGTATGAGTCATATTACTCTTGTTTGTAGTAGACTGATTATTTTGAATGGCTTTTTATTTGGTTGCGGGGCTCCTAATTGTTGACTTGTAAACTTGGGCTTGGTGGTGTTTCCTGCTCCTTGTGTTTGGTAACATCTTGATTGCTGGCTTGAGGTGAAGGGCATCTCTGCCATTCACCACCTCTGCTGGGCTTCATCTAGGATTTGGGATGCCTGGGTTTTGTCTAGGTTTGCTTGGCCTGATGTCTTTCTTCCTTGTCATGCTGGGACACTCAGTTGGAAGAAAGGATGTTTTTGATGCCTAAAAATGAGTCCTCTTGAGGAAGCTGCAATAACTCAAGGTTGTGCCACAGAAGGAAGATCAGATCAAGCTTTTCAAAAATTGCATAATCTTTTTAATAACTGACGTGCCCGCACGGAAACGCCAGTGGTGAAAAGATTACGTTCGTTGTGGGTGAACAAGCAAAACTCACACAGTTGTATTAAGAGTTCCCCTGTTGCGGAGTAATCCAGCTTCAAGCATTTGTCCAAGCAACAGCCCTTAGGGAGCTCCTGCTGCTTGCCAGGTGCCCCGGTAGATATTTGGAGAGCTGTAAAAATGGAAATGCACAATTCTTGCCTCCGATGATCTTTCCTGCCATGTGAAATAAGACAGAAACAGGATCTATACTACACTACTACGAGTGAGATTGTGTGTCACTATTAAAGATAAGGGTCCCATTTGAGAATCAGGCTTGTATTTCTTGTGGCATATTCTTTCAGTGGTTGGGATGGGACTGAAAAGCTCCAACATGCAAGCCTAGCATTCGTGAAAAGCATTCTGTTTTTATGAATTATTAAGTGATCTTACGTATAGTGGAAATGACTGGGGTTGCAAGTAAAAATTGAAATAAAATGGAAAATTGAATTAGCTCATGCTGCTCTTGATTGCAGTGTTAAATGCATATTTTCCCGACACAAGCAATGTCTGCTGTAGGTTTTAGAAAGTGGTATTTATATCAGTTCTGCATTTCTTTCCATCTGTAGAATGTTTATTAACCTTCTATAATATGTGAACCGATGGTTATATAAATATTTGACTTTAAGAGCAAACCATCACTCTTGTTTCATGGATATTTTTAATGAATTGGAAATCATTGTGATTTTTTTGTTTGTTTGTTAATGGAATTTAAGAATATTTTCGTATACACTCCAAAGTTTTGTGTTTTGTGTTCGAATTACAACTTTCTGCTTCTATAAAATCATCATCTCATCAGAGTATACATTGTACTGTTAAGTTTTCAGTGTTGGTGAAATTACTTTACTGAAAAGAATCTAGTTATAACATAGATATCATATACCCTAACTCCAAATTTCTTTAAAAAAGTATTAAAAGCATGAAGGATTTTTTACAACTGGAAATTATGTTTATAAATATCTTTGTCATTTAGTCTGGCACTGAAAAGTCACAGAAGAACTTCATTTCATAGGTGAATCACAAGTGGCATTTTAAAAAATGGTGTTTTTCTTGTTACCTTGGGCCCTATAGATTTAATGAGTTTAAATTATTCCTTTGGCCTCTACCCGGGTGGGTAACCTAATTCTAATACCGTGGTGAATGGTTACTGTGACTACCGTGTTGCTAAGAAACCTGTTATGTTATCAGGTTGCCTTGGTGAAGCAATGGCTTCTAGGGCCTCCTTAGCACTGAGGGGAGGTGGCTAATCGGAGCTACAAGAGACCTGCATAGAATTTGTTTCCCAGGTTATAACTAATATTTCATCAGGAAGGGAACCAAACCTGGATCTGTTAAAGTTGACATAGAAGAAAGTCCCAAGTAATTTAAAATTAAATCAAACCTCTAGTTACTTTTTAAAAAGTTGTGACCCAAGATACAAAGCTGCTCTTACTAGTATTAGGTTAGAGAGCCATTTGTGTATTGATTGGTATGTATTTCTCTTCCTTCTTAACTTTTCATTCCGTTTTTGTTTTCTTGGAGTGACTCTTGGCAGTGCCTTTACAATATATGGATGATTGAATTGAGACTGTGAGGGAAAAAAAAATGGGACATTATTTTGCTATGAAATGAGTTTGTAAGAAAACAAATGCTATACTACATAGCCTTTTTTTTTCCTTTTCTTTCTTTTTCTTTTTTTTTTTTTTTTTTAAATATGCCAAGACCTGTACTCAGGGCAGGGACCTGGCTTTGGCTGGTTTTGCTGGTTTTGTTCCATGTCAAAAGGCTCTTAGATAATTTTGTCATCACTGCAGCTTCTTCGGGCCCCACGGCCCACAGTCTCGTGTGGAAGGATCAGAGAAGCTATGCCATAGACTGTTCACTACCTGAGTGGGTAACTCTGGTTTCCTCCGTATTCTATTCTTCTCATTCCCACATTTTCGTTGGGCTTGTTTTTAGCAAATCGAGTTCTGAGAGCCCTTGTTCTGCACTGTTGTGCAGCTGGAGAATGCCAGAGGAGCTCTTTGCCCTTTGCCACTCGCCTCCTCAGGGTAGTGGTGGTGCAGTCACAGGGCAGTGGCACGGGGGTGGGGGTGGGGGTGGGCAGGACTGGGGACCAGGCACAAGCAGCTAAGAGCTCAGGCTTTGGACGTCAGCCTGTCAGGGTTCAGTTTTGGGTCTTTGCCTCCGATTTTCTGAAATGAGTTTCATAATGACCCTAATCCTTAATTTCCTCCATGGTCAAAGAGGGATGATAAGTGTCTGCCTCAGAGGGTTGTGAGGATTAAATGAGATTATGTGAAATGCTTAGCATGATTTGTGGCACATGTTAGGAGCCTTCATAAATGTACAATGTTAATTATGGTTGCAGAGGACATTTTTAGGGGGCTGTGAGTTGTTCCTTCAAATCTGAAGACTTAGGTAGCTGGCATTTGACAAGTCCTCTGCCAATAAAAGCTTTTAATTGGTGAGAAGAACTTTCATATTTTCAAGTGTTCATTTGATGTCTTACTTTCTGTAGTTGCTTCCCATCTGTCCTTTGTCCTTGAGTTCGGTGTCGTCCTGACTCTTGGTCTCTCTGGGGCCTCCGTTTTCTCAGCTGTAAAATGGAGGGGTAGAGGTGGGATTTGGTTGATGTCTCCGGCGATGCCTAACTCTGTGATCTGAATGAACTCTGGAAGTGGGTGGTGAACAGTTCATTCTGAACAGAAGAAGGGGATTTAGAGTTTAAGGCAGCCTTAAGGTTTGATAAAGTCAGAATGGTCCACACACATGAGAGCATCTGCCTCTTCTCTTTTCCCTAAGAAAGCAACAAGAGCTCTCAGGGGGCAGTAAGTGGACATTCTTTTCATGTGTTTGGGTTAATTATATGCTTTAAGCCATCATTTTCCTCTTTTTAAAAAATAATTCCTAAAAAATTATGAAACAATCTCACAGTTAATAGAATTGTTGCAAGTACAGTACAGAATACATGGCAGTGCTTGTTGGCTAAAGCCACGTTTTTGGCGGGGAGTGGGGGGAATTGAATAGTACAGAAAACTGAAGGATTCCATTCAGAATAACGTGTAACCTTTAGTTGGTGGATCTGTTTAATCTCTTTGGGACTGGGACAGTTACACAGTCTTTCTTAGAATTCTGCAAACTTCATACTTTCAAAGATTACTGGCCAATTATTTTGTAGAATGTTCTTCTATTTGGTTTGTTGATATATCATAGATTCAGGTTATCCATCTGAATATCACAGAAATGATGTTGTGTTCTCATTGTCTCCTGTCAGATGGTTAAGATTTTGATTTGTCCCATTACTGATGACAGTCATTTTGATCAGTTGGTGAAGGTGGTGATGTCTGCCAGTGATTTTCTCATTTTCCCATTGTAATAAGTAGTTTGTAGGGATGTAAATAAGTCAGAGTCAAAATGCCTTCTTACTCATTTATTCATTCTAGTATGGACTCATGATTTTGGTTTACTTGTTTATTTATTTTTTTTCAAAGTAGGCTCCATGCCCAGGGTGGGGGTTGAACTCACGACCCTGAGAGTAAGCATTGCATGGACTACTCATGGTTTTACTTTAATCCGTGGATTATAATCCATTAGTAACATTATTTATTTCGATGCACAAATAAAATCTCTTTCAGCCTTCTTCCTTGTCCTTTTAATGTGTCCCCATTATTCTTTGACTACTTCCTTTCTGATGGAAAAAGCTCTTTCAGGCTTATCTTAAAATTTTCTGCCATAATTAAATTTTTAATTTAAATTAAAAATTAAATTGTTAAATTAATATTTTATTAACTAAACAGTTTCCTAGGAAATCCTGGTTTTTGTTAGTAGAAATGGTATTTAGAAGCCAAAATCTGGGTGGCATGTGTGTCTGTTACTGTGGGGGTTGTACATCTCCAAGACTGTCAGTGGACAGAACTGGAAATTACTTATATATATGTGTAGACTTACACAGTCACATCGATATAAGTGTACATAAAAACACAGACTTGGGTAAACATTTTATGTTTATTTTTACATCTCAATATGTATGTTGAAATCTGTGTTTGCACTGATACATCCAGTTCGAATCCAAAACCAAGAGTTCATTTTAATTTTCCTTACTATGTTCGTATAAAACTCTTCTATGACTGGGACAGATCTGACTCCATATGTAAAGCCTTCTGCTTCCTCTACCTCGCCCCCTTGAACCCTAATGCCACACACAAGGCTTGGTCTTTGCCCGGCTTAGGCTCTCACACCAGTGCCAGGTTGCCACCATGCTTGATCTCGTCTTCATCCTGGTCTCCAGATTCACATGCTGGGCCACCCTTTCCTGTGGACACTCCCATCGGGGCTGCCTCCATCCCTGGACATCTCCCCATCCCACTCCAGCTGTCGTTCCCCATGCCAGGCAGACCTCCTGATCCTGGGATGCCTGCCATGGGGATAGGGAAGGGGAAGGCGAAGAAATAAATGAAGAGCTGTTTTTGTGTTCTACATCTGTCGAGTGAAGGAGTGGTAACTACCAGGAATATTTTATTTTTGACAACATTATTATTGACCACACTATTGTATTAGTAACTGTAGTTTGTCATTTGAGTGGAGCTTAAAAGTGTGAACATGGAGGTGTATGTGCCTCAGTTTACTGGCTTACTTTGAAACCTAAAACTGTACCCCAAAACTGGCTAAAAATGATTTTGTAGTTCAGAGAGAGGAGCATTTGAAGCAGTGCTGTTTTTTACCCCCCCTCAAGAGCATATCTAAGTACCTTTGCTTTTATTTAATTTTTAATAAAAAGGCTATCTTTGTGGCAATTGTCGACATAATTGCTTCCATATGCCTCTGTGAGTGCAAAGTTAGAGTTTGAGTAGCACTTGTTAGCTAAAACCAGCTTCTTAGTGGATTTATTTGAACAATGCTTCAGAATTTTTACGCTTATGATCTTATCCCTGTATGGATATTGGGGCCAGCCATGTTTTTGGAGCTCCCTGTTTCAGCCAGCCTCTCTAAGGGCTCTTACAGAGAAGCTCTGTTCACGCTTCCATTGGAAACCTAGCATAGGGGCTGGGTTCTGGCCTAGTGCCCCTCTCAAGAAAGCCATAGGCCCAGCGGGGAAAGTTCAGGGTGGAGTTTTTCCACCCAGATTCTGGCTGCTTTCCAGACCTTTTAGTGTCTGTGGGGTTTCTCCTCTTTTCTTTCTCCCTTTAAAAAATACTGTAACACTACTACTTGGGACATATGAGGGACGTGGGCATCGTGTTGGCCGGGGGTGGGGTGGGGGGAGGGGTAAGGGTGGGCCTTTTAGCAGGCTCCCTAGTGGTGCTTTTCTGCCACTGTTTTTTGCGAGGATGACCTCATAAGAGCTCGTAGCAGCACTGTAAGCGTAAGTCTGTACCTCTTGAGGGTTTCCAGTCATGGGCGTTGTGTTTCCCTGTGGTTGTCTGAGTGAGGCAACGAGACTCCCCTGCTGCGTCTTTAACTACTTTTCTGTAGCATTCTTTGCACAGATTGCTGACAGATTAAGTCATCCTTACCTGTTTTTCACCTTCCAGCCTATAGATGATTACCAAATGGCTGCCGTGTAACAGATACTGGGTTTCCCTTAAAGTCTTTATGGACAGCCGCCAGATTTAGCAAATAAAAATACAGGATACCCAGTTAAAGTTGAACTTCATACATACAGATAACTTTTAGTGTATGAACCACGCAGTATTTGGAACAGAGTTAATGTGAAGAATTATTTTGTATCTGAAATTCAGATTTAACTGAGTGTGTCCTGTGTCTTTTTTCTGGCAACCCTACTTCATGAGTCTTTGCATGATGCAATAACTTGGATCCAAGTTGTACTTAAGGTGTATACACACACACACACACACACACACACGTATATATACACACATATATATACGTGTGTGTGTATAAAATCAGTTTCTAAAAAATTGGCAGCCTTCACACATAAGCCCTTGGGTGTACAAAAATTTGAGGCTTAGTCCTCCTTAAAAGGCAACTTGAACTGCAATTGAGCTGGCAAATCACATTTGCTGGATTTTCAGACAAAGTTAATTTGGCCATCTTGACATAGGAACTTGAAGTTAGAGCATCTAGAATTTCTAACTATCATTTAATTCCTCCTTCTCATTAATGACTCTGCGGCTTATAGATTAGACATTTAGGCTCTCTAAGCATTCCCTTATGTAAAACGCCCCTCTCCTTTATTCACTAGAAAAAGCTGGCTCTCTGAGGTTGTATTTGTGCACATAGGAAACAAAGTTTTGGAAAGCCTTCTGCCTTTTTCTTTTATTTGTTCAGTATTTCCTTTGGCATATTCTACAAGAAGACCAGAGAGCCCCATATCCTTTGACTCACTTGATTCACCTAACACCCTCTTATAAGGGCAAGTGGTTCTTATTCCTCATTTTGTAAGTTAGGAATTCTCCCAACTTTAATGATTTATTGGGTACATTTCCAAAGGATAAAGAGTTTGTCTTGTTATGAAGTCTTAGGATTGTCTTATCAACCCTCTGTTGTTGAATGAGTAGAATCCTGGTGGGGGCACTCCTGCCCTCAGCTCTGTCAAGGAAGAGATTATTTGAAAGCATATTCATAAGTGGGTATCACCTCTATGGTTTGGCTTAATTAGGATCTGGAGTTACTATTTGAGGCTTTTGAATGATTTACTACAAGATTGGCAAACTTTCTATAAAGGACAAGATAGTAAACATCTTGCAGACGTTTGGTCTGTGATGCATATTCCTCTTTAATTCTTTTACAACCTTTAAAAACTTATTTTTAATACCATTTTTAGCTCCTAGGCTGTACAAGAAAAACAAGCCATAGGCGGGCAGTAGTTTTCCTAAGGGAGAGTATTTTCTCTTAGAAAATGATTGCATGGAGAATTTTCTGGGTTCTGAGATTTTTTTTTTTTAAAGATTTTATTTATTTGACAAAGAGAGGTCACAAGTAGGCAAAGGAAGGCAGAGAGAGAGGAGGAAGCAGGCTCCCCACTGAGCAGAGAGCCCGATGCGGGGCTTGATCCCAGGACCCTGAGACCGTGACCTGAGCCGAAGGCAGAGGTTTAACCCACTGAGCCACCCAGGCGCCCCTGGGTTCTGAGATTTACCATTTGTTTTTGACATATGTCCAAGTGATGTCCATGGGGAAGTCAGGTACAAATGACTACTTACTAATAAAAATAGGTGATGAGCTATGGACAGTATAACATCCTGGGGGACACTGCCCCCTCTCCTTCTGGCCTTCCTCCAAGACGTCGTATCATGCTCTTGTTTTCATTGGATTTCATATTTATCCTAAGCAAAGTGACCTTCTGGCAGATTTCTCTTATCAGGTATGTAGGAATAAGTAATCATACAGCAAGTTCATGCCCAAAGTGGGAGAAAGCAAGGTAGGTCATGAATTTGTCCTCTGTCATTAGGGTTTTCTTTTATTGAGGCAGGATTTGGTGAAAGTTTGGGTAGAACTGGACGTCTTAATGAGTTATGGTGTCTTTCAGAACTGACAGTTCTGAAGCTGTGTAAGCTTATTATTTTAAACCTTATGGAAGGGAATGTCACGTTCACCTGCATCATTTACTCTGTCTTCCTCCTGACTTCCCTTTGAGAGGTTATCTTGGTGTTCTTTCAAATTGCAGTGGCAACAACATCCATGCTCCCCAAAGCACCCTAAGGCAAGAGGCAGCCAGTCAGATTCATGACACGCTTCATACCTTTCCTGCTGCTTTTCTTGCTGATTGGTACCAAAGCCGTTCAGTCATTCCTTGTCTATTATGGTAAATGGGAACTGGGGTATTTCCCATTACTTTTTTCCTCCAGCCCTTTACAAATGATTTTTGGGCCCAAATGCAATTGTGAATAGTCAGACATAGCTTCTAGGAAAGCTCTTGGGACCCAC
Source organism: Neogale vison (assembly GCF_020171115.1). Classification (NCBI taxonomy): domain Eukaryota; kingdom Metazoa; phylum Chordata; class Mammalia; order Carnivora; family Mustelidae; genus Neogale; species Neogale vison. The sequence continues at coordinate 96,219,274 of NC_058096.1, forward strand.
TGAATTGTGACTGTTGGACAAAGGCATTTTGTTCCGAAGGCTTGTCCCAAAGTGGCGTTGGAGTCTGAAAGAAGGGCTGCCAGCGTCTGGTTCTTTCTGCTGTGAACTAATAGGAAAGCTGATGTTTGCTGAGTGGATGGCTGTGCTCACTGTCCAAACAGATCTCTGTTTGCCAACTGTGAACATATTGCTGCCTCTGTGAGGCACTCCATCATGCCTTGAATGGATCCTCTTGTGTTCAGAATTTTCTGACTCAAAGAGAGGGAGAGAGAAATATTTCTTTCAGACTTCAGCATTCACTGTAGCATCCATAGTCTCATCAGACCTTTAGAAACCAAGCATGCACCAAGAGACGCTTCTTAAGGAGAATGAATGAGAAAGGGGCAGAGAATAAGGAAGAAAGTAAAAGACAGCCCCATTGAAATGCCTTTATTCTGGCCACTTGTGGCCAAGATTTCGTAAATAAACCCGGCCGCCTTGGTAAACAGAAAGGATTGTGAGAATATTCCTATTTCTCCTGAGCAAAAGAAAACTCTCAGCACTGAGTTTCCAGCCCATGATTCGTTTCTGTTCACTTTTCCCGACGTGCACCTCCCAAAGCTCGTCATGCATTCGTAGTCTGTTACTGAATGGGTAATAGAGTTTCATTCTATTCGGATCATTTCTTTCAAAAGGTTAATTGATAGAAAGAAGTTTTCATCACTTTATAAACTCTATTTTAATTTTAGAGTTCCAAACTGTGTTCAGAGGTGCAAATGAAACATCGCTGTTGTGGGCATTTTAGTCACTTCAGACATTCTCTAGCCCCAAGTCTATTGTCTGGCAGGGTCTAGTATTAGCTGCGTGACATGAGGACACCACTCAGAGGGACACATGGTTAGACGTTCTTTGCAATTACCCATTGCTTGTTTTAAGGTGTAGAAACCTTGGTCGAGTTGGGGCTGTTGAGAACCAGCTATGTTGATGAGCAGTGCAAGGACGTGAGCACAGACACGGACACGACGTGGACACGACATGTCCATTTGGGCCTGACTTACTACCAAGAACCCGTGAAATGCTGGGCAAACTTTGCTTGGCATTGTGGGAGAAATGCAGAGGACAGGTGCTTTACTCAAGGGGAAGGAAGATTCCCATGTGGCAATAAGCTGTATTGCTTTCCCTCAGTCAGTAAATCAGCATTGATTTGCCCACTGGAGTAAGTGAGTTTGGGCTTAACCTAGGAAAAAAGGTTAAAGTCAGAATCACCACCCCAGCCTAAACTCTGGTATTAATCATTGTGTTGTCTGGATATTTTTATGCACAAGTTTGTGTACCCTTGGAAAAGTCTGGGTCCTTAAGTCGTGAAAACTGGAATAGAACAGGAATAGTCGTAGGGACAGTCTGGGTAGGAGAGGACATGGCAGGCGTGCCTGTGGTGTAATGGTGATGGTCTCAGCTAACGCACATGGGGAGCTTGGCACATGCTGGCCCTCCTTCTAAGTACTTCAGGTCTGACTCCCTTCTTCCCACGGTCTTGTGAGATTGGTACCGTTGCCTTCTTCATGGTAGAAGAAAGGAGGAAGAGCTGAGGAAGCGAGGCACAGAGAGGGCTTTAGTCATTTGCCTAGGATTGCACACGGATAACTGGAGGAGCTTGGAATGAAATTTACAAGAGTATGGCTCCCGTATCTATGCCACAGCCGCTGGACTCTGGGTATCTGGGAACGAAGCCTGTGTTCTCCAGAAGCAGCCCCAGTGGCCATCAGTGGACGAATGGGTAAAGAGGTGGTGTATGTGTACAGTGGAATATTACTGGGCCATAAAAAAGAATGAAATCCTGCCATTTACAACAACATGGATGAAGCCAGAGGGTATGATGCTAAGCAAATACTATATGATCTCGCTGATATGTGGAATTTAAGAAACAAATGAGCAAAGGGGAAAAAGGAGAGAGACAATCAAGAAACAGGTTCTTTATCATTATCATAGAGAACAAGCTGATGGTTACCAGGGGTGGGTGGGGGTTGGGTTATACATGATGGGGATTAAGGAGTGTGCTTGTTGATGATGAGCACTGGGTGATACGTAGAATCACTATACTGCACAGCTGAAGCTAATAAAACACTAGATTAAAAAAACACAAAAACGAACACCTGCATTCTTCTTGTAGAGTTTTTAATTTACCTTTGCTTGCAATGTGGTTTTGGGTAAGTGTTTAAAGTTGCTCAGAATAAAGTGCTAGGAAGCTGGGATCACTTCAGAGAGAGAACCTTTGCTATAGGTAAAGGAATTTGCCTCTGTTCTGTATCTGTTTTTATCACAGAGAGATGTTACGTAGTTGACTTACTCTTTACTAGTAACTTGTGAATCGATATTGTGGTCTAGTAGATAGGGCTGGGTAATAATACATTTTGTTCAGTGCCTAATTGACATCATGATTTTAAACTTAAAACCAATGAATTATTATGACGTATCTTAGTATAAAAGCAGGATATTTATACTTGTATGCTGTGTATAAAAAAGAAAAGCAGATATATAAATTATTCCACCATATATTTTTTTATGTTGTGATGAGAGACAGAGTAATAAGGAGTATAAGGCTTGAAAGCAATGTTTTTAGACTTTTACTACTGTAAGGTAATATGCCTATTGGCAACACAATTAGTTTTGCTCAAGGGACTTTAGGGCTGATTGAAATTGACCAGTTTAGGATGATTTTTATAGCAGTTATATTTATTGCAGCTCATTAATGCTATTTTAGTAGTTACCAGTCATCTGCAATGTTGCGCCACATAAAGAGGAAGTCTTCCAAATCCTAAATAGGAGTCAGAAAAGTTTTGCACCAATAACGTGAGGCGTGTCTTGTTGTTTATTTCTAGGAGCCCATCAAAAAATAAGTTTGTGTAGAAGTATATCCTAGAGACTGTGTTCCACAAAACCAATTATAAAAAAGAAAATAGATGGTACATATTGTGATGTTTTATGTAGTCGTAAGCCCTGTAGCTGATACAGAAAGTTTTGCCAGTGTGTTGAGTCCATGAAACGTCTCCAGAATTTTTAGTACTGGACTTGCTCTAAAACTGAAGTTTGTTCAGGAGGCCTCTGTTTTGAGAGGGAAATCGTGACAGAAAAGTATAGCTCAGCGTTCTGCCTCATTATTTATAGGGATCTTCGTTTTGGCCAACTTGGCCTTGATTAGTTTTGTAAAATTTACATGTCTTGGGTCTGTTTCACCTCTTTTGAATATATTTTTGCGGAGCTGTGACGTCACACCCAGAAAATTCCCAGCCCAGCTTTCTCATCACATCTGTGATCACTGCCTTAGTTGCCAGGCAGGACGTTTCAGCGGTCTTCTCCAGTGGGTTTAGGATTAGTCTATGAAATACAGCTGAGACGTTAATTTATGTGAAAACCTGAGGAAATCGTAAACCACGTTTTGTGTTAGTTTTGCCTGATGTCTATGCACTCAGAAGTAGAGGTAATTGATAGCATTATTAACACTCGCTTCCCAAACATTGGACGCAAATGAACCATAACTAGCAAATAAACAATAAGAAGAACTGGGGGCAAAGCGAGTGAAGAAGCCTCCTGGGCATCAGAGGTGACTACCTTTTGCTTTTGTGTGCGTATGCTTCCGACTGTTACGTTTCTGTTTGGTAAATTTTGATAGGCCAGACTTTTCCAGATGATCATTTTGTGAGTAGGGAATTTAGTCAAATTAGGAGAGTAAAAGATAACTAAATAATACTTTGGCATTAACAGTGATTCTTTTTCCAGAGACTTTAGAGAGAATATTTGTTCTTTAATTTCCTGGTAATTCTCGTTCTGTAAAATCTGGGTTAGGACCGCACATTGCCGGGTAGAATCTGAGCTTTCATTTCCTTTCATCTGGCTGACATTAGTAAGAATATTTAGATAGGAGCACCTGGGAGCAAGAAAAACAAAGGGTATGATAAAGCTCAAATTGAAGGAATCTGGCATTTCTCCCAGCCACCAGAGAACAATAGTAGTTCAAACGTTAATGTACCATGTGGTTACAGCAGTCGTAGGTAGTCATGCTTGCTGTCCACTGTCAGAAGTGGCTTTTTCAAAACATGAATAATACCTGTATATATCTTTTTAAAAATTATTTATTTGAGAGAGAGAGAGAGAGCGTGCGTGTATGTGAGTGGAGGTCTGTGTGGGACTCGATTCCAGGACCCAGAGACCAAGACCCCAGCTGAAACTAAGAGTCAGACACAAAACTCACTAAGCCACCCAGGCACCCCAATACATGTATTTATCTTAAACTCCTCCCCATACAGCCTTCTTCCAGAGGTTGTAGACTAGGAGGCAGGGCCAAGGGGTAGGTAGGAAGAAATGGAGAAAAATGAGTATGATTTATTTATTACTATTATTTTTTTTGCAGAGTATTTTTATTGGTTATTACATTCTAAGGATTCATGAGACTAAGGGGGATGTAGAACTCTTTGAAACGTGAGATAAAGTAATATTTTTCATTATGTTGAGACTTAAGTTCTTGAAAACATGTGTATATGTAAGACATGGCATTTTAATGCAAATCAAATGTATTATAGAGTTTATGGGATGACCAAACTTTAGGACTGTTTACACTCCATCTGTCCAGAGACATCAAAAATTTTTTTAAAGTAAATTATTTTGTTTTGCTAACCAATGGTGTTAAAACTTCTAGACTGGTGGTTGTATGTGTTCAGAATATGAGGACACTAGATTAGTGGCTGCTCGGAAATTATCTTCAATTTTAGATTTAGTGGGTCGTGCCAGTCTCTTCGAGGGGATCATGACCCATGTTTTTGTAAACTCTGGATATTTAGAAAATTAATCTAAAAATTGCTTGGTGTATAAAGTAAAATGAATGAGTTGGTTATAGGAATACTGAGTTCAACAGAAGTATAACAGATCCTAATTTGAAGTTAAAAGGAGAAAGAGGCCAAGTGGATTCATTCCGATGAGCTACCATATCATTGCATTTTGAAGGTTTTGTGCAGGAAATGAATTTTGGTGATTTCGGAGACATCAGACTTATAGCTGAATAGACCCAAGTTGTGTTGTTCACAAACGGATTTTGTAATTGTGTCCACAAAGTTCTTACATGCCCACTGGGCATCACTGGACCATTGAATAGCTCCCCAGGTTGGGTTTCTGAACTTGCTGATTTTTTGCAGTTTATTCTCAAACTGTATACTGTATTTCATTAATTTTTTTAAAAGATCTTCTTTATTTGACAGAGAAAGAGACAGTGAGAGAAGGAACAGAAGCAGGGGGAGTGGGTGAGGGAGAAGCAGGCCTCCTGCCTAGCAGGGAGCCCGATACGGGGCTGGATCCCAACCTGAGCCGAAGGCAGACACTTAACCACAGAGCCATCCAGGTGCCCCCTGTATTTCATTAATTTTAAAAAGCACACTTCCATCTCATTTTAACGTATTTTAAATTGGCTATCATCTTACAATTGATTAAATGTAAATTGAATGCAGTTTAGGCAGTGGTTTTGTCCTTTTTAGTGACATACTCAGTCTTTGCATTTTATGGCATCCCAGATTTGGTGAAATATTATGCTGTTTATTTAAAAAAAAATGGCCCTGTACTACACATGAAAAGATGCATCATTTTTTTCCCCCCTCTTCTTATTCTTTTGGGTCGCAGTAGGGATTCTAGACTTCGGACTGGTAATAAACAAATGAATTTTATTTTATTTTTTGAATGGGTAATCCCTCTTGTGTACCTCATCAGTTTCAAGAGTTCTGTAAGTTGCTCTAAATCCATCGCAGTATGATTATATGATTATCCCATGAACAGTCTTTATGAACAAATGCCCAGACTGGGGTAAAATGAAGAAGTGGGTTCTCACAAAAGGAAAACTTCATTTTTTAAAGTAACGAAATCAAATAGAGGTAAGAATCTCTGAGTAAAACTTTTCCAGAATGAATTAATATTGGCACTTTGAAAAACCTTTGTGAAATTTAACTGAGAATGTATTTACAGACCTCCTTTCTACGTTATAAGCTGATCTATTTATTCGTTCTTAGGATTCTACATTTTTTGTGGTACTTTTAAAAAACTTTGTGGCCATGTGCAAGAAATGAAAAGATTTGCTTTTTGTAAAAAACAAAGTTACAAATAGGTTACCAGAAAGGTCTCTCAAAAAACCCAAGTTACCAAAAGGTTACAAGAAAGGTATCCTTGCTGATTCACTGCTGCTTTTTTCTGAGCTGAAAAAGCAGCAGGCTTCTCAAGAGAACAAATACATATTTTAAAGTTATCTCATCCGGACATAACTGGACAGCTACCAGCTCTCAGTTGGCTAATCAGGAATGGCCAAGACTATACCTACCCCATGTTAGAATAGGTAAGAGGAGGAGAAGGCAAAATTATCAGCATGTTCAGTAAAAACAAACAAAAATACATCCCAGCGGGAATCTCACATGGAGTACAATTATTGGTTAATCAAGAGCATAACCACTGACAGAATGCTATGATTGATAATCCACATCTTGTTCTTAGAGTGATGGACCACTGTTTTCAGAACCCAGTTTTGAAAAGGGCCATAGAAAGGTAGATTGTTAGAGCGATCCATGGGAATGCAGTTGGAATCCATTTCATAGAAAGAAAACCCAAGTGAATTTGTCTATAGAGGAGTTGGCCTGATGAGATTTAACTCTCCCAAGTATCTAAAGGATTGTTTATGAAAATTGAGGTTACATTTAGTCTCTTTGTCTTGTTGGAATGGAATCCAGATTTCTGCTTGTTAAAGGGTTATTAAAAATTGAACCAACTATATTTCAAAGATTTAATTGGCTTTATTAATTGATTAATGAAACAAGCAGCATCCCCTCTAGCAAGTAGAGGGGAACTCCAAAGGGCTACAGAAAGGGAAGGGTTTTTAAAGCCAAGACAAGGGAGTCATAAACAGAAAAAAGGATTCTTTCAGGTGAGGTCACCTTCATTTGGGGACAGAAGGGTTTTAGTATGTGGATTACATCATTTTCCTTTGGGGGATAAAGAGCCCTGTGACAGATTACCTTATTGGTATCAACCAGAAAATTCCTGATTGACTGGTTAAAGGTTACATTCCTGAGGGGTTGAAACTGCAGTTAGGTTAGGTATTAAGTCTTGGTTTACCAGTATGGGGCTTTAACCTAAGTGACACCATTTTGGGCCTGTGATTTCCTTTTTAACAAAGGAAAAACCATTTATCAATTAAGATTGCTAAGAAATGGATTTGCTGCATTGTGAGTAAGTGAACTCTACATTACCTGAAATATTCTGGGCACTTGCTAAAGAGTTTATTTAGCAGTTCAATTCTTAGATGAGGAACTGGACTGGATTCCACTCCAGGGAAATTCTGATTTCTGTGATTTGGGCTGTCAAAATCTTTATAAAGATTTTATCTTTCTGCCTTGTCTGTTTAGCTCTTCTTAGGTGTGTAAGGTTTCATGGTAAACTATTTGTAACTGGTGGCCAGTAGTCGTGTAAATGAATGCAGTGATCATAGAGACTGCTTTTTTATGTGCTTATTATTCTATATTATATAGAAATCCTGTGGCCATTTTGTTGTTGCCTTGAAGTATACCGATAGTTGCTTTATTGTTATTAAAACGGGAGGACTAGTTTTCATCAAATTATAGTCATCTTTGTTAGTTGAAATATATTGAGTTAAATACCCAGCAGTGGGATACAGTTCATGGAACTCTGCTGCCTTATTTTCCCTCTTCACTTTTAAACATTATGTTGAAATTAAGAGCCAGTTTTGCTTAAAGTTAAGTATAGATGAGATGTGCTCAAGGATCTTGAATATGTTGATTTTTTTCTTCCTTTTATTTATTTATTTTTATGGTGTTCTTTCTAGGACATTATTCCTGGGATTGGTCCATAGAGCACTTATGTCAAAATTACTGGCGTGTGCAGTTGGTGGGAGGTAGGGAGGAAGAGAGAGGTGGCTAGCCGGAAGGGGGTGGGGAGCAGATGCCAGAGACCTGGAAATCTACATATTCAAAAGTTTTGGGGATTTTAAATGTACTCACATTTGAGGTTCACAGCTGGAAGGATTTTAGGGATTGTCAACTAACAGCTGTTTTCTAGAATCGGCAGGCATAGACAGAAATGACGCAGTGCCATGCAGCATATTACTCTTCAAAAAAGCATGGAATTTATTAGGTTCCTTTTCTTTTACTTTGCATTTGAGGCAGTTAACATGGACAGTTAAGTGACTTGCCTAAGGCCCTCCAGATTGGATCCCATATCTCTACTGAGCGCTACTTGGTTTGGGGAGGGGGGACATGTTGAAGAGAAGAACATTTAAAAATGCCATTCCTAAGCTGAAATGAACCAGGGACCAGCCTCAGTGATGCTTTTTATATGTTGCCATTGTGAATATCCTGAGTGTGCTGTCACCATAGACTTTTTAATGTGCCACATTGAATTGGAAAACAATTCTGTTGAGATTAATTGGAGCCATATATTTTCTGAGTGTGGTTTTCTACCTGGTTTGTAGTCATCTCCCCCACCCCCCGCACATGTCCACAAGATTATTTTCGCTTCCTGCTTCCCCACCCCTTCTTCCACGTTAGATTATCTGTCTAGAGCCTCCCCTCTTTTCAAAGAGAAGGTCAACTTTCTAACCCAAACCCTCCCCATTATTTCATTATCTACTCTTCCCTTTGTTCTAGCCACACATTGTACAACAGACCTGACCTCCTATCTGTGGCCAGGAAGTTTTTAATCAGATATTTTGGCATTGTTTTTGTCATCTAAAAGTGAACAGGGCCCTCCTTGATAAGTACGAGGCCGAAGGTGTGTCTTGTTGAACCTCAGCACATGTGCATATATATATATATATATATATATATGGATTATTTTATAGGTGAAATCAGGAGGAAGAGAAGTCATAAAACAATGGTTTCTTACAGGCAGTGATGGAGAAAAAGACAAAAATTCATGCTCACAGTTCAATCTGTGTAGGAGTGCCTGGAAAGGGAGGGGTACAGGCCTAACATTTTTACCTTGAAGGAATTTGTGAGTTGCTCGTGTTTTGTATATCATGCATATCTGTTTGTGGTTATTCCCATTTGGATGTATTTTTATTTTTATTTTATTTTTGTTTTTATTGAACGTGTTCATAATTTTGCCTTCTCCCTTTCCTATCTATCCTAATATGGTGTAAGCATAGCCTTGGCCATTCTTGATTAGCAAACTGAGGACTGGCAGTTATCTGGATGATCTCACTTTAAAATATGTCCATTCTCAGGGCGCCTCGGTGGCTCAGTCAGTTAAAAGTCTTGATTTTGGCTCAGATCATGATCTCAGGGTTGTGAGATGGAGTCCTGTGTGGGTCTGCTTGAGGTTCTGTTTCTCTTTCCCTACCCTCTCTCTAAAATAAATAATATTTTTTTAAGTAAAATTTAAATAAAATAAAATAAAATAAAACAAAGTATATCCATTGTCTTGAGAAGCCTGCTGGTTTTTTAGCTGAGGAAGAAAATGGCGGTGAATCAGCAAGGAGACCTTCCAGATAACCTCTTCCCTAAACAGAGTCCCTGTGTCGTCATTGGTCTCAGGTCCCCTTAGTGAAGGGAGGGTTGATAATTTAAAAGTGAAATTGTAGCCTGTTCAGTAAAAGTGTTTCTCTGGAGCCAGTGTGCCAGGACTAGAAAGTATTTCTACCATAAAGCAGGCCGCTGCCCCTTGAACAATAACTATGTCAGCACATTTTTATAGCTGAGAAAAATAGCTGGCCAGGGTGACCCAACCTTCCCACAGTTACTCCGGGGTGTTTACTGGCTGCCTTTGATCAGACTTCAAATGAGAGAGTCTAACCTATTTGTGGTGGTTGTTTACTGTCAGTGTTCAGTCTGCCCTTTGTTTTTCCCGCACAAACAAGAGTAAAAGCACCAGGCTGTGTCAACGTGGCTGGTCTATAGGAACTCTCATTTATTTTCCTGGCTGCTTCTCTGTGGTTTAGGTAAGGCAGAGACTAGAACTATAAATTGAGCTTGTCATTTCAAAACCCATCATTAGATCTCAGCTTCTGGACCATTTAGAGAATCTTTATTAGCAATCAAAACACTTTTGTAAAATTAAGTTAATTTCAGAAGATTGCTGGGCATGGTTGCGAGAGACCATTTCCAATCTGACATTGGGTGGTTGTGGGTGAGTGTGGCCTTCTAGTTTGGAAAGAAAATGGCATCAGGTAGGTAAACTGTCATTGTTGTCTAACAGGAAGTTCCCCTTTTATGTTTCCGTAATAACCAGTGCCTTTAAAAAAAAAAATGGTTCTATTCCGTGGATCTCAGACGTTCTCTCTTGCCTTGAGATTTGAAGTGCATGAGTTAAAAGAACTGAGCTAGTAAACCATGGTGGAATATTGTCAATAAAGTGCCTGTAGAATATTGTCAGAGGCTTTCCTTTATGGCCAGCAGTCTTGCAAGGGCAGCTAAGGAGCCAACGCAGAGAGTAGTTAAAAGGAATCCTCTTTGGTTTGTTTTGTAAACCTCATTAGAGCAGTGGACAGTTGTATTCTCCTCAGTATATTGAGTAATGATATGTTGAGTAAAGAGCTATACATCGTTATTACTTGTACTTCAGCTCTCAGGTGGGCGATGTTTGCAATGTTCGTTCCTTTGTAAGGTGAATGATGTCAAACAGCACAAGGAATGCAGTCACATACTGTCTGGTTAATAATTTCGGTAGCGGTTGCAGACTTGCCCCTCTAGAGCGTGACCTTGGAATTGTGAACCAGAGCTCAAGATAGATAGGAAGTACACATTTGCCCCCTCACTTCTTCACAAAGTTGTCATGAAAAGAACTTTGCTGTACTGCGTTTTGCTCACTGTTCTTTGTGCCTCCTGGAAGAAGAGGGCCTGTGGCCAGCCAGATGGGCAGGGAGTGGGGGTCTGGAGAGGAAGAGTAGACAATGTTTTTTATTCATCCCTCTTCCCCTTTACAAGCCCTCTGCAGAGAAAGCTGGCAAGAGAAGGAAGGCAACCCCATTGAAATACTCAGGACCACAGTGAATACATTCTCCCCCATTCTTGCTGGCACGTTGCTTAGTTGCCCTTCTAGCCATCAGCTTTTAACAAACAATCTTTCCGATTCTTTCCCTTACAAAACTAACAGACTTTAGCCACCCCCCCCCCAGTCCTTTTCTTTAAAAACAGCAGTTTGTGTTTTATTTGAGGACCTTTAGAACGAGATGTAAAATACTCTGCTGTAAAAAAGTGTTACCCTCAACAAGACCGTCCCGGGCTCCGCTGGAATTGTGCTCAGCTATTTTGACTCCATGTTTCTGGTAACTCCCTCTTGAGTGTGTTATTAGCTGGAACACCAGCAGTTGGGTGAAATGGTCCCTCTTTACTCAGTGGGGGAGGGACAAGGGCTTCTCAGGTGCCCTTGATGGGCCTAATAGGAAATATGCAGGGGAAGAAGCCTTTGAAATAAAGGCTCAGTGCCCCTTTTTGATCCCTTTATTTTAACTTGGAAGCTAATATTTGCAGAGCCTTTAAGAAAAAATGTCAGAAGCCCTTTCGTAGTATTATTGAGTTGTCTTTGTATCATTTCTGAGAGCTTTGAAGTTTATAAGGTTCTGGTTGAAGTATAAATAAGCAGATCCATGGATTATCTGCCATTAAGTCCTGACATTCAAAATCAAAGACAGACTGGCTGTTGGTACTCATTTAGAGAGTCTAACTCACAGGGTGAGAGTGAGTATGTTTCATTGGTAGACTGGTAAATTATATTCTGAATTTGGACAAGGCAATAAAGGTAAGCTTGTAAGCCGGGTCCCAAGACCTTGGGAGGTCCAGCTTCGGCATCAGCGTGAAGCCATGGTTTTTTGTTTCATTTTGTTTCCAAAGAGCAACTTCTCTAACTAGTCCTCATAGGCCTTCTGCCTAATTCTTTAATCATTTCGATTGCTGGACTGCAGTAGCACCAGAGTCCTTGCTGCTTGAGACGTCTGGGCCTTATGCCCGATTCCACGATGAGACACGCAGTGTCTGTCACAGAAGCCTCAGGCCAAAAGCAGGCCGAGAGGCTGGGGGTTCCCCTCCCCCATGCACTGCTGTGCACCTGTGTGTTACTCATGCTGCATGCCATTCTCTCCATAATTAAGAACAGCAATGCTTGTTCTCTTCAATGTCATCATGTCCTTGGCATCCTGCACAGGGCCTGGCGACTAGATCGGGTTCAGCAAGGGTTTGTTGAACTGAACAAGCAGCAATCGAGAGTTCTAAAATCAGAAGTTGAGGGCTGTGTTACTGGCCTCCCATAATACCTGATGTCTTTGACAATCTTAGTTTGTATTTCTGAAGCCTTGAATTTAAATTAAGTTCTTTCTAAAACTGTCAGATCATCATTCCTGTTGTGGATGGATTCACCAGTTTCCTTCCCTCTTCACTTCTGATCACTGGGAGTTTTCAGTATCCTTCCCTTCTCTACCCCGTGGGTAATTTTTATTGTCCAGCTCTAGAGCTCTTGGCCTCTAATAAAGCAATTGCTGCTTATTTATATGGTAATTTATTGCTAACATAGCTGTTGTACAATCCTCTCTCTGGCTTTTAATTCCTTATAGCATCTTGTATGATAAGGGTTTATTGAATTGAATTCAATAAAATATCAGTGGGTATAAGTGGAGCATTCTGATCACACAGTAATTATATGGATTTTATTAATATTTAGGCCTTAAAACAGTGTGATAAGGTAGATTGGGTAGATATCTCAATTGAAATTGAAGTAAATTGGGATTCAGGAAGTTTGGTCTCATGTGAGAATTATACCCTTGTCCTCTAATTCTTGGTGCCCTTAAAACAGCTAAGGAGCAAGACAAGTCCCAGGAGAAATATTTGGAAAGGAAAGACTTACATTTCAAATGGACAAAACAGCCTTGATAACTAAAATGGGGGCACCTTGTGTGTTGAAATGGTTAAGAGGCAAGAGGCGGCGACCCATTATTTATGAATTCTCTCAGTAAGTCGGTTTTGGTTCTTGGTAGTATAGTGGTTGACACTGAGCAGATTTCAGCAGCAGTGTTTATTCATTAGGCAATTTGTTGTTATGGTCACTTGCTAGTTTAAGGACAATGGTTGAGCTAGACTAGAAATTCTTGGAATAAAGCCAATGTCAGAGACCTGTAGAGGGATCAACTGATTTAGAGCTGTCTCAGGACATTTGGAAGCTAGGCACAGCCAACTTTCTAAGGTTTCCTAGAAATTAGGGGAAGATAACAGGTAATTTGGGAGAAAGGTAAATAACCATGGAAAGGCATCCTTCCTTCCCTTTTTTAAACTTGGTTCTTTTTTTTTTTTTTTTTAAAGATTTTATTTATTTATTTGACAGACAGAGATCACAAGTAGGCAGAGAGAGAAGGGGAAGCAGACTCCCCACTGAGCAGAGAGCCCGATGCGGTGCTCGATCCCAGGACCCCGAGATCATGACCTGAGCCGAAGGCAGAGGCTCTAACCCACTGAGCCACCCAGTCGCCTCCAGTTCTTATTTTTTTAATCATAGTCTATCTTGAATGCATAACATTTTTAAATGGAAGATACTGTTTGCAAACTACAAGATGGAACATGTTTTTGGAAGAAAAAATGTCAAGAACAAAACAGTTAACTTGCTCACTTGAGAGACTGTAATTTTTCTTTTGTCTCTGTGGTAAATGAATGTACACTGTTAATCCTTTTGTTCATACAGTATTTTTCTTCCATGACTTAAGCAGGCACTGTGCTAGGTACTTTTATATATATCACATATTGTGGTTCTCAGAACAACTCGTGGAAGTAGGCCCTGGTCATCCCTTTTTTTAGGTGGGAAAAGTGCTCGTCAGAAAGATTTTAAGAATATTGGCCAAGGTCATGCTAGAAAGGGCTGAGGTTCACTCAGACCCAGGCCTCCCTAGCTTCCCAGCTTTTGTTGTTCACAGTGCTCGGATTCTGCTCTTCCCAGCCTGTTTCCTCTCTAGCAGAATGCCTTTGGGAGGGAGTAGTTATAGGTCAGAGAGACGGGCTTACCTGAGCCACAGAAATGCGCCTTCCCTACCTGGGCTCTATATGAAAATCATACCTTGAGGGAAAATGACTCCACAGCAACATTTTCAGGAACAACGAATCTTTCTCCCAAAGGAGAATAAAATTAGAAACAACTAAACTATGCTAGTAAATCCAAAGGGTCTTATAAATGCTCATTTCTGTAATTACTAACGTGTCCATGGGATGACAATCTTCTAAAATTTTGCTAAATTTAGACAGTGCCTGAAATGCCTCCTTGTGTTTATTTGTTGATATGTCTGTATCCCTGTAATTAGACTATCAGTCCTTTGAGGATAGAGAACGTATCTTCTGGTCTTTGCAGAGCACAGAGTCTGGAAATAACATCCTCCCAAATACAGATGTATAAGGAATGAAGATGTGTTCTAGGAGATTTATACTCTGTGCTTTTCGGTAGTTTATTAGTAATTCCAGGTTTCCTGTCTTACTTTTTAAAAAAGATTTTATTTATTTGTTTGAGAGAGAGAGAGAGAGAGAGAGCAAGTAACAGAGAGAGGGCACGAGCTGGGGGAAGGGCAGAGGGAGAAGCAGGCTCCCTGCTGACCAAGGAGCCTGACCCCAGGACTCGATCCCAGAACCTCAGGATCACAACCTGAACTGAAGGCAGACTCTTAATTGACTGAGCCACCCGGATGCCCCTCCATTTTTTTTGGTTATATGCTCATCATCTTAAAAAAATGAAGTGACACCCACATAACATCAAGAAAACTATTTTAACTCATTGGCATTTAGTAAATTCATGGTGTTGTGCAATCGCTTCTTCTATTCTTAAATATTTTCATCATCCCAAAAGGAAACCCTGCACCCCGTAAGCAGTTTCTCTCCAGATCCTTCCCACCCCTCAGCCCTTGGAAACCACAAATCTGAGTTCTGTCTCTTGATTTTTTCATTCTGGATGTTTCATATAAATGGAATCAGTCATACAATATGTGAGCTTTTGTGTCTGGCATTTACTTAATGTTTTCAAGGTTCCTCCACACAGCATGTATCACTCCTTGATGTCTTTTTATGGTTGAGTAATATTTCATTGCATTATATCATATCTTAATATCCATTCGTCCTTGAATGGACCTTTCAGTTCTTTCCATCATTTGGTTATTGTCAGTAGTGCTCTTGCGGACATGTGTGTTTAGGTATTTCAGTTCTTCTTTTTGAATCTTCTGGTTATATACCGAGGAGTTGTATTGATGGGCCATATGGTAATTTTATGTTGAACTTTTTGAGGAAACACCAAACTGCTTTCCACAGGGTCTGTTCCATTTAACATTCCTACCCGGAATGTATAAGATTTCCAATTTCTCCGCATCCTCCCTGACGCTTATTTTCCGTTTTTCTGAGAATAGCCATCGGAGTGGGTGTGAAGTGGCATCTCACTGTGGTTTTGATCCGTGTTTCCGTAATGACTAATGATGTTCAACATGTCATGTTTGTTGACTGTTTGTACATCTTCTTTGGTGAAATGTCTGTTCAAGCCTTTTGCCTGTTTTTAAACTGAGTTGTTTGTTTTTTTTTTGTTGTTGTAAGAATTCTTTATGTGTTTGGGGTACAGGTCTCTTATCAGGTACGTGATTTGTAAATATTTTTCCTGAATCTGTAGTTTGTGTGCTCATTTTCTTAAGAATGTCCTCCCCACAAAAAGTTTCATTTTTGATGACAAATTCTAGGTTTCTTTTCTTTTTTCTTTTTTCTTTTTTCTTTTTTTTTTTTGCTTGTGCTTTTGATATTATCTCAGAATCCACTGCCCAGTTCAATATCATGAAATGTACCCTGTTTTTGTTTTCTTCTAAGAGTTTTATGGTGTTAAGGTCTTGTATTCAGGTCTCTGATCCAGTTTCAGTTAATTTTTGTACATGATGTCAGATAGAGGCCCAGCTTCATTGTTTTTGTCAGTTTGAGGCATTTGGCAATTTCCTGTGATTTTGAGGATCAGCTTTTCCATTTCTGCCCAAAAGGCCATTGGGATTTTGATGACGGTTACATTGCCATTGTGGGTCACTTTCAGTAGTATTGCTGGCATTATTCAGTCGTCATCCCATGTTGTTATTTAGGTGTTCCATAGTTCCACTAATTTAGGTCTTTAATTTATTTCAGTAATGTAGTTTAAGGGTATAAGTTTTCCACACACCCACTCCTTGGTAAGATTTATTTCTAGGTTTTCTTATGGATGCTGTAGTAAATGGAATTGGTCTTTTTAAAGATGGTGTATAAAAACTCTCTTCACTTGTGTGTTGCTCTTGTACCCTGCAAATTTACTGAATCCATTTATTAGCTCTAGTAATTTTTTAATGGAATCAGTAGGATTTTCCACATATACGATGATGTCATCTGTGAATAGATACGGTTTTACTTTTTCCTTTACAGTCTGGACGCCTCCTCTTCTTTTCTGTTGAAGAGTGGGGGTGAAATGAGCATTCTTGTTTATTCCCGATGTTAGGGGGAGAGATATCTTTACCCATTGGGTATGATGTTAGCAATGGGTGCTTTTCATCTTGTAACCCCCCAAATCAGAGGTTATCAAAGTATGGCCCATTAGCAGCAACTATATCATTTGAAAAATTGCTAGAAATGCTAATAGTTGGGACCTGTCCCAGACTTTCTGATCCTGCAACTGTGGGAAGTAGAGTTTAAAAGTCTGGATTTTAAGAAACACTCCTGGTGAATCTGGTATACACTAAAATTTAAGAGCCATTGCGCTAGATTTTAAGTTTTGAGGACCTGCTTTATTTCTTTGTATTCTTTTTAGCTCTCTTGTGAGATTAGTCAGTGTTGAATAATTAAAAAAATAAGTGAAGGAAAAGAATGTCAGAATTTCCAAAAGTGCCTACACAACCTCTTACCTTGTCCGCATGTCTTGAGTCACCGTCAATTATTGGAGACTCATTATTATTAATCCACCAGGTTGATCTGAAAACCTCCCGTTTAGTATTCAGTCTTGGATCATGGCAGACAGCACAGTGCACGCTTATTTCGACCATTTGTTCTGAGAGTTTCTTTCATTTTAATTATCTGCTTACCTGCTAGCTGTGGACTATAATATGCTTAGGACTACTATTGCCAGCAAGAATGTCTCTTTTGGCTACTGAGACACAGTGGTCATTTTTTACAGCGTTTTTTGGATTTTTGTCACATCATTATTTTGCCTTAGCTTTATTTTTCTTTCTTTTATCTTGCAGTGTTGTCATCTGAGCTACTTTACATCTTTTTTAAATAAGATAATATTTAAGTGATCAAGATAAGAAATACTTAAGTATCAAGATAAGAATGTGATCAATTGCTATTAAAGGCCATTGTTGCAAATAGCCATTTGGACACACAAGCACCCATATGTAGACAAATGCACTAATATATTCCATTTATTCACTATTTGTTTACGTATTGGTGAATACTCAACTTTTAAAAATACTGTTTAAAATTGTCCGAAATTGTGGTGTAATTATTTATTTAGAGCTAGTCTTTTCCTAAAGCCAATTTAAATGGTAATTTATATCCTGGATTCTAATTGTCCACCACTGTCAGATTTCTGACCCTCCTTTGTACACTCACCTCAAGCCAATCTAGTTAACCTTGCCCCCAGAATGGGTGATTACTCTGAGTTTAGCATCAGAGCATGGATTATCTATGTGTGTGAGCTCTGGGGGTTAGTGGTAGCAGGAGGAGAAGCACAGAGTGAAGCAGAATGTCCTCACTCACAGCCTTGGCAGGGGCTCAGAAGCTCTCCATGGACATGTGTGGTCCGAAAAATACAGCACTGTTGGACTTTCCTGCAGTCTCTTTGATGTGGGAGTAAAGTCCTAACATCTTTGCAGGAATTACTGTTGATTGACTAAACTGCTCTCCAACCTTTCTTGTTTAAGGTTTGCTATAAGCAGATGAAAAATCAACTCATTAACAAATGCTGGCTGCCTTTTAAGATATTAGACCATGTACTTGCATCACAGTTAAATTTTTTGATGACTATAAACAGTCATAGTTCTTGTTTCTCACATCTTGTTCAGTGACAAAAAGGAATTCTTGACATTTGAAGTCATAGGCTAAAACCTGAAATTGATCAAATTTCTAAAGGCATTTTTTTTTCATGGAGTTACTTGGCTCTTAGCAAGCATTCTGCTTGCATCCTAAAAATCATGCATGTGACATTTTTCATCTGTCTGCGGAAGAACTCTAGCTGAGCTTGCTTCCTAATTACTTTCTCAATAAAGAAAGAAATCTAACTGTAGTTTGGAAGTATATGTTTGTTTACTTTTGTTTTCAAATTATTTAATCTATGTATACATATATCTGTGTAAACCCACCTATGTGTAACATAAATGTTTAATTAAGGGGGGTTCCAAATACCTCAGAGGTTTAAAGCACACCCCCCCCCCAGTTTAATAGTTCAGTGATTTCCCAGTGAAGTCAGAGAGGAGGTTGGCTTGTTTGAGAAAATTATGTGGCTTCCCCACCTCATATATCCATTGTTAGTCTGAACAAGAAGAGAGCATTTTCACCATATTCTAAGAGGCTTATTTAAGTGTTGTGTGTTGATTAAACGGTATCGATTAAAAAAATCAAACCTAGAAGTCCTAGAAGTTTAGGAAGAGAAGTTTGTTTTAATTAGGGAAGAGTTGTAATAAGATCGGGAGCTTCTCAAACACAAAGAGTTGAGCAGAGGCAATCGACTAACTCACTGGGAAGTAAGAATTCAGAGAAACAGTTACTTCTCCTATCACCATTGTGAATGGATTTCATTTTGCTAGCTTTTCCACTCCTAAGTGCCTGTGGCCGCAGTGGTTTATTTCAGAAAGGAGAGGAACTTAGGGTTCCACTCAGGAGCCATCACTATATATTTCGCAATGCCCTTTGAAAGGGTTTGATGACAGTGACATGAGGAAGGGGGAACAAGCATGTTAAAGTCATTTGGCTACTTTTGAAATCAAGGCCAGGAAGAAAACATTTTCTGGCTGTAAATCACTCACTTGTCCTACATGCTTTAAAGCATTTTATACAAATGACTTTAACAGTTTTAGGGGTCATGCCTGGGGTTAAGAGACTGTTTGCCTGGTATATATTTTGGTGATTGAAAAGCAATACTTTGTGGAGATGGTAGCATTGTGTTCGCCGTCTGTGCTGCATTTATGCCATGAGCAAGGTTTGCCTCTTAAGGCAATATTGTCCGAAGCATATACTAGTTGATTTTCTGGGTTACAGGAACATGAACTGTTAAAAAAAAAAAAAATTGTACTCCTTGTAATTGTAACAAATAAGAAAAAGCAAAAAAGTCATGAATAAAATGAAAAAAATTGTGAAGATCACTAACATTTTGATGAGCAATTATTGTGCTGTGCTGTGCTCTAAAGCACTTTTTGCATGTATTATTGAACTTTAAACCCAGTTCGGTGGGGTAAGAATTGTTATCCTCATGTGCACCTGTTGAGAAGTGAGGTCAGAAAGTCTAAGTGAATGATCTAGGGCCACACAACCAGCGTGAATAGTGAGCTAGGGACCGAAACCCAGGCGGAAGCTGTGATTTTGATGCCTGCTTCTAGAGCGAGTGCATTGACCCCTCTGGTTTCACAGGTAGTGCTCGGGCTAAGACTGATATACTTGCCTGTGATTTTTTTTTTTTTTTTTTTAAAGTGAGTCCGATCAAGTAAAAATACTTGCTGAATACCTAAATGTATTAATGGCTATGGCCAAAATACTGAGGCTGACAAGAAAGATGGGTTTGGAAGATGATTTGGAAAGCGCTTTCAGTGGCTGGTGAATATATCAGCTTAAATTGTACTTCAAAATGGAATGGGGTCCTGCAGTTACCCCCTCTCATGTTGCTGTTGTTGTCTTTTGCTTTATTTGATTACCAGTGTGTTAACCTGTGAGAGAGACTGCTCTCATGTGAGAGTATTGTAAATGTTAGAGCTTATCAGGTAGTTTAGCTATTTTGTATTGTCCCTGGAGTTGGAGTGAACTCTAGTCTTAAGGAGTTTTATAGGAATATTCACATCTTTTCTGCCCCGCCCCTGTTTTTTTCCTCCCCTATACTTGCAGACCTCCTGATAGGCACCCGGTATCCTTGTCTCCTCCACATCCTGCACCAGTCCTCTCCTGTGATGCGTTAGAGCACTGGATTTTACTCTGAGGGGAAAGCGGCCTTTTGCTAACAGTGTAATTGCAGCACTTGGGGAAGGGATTTGTCTTCTTTTGCCAAGAAAAGGGTTGTGTTTTTCTCGGTTTTTGTTACAGCCGAACAATTTTAATTGCCGGCAGCACAACACACATGAGGAGAAAGCAAATAAACAACACAAGGCACTTGGAGCCAGGAAGTCGCATCTCAGACTAGAAAGGCAGCTTTGGGTTGACATAGGGGCACTGGGTTGCTAACTAGGGGAGCCAGGTACCAAACTGAAACCCAGTGACCGTGAGCTTCTTGCACGTCTAGAGAAACCACTTAATCATAGGATCGTTGGAAGGGTGTTAGGAGTTGATTTTAATGTTAGGATGATCAGTTTCTTTGTAATTAAATATTAACTCAAACTATGTCTCAGGTAACTGAGTTTTGCTCTTCTTGGTTTGCTGTAGACATGGGATTAATATTTATTGAATTTAATATTTTGAAACTAACACCTTGTTAATTGAATGCTTTATTTTGAAATAATCCAGGTAAATTTGACATGAATCTTCCTAATTATGCCTAGTTTGAAAATTTGATCTCTTTTTTCCCCTGCCTTATAACATAAGAGGCATACCAAATTTGTTTGGAGGATTTTAAAGGTTTCTTCTATTTCAGATAATTGGTATGTTATAGTAACTTACTGAAAATTACAATTGAAATGAAAATTATAAACCCAAATTGTATGGGAGCTTTTTAAACCAGAGGATATGGGACATATTTAAACTTTTATTTGTTTAAGCATTTATTAATAATACATTTTTTTAAGGCAAAAAACCCCAGCCATTTTGCCCTACTTTGCGAGATGACTCTTACTGGGCAGCCTTAGTTTATGGAACTTGAGGCTTTTAGGAATCATTAAATATTTAGAGATGCTCAAAGTTTTGTGTTGTTTTGTTTGTTTGTTTGTTTTTGTTTTTTTACCCTTGATTTATACAGCTCGAGAATTCTTTTCATTCATGATTTCAATTCTTAGGCATGATGTACCAATTATTGAAGAGAAAATATTCAAAGTAATTCTCTTCATTTTTGATAGTATATTAATTCTAGAAATACCAATAATTATTTTAAATAATGTGTATGTCTTCAGTGGTTAATATCTTACTCTTGTCTCTCGTAGGACCCGCTGAAGTTCCCATGATGTCACCCAATGGATCTATTCCTCCCATCCATGTGCCTCCAGGTTATATCTCCCAGGTAAACCACAGGACAGGCTTCTCCACTCACTGTGGGCAATGTCGTTGTACCAAGAGAGTATATGTTGAGGCTTCAGAAATTTATTCCAAGATTAATTGAGTTAGGGTAACCTGAGAGTTGTCATCATTTTGGTAACGCCACATGGTCTTCCCAAGTCTTGCTTCTTGACTTGCCAGAGAGCCAGAGGGAGAGAAACACAGTAGGGCTATCAGGCAGTCCTCAGCCAAGGTGTGTTCACACTTGGTTGTGCCGCAGAGATTTCCCTCCATCTGTAACCACAGTTTGCTGGAAAAAAAAAGAATTTGTAGACCTAATTGGTAAAAATACCAAAGAAGACATCATTAAAACAAAGTGGGGGGAGGGCTCTTTATTATTCGAGTCCCATTTCTCTGTACTGTGGCCTTCCCTGGGCGTGGTGAATTGCTGAGTGTGATGTGAAAACTTGGCCATTGGTACTTAAATTTCTCTGAAATTTGACTTTTTTCGTAAGAAAACACCAGTAGTAGTTAAAAGAGTAAAAGCAATTTCAGAGGTACGCTGGAAGGATTAAGAAAAATGTTAAAGGCTAAACTGGACAAGGTTTACAGTATTCAGGGTGCCTGGAATGTGGATGTCTGTACGTGACTTTCATTTTGTCCTGTGCTCAGTGTACGAGGAACACTCCCTGCCCCTCTCCCTGGACAGCTTCCTTTCCGAGAGCCTAATTGACTATTTTTCCCCTCTCTGCCCATTTTGCTCTTTTGTTGTGATTATAAGAGCATTCTATACTCCTTAGGAAAAAATCAGAAAAGACAGAATAGATTAGAAAATATTTATAGTTTTACTACCCACAGAAGATAATCATGGCATTAACATTTTCTGGCTTATCCTTTAGAGTTTTTCCCTTTCTATTCTTTCTCTGTCCCTCTGTCTGCTTTTGAAGTGGTTTTAAAAATCTATAATTTTCAGTTTTTAATGATTTTGCTAGGGTGAAAAAAAATTGGCAGCTGCATAGGAAAATTGCTAAAGTACAGGCAGGAATCAAAGATTTATCCTCCTCTGATGTTAAAACTTAGCCATTTCTTCACTGTCTGAGCCATAGTGCAGCCACTATAATTTCATTTTTTCCATCCCTACTTTTACATGAGTCAATTTGACTTTTTTTTTTTTTTTTTTCTTGAGTAGCCAGACTGTTGGCCAGTCTCCCCGCTGTTGCAAACAAATGACTTGTTTTACACGAGTCTTTGTAAATAAGAATCACTGGGAGGAGAGAGGGTGCAGAGCGGGCCCTTCCAGCCAGGACACGTGATGATGGATCCCGTTCACGTCACCAGTCAATTAACAGAAAAGAACAAGGAATGTAGAATTCCATTATGTCTCCTGCTCATTTATTTTGAGGAAGTGTTTCATTCCATTGACCCGAGTACAGTTCTCACAATTGGGATAGCAGAAATAGCACCTCCTTTTATACTAAAGGCCCATTTGAGGAATAACAGAAAGTTGGGACATTCTAGTGAAGAAAAGCAGCAGTGGGCTTTTTCTTGCTGGTGGTGTTGCTGGGATTGCACTAATCGCAAAACATTTATTAGGAGTCCTAGGCAAAATAGAGACGTTTTATACTGTAGTATATTTCTGAGTCTATAAAAACATCTATAGGAAATCCAAACAGAAGGGTTTAATAGCAGAGCTGTAAACTCACTTCTGCAAAACTGATGATGGAAACATAGCGAAGCACTTTTTCAACTGAGAATTATGGCAGAAAATGCTAGAAGAGCATTTGTTGGAAGAAGAGTAGAAATGGAATCATTTGGATTCTGAGTGGAGAAAAGAGAAAAAAAAAACAACAGTCTGTAAGGTATGTATTTAACTTCATTTAGATGAGCTCCTGGATCAGAGGATGGGCCCAGAGCCACGTGACCTCCAGTGGTTGCGCTGTCTCTTTAACGATATCTGACTGTGAAGTATCTGAGTAAAACCGACTATTAATATGGAGGAAAATTGAGAAACTGGTAGAATGCTTGTACAACATCTTTTTAAAGCTCACGACATGTATCCTTCAAAGAAACGAGGAGGATGGAACCAGGCGTGAAATGTCTTAGGAGGCTTGTTAACACCAAGAGATCTAAGGAGCAAAGTATGTTTTGTCATGTAGTTGTGGAAACAAAGAGTCCCACACACCAATTCTCCTCCCAGCTGGACATATTTGAGAATTGCCCAACACTAGTCTGTCCCTGTGCCTATTAGTTCAATTATTCTTCATATCCCCACAGTTCTCTTCCTCAAATACATGTGATGCCCTTGTTCAGATCTAGAGTTGGGTGTACATCACATCAAAGCAGAGTTCAAGTTCTCTAGTGTGGTGGATGGATTTTCAATAGTTAACTTTGCTCTCCTTCCAAGGGTCAGCTTTTCCTGTTGGCCTATGTTGTTGCCACCTTAAACTTCTGTCCTTTGGATATATCTGGCCTTTTCTCAACTACATACTTTTTTGCCCATTATTTCCCTGTTCTTGGAATACTCTAGAGCTCTTCTTTGTCTAACAGTTCAGTCATTTTTCTCATTCAGATGGCCCTCCTCAGTGTGACCCTTTCAAGAACCTCCAACACAGAGATGGTAGTTCTGTTTTTTTCAGCATCTTTGGTGCTTTGTTCCCATCTCCAGCAGGAAGTACAGTACAATTTTATAACCATCCTCAAGAACTCTTAGTGCCTCATTGGTATTATATCTGAGAATCTAGAATACAGCCTGGTTTATAATAGGTACTTGATAAATGTTTTTAAAGGTAAGTGATTGGCCAAGCTGAAATAAAATGAATATAGCATAGATTTGCTTCAGAGATTTGGAGGTTCAAGTGGAGTAATGAAATACCTGGTAGTTGGAAAAGTAGTAAGATCAGAGGGATGTGTACCTAACAAGAGTGAAATTCTCTGAATACACCTTTGAGAAAGAGGAATGCCAAGACAGTAGAGGAAAGAATAGTCTCTTCAGCAAATGGTGTGGGACAGCCAGATATACATATGTAGAAGAAATGAAGTTGGACCTCTGCTTCATACCAGTATACAAAAATTAACTCAAAATGGGGTATAAACATAAGTGTTAGAGCTAAAACTATGTAGCTTGAAGTAAAATTTCATAACCTTGGGTCAGGCCATTGATTCTTAGATGTGACACTAAATTTATGAGCAGCTAAAGAAAAAAAAAAAGATAAATTTAATGTCATCCAAATTAAATTTTATGTGCTTCAATCAAAACTTTTTGACACCATCAGCAAAGTGAAAAGGGGATTGAAAGAATGGAAGAAAATATATGCAAGTCATATATTTCAGAAGGGACTAGTATCTAGAATATATAAAGAAGTCTTACAACTCAGGAATAAAAGGACAACCCAATTTAAAAATAAGCAAAGGATCAGACTAGACATTTTTACAGAGAAGCTGTATACATTGCCAGTTAGCACATGAACAGATACTGAGCATTGTTAACCAGCAGGGAGATGCAAATCAACGTCGTGATGAAATATACTTCACACATACTAGTATGACTATAGTTAAGAGGATCAGTAATAACAAATGTTGGCAAGGATGTGGAAAATTGAAACTGTTATATACTGCATTTGGTGATATAAAATGGTACAGTGCTTTGGAAACCTAAACATTTGCTCAACTAGTTGAGCTGAGTTACCACATGACTAAGCCATTCCACTCCTAGGTGTATACTCAGGAGGAAGGAAAACATATGTTAACACAAAAACTTTGAGATGTGCATAACAGGATTATTCATAATAGCCCCCAAATGGAAACTACCCAAATGTCCATCGGCTTTACGAATGAATAAACATGATGTGATATATGCATATAGTGGAATATTATTCAGCCAGAAGAAGGAAGTACTGATTAGTGCTAAAATGTGGATGAACCTGGAAAATACTATGCCAGGTGAAGGAAGCCAGACACAGTGTCATCTCATTTATTTATAATGTCGGGAAGGGGCAAATCCATAGACACTGGAAATGGATTAGTTGTTGCCCGGAGCTTGAGGAGAGAGTCTTAGGGAGTGACTGAGAACGACTATGGTACTTCTTAGGGGAGGGGGTGATAAAACTGTTGGTCATTCAATTCTGTGACTATACTAAAAACCACTGAGTGAGATACTTTAAAAAGATAGATTTTATGGTATGTAAATTATATCTCAGTACAGCTTTTATAAAAGAGAGGGGAGAGGGGAAGATGGTGACTAGTCCTAATTATTTGTTATGGGACAGCTGGGAAACATGGGCCAGCCTGTCCTGGGCGACTGGTGATGGTGGTAGTATTTACTGTGTATGGTGTGCCCTTTGCTAAATGCTTTCTTTACTTCTCTAATTTTACATGTGAGGAAACTGAGGTCCTGAGTAGAACCAGGATTGCAACCCAGGCATTTCTAAGTTCATGGCCTATTTCCCTCTGTGATGTGATCTCGGAGTCAGCATCGGAGCCTGCCTTGATGTATATATTTGCTTGATGTTACATTACCTTCTGCCAGTGCGAGTGTGGATGTGTGCTGTGCCTGCTCGTGCATTTCCGGAGCTGAAATACCAGCTGCTCACATACAGAATGGTCCATGATTAGAAGAAAACTGAAGAGGGAGGCAGGTGAATGCTTAAAGATGTTACGTAGTAGCTCTAATCCAAGTCAATGGAGAAATTCTTGATTATAGCATTCATGACATAATTTAGTAGCTGGAAATGCTTTAAAGATAAATTGATCAGATTGATTAAATATGAATGTCAGTAATGAACAGATCGTCTCATAGAAAGATAAGTATCTAGCATTAAAGACAACTCTGCTCTGCACAATCTCATTTATTTATTTATTGTGGGGGAAGGTGGTGTTGGGAAGGACTGAACCCTGTGGACCTAAAGATAGTGTGGTCTTGTGGTCCTAGGACAGGAGAGCCTGCAATCTTGTCATTTCAATTTTGTAGTCTCTGATATTGCAGGGTTGTTTTTGTGTTACAGTGTGTGTGTACTTTCTGCTTTACTATTTGGTGAGAGGCTGGGAGAGGTCTGAGGAAAAAGTAACCTGACCTTTTCAACTTATGAGAAAATAGAGGCTAAGTTTTTTTGTTTTGTTTTGTTTTGTTTTGTTTTGTTTTTCAACTATAAGAGGACGTTTAGTCTTACGATGCTCATCAGCATTATTTCCATTCCATAAAAACAATTGTGCATGTGATTGGGGTTGAAACTCTGGGGTGAGGGCGAGGACTGCAGCTGGGAAGAATAGTGGACATTACTCGAAGAGGCATGCCTTCAGGTTCCACCAGATCTCACCCTGGCTACTTTCTGTGTAACTTGGACAAATTGTTTTCACCACATACACAAATGCCTACGTGATATGGTAGAGGTAAGGATTAAGAGAAGTGTTATGTGAGGTATGTAGTCCACAGTGGACATTCAGGAATTAGTAGCTGTTAGTAGGAAGAAGACTGCTAGAACAATTTCAGTGAAAGTTTGGCAGACTTTGCCTTCCTAAATACATACTGAGATTGTACAGTATGAAGCAAATTTTTCCTTTCACCGTATACTGGCCATGGTGTTCCTCAAATTTTTTAACCTCATCATTAACTTCATGAATAATTTCTATGTAAAAATTTCTTAAACAGATGCCTTGAGTTTTCTTTTCCATGCTTCCATAGTAATTTATGAAATATTTTTCAACTGTTACAGGAAAACCTTATGTAGACCAAAAGGTTTAAGCATATGAAAAGAAAAAGTGAAACATCCAAGTTAATGTTCTGTCATTTGGGAAATGACTCTTTTTTCAGGGTAACTGATGTAACTTAAACACTTTACATTGTCAAAGTAAGTGTTTTTGTTGTTATAGCACAAGTATACACTTTATCTCTTTCCATAATAGATCGGTAACTGTTGAAATTGTGTATATTTCATTTCCCTTGATTGAGGAGAGGCAAGAAATGTGTTGAAAAATGCATTTAAATTTTGGTTGGTCATTCTTCAGTGGGAATTGTTTCAAGAGTTGGCCAGAAATCAGAGCCCCTATGAAGAAATAATGGGGTCTATTAGGTGGAAATCATGGAATGCTTTTCCCCATTTTGCTCAGGCAGGCCAGCTGAGAGCTATAAATATTAGCCCCAACCACTTCCCTTCGATAATTACAATCTGGGATTAAACCAGTGGTGAGTTCTACCTTCAATACTGTGAAAATGATGAGCAGAAAAGAGCATAGGGGGTTGCCCTGAGCCCTGACAGTCTAAGAATCAGACACATTTGGTAGCCATTAATAAGAAAACTGGAATCTCTTTCAAGACTTGAAGTCCTTTGGAAGAATAGATTTTTCTGTAGGAAGTTAGGAAAATTTCCACAATGGACAGAGTATGTGCACGGCAGTTCGAAGCTTCTATCGAAAAGAGCGGGGGATTTATATGTCCATTCTGCTTTAATTCCATTATCAGCAGATTCACAGCAACTTTCTTTTTCATCTGACGGCTTATTTGGTCTGAAGAGTGAATTACAGACAGGGTTGGCAATGCTAAATTAAAGAAATGTACCAGGGACGTTCCCTCACTCAGAGCATTGTGTAAGTTTCTTCTTTCTGAGCTTTTTCTTTGTCTCCTTTGTCTGCCTTTTTCTCTTGGATTTCTTTTGTTTCTCAGACCCTGATGTTGTGGCATAATAGATCATAGGATTAACAGGAGGGAACATGAGCCTGGTGGGCTCTGTGTCTAACCCCTTGTGTGGTTTTAGGAATTTTTTTCTCAGCTTTTTTAGTTAGTTAACATGTAGTGTAATACTGGTTTCAGGAGTAGAATTTAGTGATTCATCACTTACATATTAGGAATATTTTTAAATTATTTATTCGGGTGTACCACTTTTTTGTTCACTTGAAAATTGTGGGTTTTCCTTCCCTTTAGCATGCAGGCTTCACAAGTCCATGGGTCCTCTGTGCCCCGTGTCTCACTGGATCTCCATTTCCTTGAAAAGTGCCCAGCACTTGTGAGGCATTTATTGAAATTTGGCCGGTTGGCTGTGTCATTTTCAACCTATAGAGAGAGGAGGGGAAAGGAAAATGTTTGAGGATCTCTGAAGTTCTTTTCTGATCTCAGTGAGGTGATGTACCTCTACTGTTCATATTGTTCTTTAAAAGGGGATCAAGTGAGAATATAAGTTTCCATAAGTAGTACCAAAACAGTGTGGCATATTCCCTTGGTGTTTAGCGTTCTTTTGACTAAAATGCTGTGTTTTACTTCAGTAGGAAAATGATAGTTGATTTTCATTATAATAAAATTATAATATAACCAGCTCAGCTGGTTAAGTGTATGACTCTTGATTTCAACTCAGGTAATGATCTTAGGGTCATGGGATCAAGTCTGATATCAAACTCTGCATGGAGTCTGTTTAAAATTCTCTCTCCCCTCTCTCCCTGTTCCTTCTCCCCTTCTCTCTCAAATAATAAATCTTTTAAAAAATAATATTGAGACAGTGTCACATGTAGAAATGACTTTGGAATCAAGTATTAAATAATACACATAATACTATATTTAACTTTATTGCACAATTTGTCTTTCTAAATTAGTAACCCACATTGTCATATATAACTGCTTTTCTTGGAAAAATACCTTTGCTCGACTTGCTGGGTACAGAACTTGATCAAGATGGATTTTATATTCCTGCGCATTCTTTGAAATCCATGTGGTTTTTGAACTTGGACTTACATAATAATACAGTTATTTTGCTCTGTGATAAATAGGGTCTGAGTATCGTCAGCATAGATTCTTAATCCTTGTGCCATGGAGTCCATTGGCAAACTGGTGAGGCATTTCTAAATGTAATATGTAAAATTCATAGATACAATCTAGAATAATCTATGTTTCCATGGGTCTGAGACCCTAGACTCAAGAGATGTGATTGGCTCTCTCTTGCGCGCAGATCCACGGAGACTGCCTGAGCTAACAAACACTAATTACCTACAGATTCCTGCAGTGATATCTTTCTTAATATATTAAAGGCCGCTCAGTTTGGCACAAATTACACCATCAGACCTCTCCTTAACCATTTGTCTTCTGACAAATATTCTGTTCTTAAAATAGCATTTTAGCTTTTTCTGAAATACTCATTTGGCCCATGTTACTGATTGAAACTCGGTGGATGGAACTATTCACTTGTCCTGTGTGCTTATGTGCACATTAGGAAGGATTAGATTTGCTTTTTTGATCTTTCAGTGTGGTCCTTTTCAGTATTTAGGTTGGTGATGTACGATAAAACGTGCTAGAAAAGGCACATTTCCGGAGTACTTGAGTATGAATCTTGATGAGCACTTAGCTGGCCTTAGGTTACTTAATTGCTCGTAAAGGTACTTCGCCTTGACTTGAGGACTGTGATGTTGCCTATGCTCAAGGTTAGAGGTTTGCTGAAGATTATGCAAATTAGGTTCTATGCCAAACACTTCATAAGCTGTTAAAAGATACACAAATCACAGGAGTTGTTCCTGTCCCCTTTCATTGTTACATTGTTTGCCGTTTGGCCTTCAGCAACAGTGCACAGTGCTGTATTTCTGCTCAGAGGAGGCCTCTTGGCCGTCAACAGAGTCTTGAGACGTGTCGCTCTTTATAAGCAGGACCTCTGTTCTCCTGTGGGATCCTCAGGATGGGGCTGCTGAGTCGGCTAGTAAGAGGGAGCTGGAGGCAGCTGAGGACCCAGTCTGGGTTCTTCAGTTCCTGAGATGTTTCTCAAACCTTGGCTGGGCATCCTGTTGAATTTGGAAGGGCTTAGATTACTGCCATGTCCCCTCAACTACAGCACTTACCTGCTTTACCAAGTTGATGGGTTAAAGAAAGACTACAGATGATGTACCTGTTGCTGTCCTCCTCTCTAGCTCTCAGTGGTCTTAGTTGTAAAGCATGGGGTAGTTCCCCGGAAAGAGCTAAGTGTGTTTAGTAAGGCACTAAATGTTGATTTTGTTTATATGTGCTTTTGTTGTGTTTTTCCCAGGTTCGAAGTTCATATAAGTGTGCGTAGCTTGGCTTGTGTTTGTGTATAAAAGCGTTCGCATGTACACAGCCAGCAAACTGGAATGGTGATGACTGCTTATGAGGTTATCTCCTTACCAGTGGTCACCTTGGAGCAAGCCTTTGTGTGAGAGTCATGCCCAGAAGTACTGAAGACAAATGCCACCTAATTGTGATCCCCCAAGAGGAAAAAATAAAACAAGACGAATCAGAGAGTCAGACAAACCATAAAAGACCCTTAAACATAGGAAACACAAGGAGAGTTGCTAGAGGGGGTGAGGGGTGGGGGCTGGGGTAACTGGGGTAAGGGCATTTAGGAGGGCACGAGATGTCTTGAGCACTGGGTATGCTCTACCTCTGAAACTTGTAATAAACTATGTTAATTAATTGAATTTAAATTTTAAAAAATCCTTTAAAAAAAAAAAATTGTGCCCCCCCCCCAACCTCAGGTTTGTTTCTGGATCTAGCCATTTTCTGCTTAGTCTATACCTAGCCATTGTCTGGAGCTGGCATGTGGGTTGAAAATTAAGCACCAGTAGAAAACTCAAGGTTTCTAGATGTAGTGAGTGTGTTTGTAAAAATATTTGGATGAATTTTTGTTTATTTCTTATTAGTTAAACCTGAGGTTTAGTTATTGATAAAACAAATGAAATGGATTGTTTATTTAACCATTGGCAAGAACTATCTGGAACTTTTTTTTTTTTAATTCTTTTATTTTTTTAAAAAGATTTTATTTATTTCTTTGACAGAGGGACCACAAGTAGGCAGAGAGTCAGGCAGAGAGAGAGAGGGGGAAGCAGGCTCCCCGCTGAGCAGAGAGCCCAATGCGGGGCTTGATCCCAGCACCCTGAGATCATGACCTGAGCCAAAGGCAGCAGCTTAATCCACTGAGCCACCCAGGTGCCCCAGAACTTTTGTTTCTTGATTGAGGGGAGGATATTTATTACCATTCTGTAGCTACTCTGCAGGATACTCTCATGATATCATTGAAAGGGTTTTGAGAAGCAACCCAGGAACATCACCAGTAATTTATTTTTCCTTTGGGCTACAAAACTAGCCATGCTGTGTGGTGAAAGGAGCTGGTCCTCAACCTGGAGGGTTTACTGTCTAAGACACTAATGATGGTGGATTTAAATAATACTTCATCAGTGTTAGCCATTAGAGATAGGAGTACTGACAATGAGAAGTTGTGTTTGGTGTGTTTTTTTTTTTTTTAAGATTTTATTTATTTATTTGACAGAGATCACAAGTAGGCAGAGAGGCAGGCAGAGAGAGAGGGGAAGCAGGCTCCCCGCTCAGCAGAGGGCCCAATGAGGGGCTTGATCCCAAGACCCTGAGATCATGACCTGAGCCGAAGGCAGAGGCTTTAACCCACTGAGCCACCCAGGCGCCCGTGTTTGGTGTTTTTGGCCATAGTTGTAATCATTAAATTAGTAAAGATAGGAAGAAGTAAGTCGGGAGATTTGGGGAGATACATCCAGTTTTGCCTCAATTTTTAAGTCCAGTAACTTGACTTCATCTATAAAATAGAACAACTGCTTGCTCCTGTAACTCTTGGGTTGCTTTTTGAATATTCCTTAATGTTGGTTTTCATTTTCTTCTAATGGCACTTAGGGGATGGTTGTGTGGGATTCCTCCAGGATAGCAGGAAGGGGATGGGCTCTATGGGTAGCATGGTCTTTAGGTTTCAAATCGCTGCCTCTCCTGAAGAACACACCTGCTTTTACTTTTTTATGCTGTTCACTGTATTAGAAAATACACAGTGGAGAGCTAGTGCAAGAAGGAAACGTGGGAGCTAACACTTTTGTACTCCTGGTTGGTCATGAATAAGATTCCTCAGCTGCAGGATGCCTGGGTGGCTCAGTGGGTTAAACCCTCTGCCTTCGGCTCAGGTCATGATCTCAGGGTCTTGGGATCAAGTCCCCCACTGGGCCCTCTGCTGAGCAGGGAGCCTGCTTCCCCTCTCTCTCTGCCTGCCTCTCCGCCTACTTGTGATCTCTGTCAAATAAATAAATAAATAAAATCTTAAAAAAAAAAAAAAGATTCCTCAGCTGTATTTAAGATTGAAGTAAAACTTGCATTGGAAAGGTCTATTTTTCGGTGTCTTTCTTTTGGTAAAATCACAACTAATGTAAAACAAGAGGGTTGGGAATGATGGGTCTGGAATTAACTGGGTTTAGATTAAGTGAAATTTTAGAATAGGGGGTACTTAACCCGAATTAAGGGAGAAACTTTGATAATGAATTTGTAAATAAGTCTTGGTGGACATCAAATCTAAGCAGAGAAATCTTTCTTCCTTTCCTCCTCCCTCCCTCCCTTCTTACTCTTTCATTTCTTTGTTTGCTTAGCATTTATCAAAAGCCTCCTATGTGTCCAGGTGCCCTTGGGGGACAAGAAACAGAGCTGTAACTTCTGCTACAGGACAGATGCTGGGGGGCGGGGCGCGGGGCACCAGTCTGGCTGGGAGAAGCCTGGACTGTTGGCCTGCTCATTCCGCTGTCCACGCAAATGTTTTGTATCACCGGGCCTTTCTTCTCCTGTTCACTGCTCGCGTGCTTATTTCAGTGGAGACTTCTTCCCTTCCTGGAATGGCCTGGGAGCCCATTTCAAGTTTGTTGGCAGGAGTCAGGAATTGAGCTGGAGCCTGATTTTCACAAACTCATTTGGTCCCGGTTTCCTGTGTGCAGTCAGCACTGCAAAAAGCCGGCTGCCCAGTCCCACACCCTGCCTGAGGACGTGTTGGGTTTGTGTGTGTCCGTGCACGTTCTGCCTGCCCGCTTCCTGGATCATCCTCGGCCAACTGGAACAGCCTTTTGAAATTTCTCCTTTGTTACCAACCATTGAAGCCCCTCTTTTGATTGTTGTTGCTTGCAACCAAGAAGCAGAAGGGAGAGAGTTGGAAGAACTGAAGCGTTAATTAAAATTTCCTGAGGAGGGGTGCCTGGGTGGCTTGGTTGGTTAAGCGTCTGACTCTTGATCTCGGTTCAGGTCATGATCTTAGGGTCCTGAGATGGAGCCTCATGTCAGGCTCCGCGGTCTGCAGGGAGTCTGCTGGAGATTCTCTCTCTCAAATACATAAATAAATCTTTTTTAAAAAAGTTTCCTGTGGAGCGTTTTATTTCAGTAAGGGGAACTACGTTCCTTCTCTGTTAGCTATGAGAAAAGACACTCAAAATGTGTTATGAAGAGCTCTGTTTTAGTTCTTGGGATTCAAAATTGTTCCCTCTCTTTCCCTTTTGCTCTCTGGCTTTGGGTCAGTTCGCTGAACTTTCCTGAGCTTCATTCCTCTTAATCTCTAAAGTGGGGATAACTGGATATGCCTCACAGGATTGTTGGGAGGATTTAATGAGGTGTTAATCTTAACAGTAGTAATGGCTAGGCAAGATTTTTCTTTCAGGTGTCCGTTACTGTTCCAGGCCCTTCTCGTGTATTACCTTATTTCAGATGGAGGGTATTAAAGCAGAGCAGCAAGTAGTCAGTAAAGACTGGTTTGTCTTAAATCCTTTCACATCTCTGAGAACCCAGCTGTTCTGTTTCCTGTGGTTCATTATTTATGTATTTATTTCTCAGCATACCTAGCTTCTGTGTAATTCTCTACATACTGAAAACTTCAGAGTACAGATCAGAAGGAAAATTGAGGTGCAAGTATGACAGAGATTCTCCCTGTTGTGAGCACCTTATTTTCCAGCCTCTTATCTCTGTGTCTAGACCACCGATTAGCAAGAGTACTAGGCACACAGAAGTTTCTCAGTGAATGTTTATTGAGTAGACTCAGTGATGTGGTGAAGAATCAAGCCAGCTAGTGTTTGCCATCAAGCTGTGATAGGTGGTGTGTTGATTTGCTAGGGCTCCTGTAACAGAGTACCACAGAGTGGTTGGCTTCAATGACAGAAATTGCTTCCTCACAATTCTAGAGGCTACAGATTTGGTTTCTTCTAAGGCTTCCTTCCTTGGCTTGTAGGCGGCCATCTTCTGTCTTTATGTTCTCACATGGTCTTCCCTCTGCGTGTCTGTCCTAATTTGCTCTTCTTACAGCAGTCTCAGTCATATTGGAATAGGGCCCAGCCACAGAACCTCATTTTACCTTAATTATCTCTTTAAAATCCCTGTGTCCAAATAGTCACATGCTGAGCTACTGGGAAGTTAGGACTTCAATATATGAATTGGTGAAGAGTGGCAGTGGGCAGGGTTGTGGGGGGCACACAGTTAAGCCCGTAATGGGTGACTGCCTGAGAAACTAGCAAAGTGGTGAGTGACTGTTTTGTTGAGTTACAGAGCTAGGAAAAAATCTAGATGAAGAATAGTTGTGATTTTTGAAAAAACAATATACTGTGTTCTGATTTTTGAAGAGCACTTACTAGAACTTAGTCTGATGTTTCTCTTTATATTACTCTTAGAGTATATAGTTGAATCCTACCTATTTTTTCCCTCAGTTTTGAACATCCAGTGCTTAGCTCATAGTATGTTATAGGAAATAATTGTTGAATTGAATACAGGTGATTTGTCTGCCTCTGGATATTGTCAAAATTTAATTCATCCCAAAAGCAAGTGAATCTGTCTCTTCAGTGGTCACTTGTGAAGGCACATTTTATTGCCTCAGGATTTTTGGACTGAACTCTTTCAAATATCTGAATTCTTCTCTAGTAATACTTCTTTATGAACTTTTTTTTTTTTTTTAAATTTCAAGATGTTATTTACTTATTAGAGAGCGAGCACATGAGCAGGGGCTGGGGAGGGGTGGAGGGAGAGGGAGAAGAAGACTCCCTGCTCAACAGGGAGCCAGACCCTGGACTCTAGCCCAGGACTCTGAGATCATGACCTAACCTGAAGGCAGATGCTTACCTGACACCCCTAAGAACCTAATTTTTAAACAAAGAGTACTATTACCATGATTTCATGAGTTGCTTATTATTTTGTGCATTTTTATTACTCCTTGGATTTTCTTATTGTTTGGGGGAACATAAGCATAATTTCCTTAGGCATAGATCAAACCTGAATTTGATAAATATATTGCAGTTTGTGTTATGGAAGAACAATGAACAAAATATTCAGCATATTTTTAAATTTTTGCTTCTCATTATTTTAGAATTAATATTTCATTTCTTAAAATATTTTTAATGAACAAATACCACAGAATAATTTAAAATAATTAAAAATGGGGCTGTCAGACAATTTTCATTATAAGTAGGCCATTTGCGGTTTCAAAGAGCCACTTGGTTTTCTGACTGGAAACTTCTCTTTTCATGAAGCATAATTTATGCATCAGAGTTATTAATTTTTCAAATTAGTGGCAGTACTTATTCTTTCAAAATGTACTGGTAAAAAGCTAATGTATTAGCTCTGTATCTCTTACAGATTTTTTCCCCCTATAGTAGAATTCTTCTCTTTGTTAGTGCTTTCTGTTCACCTCATTTTTTAAGTGTTTCTTTTAGCAAGTTAGAAATTATGATGAAATTAAAATAATTTCTTCTCACTGTAATATGCTCCTGTTTACAAGCCCAGAGTTCTTCCTATTTAGTGAGGGCCGTGTTCTTGTTTTACTATATTGCCTGAGTCTGTGTGGCTGGTTGGCCATTAGAAGTTTTACAATAATGAACGTAATGAAGGGTGCAAGTTTCAAGAAAACAAATACTTTGCTTCTGTGGACCTTTTGGTGTCTACCACAGGATTGAATTGGAGGTTCCGTGAAGGAGGAACATCTGAAATATACCTTACTTTTTTCTTACTAGCCAGTGGCAGAGTGGGAGAGAAGGAAGACGATAATATAATGTGTGTTTCTGTCAGATGGTAAGAATAATCTGTATGTACACAAAAATTATACAAACTTCAATTACCAAATGCCCTTTTCTTGCTCTGCATTTTAGATGATAAAGAAGATGCTAGCACACGCATAGCATTTCCGACGTCATAGTTTAAGCATCATTTCACATCTACCTTCTATCAACTACCATGCCTTCATAAATGAGGTTAATGGGATTAGCTTGTCAAAACCCAGAAGGGGTTACATTTATTAAAGAATGCATAAAAAGTCCCATCTTGAGCTTTAGGAGGGAGTAACACTCAGAATCTTCATTTTAAGGAGTTAATACTGTTTTCTTAATGAACTGTTAACATAGTGATTAATTCTGAAACTATTATGTTAATTGGTTCATTAATAAACATGACAATTTTTCTTTTCTTAACATAAAGATGACTGGCTGTTAATTCAGATGGGACCTAACTCGTACACTCATGTACAGGCTAACATTGATAAACTTGACATTTTGTATCAAACAGTTTTTTTTTTTTAAAACAAAGCTTATTATAATTTTTTTATTAGAATGTTTTAGACATGATTAAGTCATTTTATTTTGGCCTATAATCAGCCTCCTGAGGTGTAATGAGAAATCCATTTCAATATACAAGTTTAATTTTCAGTGCTTTTTGGTAGTGGTGGTGGTGGTTTAAAATTATTATTATTTTTTTAAAGCAGGCTTCCTACCAGTGTGTGCCTGATTGTCTTAAATACTTGATTAGGCCAGCCGGTCTCTTTGGCATCTAGGTGTAATCTGGGGCCCTGACCCCAGGGGCCTTTCTCCAAGCTATCCCAGCACAACCAATTCTTTCAAATCCTAAAAGCATCCCTCATTCTGCCTTTCCCTGCTCCTCTGCTCCTCAGCTTTCCCTCTTGATTATGGTATCTGTTGTGTAATTTCTTACCTGGCATCTCAACAAAAGCCTTTGTTTTGAGAGCAGGTCCCATGGAGTTGGCCAAAGAGGCAGTAAACATTGTAACTGTACTGCTTTAGCTACCTTCCTTGAGGTTATTAGAAAGCCTCTGAAAAACGTGTGGAGTGGTGATGGGCTCCTTCTGCTTATAGCAGGTCCCCTGTCCTAGTGTCTCCCTTCACAGCTCCCATTACGTCATCGGGATGTCTTGGGAGCAAAGGTGTCCATCTTGATTGAGTATTGTTTGAGTTTTTTATTGGTTGGAATCCCCTCGTTTTATCTGCATCCTTGGTCCCAAATTAAATGAACCTTTGGTACTCCCCTGGCCTCTGAAGTTAATGTTCTCTTTGTTTCCAAAAGCCCTGTACAAACAGTACCGTCATGCTAAAGCAGGAATAGGTCAAAAGCCGTCAAGCCCATCTGGAAAGCTTGTCCTGTGAAGTACATTTATGTTACTCAGAAATCTCCTTTCTGGAAAACCAGTGAACCATTAGTTACATTCAAAGTCATTGCTCAGATCAGCTAAATCACACACGAAATTCACTTGTCTCAGATGAAGTCTTCAGAAGTCTTCTTCCAGGTCTTCTTGGAAAATTTTATGAGACCGATGAGATTTATTATCAAGCCATTGATCTCTCCAAAAAGTTTTGTGTAATCAGAATCAAGTGGTTGATGAAAGCTTATTTTCATAAGTTTTCATTGTTAAACATTATTATTTCTAAGACGCATCTAAAAATTGGTTTGAATTAGAGAACCAGAATTCAACATGCACTGATTTTTTTCTTCCATGAGGAGAGAAAAATTCCAGTAAGGGAAGAATTAAATACTATATATGTCCACGAGATGTTTGTTGATAATATATACGACACTGTTTCTTTCTGCTGTTTTCTTTAGGTGATTGAAGACAATACTGGAGTCCGCCGGGTGGTGGTCACACCGCAATCTCCTGAGTGTTACCCCCCAAGCTACCCCTCAGCCATGTCTCCAACCCACCACCTGCCCCCCTACCTGAC
This sequence comes from Neogale vison, assembly GCF_020171115.1. Taxonomy (NCBI): domain Eukaryota; kingdom Metazoa; phylum Chordata; class Mammalia; order Carnivora; family Mustelidae; genus Neogale; species Neogale vison. Next base: position 96,257,355 of record NC_058096.1, read on the forward strand.
TCACCACCCCCATTTTATTCATAACTCACACACGGCTTACTACCCACCTGTTACTGGACCTGGAGATATGCCGCCTCAGTTTTTTCCTCAGCACCATATTCCCCCTACAATATACGGCGAGCAAGGTGAGTAGATTATTGCTGGCATAGGGAGCTGTTGAAACTGGTTACAACTTGGAAGTAGCTTAGGAGAACCATGGAGCCTTTGTTTCTCCTGCAATGAGCCTGCTAGGGGATCTACTGGCTATAGAAAGCTCACAAGAAATTCCTAGCTTCCTTTGTCTTGAAGCGCATCTTGCAAAGATTCCTTTGTGGGTTTCAGCTCTTTGTTTTCCAAGATTCTGCCCCCTGTTCCAGCCACTGCAAAAAGAGAAGGGATAGCTACTTCTTACCGTTGTAAGAAGTGAGTGATGTCGCATATGTTCCTGTGTCCCATTTTCATATTTTTCTGTGACAGTGGCCTGAGATGGAACTGTGGGACATTGTTGCCTAGGCATCCATATGGCCTAGCAGCAGAAGGAAAATTAAGTGTTTTGTGCCCAGTTGCACAAATGGTAACTATGTGGCTTCCTACTAACACACTGTGTAAGGCACTCTTCATCAAGCAATTAGCCAGTCACCAAGGCTTTTAGTCATTAAGCTCAGACCAAATCAGAAAACTCAGATAGAGGACTCAGTTTCCCAGATGCCCTTTGTTGGCAATCTTAGTAGAACTCAGAATCTCCTCGATAGGGTCCTCCTGAAGCCTGTTTTTACTTTAACCAATTTCACTGTTAAGTAGCCAAGTACTCACCTCAACATAAAGAGTCTCAGACATTGTATCTTTCTAGTGTTGGTTGAGTCTAAACCCTTTTTCTATCAAAATGGATACTAAGAAACTAGATAAGTGAGGGTAAAAAAATCAGACTTTTTTTTTTTTTTTTTAAAGATTTTATTTATTTGACAGAGAGAGAGAGAGAGCACAGGCAGGGGGAGCAGCAGAGGGAGAGGGAAGAGATAAGCAGGCTCCCCACTGAGCAGGGAGCTCAAAGCCGCACTCCATCCCAGGACCCCGAGATCATGACCTGAGCTGAAGGCAGATGCTTAACCAACTAAGCCACCCAGGTGTCCCCCCAAAATCATACTTTAATAGCTAAGATGTCTAAAGCTTTGCAAAGTGATTTTCTTCTATGAATTGAAGCATTTTATCACTTCAAACATTTCTTTCTATTGGTTCAAATATGAGAATTCCTGCTATATAGCAGGAATAGCAACTTAACATAAACTTCACTTATCAATTATGTATGTATATATATATTTTCCCCCTGTATGCTTAACTCACATCGTAATTTTTTTTCTCTTAACAAAATAAAAATTTGAGATGGTTATTTTAAGTCAAACATCCTCTTCCAACTTAGGGATAGAATTTGAGTTTGTTGTTTTGGTTTTTTGTTTGTTTTAGTAGTTAGAAATTTAGTACTTAGAAATATAAAATTCAGAAGAATCAAGCACTATCATAGCAGGGCATGGAGAAATGATGGCATTGATAACTTTGTACTGATAAAATCTTCCTGCCTAATGGCATAACCCCCCCAAACAGAGTGAGGAAATGCCATGAAAGCATTTGGAAAAATCTGAAAAAAATAATTAACTGTCATTTTTAAGAAAGTATTCAGTGTCTTGACACAAGGCACATTAAATATTTGAGTATTGTCAGAGTTTTTTGATTTGGGCTGAGCTTAATGACTAAAAGCCTTGGCAACTGGCTAATTGCTAGATGAAGAGTGCCTTACACAGTGTGTTATAGGAAGCCACATAGTTACCTTTTGTAAATGATATCCTCTTCAATTTTAGACAGCAGTATGATTTAAATGGTCATTAGAATTAAGAAGAAAGGTGTTTTTCTTTCAGAGGATATTTTGGTTTATTTTCATTGTATTAACATGGTGTAATAATGTAAAAATGAAAATGCCTCATTAATTCCAAATTAAAGAAAGCAAAAAACAAAATCCTTTTGTTTTATAGTTAAAAAGCCCTATATATATCCCTTACCTTACTTCCCAACCTTAAGTTGTTCTAAAAACAACTTAAAACATTTAATTTCCCATACCGGAGGAGTAAAGTTTCAACATGTTTTAAAACATTATTGTATTAGTGTCCATGGTGAATATCTTAAATTTCAAGTATAACGCATTGTGATATTTAAAACAATTAATATCCTTTTGTATATTTGGGTATGATTCAATTGGACATAGGCTCTTAGAACAAGAGAGGGAGCATGAGCCCGCGGTGGGGGGGTGGGGCAAAGAGAAGGACTCTCAAGCAGACTCCCCTCTGAGTCAGGAGCTGATGTGGGGCTCGATCTCTTGACCCTGAGATCATGACTCGAGAGCCGAAACCAAGAGTCTGATGCTTAACCAGCTGAGCCACCCAGGCACCCTGGGCATAGGCTCTGAATCAGATTGCATTTGTGTTTTCACATTCTTTAGTGCAGTTTGGTTACCTTGTGAAGATTTGCTTTTTAAAGATCTTCTCTAAGCTATATGAAGAGAAAGAAAAGGGGAGGTTTTTTTTTTTTGTTTTGTTTTGTTTTTTTTTTCAGTTGAAAGGTTAGTTATGTTAAATAAGGGGAATGTGCATTCCTGGTATGTTTAAAACAGGCCCCATTTAGGTCTCTTGTCCAGAGACAGGATAGGAATGCTACGTTTTCACTCTCAGAAGTATTCAGCTTGGAATGCTAATTTATTTGGTCATTCTATGCGTATGGGGCCCTTTATTCTTTTTAACACAAGGACCCAATCTCTGTGTTATATACTGTCATTTTTATTAATACCTAAATACAATTTTTAATTGATTTTAACATCTTTTGATTTAAAATAAATGTTTTCCCCTAAGATCAGAAATTGTTTTGTAAGCTCCCATTCTTTTTTTGGAGCCACTTAAAAATCTACACAGTAGGGACACCTGAGTGGCTCAGTTGCTTAAGTGTCCGTCTGCCTTTGGCTCAGTTCAGGATCCGAGGATCCTGGGATCCAGTCCTGCATCGGGCTTCCTGCTCAGCTGGAGGTCTACTTCCTACTTCTCCCTTTCTTCCTCCACCTACTTGTGCTCCCTCTCTCTCTCTCTCTCTCTCTCATAAATAAAATCTTAAAAAAAAAAAATTCTACATAATGAAGCCAGGTAACATTCTACTAGTCAGTTTATCTTGCCTCTAGATTACTCTAAAATAGACATTTGAGACCACAGCTTACTACATGAGGCACCAGGTTGGAGAGATGGCTTATGTTTACTCCTGCTGTTTGTCTTTGAACATTTCCCCTGATTCTGTGAGCTTTGATTATTTTTAGTTAAATTTTTCATCTCATCATGTTAGTAAGTTTTATTCAGAAGTTAGCTCTTTCACATGCTATATAAACAACTCCTTAGATTCTGGTTGTTATACACTTTTCACTTGATCTTAGCCAAAAGCCCGAGAAGCGATATGTTACACGCTTTTCAGAAGAAATGCTATTTTGTCTATAATGATGAGTATAGTTTTAAGTGTCTTGATTCTAAGGACACGTTTATGGGGCTCTTCTGTTTTTTTTTTTTTTTTTCTGATTTGTTTTGGATATATTGCAGTTAAAAAAACATTTGACAGTGATTTTTGACAACAAAAGCAAATTTATATATAAATTCAACTAGAATATGAACTCTTCAGGAAAAGTAACCTTGTCTTCAGTATTTTCCATAATTTTTGGAACATTCATGAAAATGCACTACAGTTGTTTTATTTGTTCTTTCACACAATACAGTTTTTAATGATCATTCTTCAGTTGGTTCAAAATGAATGGGAACATTTTAAACATGTATTCTATATATATGTAAAATTTTAAAAAAAATTAGTAGTTTAGTATTATGCCTCCATCAGAAAGGATGAATACCCAACTTTTGTAGCAACATGGACAGGACTGGAAGAGATTATGCTGAGTGAAATAAGTCAAGCAGAGTCAATTATCATATGGTTTCACTTATTTGTGGAGCATAACAGATAGCATGGAGGACAAGGGGCGTTAGAGAGGAGTAGGGAATTTGGGTAAATTGGAAGGGGAGGTGAACCATGAGACACTATGGACTCTGAAAAACAGTCTGAGGGGTTTGAAGTGGCGGGGGTGGGGGGGGTGGGAGATTGGGATACCAGGTGGTGGGTATTATAGAGGGCACGGCTAGCATGGAGCACTGGGTGTGGTGAAAAAATAATGTATAATGTTTTTCTGAAAATAAATAAATTGGAAAAAAAAATTAGTAGTTTTTTAAACTCCTTCTTCAGGAGCCAGGTCTTTTGACCATTTAAAATTTCTTACTGAAAATGTAGGCTGGGGCGCCTGGATGGCTCAGTTGGTTAAGTTCCTGCCTTCTGCTCAGGTGGTCATTCCAGGGTCCTGGGATGTCTCCTGCCTGGGACTCCCTGCTCAGCAGAGTCTGCTTCTCCCTCTGCCTGCCACTGCCTCTGCTTGTGTTTGCACACTCTTTCTCTGACAAGTAAATAAAACGAAACTAACTAACTAACTAACTGAATACATACATAAAATGTAGACTGAGCTTGTGTTTGTCATAATCCTCTGTTTCAGAAATCATACCGCTCTATGGAATGTCAAGCTACATTACCCGGGAAGACCAGTACAGTAAGCCTCCGCACAAAAAACTGAAAGACCGCCAGATTGACCGCCAGAACCGCCTCAACAGCCCCCCGTCTTCTATCTACAAAAGCAACTGCACACCCGTGTACAACGGCTATGGGAAGGGCCACAGCGCTGGAGGCGGCGGAGGCAGTGGAGGCAGCGGGGGCGGGCCAGGAATTAAGAAAACGGAGCGGCGGGCCAGGAGCAGTCCAAAGTCGACTGATTCGGATTTGCAAGGTAATGGGCAGAGATATTTGCTGTAAGGAGAGATCCCTGGAGCCCGATATCCTAAAAGAAACATCTTGTACCTAACGGTGTTATTTCATGGCCACTGGTCTTTCTCATAGGGATGGCTGGTTAGATCTTCCGATCGTTTTCCAAGGAAGAGCTGAATATCGTATCCTCTATTTTTATTAATAGTTTATGGCAGAAATATCCTTGGGTCAGAAGTGCCATGTGATGTTTTACATAAGCTCAGTAACAAGTATGTGAGCAGTGGCTTTTCACATTAGCCCACTTCCTGTTGTTTTCACTCCAAATAGGCAGGGAGGAGATCCAGAGTCTTTCTAAGAAGTAAAGGGCTAGTTCAACAGTGAGAAAATTACACCTCATCAAACCAGATGTAATTACTTGGTTCTGTAGTGAAATGTATCATTGTGGAATAGGAATATATTTCTGCTTACTTTTAGGCATCATTTCTTGCTTAACGCCACCTTTGCATTCTGAATGAAGTAGTCATTGCTCAAGACAGAGGTGGAAGAAATATGGTCACCATATATAAGACATCAGCTCCAAAGGGCATGTGTTTTTTTTTTTTTGTAGATGAGTCTCATGGCTATAGATTGGTTAATTTGGGGAAGCAGGTATATGTACTTTAAGGTTTTTTTTCTTTTTTAAAGATTTTATTTACTTATTTGACAGAGATTGCAAATAGGCAGAGAGGCAGGTGAAAGGGGGGTGTGGGGGGTGGGTGGAAGCAGGCTCCATGCTGAGCAGAGAGCCTGAAGTGGGGCTCAATCCCAGGACCCTGGGATCATGACCCGAGCCAAAGGCAGAGGCTTTAACCCACTGAGCCACCCAGGCGCCCCTTAAATCAAGTTTTTAGCCAAGATTTAGAAACTGCCTATTTTAATGCCATCAGAGTTAAAAACAAGCTTTTGATACAGGCGTGTGGAGAAGGCTGACTTAATTGAAGGAGAATAAGGTAACATTTTGAAAAGCGAGGTGAATTTACAAATATAAATATATAAAGACATGAGCATCTAGAAAAGACAGGATAAGAAGTGTTTATAGCAGTCATTGAATATACTCCTTTGTCTTATCAGACCTCATCCAGATGGGAACAGGAACTGTGTATGTGAGATGTGTTTGTGAATGACAGAGAAAGAAGTTGTTTTATGTTTGATTGCGTAGAGAAGACTGGACTCTTGGGGCTGAGGAAACTGAGGTAGAACCAGCCATTGGCTTCAGCCTTTCCCCCCACTTTATTTATCAGTGAATTGTAGCATTAAAAAGAGGAATAGTAAGATACAGTCAAAAGTGATTAGAAATTTCTCTGAGTAAAATGTATTATAGATTCCTTTAATTTTGTTCCTTATCCTTTTCTATATTTTTCTATATTTGAAAATATATATTGAAAATAAATATAAATATTTTTATATTTTCTATATATTTTCTGTATTTTTCTATATTTGCTATTTTTAATGTTATTTTTAGTCAACTGGTAATACAGACTCTCAGTTTGAAATTAGATTACTAGCAATGTTAGACTTTTTAACAATGGGTATGAAAAGGAATTCACACCAAAAAATTAGAAATTAGTTTTTCTAAGGAAAATTTTAGTTTGTAAAAAAGAGAAAAGGAATGTAGAAGCAGTCTTTGGAGAGTTTAATGAGGTTTGTACTACCTTGATTATTTATTCTCTAGTACTGTCTGTCTTGCACCAACAAAGATTTCAGACAGATGACATAGATACATATAATAGAGTCAGAATAAATCTAAGGAGCAGAGAGATAAAGGAAGGAAATTAGGAAGAATCAGGGTCAAAGTTAGCAAATAAAACTAAGGTAATTATGGATTAAGTATGGTAAAAACAAGTATCTTCCTTATCTGTACAGTTATTCTATATTACATGTCTAAATGTGTAAGCTGCTTTATTTTTTAATATACTCACAGCTTTAAGAGACGATAGGGATTTGCACTGAAATCTGTACTGAAATGTTTGCTAACATCTATATATTTACAAGCATTTTGGCCTCTTCTCGAATGAATGAGAGTATAATTATTTTGAGCACCTTAAGCTCTTCACTGTTGTGTAGAAAACATGATGATGATGATGGTGATGGCGATGATAGTAACAGTGAGATCACTCTCCCTGTGCACTTACAGGAGTATGTGTTGTGCCATGAAAAAATTTGAATATCTCCGCTTTAGTCTGAGCTCGGTCTGTTGCTCCTTTTCTCATTGCATTATTTACCTCCTCAAAACCACTCAAAGTGCAGTTCTCCACGTGCTTGAGCCACGAAGTAAAGAATCAGAGTATTATGGTTTCTGCCTCATGTCAATAAGGATCTGAGGGGTTTACAGGTTGGATTTAAAAACTAAGTATTCATTTTCCCAAATGAAAACTTAGGTCCTGACAAAAAATCTACACACAAGTGTTTATAGCAACTGTATTCGTAATTGCCAAAACTTGGAAGCAATCTAGATGTCCTCCAGTAAGTAAACAAGCTGTGCTATATGCATACAATGGAATATTACCCAGTGTTGTTAAAGTATAAAAAGGGGAAAACCACCTTAAATGCATATTACTGAATGGAACATGCCAATCTGAAACGACCACGTTCCAGTGAGGTAGACGACCTGTGTTCTGAAAACTAAGACATTGTTGAAAGGATTTGAAGAGGACACAGACAAATGGAAAGATATTTGATGCTCATGGATTAGAAGAATTAATATTGTTAAAATGTCCATACTGTCCAAAGCAATCTACGGATTCAGTGCAATCCCTGTCAAAATACCAATAACATTTTTCACAGAAACCAGAATGAATGATCCAAACATTTGTGTGGAACCACAAAAGACCTTGAATAGTCAGAAGAGTCTTGAGAAAGGACAACAAAGTTGAAAATATCACCATCCCAGATTTGAAGATCTACTACAGTGCTGGAGCAATCAAAACAATCTGGTACTGGCAGGAAAACAGATACATAGATTAGTGCAAGAGAATAGTGCAAAGGTAAACCCATGGTTATATGGTCAATTAATCCATGACAAAAAAGGTGAGAATATACATGAGGAAAAGACAGTCTGTTTTATAAATGGTACTGGGCAAACTGGATAGGATGAAGCTGGACCACTTTCTTAGACCCTACACAAAAATAAATTCACAATGGATTAAAGACTTAAATGTGAGACCCAGAATCATAATACTCTTAATTAAAAGAGGACATAGGCAATAATCTGTTGGACAGATTTGGGCCTTAGCATATTTATGGACATGTTTCCTCAGGCAAGAGAAAAAAAGAAACAAAAATGAACGATTGGGACTACACAAAAATAAAGAGCTTTTGCTTTTTATTTACCCGGAGAAAACCACTAGTTCAAATGAAATGAAATGAAAAGGCAGTTTACTAAATAGGAGAAGACATTTGCAAGTGATACATCCAGTAAAGGGATGATCTTCAAAATATATAAAGAACTTCTACAACTCAACATCAAGAAAAGATCTAATGGGCAGAGGACCTGAATGGACATTTTTCCAGAAAAGACATACAGATGGCCAAAAGGTATATGAACAGATGCTCATCATTATTAATCATCAGGAAAATACAAATCAAAAACATGAGGTGTCACATCATCCTGGTCAGAATGGCTAGTATCAAAAAGACAAGAAATAGCAAGTGTTGGTGAGGATGTGGAGAAAAGGGAGCCTCATGCACTGTGAGTGGGAATATAAACTGGTGTAGCCACTGTGGAAAACAATACGAAGTTTCCTCAGAAAATTAAAACTATAACTACCATATGATCCAGTGATTTCACTTGGGTTATTTACCCAAAGGAAAACACTAATTCCAAAAGATATGAACCCCTGTGTTTATTGCAGTATTATTGACATTAACCAAGATATGGAAGCAACCCAGATATCCACTGATCGACGTGTGAGTAGAGAAATCTAAAGAAGAGTGATATATGTATATAAAATGGAATATTATTCAGCCATAAAAAAGAATGAGATCTTGCCACTTGCAACAACATGGATGGACCTAGAGAGGGTATTGTGCTAAGTGAAATAAGTCAGACAGAGAAAGGCAAATCACCATTTGAATTTACTTATATGTGAAATCTAAAAAACAAAAAATAGACTCTTAAATACAGAGAACTAACTAGTGATTGCCAGAGGGAAGGGGAGGGGATGGACGAAATAGGTAAAGAGGATTAGGATTATACTTCCAGCTGTAAATATTTTCATAGAAGAGAACCACAAATGAATAAGATATTGTTTAAAAATATAATAAAATATAAAAGAATAAACAGATGAATGTACAAACAAGAAAAGAATCGAATAAAATACAGTAGATTGAATGAAATAACCTACAAAAATCCCAGAATAGATCCATGAACCTCGCTTTCAGATCTGCTAAATCAGAATCTGTTCACTTGATCTGGCTTCATGTTTTCTTGTCTGTTTTTTTTTATCAGTCGTCCGCTGGGAATGATGTCAGCCAAAATAAAGAACTACTATCGTAGAATTAAGGATGGCTACAATACGTGTGGTTCACTAAGTTGTACACAGGAAATAAGAACTTTAATTCTCCATTCTTACTTCCTAGAACTATTTCGGAAACATAGTAGGTACACAGCAAATATTTGTGGAATGAATTGTGTATTCTTAATTGGTTTGTTTTCTAGAACAGGTCTTCCATTTGAACATATGTAGGTATTTAGGGTTTACTCTTCCTAGGAAGAGTTCTTTACCCCTAGGGAGACTGCTCTGCAGCCAACCCCTCCTTTCATTTACTGTTACCTTCAGGAAAATAGCTTAGGGAAGATAGAGTCCCATCGTACCCTCTGAGGAATGTTTGCTCATGTTTCTTTGTGCTACCTGCAGTTTAATGGTGTGTTGTGGGCACAGAATGGTTGGGACTTTGTTAGCAGGCTTCCTTGGCTTAGAATTGATCTGGCTTTGTCACTTGCTATTTGCTTTTAGTATTCTCTGAACCTCTATCATCTGTAAAATGGGTGTTTTAATTCTCTTTATTAAATATTAAAAGTAGCCTAGTTCGGTTCTTAACACCTCAGGATAACGTTCCTCCTTTTTACTTGAATATTTTTGCCCTCTCCCTCGTGTCGTCCTAGGATCACTTTTCATCCAGGACAACCCCCTCTCTAAACCGGTGTCTCTGTATCCTCCTATGCACTGACCCTCCTTCCTCCCTTCCGACACTCCTCCTTCCTGCAGCTCCTTCCCCTTAAGCCAGAAGTGCCTGCCTTCTGCTCAGACCGCCTTACGCTTTGACAGCTACACCCTGTGTTCCTGGACATGTGTATACTTTGCTAAATGATCCTGACACTCAGTCTAGACACTGTCTGTCACCACACAAAGTGACCCAAATTTTTTTCTTTTGATAAGAACTTTTGAGATTCACTTTCGTAGCAACTTTCAGATTTACAGTACAACATTCTTGCCTATGGTCCCTGTGTGGCACACTACCTCCCTGTGACTTACTGTTTATAACTGGAGGTCTGCGCATCTACACTTCTTCCCCTATGTCCCCCATCAACTAACCCCCTTCCTCTCTGGCAACTACCAGTGTTTCCCCTATATCTGTTCGGTTTTATTGGTTCATTTGTTTGTTTAGATTCCACATGTAAGTAACATCATACTGTATTTATTTGTGTTCCTCTGTCTTCTTTCAGTTAGCATAGTACCTTCTAGGGACGTCCATGTTGTTGCAGATGGCCAGATTTCCTTCTTTTTTATGGCTGAGTAATATTCATGTGTGTGTGTATACGTGTGCATGTACACACCATCTATTTTCAGTTCATCTGTCGGAGAACACTTGGGTTGCTTCCTTATCACGACTACTATAAATAATGGTTCAGCGAACTCAGGGCTGCATATATCTTTTCAAATTAGTGTTTTTGTTCCCTTTGGATGAGTACTCCGTAGTGGAATCGCTGAATCCTGTGGTATGGAAAAATGTGTTCTCCTCTGCAGAATACTGCCCAGGGGATGGGTCTCGAGACTGTTCTGTGGCCAAGGCCCAGTTAAAATTGTCCTGTTGTCTTTCATCACGGAGACTGAAGAACTTACTGGTGTGTGTCCCTGAGTGAGAGGGAAGTTTCATTCTTTCCCTTTTAGCCTCAATTAGAACCAAAGCATATGACATTAAGGAAGTTACCCAGCAGTTCCAGGTTTGAGACTGAAATCCCGCAATTTTTGTCTAAGTGGTAGTCCCATTATTCTATATCCTCAGAAAGGAGAAAAAGGGTATCTACTAGGCTGTTTCCGAAAGGATTACGTGAATCCAGAGTGAAAGAGAAAAACTTCAGTGAGGAGCCGCTGTCTGATAATATGAAAAAGACCTAGCAGGCCCTTTAATTATTTTGGGTGTGTGTGTGTGTGTGTCTGTGTCTGGGATGGGACAAAGACAGGAAGAGAGAGGACGTCAGACATGCTAACTCGCAATCTCCACTGTGTGTGTGAAGGTGTGGCGTGTGTGCAGTTGATACTGCAGACCTTTCCCTCATCTGTAGGTTTATCCCAGCAATGAAGATGTCTTTCTCACTCATTACTTGTACGTTTTAAAACCTTAGGGGAACTGTTATGATACAGTAGTATATGTTTGGGTATTGTGTGATACACAAGTCATGTCACTAGGCTTCAGGTTTCCTTTAGTAAGATGAACAGGTGAATTGGGGTCAGTGATTTTCAAAATCTTACCCATGAGTAGATCCTCCTCCTTTTTCAAACAGATCCCAAAATCTTTTGTCGATCCCAATTAAATACAGATCCTTATTTCCATGCCGTGCGCACACACACACACACACACACACACACACATTTTGAAAGCAGACAGAGCTGGTTCTGCTGTGGATAGAGCGGAAAACCGGGTCCTTGTTAGTGTCCACAAGGCTTTCCCAGAGCTGAGGCTCCTCTAGACCCCGGCTCCTTGGTCTCAGACCCGCAGCTTCACTGCCACGGAGGGGCTTGTGAGATCCGTGTAAACTCATGATCTTTCCCAGCCTTCAACAACCTGTGGAGCTGGGGCCCAGCTGTATCAGTTTCCCTCCGCTCTCTGGGTGGGGAGTAGGCACAGTAACACTTGAGAGCCTCTGGCCCTTTGACTGCTGAGCAATTTTTAATTCCTTTTTTAATGGACATTAAGGAGGGCGCGGGATGTAATGAGCGCTGGGTGTTTTATAAGACTGATGAATCACTGACCTCTCCCTCTGCAACTAATAACACACTATATGTCAACTAATTGAATTTAAATTGAAAAAATATAATAAAATAAGATGGACTCTGGGAGGCATTCAGTTTAAACAGTTGATTTTAAAGTGAGGCATATTCCTTTCGTAGTGTACCGATATAATGATAAGCATGTTCTATTGGTGGAAGAGTTCCAGTAGTGTCACTAATATATATGTAGTAGCTGATGAGGAGGCTTCTAGAACTTTCTGTGCCACGTGGGAAAGAATTGGAACAAAATGGTAAGAATTCCAAATATGGAAGAAAACGAGGATACAGCATACTTTTGGCATTTGAACTTTGACCTTTGGAATTGCTGGCAATTCCAAGATTCAGTTATACTTTAGATGAAATTCCACCGCATGGAGTCATAGTTTCTGACTGTAACGCTGGAAGCTGGTGACAAAAGCATTATTCTTGTGCTTTTCTCCTTTGGAGATCACAAATTGCCTTCTGACCCTAGCAGTTTCCCTTATTATCAGGTTTTTGTGTTCTAATTCCTTCTCAGATGGTCCTCCCTGATATTTTTTTCTCTTTTCTATTTTGCTATCACTGCTCAGAAACGGAATCTGACCCCAGTGTCTGTTTACCCAAACTTAGCTTGAGAGCGCATTCATTCTTGCAGATAAGAATTATAGGAGTAAGTCAGGGATGGTGTTTTCTTCTCGAGGTCTGAGATTGTGAACGCTGGGGAGGCCTTGGAGTTTCTCCTCCTGCTGGATGGCATGAGTTCCCGGAGGGGTGGCTGCGTCCACCTGTGCACGGCCAGCGACAATGATCCCCTTTGTTTGGAAGGAGGAACTCAATGTTAATAAGGTCTGGAATGTTGGGAGTCAAGGCAGATTTTCTTCTGGAATCTCTTCTGGTCTTGGCTCCCTCTAAGAGATAACATTAGTGCTTTTCTGTTTAATGTAAGCTATTTGGTGGGGCTTGCACACTTGGCAGGTGGCTGACGGCTTTGTTCACTTGCAAGCTCTTCTGTCTCCTGAGCGCATATTCTCCAAGGCTGCTCAGACCAGGTGTGTAGGAAGAGAGTCTGGTTGTGGCAGGGCTCTGGGGTTTCTCCTTGCTCCTGTACTGTGTGCTTCCCACGCTGCAACTTGAAAACCTGCAGCCTCTAGATGGAGTCCCATCAGTGTGCCCTCTCTCAGGTCTGTCGTCGCAGATAAATCCTATGTGTTTTCACTTGTCTGCAGCTGTGGAAGATTCCTCAGCATGGCAAAAATATCAAGAAAACATGAAAAAAATTAGAAGTGAGCTCAGGTCAGTGGAATTCACCCGTCTTTCTGCCAAGTACAGTCTGAAAGTGAAAATAGTCCAAGCAAGCCTACATAGCTTCATTTTTTTTTTTTAAAGGACGATAGATATGTGGACCCCTGGCTCAAAGTGCAAGAGACATTCCTTCTAGCAGGAAACTGGGCAGTTAACACCCTCTTTTCCATTTCAAATGTGGGCTGCCAGATCTGTTCTCTGGTTTTAGAGGCCTCTGAGTGATGCTGATGGAGGTCTGGAGCCGACTTCCTGCAACAGCTGCCTACGTGTGGGATGGCAGAGGAGACAAGCCTGGGGATAGAAGGCTGTTTTCAGAAGGAATGTGCTGTTTGTTGACATGTGCTTTCCGACCTGGGCATTATTTTCTGAAGGCCTGAGTTGGAGAAATCTGAGGATGGACAACTCTCTTTTCTGTTAAGATTCCAGTGTGCTTTTTTTCCCCCTCTTACACAGGCATTGACTGACTTTTCTGGTGCAGAGGCCCAAGTATGGCTCCACAAGGAGGAAACTAGGGTGGCCCAAGTTGTTGCTAATGAATAGAATGTGTAGGTGTGTCTTTATCAAGTCTCATCGCTTATCTCTCCGCCTTTTGCCCTCTTCCTCCCCCCACAGCCCTCATTGTTCCTGCAGTCTGGAATGTTTTAAAGATGTTAAGGACCTGATTCTTTGCAGGGACAGGATGAGGTATTTTTGTCCTGGAGTCTTAACCCAGTAAATCATACTTGAAGTTTCACATTTTTCCCCTATGTGTAAAAAGATAACATGTGAAAGCATTCTTTGAGTTTTCTTTTGAAACGGATGTTCACCCGAAGACTGAGGGCAGAATTTTGATTAGTCTCTACCATATGTAGTACTTAACTCCATGCACCCATGTTATTTTCTCTGCCTTTTTACTTTTTTGGGAACTGGTCCTAGCGGCATTTAGATGACATCAGAACCCATGTTGGTAAAATATATGGCATTCCAAAAAACCCTTTAAACAGCAGCTATAAGTGATGACATGGTTTGTTTCTAGTATATATGTAACCTTCAATTTTATTGAATTGAAACTTTTATATGCTGTTCTCTCATTTAGCTGAGTTGAATTCTGAATTTCCTGGGGTCAGAGGTCATCATCAGATATGTACCCGACTTAGAAGCAGAATGACTTACTAGCTGGGACCCTGCCATTCTTGGTTTTGTCCCGACTGGGCCACTTGAGAGCTGTGTGCCTTTGGGCAAGATAGTTCATCCCTGAAAGCTTCTGTTTCTTCACAGGCTTTTAAAATGGGGGTAACTAATAGCACTCATTTCAGAAGCTGTTGGGAGCTCTCCATCTGATTTCAGACGCTGAATGCTTTAAAAATGTTACAGAGCATGGGTGAAGAATGACCACGACATTTTTCTGCTTATCAGAACTGCCTCCTGTGGGCCATGTTAGCAGAACCCCAGCAGCCTGGGAGCGTGCCCCTCAGAGTGCCCAGGGGCAAGGCATCCTGCAGTCGGGGTCAGTGCTGAGGCCTTGACCGCCAAGGACTTGAGATCCAAGAGGTTTCTGTGGAGAGTCTGGGCTCCCCCCCCGCCCCCCGCCACCACCAAAATTCTCTTCGCTATTGCTACCCATAGCCAACCTGAAAAATCCTGAGCAAGAGTGAAATTCAGCCCTTCCTCCTCATCTTTCCTCTGCCTCCTCTGGCCAGGATTCCCTTATGAGATTGAGGAGGAGAGCGTGGTTCCCTGTCCGAACCTCCTCAGCCTCTTGACTGCTTTAGATTACTTTGCTGGTGTTGCTGGGGGAAAAGTCAAAGAGCTTAGCTGGAGTTGATTTGGGTGAACAACAGCTTGTCTGTATTTATTTTGCCAACGCTGAGACTGTTTGCTGTAGGACAGTTGACGCAAGTGGGTAAGCCAACAAGGAAACCCACTACATTTCATCATCTTTCACAATTTTTCCTTATGCCCCAGAAGCCGTACAGCCATCACTTCCACATCCCGTTGCTCATATCCTGTTGGTCATACATTGTGTCTCTTGATACAGCACAGAAGGCACTGAGGTATGAATTTAGAGAAGATGGTCATGGGGCAGGGGAGCAGAGGACAGCATCACAGGGGCTGGCCGCCGCGTGGTGTGTGGAACCACAAACTGATCTTACATCCAAAATAGTCTCACTGTTTGTGATGGAGTTGGGCAGCTTTCCAGCTGTTACATCAACATAGATCATGTCACTGGATCTTCTGTGGAAGGGTCCTCTGGGATCCCTCTTTATCACTGCTGTATGAAGAGGCAGGGTTTTGTGGGCTCAATGCCTTATGATGTGACAGTTGTAGTCAGAAAAGGTCATCTTTTCTGCCATGACCAGCCTAGTTTAATTTAATTTGCCACATTATCAGACATACCACACACCACAGACACACCACAGTGTCACAGACTGTATTGCCCTCTTCCAATTTGGGGTGCTTTAAAAAAGAGCTTGAAATTCTATTAAGAAATGGGTGGAGAACACAAGTGTGAAATAGGACCCGTCCAGGGGAAACAATACCAGCTTAGTGCTTATGATTTGGGATTTATAAAATAAACAGTATAAATGTCTCTACAGTTGATTATAAAATTTCCTCTTTTTCCCCCTCCTCTCTGGTGCTGAATTTGCATTTCAAAAAAAAAACTACCTCCTAAAATCTTATTCCAGCTTGATCACAAGAATGGGGCTTTCCACATAGGTGTTCTGCTCAGAAAAGGGCAGGAAAGACAAGGTAATAGTGGCAGGGATGATTTATTCCAGGCACAGAAGGGAATTGTGATGGTTTAGGGAGACTGCGGAAAATCAGAAGGCAGAGAGAAATGAGAAGGGCCTCCAGGGAGGGACACAGTGAAATAAAAGGAAGCCCTAGAAGTAGGAGAACAAGGAGAATGAAAGGGCCAAACACAGTAGACAGGGACGATTAGATGGAATGTGCAGTAACATTAATTTGGGAAAAAAACAAGAGAAGATCAGAGGGGCCTCATGGTTCCATTTTTGCACCTTCCATTCCTCTCATGTGGTGAACAGTTTCCAGTGGAGTAGGGTGAAGGGGGGAGCCTCTTTGCTTCTTTGTGGTCCTTGAGCCATTTTATTGGCGGCTGCATTTTGAACAGATTTCCATGTGAATAAAACTTTTTTTCCTTTCTGGGCTTTCCTCATGCTTGGATCTTTCTCCTGTGCTGGATCAGAGCATCTCCTGTGCTAGAGCACCTGGGTTTAATAAGCCAAATAAAAATGCAGTCTGTCTTTCTTTCTTTTTTTTTAAGAATTTTTATTTACTTATTGGTGCGCTCACACAAGCAGGGGGAGCAACAGGCAGAGGGAAAGGGGGGGGGAAGCAGACTCCCCGCTGAGCAGGGAGCCCAACGTGGGGCTCAATCCTAGGACCCTGGGATGATGACCTGAGCCGAAGGCAGTTGCCCAACCGACTGAGCCACCCAGGCATCCCCAAATGGAGTCTTCTGTGTAGAAGTTTGAAAGGAGTTAGTGGTCCATTATATTGAGGTAGTAGGTTTTTGAATAGTGACCAATGGCTGAAGTGATACTACCAATAATTAAAGTGATATTATAAAAGTTTAACGTTCTTAAAAACTGGAAAGTTAGAAATTTTCCGTTTTGGTTTTAGTTAAAAACTAACAGGGAAAGGGTTCATCTTTACCCTTGGGTCATTGTGCATTTGTTAAAAGTAGCCAGCTTTTGGGGAACCTGAGTGACTCAGGTTAAGCCTCTGCCTTCGGCTCAGGTCATGATCTCAGGGTCCTGGGATCAAGTCCAACATTGTGCTCTCTCTGCTCAGCGGGGAGCCTGCTTCCCCCTCTCTTTCTGCCTTACTCTCTGCCAACTTGTGATCTCTCTCTCTCTGTCAAATAAATAAATAAAATCTTAAAAAAAAAAAAAAAAAGGTAGCCAGCTTTCATTGAAGACAGTGTGATTACTTTCAGGTCCTGTTACAAACTGAGGTGACTTTAAAATGCAGCTGTTTTTTTCGGAATGAAGTTCCCCCTTAACTTACCTTTCTATATAATAGGAAAGAGTATGGATGGCATTTCTATGAAATGATCAAGTTTTGTTTTCTAGGTTTATTACATTTACCCCCATGAAAGCAACATGAGGCCGTAAGAGGGAAGAGTTAGGTTTACCAACAGTTGTTATTGTTTTAATTTTCAGAAATGCATTTATTACTGCTAGTTTTACTTCACACAGTGAACTTACATTGACCTCTTTTCCTTGGTTATTTGAAAAGACACATGTGATTCTATGGTACAGCAAAATCCTTCAAACCAAGAGGGATGGAGAAATTGCCATATTTGAGTTCCTCAAAACTATTTAAGTATTTTGCCAAGCACATTAAAAATCTTTCACAAAGATTTATATTTTAGTGGAATGTTATTCCAAGGAACTCCGTAAGATATCAGCATCTCTTGAAAACTGGTTAAAAATCATGTGTTACTGAAATAAAAAATGGCTATTAGTGCCTTAATTCTTCAGCTATCAAGTTTTTTGTTTCTGTTTTTTTTTTTAAGATTTTATTTATTTTTTGACAGAGAGACAGCTAGAGAGGGACCACAAGCAGGGGGAGTGGGAGAGGGAGACGCAGGCTTCCCACAGAGCAGGGAGCCTGATCCCAGGACACTGGGATCCTGACCTAAGTTGAAGGCAGACGCTTAACGACTGAGCCACCCAGGCAGCCCTGCAGACAGTTTTCAATTTGAAACTATGTTTTCAGGTGCCTGGGTGGCTCAGTTGGTTAAGTGTCCCAGGGTCCTGGGATCAATCCCTGCATCAGGCTCCCTGCTCAGTAGGGAGGCTGCTTCTTTCTCCTTCTCTGCCTGCTGTTCCCTGAGCTTGTGCTCTCTGTCAAATAAATAAATAAAATCTTTAAAAGGAAAAAGAAAAAGAAAGAAAAAGAAGCTGTGTTTTCATTTCCTTGAAGGTTTCTGTGTTCATGAAGTATTACTCTCCTTTGATTCCTCTGGATTCAGTGGATTCAGCACCCTCTTGAAGATATGTGTGAGGGCAAAGCTGTCTATTAAGTTTGTTAACTACTGTGTTGGTGTTTTACAAAGACAGGTTCTATTTTAGGTAGAAAAGCTACGTGTGTTGTAGAATCAGACTGCCTGTTGGATCTGCATGATTCTGCCGTGTATATGTGCCTGTTTGCTGCATCATTTCCTTTAAATCATTGAAGGCCAGTTGGTTAGCATGCCTTTGTTCCTGCAGTCCATAGTTGGAATGGGAGACACTTAAGCTCTCTTTTACACATTAGCCTTCTTAGGTAAGCTTTCAGAACTTTGGTTTTCTGCACTCGATAATCTGTGGGATATTTTATACCCGAAATTAGGATTCTCAAATGTTCTTCTCCTTCTCTCCTACTTCATACTTTATTCCTTGCATTTTTAAATTCTGTGAATTCATTTATTCCCCCTACTCTGTAAACCTGCCTTCCTTGATCTGCCATATTTATCATCACTGATACTTTTAAAATTCTGAACTTTTTATTCATTCGTTTGCTCATTTATAGCTGGGGTATTTTAATTTTGTTTTGCTTTCAAGGAAATAGAAGAATGTTTCTCATACTTGATTTTTATCAAAGCTCTTCACCTATTTACTTTTGAAGAAGTAAAGTTCAACACTTGCGCTTATTTTAAGACTAGGTTTCAAGCGCATAGAGCTCTGAAGAAAACGATAGACAGCCCTTCAGTTTAAGTTCATAGTCCTTCTTTACAGGAGTGTGATCCACATGGTTAATTAGCTGTGTCGCCTTATTTTACCGTTTCGTTTTTGCTCATTCCTTTTGTCCTTGTTGTTCTTCAATAATCTCCCCAGTGAGTGACCAGCCCCGAGTAAGAGGCTAAGGGAAGATGTGTCCAGATGGCTGCTGTTCATAGCTCCGGGAAAAGTTTGCTGTGTGAGGAGAGCCTGACACTTACAGTGAGGCTCAGAAGTATCTGCAGAGTTCATTCAAATACTGAATAGATCCATAGGAAACTGGATTTTGGGGGTGGTTGTTTTTTTGTTTTGTTTTGTTTTGTTTTGTTTTTTGGGGGGTTTTTTGGTCAGAAACAATTGATTAGAAATTTTGTGATTTAGGGTGCCTGGGTGGCTCAGTCAGTTAAGTCTCTGCTTTCAGCTCAGGTGATGATCTCAGGGTCCTGGGATAGAGCCCCATGTCAGGCTCCCTGCTCAGTAGGGGAGTCTGCTTCTCCCTCTGCACCTCCAGTGTACTGCCTAACCTGTGTGTGCGCTCTCTCTCTTATAAAAATAAATCTTTTTTAAAAAATTTCATGATTTAAAAAAATTTATGATTCAACTCAGTATTCCAGATCCCCAGTAACCCCAGTATGATTGATAACCATATGTATCCTTCAGTGTGTATCTCTGTTCTGTTTTTCACCCATTCCTGTGCCTCTTCCAGTGTTAACTATTTTCCCCTCTTTCAATGTTAAGAAAGAGTAAGAGGCTTAGGAAAAGACAACCATGAACGCTTGAAGAATGCAGATGACTTGCCCAATTAATAGGCTAGTTTTTGTAGTCAGCATATCACAAGTGATAATTTTTTTAAGATTTTTTTTCTTTCTTTGAGAGAGAAAGGGAGAGGGTGTGTGCACACACACGTTGGCGGGGGAAGGGCAGAGGGAGCAAGAGAAGCAGACCCCTGCTGAGCAGGGAGCCTGAGATGAGGCAGAAGTGCAGGACCCCAGAGCATGACCTGAGCCTAACACAGATTCTTTAACTGGCTTACCTGATTGTGTCACCCAGGGTGCCCCACAAGGGATATTTTTGGGGATCAGTGGATCAGTTACTATTTAAGGCAGAATGTTGATGGATTTTAGGAAGATACCAATGGATACGTTTACAGTGTCTAAGATGTTTACTTGAAAACAGTGGCTGGAGTCCATTGATTAATGCTGCTGACTGAGACACCAAAATGGAAAGTAAACCATCTCTAGACAAGTGGTATTATAGGTAACCATTATGTTAATTATACTTTATTTAGTTGGTGGTTTTGTTCCTGGAAAATTACTTTTTTTTTTTTTCCCTCAAGAGGAATTTGAGGCATTAGAGAGTTGAATGTTTTATGGAAACTCTTGTGTGTAATTTTTCGGCTTTACCCGACTTCATAAGTCTTCAGGGAATATTTTCAGGCCTAGATTTATGGGCACTGTACATAGTATCTGCTACCAAAAGAACATTCTGCCATCAGGCTCATTGGGAAACATCTTGTCTGTCTTTCTGTTAGGAGCAGATGTTCCCTCAGCATTTTGGAATTATTTTAATGCACAAGATGGAAAAAAATAGAAAATCAAAAGAGAAAGATAGGCATAAATTTCTGTGACAGAGAAACTGTGTTTGAGCACGGGTAGACGTCAGTATTTTCAATCTTTTTTATCCCTGGGCTAGATTTGGGGTAAGACAGTGTGGTGACAGTCTCTTGTCACACCCTAAAAATTCAATAGCAAATTCCAGTTCTATATCAGTAGGAGAATGGACTCAAAAAAGCTTGTGACTAAACTCTAACACTCTCCTGGCTCATAGTATGAACTCAGTTCATTTAATTTGGCTTTGTTCTGTCTTCCTTCATATCAGATGCCTGCTTTTCGTGAAGAAGCTTTGCACAGTGGAGCATACCTCTGATAGACTGTGTATTAGCTTCCTGGGAACTAACAAATTACCGTACAGTCAGTGTTTAAAACAGCAGGAACTTCATCTCTTCCAGTTCTGGAGAGAATCTAGAGAGGACCATTTTGGAGGTCAGAAGTCCGAAATCGGTGTCACTGGGGTGAAGTCAAGGTGGTGGCAGGTCAAGCTCCCTCCAGAGGGTCTAGGGAAGACTCAGTTAGCTTCTAGCCAGTGGCTGCCAGATGCCTTGACTTGTGGCTGCATCACTCCCTTCTTCAAGAGCAGCATCTTACAGCCTTTCTCTACTCCATCTTCTCATCGTCTTCCCCTCTTGATGTGTCAGATCTTCTCCTGCCGCCTCCTTACACAGATCTGTATTATTTAAATGGAGCCCACCCATGAATCCGGGGTGGTGGGCACATCTCACTCAGAATCCTAATCACATCTCCGAAGATTTGGCCACGTAAAGGCAGTAGTACTCAACAGGTTCCAGAGTCTGGGGTTTGGCTCTCCTTTGGGGGCTATTTTCCGCCTCACTGCAGATTACCTTCTGTTATCAGCAGGCTAGAACTGTGGCCAGAACAAGCCCTTAGCCTCCTTACTGTTTAGGTCTGATTGCAGTGACTTACAGTTGGTATAAATGGTCACTAGCAGCACGGAGAATCTGTTTTCGGATAATCTTGGCCAAGAGGCATTTAGCTGAGCTACCTCCTCTCTGTGGTAGTTTGCGTTGTGGAAATCTCCACATGGTCAGTTAAGTTAGTTAAGACAAGTCACGAAGTTGAATGCTGTTAACAATTGTTCACTTTAACTCGAGTTGTCTCATGGATGTGCATGGGTATAAACATGTAAAATGGGGGATGTGTACTTTCAGCACATATTTAATGGAAATTAAACATCAGAATCTGTAGAATTACTTCTTCTTCTTTTTTTTTTTTTTTTAAGATATTATTGAGAGAGAGCAAGCTAGCATTCACACATGGGGGGAGGGTCAGAGGAAGAAGGAGAGGCAGACTCCCTGTTGAGTGGGGAGTCCAATGCAGGGCTCCCATCCAGGACCCTGAGCTCATGCCCTGAGTTGAAGGCAGATGTTTTTTTTTTTTAATTTTTTTTATTTTTTTAAAAGATTTTATTTATTTATTTGACAGAGAGAAATCACAAGTAGGCAGAGAGGCAGGCAGAGAGAGAGAGAGGGAAGCAGGCTCCCTGCTGAGCAGAGAGCCTGACGCGGGACTAGATCCCAGGACTCTGAGATCATGACCTGAGCCGAAGGCAGCGGCTCAACCCACTGAGCCACCCAGGCGCCCCGAAGGCAGATGTTTAACCAACTGTCCAGGTGCCCCTATATAATTACTTTAAAGAAATGAATAGTTAATGGTGTTTCCCATGAAGTGAAAGAAACCTATTTAGAATATATATGTATATTTGGAGTATACATATGTGTATGTGTGTACGTATGTATATACATACATATATATAGTATTTATTATGTATTTTTAATATATATATGTATTTGTGGGCTTTTTTTTTTTTTAAAGAATTTATTTATTTATTTGACAGAGAGAGATCACAAGTAGGCAGAGAGGCAGGCAGAGAGAGAGAGGAAGGGAAGCAGGCTCCCCGCTGAGCAGAGAGCCCGATGTGGGACTTGATCCCAGGACCCTGGGATCATGACCTGAGCCACCCAGGCGCCCCTGGGCTTTTTTTTTTAACCAGAAAGGAAACAAAGATCGTTTTCAGCTAGTGTGAGATAAGAGTCACAAAGCTTTTAAAACAGTTCTTCATGAATCTAGTAGTTTTGTGATGATAATGATTAATCATTATAGAATTCTCCTAAAGGAATTCTGCAACACTGTGCTTGTTAGGTGTTGACTAGGTAACTAATGTTATAGATTGATTACATGTGTCCTTTCTGTGGGGACTGTTCTGTAGATGAGGTCTAGTAATTGGTTTAATTCTGAAGAAGAGTTAAATGGACTGAGGGTTTTGAAGGGGAGGGCATGGGGGGTTGGGTGAGCCTGGTGGTGGGTATTAAGGCAGGTACGTATTGCATGGAGCACTGGGTATAGTACATGAACAATGAATTTTGGAATACTGAAAAGAAATTAAAGAAATGGAGTGCAGGTTGTCATAAGGGTTATAAATTCTGCCTCCTTGCTGTCTACCTTGCTGTGTTTTAGATTATTGCCCGATGTAATAAAACTTAAGTCTTAATAGATTGCCTTTTTCACCCTTTGGTGGTTTTTACCTGAAATAGAAAGACCCAGATGATTTTAAACTTCATACAAGATAGTATTTTAAATCCATTAAGGTTCTCTCTTATTCCAGAGCTGTGGTGGGAAATACAGATCAGAATTAAGTGCCTGCTGTGTAACTGGTAGAGTTGAAAGCAGATCACTGTTTAGATGAAGCAATTAGAGCCCTACTATATCTGCTACAGGTTTGCAAAAATTACCTGGACAAGCACTGTGGATTTATAAGGAGTCCTAAAGTAAGAGGTGAATGAGAATAATGAGGTTGAGGTACAAAGCCCAGACTGGTTAAATGAAGAAAAAAGAAAATCTATGGGGGAAAAAGGGGGGAAGTTTTGACTAGACGCTGAGAACTCAGCTGGATTATCTGATCTCAGCCAAGATGACACCTGACAGCAGAAGATAGCAGGTGCAGATTCCGTGCCACCCTGCGGATAGGAAATGGAGAAATTGAGGCTAACGTTCAAGGCTTGTAGATCACAGTCCTGCTTGTAGCAAGGTTGAAGCTGAGGCAGATGTGCTATTTTTATTGTGTAATTAACTCTTATGGTATTCAGAAAGGGGGAAAAAAAGCTGAGGGAATCACTTCATGTTACTTGCTTGGAATAGCTTCTCTAATCTTACTTTTAATGAATTTAAAAAATGAAGTCTGTCCAATTTAAACCATTTAACTGCCCATAGTCCTGAGCCTTTAGTTTTAGCTACTTACGTGTTTTTTCCATAAGAATATCAATCACTTACAGCATATACTGTGCCCTGCCAGTTCCTTTTGGAACCAATTTAAATGAGAAAAATAAAGGACTTCAGGAAAAACTATTTAAGTATGTCTGGTAAGTTGTTTTACTATTTGAGAACAACTCTGGAGACCAAAATACATTTTCCACTTAGTAGAATTTGGCTTTTTTCGTGAGCCGCAGCATTGATGGAAATCTGTTAAAATCTTAAATGTAGAGAATGACTTACTTCTTTTGGTATTACTTGCGGTCTAAAATGATGTTACCGTCTATACTACAATATCTCTGTGATCCAGCGCTTGGACTACAGTGAAACATGTTTACTGTGATCCACAAGTTTCTTCCTGTTCTGGATTCTTCTGATTGTAGAGCTTTTTTGTCTTTTGAGTTGCAACTCTTTTGAGATCCTAATACCTTACACTAAAACTTAGGTCTAGAAAATCAACCTTGCTTATTACAAGACAAGTAGTAAGTTTCTGAGTATCTAAAACATTCTATTAAACGTGACCCTTGTCCTAACTTTTCAGTGTTACTGTAGTCCTTGCTTATTTTTTAAAGATTCTTTTTTTAGAGCAGTTTTAGGTTCATGGCAAAATGCAGAAGAAGGTACAGAGACCTCCCGTGTACAGTGCTTCTTTTTAAATCTGTGTGGATACAGATTTGAAAACGTGTACTTTCATAGAGTTTTTATTCCCTGAGCTAGTCTCTCTGCTTTAACTTTTGTTCCCTCACAGTTCATTCGTCCCACAGCAACTGGGGAGACCTTGTTAAACCCTCCATGTTTTCCTTTCCAAATGAACATAAAAAGTGCAGACTTCTTACCCCATATCCGAAGTCTGCCTCAGCTAGCTAATACCTTGGCTCCTTCCAGTCCTGTTCCAGGTCTCTAGGCTCGGGATGCATAGGGCTCTTCTCTAGTTTCTCCAGTGTGCAAGAGCATTCGCTCTTTCTGTTTCCTTTTGGTCAGAAGTTCTCTTGTTCTTTACGTGGGGGTGTTCCCCCATCCTTCCTGAAGCCCAAATGCTTCAGAGTCAGCCAGGCCTTCTCGGACTGCTCTGTCACATCACCCCTTCAAAAATCTCCTTCCTGGCACTTACCCCTAGCTGAGCTCGTGGTGGTTTGTTCATGGATATGTATGTTATCTGTATTCCCTGCCCGGAGTTCACACTTTGAGTGTATTAGAAATGGCTTGGCATTGTCAGAAGTTAAGTGCAGAGCTCATTCACAGGGAGTCCCAGGCACTTTTGTGAGTAATACAAATTGCTGAATTTGTCTTTCATTTAAAATTTTTTATTGTATAAGGCTTGAGTTAAAATACAGAATTCCATTGCAGTTGGAGGGAGTTACAGATAGTTTCTTATGAGTGTTCGTATGTTAGAGTTGCATAGCGTGTAACCTTGAATGCTTTTTTGAGGAACTGAACTGCCAGGTAAGGAATTCTATGCTGAGCCTTTTGCAGCCCCACAGATAAAGGCCTTTCCTATAAATGAAGTTTTTTTTTTTTTTTAATAAAGATTTCATTTATTTATTGGCCCAGACAGAGATTGCAAGCAGGCAGAGGGGTGGGGGTGAAGCAGACTCCTGGCTGAGCAGAGAACCCAATGCGGGGCTCCATCCCAGGACCCTGGGATCATGACCTGAGCCGAAGGCAGAGGCTTTAACCCAGTGAGCCACCCAGGTGCGCCTATAGATGAAATCTTAGTGTTTCCCTCCTGCTAAGTACATGAAATAAATGGTCATCACTGTACACCCCCTCCCATTTTTATTTACTAAGAATTAGCCTGTTTGGTGGGGAGGGTTTCAGAATCCATTTTGGCAGGCCATTATCATTTCTGCCATCATTAGCTTTTCCCCTTAGGTGGCATCTGGACTTTGTGTTTTCCCTTCTGCAATTTTCATTGAGTTTCATGTAATTCATTAAGAGTTGAAATTAAAACTTTACTAAGATACTCCTAACTGCATGTCAATAAATACATTTTGGAATGGTAAACCAGTTTTTATATGGAAACTGATTCAGCCTTTGGTTTTAAACTGTTGATTCCTTCCATGCGTTGGTGTTTTTTTCCAGGCAATAGCTTTTTAATAGTTGGTTTCTCTTAGCCCTTTTATTAAAGAATTTTTGAAAAAAAAATGGTATTATAACTTCTGTATTACTTAGCATCTTTGGCCCTCAGAAAGGTTTTTATATGTGCTCTGCTCATTCTAGTGAAAGATGAGATGAAAATCCTCTTTCTGACTGTTGGGAAACATTGTGGAACCTGATTTTTTAACCACTGTGCACCTTTGTTAGGAACTATACGCACTTGGTCCCACTTGGCTTTTCCAGCAAGAGCTTCCTCACGTGGTTACCATGTTCAGAGGAGGGAATTTTTTTTTTTTAATAAGATTTTGTTTATTTATTTGACAGACAGAGATCACAATTAGGCAGAGAGGCAGGCAGGGAGAGAGAGGAGGAAGTAGGCTCCCTGCTAAGCAGAGAGCCTGATGTGGGGCTCGATCCTAGGACCCTGAGATCATGACCTGAGCTGAAGGCAGAGGCCTTAACCCACTGAGCCACCAAGGCGCCCCTTTGATGAAGGAGTTCTTAAGTGGACTTCTGGTCTGTGCCAGAAATAAAAATGGGGATGTATCACCTTCCAGATGTTAATAGAATGAGAAAGCAGCACATTTAACTTTGAGATTATTATCCATCCATGTATGACAGCATTTGGAACAAGGGTAGACTCTACCATCTTGGTTCAGAGAGACACACCCAACTACCCCCCAACCCCATCCCAGTAATAGCATTCTAGGAAAGAAAGCCTCAGTGATATGTAGCGTAGGAGATAAGCTTGTTCTGGAAGAATTCATGTGAAAAAGAAGCAAATCCTGGCCCTTATGATATTGTCACTGAGGTCTCCCTCACCACTGGGCTTAAGCAGAGACCTCTAATTCCAGCTTTTTTTCCTCAAAAGATTCTAGCAATCTGAACTAATCATAAAGGAGATACTGTAAACCTGTGTTTGCTTGCACCTGTGTTTGCTTGAAACCAATGTTGTCACGGAGGTCCAGAGTCAGGATCATTCTTTCTCCTGCTCTCCACAATAACTCTCTGAGGGTGGGGGATGGAAAGATATTTCGGTGTTTAAAATGAATAAAACATGGTACCATGAGTTATGCTTGTTACTTAAAAAACTTTGGTATTTTGTTTGGTTAGAATACCTCTTCTGTTTCTGCATTGAGCTATGGTGACCACCTCTAGGGAGCCTAGCTTGAAACTGCCTTTGGTACCTTAAGGAAAAAGTGGCTGAGCTTTGTGACAGTGGGAACATCTTACAGCACCCTGACCCTGTCTCTAGTCGGTGACCAACAGGCAGAGGTTATGGACTGCAGCGGGGTTAAGGACTGACTACTGTGGAACACAGAACCTCATTCTAGACACAACTGGATATGACCTGTATTTAGATGTTGCCTTGTACAACTTTCAGGGAATTTTTAATTTCATATGTCAGCCAATACTCTTTATTGGAGCCTTTGGATTTTGCTGGAGAACACAGAACCCTGCAAACTCAGTGTGATGACCTTGGAACCTCCTTAATTTCTGTCTTCCTAGTCTTAATCTCTCTTCCGACTTCCTTTCCCTCCTCTGAAAATGAACACCTGCCAGCGAAATCAACTTTATGCAGCTTTCGCTGGAGACTAGTGTCTCAGAATCAGTTCTGGCAACTAATGTAAAGTCAAATTTGGAAGACGCCTGGATTCTCATGGAGTTGTGCAAGCTGAAGTTATTAAAGAGGATTAGGGACCACAGCTGGTGAGCAGATGGAATGCTTCTAATTTCACCATCTTAGGTAGCTAGTAAACCTAAATCTGCACAAAACCTATTTGGTGTTTCTCTAGTTCACTTCACTTTATCCTACTGGAATATGTGATTCCTTATCAGATGTGTTACCTTCATGGTTGGGGATGATGAGCCTTCACAGGCCACTCCCTTAGATGACACGGGTCACGATTCAGTGCGGCCATCTCCAGCTCCATTGCATGTCGCGTTGTAGTAACCACTGTTTTATAAAGTACTGATGCGAAGCTCAGGAGGCAAGGGGGGGGCGGAGAAGACGACTTTCACATTTCCTTCAAAATGTAGACATGAGGGCTAGCTCACCATAACACGACCAGCCTAATTACATTCCGATGAAGGCCAGTTCACACTGCAGTCATTACAGCTAAGTACTTCAACCATTTGCTGCTGAAAGAAGCTCCTGAATCCGTCTCCTCAGCTCTTTTTCTTGTGTGTCCACTCCTTTAGAAATTTGCCATGCAGTCAGAAAAGCCTTTGAAGCCAGCTACCTTCCACTGCCCGGCAGCCTGATTATAGGCCCCCGCCCTCCCACCCCCGCTCTTACCCCCCAGCCCCCAGGTCCTGTCTCGGGCGGCTTTTGATGGGGACCTTCCAACAGAGCAACTGTTAATCTCAGAAACACAGGCCTGAGCTGCACCATTCACAAAGGAACGTAGGGTGAGTCTCACAAAAGTTGGTGAGACTTTTTTTTTTTTTTTTAAAGATTTTATTTATTTATTTGACAGAGAGAAATCACAAGTAGATGGAGAGGCAGGCAGAGAGAGAGAGAGGGAAGCAGGCTCCCCGCTGAGCAGAGAGCCCCATGCGGGACTCGATCCCAGGACCCTGAGATCATGACCCGAGCCGAAGGCAGTGGCTTAACCCACTGAGCCACCCAGGCGCCCCACTCGGTGGTTAAGAAGGTCAGATTGGGAACTCCATTCTGCTATTCCTGTGCAAAGATATTAATTTATGTTTTAATTGCTGTTATGTAATCTAAGAACAGAATTCACATCCGCTCTACAGTTTAGTCGCTCCTCTAGCCTTGCTGATGAAAGACTTAAGGAAAATGGCTGCTCTCCTTTTGAGCGATGGCTGAGTGTCTGAAAATACAGCCAAACAGCTGGAGCCATAAATAAGTGTGGTCTGGATACACTGTGTACTGGCTGGTTGGGAAGAAAACAACACACAGATATTTCAGGTGGCCTTGTACAGCAACAGCTGTAGTCGATGGTCCAACATAGTCTCTTCTTTTGGAACCAGCATGTGCTGCTTCTCTAAAGCCACAGTCAGCTGCAAAAATATTGTAACGTGTTTTGGAAGCAATTAACTGCATAATAGTGTTCTAACCTCAAAACATCCTGAAAGATCCATTTCTATATGGGAGGGGCGGGGGAGGAAAGGGGGAAATATTATGGTACTGATGTATTGGCATGGAGTTAGTCTGCAGAAGTATTGTAGGAAGTGGTCTTTTTTGGAATTGGTTTTATAAATGATTTTCGGTAGCTTCTTTCTGGACTTCTGAATTTTGTAATTGGATGTGACCTCTCATGGAAGGGTAGGGTAAACACATTTGAACTTTCAGTGTAATTATTTTGTACTGAACCAAGGAGTCTAGCAATCCCTTCAGACTGATTTGTTTGTCTATCATAAGTAAAATTGTTCTCTCCACCCTTCTCTTACTCCCCTTGGATGTAGTAGATGGCAGGATGAGAGGAGGTTCTGGAGGTTCTCCAAGAAAAAATAGACTAAGCATCAGAAGACCTAGAGTCCTTTCTGATTTGCCCCGGTGATCTTCACCAAATTCTTAAACTCTCTAGTTTGCAGTGTTTGTATCTAGAAAATGGATGTACTAACACCAAATACTACATTTGCAAATACATGGTACATGTGTTAGATCTCTAGGGCTGCCGTAACAGAGACCCCAGACTGGGCAGCTTAACCAACAGATATTTTCCCACAGTACTGGGGTCTAGATCTAAGATCAAAAGTGTTTTCAGGGCTGGTTCTTTCTGAGGGATGTGAGGAAAGGCTCTTTTCCAGATTCCTCTCTTTGGCTTGTAGATGGCTATCTTCTCCCTTTGTCTTCATATCATCTTCTATGTGTATGTGCCTATGTCCAAATTCCTTCTGCTTTTAAGTTAATGACATTAATCATATTGGGTTTGGGGTCACCCTCATGACCTTATTTTCACTAAATTACCCTATGCAAAGACACTATCTCCAAATACAGTCCCTTTCTGAGGTACTGGGGATTAGAACTTCAAAGTGTGAATTTGAAGGGAAACACAATTCAGCTGATAACAATACCATATGGAGACCTATCTAATTATAACTGAATATTCTTAGGCTATATTTTATAATTCTTTGGGTTGCTCTGGCAATTCAAAATATTATAATAACATTTTATTCTAATGGATACATTGATAGAAAAATAATGATACTTTTTTTAAACCTAAAATTCAAAGCCCACTTGTATCTTCATTCCTTATGGTTAATTTGCAAATGAAACAATACATCTTTTCCTCTGGAGGCATTAGATGGAACTTCTGTGCATGCACCATTCTGGTTCTTATCTCTTAAGACATCTTTTTGTTTGACTCTTAGTTGTAGAGGTTTGCTTGGGAGTTTATTGGGAAAGCTTCAGTGAGTTGAATTGCTTATTGCCAGTAGCATCAAGAAAATCTGAATTTTTTTGCCTAAGGGTAAATAGACTCTTTTTGGAAGTGAACATTTGAGCAAATGGCACTGTTTTACTCTAACTGCTAGATGGCTTGCTACAGGTGGTAAGCTGGTAAAGACTGAGCCTGCAGCAAAGCCAAGGACTTTGCGGGCCTGGGATTGAGAGCAATGCAAAGAATGAGATCCCTTATTGGAAATTGCTGAGCTTTTCGTTTATTGGGATTGCAGTCGGAGGACTGTTAATTATGGGAAGAAAGGCAGCCAGATGGTCACATACTCCAAGGCGGAAAGGAGAAAGGGTAGTCAGGGCAATTGGAAGCATGCATTAAGATTGCAAAGAGGGAGACGTGCAAATACTTCTGCAGGTCAAACTTGCCTCTTTGGCTGAGTAATTAATTGCTAAATAGGCATAATAGAGTCATCTCAAATGGTTCTTTAGAGATGCAGGATTTGTGCACACAAAAAAACCTATTGTGGAACAGGAAAGCTGGAAAACAGCTAACTTGATTAAACAAAACCAAAGCATTTTAGCCACTAAAAACAACGTGGTGCATTCTGATTTAATTTTCTGCAATCAGATTAGTACATAACACATTAAAAAGCTACCCCTAGTAGGTAAAAAATTCTCCGTTGCTTGATTAGTTATGTACTGTTACATTTTTATCATCATGGCAAGCTTAATGACTTTGAGGTTTTTTGTCAGGCAGACTTAGCTTTAGTTATAGAAAAGTTTCTAATCCACAACAAATTTAGGATTCTTACCGAACTTATTTCATATGTGCATTTTGGTTTCCTGTGCAAAAATAAGGATCTGCTTGATCCTTATTTTTGTTTGAGACAATGTGGTCATAATACATTATTTGGTATAATGTCATGAGCTATCACGGTAACTTCCCCTTATAACTGTCCCCATCATGATGTCTGCCATGGTGCTTAAAAGATTAAGCAGAGATTAAAAGCACAGTATGCGTGTTCGTAGGTAGTGTTTCTCTGACCATTTATTCAGTCATATGTGTAGTAAATGTTGCCATGCCAGGCACTGAGTAGTCAGCACTGGGGAACCAATGACACATGGCACAGACCTGATTGCTATACTCATGAAACTCACCCTTCCCATTATGTAGCGGCGGAAAGGGTTTACTGTGAACAGGAACACGCAGTGGGATGTATACTTAACTATGGAGAGGAAGACAGGATATTAGGGAAGACCCTACAAAGAACACCAGTGCCAGTGGGTGAGAAGGGCAACACTGCCTGAAAGAATTGATCTCTGGGGGCGCCTGGGTGGCTCAGTGGGTTAGGCCGCTGCCTTCGGCTCGGGTCATGATCTCAGGGTCCTGGGATCGAGTCCTGCATTGGGCTCTCTGCTCGGTAGGGAGCCTGCTTCCTCCTCTCTCTCTCTGCCTGCCTCTCTGCCTACTTGTAATCTCTCTCTGTCAAATAAATAAATAAACTCTTTAAAAAAAAAAAAAAAAAAGAATTGATCTCTGAATGGAGACATGAGGGAGGAAAGGAGTCAGCTAGACCAGGAGAGGAGGGATAGACTCGTGTGCATACCCATCTGTGGGTAACTTAAAAGCCTTTTATATTTTGGTATCTTACAATAGAAACTTGATCATTATAATCTCTAGGAAATTATTATAAATCAGTTACCTAGCAAAGAAGTTGTCAGTTTAATGTATTTGCTGAGCCATGTTGTGGCTCTCTTTAAATCTGTCATTCATTCCTTTTTTTGGTGCCTCCCTCATCGCCCCCCACCCCGACACACACCCTCCGTCCCCACTTTGGCCATCTCTTTTAAATTTTTTTCTTCTGTGCGGTCTTTTCTATTTTCTTCTTGTGGATGTTTACCTCTTGTCCAGTTTGCTCTGTGACCCAAATAAAGTGGCTACTTTTGCTGAGTGGTTTCCCTTAGACCTGATGAGCTCACCGTGATCCAGCAGCTGTACACCCATGCTGTTAGGAGATGGAGGTCAGGGGAGGACGATTTATCATCTGTAGACATTAAAATGTGGCTGGTAAGGTGTGCCACTTGTAGAGCTAGTTTGGGGCTTAAATGTCATTATTGCAGTTCTCAGACCTTTGGACTGAATTTTAATGTACATGTAAAAGGTCTACATATTAAGGCCTCTGACTACCCTGTTTTGGATAACTAGGTTGGTCCATTTGAAAACAGAGTCACCAGCTACGTAGCTTAAGAGTTTTATTTTGTACAGAAACTGAATACTTTAAATTCCAAATGATTTAATTTTATGAAAGACTTAGAATGAGACAGCAAGATCAGCGCGTGTGATTTTGGTATAGAGTATCGTTTGCTCAAAAGCAACACGCAACTTCTTTAATGCTGAGCATGGACTTGTGAGAGTTCTGCTCTGTCATAGATGTTTTAGAGAGTAAGATCCTGAAACCTTAGGAGTAGAGGGTTTCTGGTTGTCAAGCAGAGGTCACAGTCTCGGAGGAAAATCTCTGGTAGCATCCTCCGTGTAGACCTTGTCTGCCCAATCTAACTTTCCACTTTAGTTTCTTCAACTCAGCACCCTGCGTTTAGAGTACAGTCCATTTTCTTTTCTGAACTGGGACAGATGGTGCTGTCTCTTTTGATTATCTGTTTTATAAGGGAAGTGTTGGTTAGGAAGAACAAGAAATGAAACACGGCCAGATTAAATTGAGAGCAGGAATTGTACAGTCGAAGAAAAGCCAAATGTGTTCATTGTTTTTCTACTTAAAGTTTACCATAACTAACTTGACTTTCTAGACTTCAAGTTAGCTGTAGGGTGGTTTCTTTCCGCTTTCTTCAGTTTATTTAGGTCAGGGACTATATAGTCATTTTCCATGGAATTTGTAACCCTCTGAATTGAATAATGGCTTAACAGGATTTATGTTTAATCTGCGTTTTGTCTTTTTTATATATGAATTTGGTGTGTTACATAGTGTTTAAGGTATATAGTGTGTTACTTTGATTTATCATTTGTAATGTAATTGCCAATATAGTGATATTTATCACATTATAAGATTATAGTACATATTATCATCTATATTCATTATACTGGGCATTAGATCACTATGGCTTATTTACTGTTCATTGTAAGTTTGTACCTTTAAATACCATCACTTTTATCTCAACCACTCTCTTCCCCTTCCACTCCCCCCTTTCCCCAATTCCCTCATACCACCATTTTACTCCATATTTTTCCAGGTTTAACTTTTAGAATCTACGTAAGTGACACATAATGCTGTTCTTTGTCTGATTTACCTCACTTAGCATAGTGTGCTCAGGGTTCGTCCATGTTGTCCTAAATAGGAAGATGTCTGTCTTTCTCGTGACTGAGTAATATTCCATTGAGTAAATACACCGCATTTTTTTCATCTGCTCATCTGTTGACGGGCGTTTGGGTTGCTTTCATGTCTTGGCTGTTGTGAATAATGCTGTGATAAACATGAGAATGCATGTATCGCTTCAAAATCCTGTCTTCATTTCCTTTGGGTATAAACCCAGAAGTGGAATTGCTGGATCATATGGTAGATCTTTTTAACTTTCTGAGGAATCTCCATATTGTTTTCCGTAGTAGTTGGCCCAATTTACATTCCCATCAACAATGTATAAGAGTTCCCTTTTCATCACATCCTTGCCAGCACCTGTTCTTTTCTGTCTTCTTGAAGATGGCTCTTCTAACAGGTGTGTAGTAATAGTTCATTGTTGTTTTACTTTTCATTTATCTGAGGAATAGTGATGCTGAGCATATTTTCATGTGTCTGTTGGCCATTTGATGTCCTCGTTGGAGAAATGTGTGTGTTGCTCTTCCTATTTTTTAGTCAGATTTTTGTTGTTAAATTGTTTGTTTTTATATTGTGGATATTAACCCTTTATTTGTTAGATCATTTGTAAAAGTTTCTCTCCTTCCATAAATTGTCTATTTTGTAGTTTCTTTTGGTGTGCAAAAGCTTTTGAGTTGATGTAGTTCAATTTATTGATTTTTTTTCTTTTATGCTTTTGATGTCATGCCCTCAAAATTATTTACAAGACCAATATCAGTGAGCTTCTTACCTATGCGTTTTCTTCTCAGAGTTTTATGGTATCATGTCTTGACATTTTGACCTTCCATCTATTTTGTTTTCTTTTTTTTAACAATATAAATTTATCATTTTATAGTTTTTTAAAGATGTTTGTGATTGTGTTGGGCCCATCAGGATAATCCAGGATAATATCCCTATTTTAAGATCTGGTCATTGGGAATCTTAATTTCTTCCTCCACCTTAATTCTCCTTTACCATGTAACCTAACATATTCACACATTCAGCACCTAAACATCTTTGGATTATGGTATTCACTGCACCTAAAGTCAGCTAGAAGCTATAGAATCTGTTGTTTGTTTGTTCATTTTTCTTTTTTTTTTAGTACAGTTGATACAGTGTTATCTTAGTTTCAGGTGTACAACATAGTGATTGGACAAGTTCACCACAAATGTAGCTGCTATCTGTCCTTATACATCTCTGTTAGAATATCATTGACTCGGTGTTCCATTTTGCCTGATCCCCTACCCCTCTGGCAACTGTCAGTTTGTTCTCTGTATTTATAGATCTGATTCTCCTTTTCGCTTATTCTTTTTTTTTTCCCCCCTTTCTTTCCAGATTCTACTCCTATTTTGGGTTAATTTTTGAGTGGTGAGAGATAGGGGTCCAATCTCATTGTTTTACATGTGTTTCTCCAGTTTCCCCAGCATCATTTGTTGAAAAGATTGCCCTTTCTCTGTTGGGTATTCTTTTCTCCCTTGTTACATATTAGTTGGCCATATATGCCAGAGCTTAATTCTGGGCTCTGTAATCTGTTCCATTGGTCATTGTACCTTTTTTTGTGACGGTACCATTCTGATTTTATTATTGTGTCTTTGTGGTATTAGTTTGAAATTTGAAAGTGTAATACCTCCAGCTGTGTTCTTTTTTCTCAGGATTGCTTTACCTACTGGAGATCTTTTGTGGTTCCACACAAATTTTAGGATTGTTTTTTTCTGTAGAGAATGCCTTTTGTATTTTGATGGGGATTATGTTGATCTGTAGATAGCTTTGGATAGTAGGGTCATTTTAACGATATTAATTCTTCTGACTCATGAACATGGGATATCTTTTGTTTGTGCCTTTGATTTCTTTTCAGCAAAATTTATAGTTGCATCTTTTACTTCTTTGGTCAGATTTATTCCAAAGTATTTTGGTTTTGATGCTATTGTGATTAGAATGTTTTATTTCTTTTTCAGATGCTTCCTCATTAGTGTAAAGAAATGCAGATGATTTCTATATTTTGATTTTGTATCCTCCCATTTTGCTGAAATTGTTGGTTAATTCTAGAAATTTTTGACTGATTGTACAGGATTTTACAATGACAGTTTTACTTCTCCCATTTCAGTTTGCATGCCTTTTATTTCTTTGTCTTGCCTAATTGCTGTAGCTTGAACATCCAGCACTATATTGAATGGGAGTCATGAGAATCGGAATCCTTGCTTTGTTTGTGACTGAGTAGAAACCTTTTAATTTGTCTCCACTGCGTATAATGTTTGTTATGTATGTATGGCTTTTATTAGGTTGAGGTATGTTCCTTCTATACCCAATCTGTTAAGAATTTTTATCACAAAAGGATGTTGTATTTTGTCAAATGCTTTTAACTGCAGCTATTGAGATGATGGTATAATTTTTATCTTTCATTTTATTGATATGATGTATTATATTTATTGATTTGTGTATATTCAACCATCCTTTCATCTCAAGGTTAAACCCTCTTAATGTGTTCTTGAATTTGGTTTGCTAATATCTTGTTGAGAATTTTTGCATCTGTATTCGTTGGAGATACTGGCCTGCAGTTTTGTTGTAGTATCTTTATCTGGTTTTAGTATTAAAGTAATGCTGGCTTTGCAGAATTAAGTTTGGAAGTGTTCCGTCCACTTCAATATTTTGGAAAAGTTTAAGGAGGATTGGTATTTTCTTTAAATGTTGGATAGAATTCTCCAGTGAAGTCATCTGGTCCTGGAGTTTTCTAAGTTGGGAGTTTTTTGATACTGATTTAATCTCTTGTGATTGGTCTGTTCAGATTTTCTGTTTCTTCCCAATTCAGTCTTGGTCGGTTGCTTATTTCTAGAAATGTATCCATTCCTTCTTGGTTACATAAATTGTTGGTAATTATTCATAGTAATCACTTACGATTCTGTGTATTTCTGTGCTATCATTTATAATTTATCTTCAGTTTCTAGTTTTGAATCGTCTTTTCTTAGTCTAACTGAAGGTTTGTCAATTTTATCGTTTTTGGAGAACCAGCTCTTGGATCCATTGATTCTTTCTCTTTTCTGATTTCTGTTTCATTTATTTCTACTCTGATCCTTAATATTTCCTTCTGCTGACTTGGGGCTTAGTTTGTTCCTTTTCTAGTTTCCTGATTTGAAAGTTGTTTATTTAAAGTCATTCTGACTTCTTAATATATGTGTTTATTGCTGTAAACTTTCCTCTCACAACTGCTTTTGCTGTGTTCCATAACGTTTGTCTTGTGTTTCATTTTCATTGGTTTTGGATAATTTATTATTTTCTGTTTGATTTCTTCTTTTACCTAATGATTGTTTCAAGTTTGCGTTGTCTTAAAATGCCATTTAAGATGAATGACTCTTGGGTTATTGGGTTGCTTTGTTTTATCTTTAATTGCTAAAAGACTTAGAAACCAGAAATGGATTTACATGTTGTTTTTCTTTCTAGTTGTTTTTAAATTAGAAAATCCTTGGCTAATAGTGGCTTTTGACAAATCTGAAAAATTTGGATGAATTTTGATAAATTCTACTTTATGCTACTAAAATCTCTCACCAGCAGTCTGCACATTTCTGTGCTATTGGCCAAGCGACCTTTAGCCAGAATATTTTTTTTTTGAAGATTTTATTCATTTCTTTGACAGTGAGAAAGACAGCGAAAGCAGGAACACAAACAGGGGGAGTGGGAGAGGGAGAGGCAGGCTTCCCACTGAGCAGGGAGCCACATGCGGGGATGGATCCCAGAACTCTGGGGTCATGACCTGAGCCCAAGGCAGTCGCTTAACTGACTGAGCCGCCCAGGTACCCCTAGCCAGAATATTTAATAAGTGTTCAAAACAGAACTGTTAAGGAGGTGGGCAAAGGGACATAGAAAACAGTTTGAA
Source organism: Neogale vison (assembly GCF_020171115.1). Lineage (NCBI taxonomy): Eukaryota > Metazoa > Chordata > Mammalia > Carnivora > Mustelidae > Neogale > Neogale vison. The sequence continues at coordinate 96,295,006 of NC_058096.1, forward strand.
GGGCCTCCCACTGGCTACATTTGGTATAGTTTTAGCATCAAAAAGAAGGATTGCATTGGAGTATTAAATGTTTTTAATAAAAAGAATCCATGAATTCATATGTACTTAAAGTGAAGGAAGAACTAATACACGTAGAAAGAATGATAGAAAGCTTTATCGTCATCTTGCAACTATTAATATAATACCTTCTGGCAAAGATCATCATTGTTTAACCCTCAAGTGAAAGGAGGAGAATGTGCTTTCACTGTGGAGGAACAGGTTACCCAACACTGTAACCAGGTCATCACAGTGCAGAGCTTCACCAAAAGGTTCCAACTGGTACTGTGTGCTTCCTCGTGTATTGGATGAATTATATCTAGAGAATTCTTGCCAAAAGTTTTTAATTTGAATCTAATTATGAGGAAATAGTTACACATTTCAGATAGTGCTACATGCTCGAAGAAACCTGGTCTAGACTCTTCAAAAATACCAACTTTAGGAAGACAAAAAAATATGGGGGACTTCTGTTCTAGGTTAAAGGAGATGAACAAAACTGGGTAGATGAATCCAACATGTGTTTCTCTGTTGGATCCTGGATTAGGGGGGAAAATATTAAAGATACTAATATCATTGGAATGATTGGGTAATATGAATATGGGATGTATATGAGATTTTATTCTGTTGGTGTTAAATCTTTTGGTTGTGATGTTACGGTTGTGTGCGAGAAGGTCCTTGTTCTTAGGAAAGACACGCTGAAGTTTTTGGGGTAAACTCAAGATCCTGTCATAAGATCAACAAGTTCCTTCTAAGTGGTTCTCAAAAACAACATGTGTGTGTGTGTATGTGTGTAGAGACAAAATGTGAACATACGAGTATAGCAAAATGTTAGCAATTGATCAGTCTAGGTGAAAGGTGTATGGGTATTCGTAGTACTAAATCCTTCACTTTTCAATAGATTAAAAGGTGTTTGACAATGTATATTTGTACAAATCAGGCAATTTCCTGAAAATTTTTCCATTTCTAGATTCTCTGGTAAAATGGCAGTATCGGTCAGCCTTAGACCAATGATCCTGCCTGGCAATAATTGATTGTGATACACAGCAGCTCCCCCTGTTAAATAGGGTGAAGGCTTTTTCAGTTTTCCACAGTCTTTACCCTTCCCATTTGCATAATACATCCACCTTCTTTTACTCATTGATATTACCTGCCTTGCAGCTAATACGCATCTGAGTATGTACCCACTTGTATGTACCCACTTATATCCTTTGCTGATTTTCTGGGTGAGGTCGGTTGTACTATGGGTAGTAAGGACTTTTCCATGTGCTAAAACTCTGGGGAATGATTTGGAGCTCTAGCACACAGAGTTAGCTCTGAGTTTGATCCCTGTGTCAGCTGATGAGCTTCACTGGGTTCTTTGGCCATTGACTGAATATCCAGCCTCACCCTCAGATGTGTAGGTTAGTCCTATGGGGCGTCAATTAAGAAAATGTAGGTGTAGAAAGTGTTCATATAGGTGTTATAAATATTAAAATTCTCTTTCGAATTTAATGTGTTACAACATTGTTCTCTCTGGATTCTGCCTGTTAGTTGACACAGTCTTGGCAAAAGTTTTGAATAAAGCCACTTGAGAAGTTTTCAATGTGGCATGCCAAGTCTTAATGAAAAAACATTTTGTGGAAACGTTTACAGATGCCAATGCAGAAAGTAGTGTATAAACTTTAATTACGTTTGTAAGTCGTTCTATCCTGTGTTTAAGCGATTGCCTTCCTGTTACACACCCAGGGAGGGTACCAGCTCTTACTGGGTAATCATGGAGTTGAGCCTTCCCCCAAAATAAAAGAACTATATCTGGCACAGGTTAGGACTCAGCTAGCCAGTGAAGTGTCTCAGACACACTGAGGGAAGGAAAGGAGAGGACTGAAGTCTAGTCATGCTTGACAGGCAAGCAAATCTATGTAATACTTCATCCATTTTTGTGGGGTTTTCATTGCTGTTTAATTTGATGTTCTTAAAAAATACTAGCTGTGTTTGTCTAGTTCCATGTACAAGTGTGATTTTTGTGAACTCAAGAATTTTTCCCCTCAGAAATTTGACAGAAATGAACAGAGACCATCCTAATATTTCAGGTAGAATCAACCCAGTTTAGTTAGCATTCCAAGAAGGTGGTTAAGAGAGAAGCTATGAGTTGACCTGGAAGTCAACAAAGGGATTATATCTGGTGTTTCTCTTGTCTTTCAAGTCTCAGACCTAGCACTTCTGGGCTGTCCTTCTTATTACTTACAGTGTTAGGTAACTTTTGTCCAGAGACCCACTTTTGCCTATGAGTAGATTAATGTGAATATTCCTGGTAGGATTTTGCTCAAATCTTGGGCCAGGAAAGAAAATCACTCTTTCTACTCAGTTCCAGAAATATCGACAAAGCCTGGAAGGAGATCTGCCTCCCCCCTCCCTTATCTCATTTACATTCTCTGGCCATCCCTCCTTTCCAGCGGGCCACTCCACCAACAAAAGGAATTCATCTCTCCTCTGCTCTTCCTTTTAGGGCTCCAGAATCTATTGGGAGCCCAAGTTCCCTTGAAAATATTTTCCTCGACTGGAAGGCAACTTCCCACGACATATGTTCACCTGCCTCCTGCTTTCTCTTTAGTGTTGAGAGTCTGGTATTCCCTTAGCTGTCTTCCAGAATTTCCAATAGAGTAACCAACCACTTAACCAGCTAAATGGCTAGAGAGATGTTTGCTTTTGCATTTTTAAGCATCAGGATGATTGATACCTGAAGGTATTTCTGGAATATTTGTCCTTGAGCATTAACTGCATTGTCCTAGATTATGTAAATTTATTCCTTGTGATTTTGTACATTTTTAATATTTGATTTTAATGCCATTAACTCTGGATTATAATCACTAAATGGAGGTCCTTAAGTAATTAATACTGCTTTTGTATGCATTTATTGATTCTTTTTTTCTCAGCATAGGTAATATTTTTTAAATGAAGATAGAGGGTTTTTTTTCTTTTTCTTTTTGATTAGAAAAGCAATTCAGCAACATTCCTAAACCATCTTACCTCATCCCCATTCATTCTCGTTAGCACTGGTAGGCAGTGATTGCATATTTAACTCTTCCTTACTATTGAGTCATATTTTTTTTTTTATTCCACAGTATTTATTTCCATTCATTTAGTACTTACATTGAATATTTAGTGGTTTTTAAGCCTCTTATCCCCAAAATGGGCATGACCAGAAGTTGCATATTTTCCACGCCCCTAGTTTAATATATAATATGTATTAAAGATAGTAGCGAAGTCAGCTCTTGGCAGATCTGAGAAAGCATATCATGTTATGTCGGGCATATCTGTAAATGAGGCGTGCGGATGAGAACTAGACAGAAGGTTTACAGAGAAATAATGCTGATGTCATTCTGTTGGAATGAAGGGGTTGTTACAACCATAAATACATTCTATAGCTCGCAGCTAAGTGTCTAGCTGCATTTCTTTTCTAAGATGGAAAAAATGTGAAGCAAACCAAAGAAGTAGATTGTGTTTATAAAGGGGGATATTTTAATTAGTTTAGGCCTTACAGTTATTCAAACAGTCTGAACTTTCGGTTCTTTTTGGAGCAAACATGAAAACCATTATTTGTGGCAAGTTTAAACTTCACATGACACATATTCCGTCTATGTGTGTGGGTTGTTGTTTTGTTTTGTTTTGTTTTGTTTTTCTTTTTAAAAAAAAAGCATATTTGCTTGCTTGTATATTTTCATTTTAACTTTCCCTTTGCTAAAAAATGCTTTATTTTCTTGGGAGACGAAACTTGTAAGTTACTGTGCAGAAGCTCCCTTCCCCTATATTTGGCATTCGCAGATTGAGTGGTTCTCAGCTCACTGGGATGTGCTTAAACGAGAGGCTTCCCTCTTGACTCCTTTTAAAGAAATTACCTGTCCCCAAAAGTGTCTGTATCTGTGAAACAAAACACCCATTCTCTTTGGAGCACTGTCTGCGAGTACCCAGTAATCCTTTACTGATTGGCAGTCTTCACTGCAAGGAAAAGGCTTTCAAATATTAGGAAGGTAGTGATGTGAAAGATGGGTTGTCCTGTCCATCCACATCAGCCATGGTGGCAATGAAAATCAAAGCAGGTAGAAAATGATTTTGATCTGTTGGCTTAGCTCCTGGCAGCTTCAGTGCAAGGAGAAAGAAATACAAAGTTGACCTCTCAGATCTGCCTCTGTATTAGTTGACTTGCTGCAAACCAGAGGGAAGAAGGCAGGCCTGATGATGAAAAGAACCTTGTCCAAGAACCTTGTCCTACAACCTTGTGCCAGAACCTGGCTTCCCCCACCCCACCCCACCCCACCCCTTCTAGGACATTCTGCTCTTCAGTGTCACGCACCAGACTACTTCTTTAAGGAAGTAAAGACAGAAACAAACGAGACCTAGTTTTCTCTTTAACTTGATATAAAAGAATTCCTGAAAGGCTGGTCACCAGAACTGTTCTTTCTGGTTTCGTTTGGAAATTTTTGTGAGAACATGCACTACTATTTATCTGTCCTCATTGCACGATATGGCGTGTGTGTGCGTGAGCACGAGGCAAAGGGAGAGCCACAGAGGTAAAGAAAGCAGGGCGAGCAAGTGAAAGCTTCATCCAAACTCTGGAATCTCCTGGATAGCTGAGCTCTAAAGCTGTTGAATGGAAAGGGTGATAATTTGTAGACTGCTCCGAGGCACAGTTCAATTTAGCTTTGTGAGAGGCAGGCCAGGGTCTGAGAGAACTAGGTTATTCAGGTGGGAGAGTTGTGAATTTTGGCATCCCATACCGGACTGCTAGCTTTCCTGCGAGAGTTTACTTTACATGTAGTAAGTAACTGTCACTTTAGCTCGGTTGAACGGGTTTTATTTTCACTCTTGTGTGTGCACATTGTATGCCTGGCATTTATTTACTCTTTTCTCCTGGTCTGGGGCAGCACAAATGGAAAAGCGTTCAGTAGATATGGTGTGAATGCATTTTTCTCTTCTTTCTCCGTATTCAGCATTTAGAATCTTGAAAGAAAGAAAGAAAGAAAGAAAGAAAGAATCCGGTCTGGCTTTGAAACTGCATTTCTCCTGATATAATAGGCCAGTGATTGTCCCTTCACTACCTTTCCGTCCCTCGTCCTGCCCTTTTTAGTTTTGATCTTCTCAGAATCCTTTGTTTATTTGGCTCCATTCATGACCTGCTTTTTCTTCCTTTTCTCACATACCTTCCCTCAGATCCAAAGGCCTTTGCTCGATTTATTTGACAGCTTTCTTAGAGATGGAAAAAAAAAAAAAAAGAAACAAGCCCAACAACCCAGGCTTTCTGATGGGACCTGTGGGTGGGGGTGTTCTGCGGCCACCTTCTTGCTTCCATGCACCCCAGTGCGAACACCCCCCCCTCAGCCCTTGGCTCTTCTCTCTCCACGTGCTCGCCTTCGCCACCCCCAGAGCCTTCCTCTTTTGTCGCCGTGCGGTCAAAGGTTCTGCTTGCTTTTGGGCCACACACTGGTCGGTGGCCCTAGGGAGATCGTGTCTGCTGGCCCGGCATCTGTTGCCTTCCTCATTCCTCCTCCTCATTTCTCAGTCAGCAAAGACACCTGCATGTGTAGTGTTCAGCGTCAGAGGTGAAAACCATGATGCACAGAATAGACTGGGCCCTGCCCGCTGCTGTGAGGCGGAGTGGAGACTGTCCCATCGTGCTCACAGTGTTGTACAAATGAGCCAGGGTATCGTGCCTTGACCAGCCAGCACGTACCTGGGTTCTCAAGAAAGATGAGCTTTCCTCGCCATAATCACAGACAGACTGGGACAGTCCTGACCTCCCTTTGGAAGTTGCTTTTATCCTATTCTGGACCTTTCACTTGTATTTCTGGCGCTTACCTGAAACCCATTTTTTTCTGTCTTAAACAGACCCCCCCCCCCGAAATCCAACCTCCTTTTCCATTTTTCCTTTTTCTGTCAAAAGCCTGACCATTTTCTCCTGTTATCTCTGTTTGAAAGCTGGCGAGGGGGAGGGGGCTTCCATTTCTGTGGGACAAAGCGTCCCTTTTCACTCCTTTCTTTCATGCCCTATATCTAGTACACGGTCCTGAGGATTCTTCTTTTGCTGAGCTCTTCAGTTCTTCCCCTCGTCTTTGTTGAGTAGGTGATTATCTCCGTTCTAATCTAAACCTTTATTACCTCAAGGATAGGGTCTGGCTTCGGGCTTCTTGTCGTTGTGCCTTGTGCCAGTGACTGCAGAAGGAAGCAGTACAGCTAGTGACACGAGCATTTGAAACCATAGGGTCCCGCAGACTCTGGAGTAACCAGAGGTTCAGAAAGTTTCATCTTTAACAAGGGAACCAGTTCATCTATTGCAACTGTGCTTATTTTATTTTTATTTTATTTTATTTATTTTTACTGACAGTTAACTTCTCAGATACACGTTACTTATAGTTTCCTTAACTACAGGAGGCTTTCCAGAAAGTGTGAGGGTTATGTCTGTGTTTGACTTATAAACTGTTATCTACATCTTAACGGGACTGGAACTACGTGATCAGAAACGAGCTTGTCATTTGGTCTTCTGAAGGTGAAGTTTCTCAGTTGTACTTTAAACGCCTGTATTGCCGCCAGCCAGCCGGTTTCTTTTTCTCACCAAGGTAGAGGTAAACACATTCTCCTAAGTAGAATGCAGCAGGAAAGAAAGGAACTGATCCTTTTAAAGTTTAGGGTGGTGCCAGCTTCAAGTCTTACTATTATTTACTCAGATTTGGTTCGCTTATTACACAACAAAAATACTCACTATCTGATTCTTCACGGGGAAAAAAAAAATTATTTCAAGTCTGTAGCATCGCTGCCTTCCCGAAATGTGTATTTTAGCAGGAAAGACAAGTAATAAACAAGGGAACACACCGACAAGAGGATTTCTAGATTTTGGTAATCAAGAGAGAGGAAATAAATTGGCATGTGAAAATGACTGGAGGTTGGGCAGGGGTAGGGTTGAGGCAGGATTCTTGTAGAGTGACTTGGAGATTAGACTTGAACAGTGAGTATGAATAGCCCTGGGGAAGAGCTGAGCCTCCTAACCTCTCACCCCCAGTTCCCCTTCCCTCCTTACCTCCAAATGCCTGCTTGTCCACAGGGGCAGCGAGGTGTTGGTTCTCAGGTAGCCTTCTAGAATGCTCTCCCTTGGGTTATCTATATCAAAGCACCTATCACATGGAATTGCCTCTTGCTTTCATTTTCCCCCACTAGACTTGAACTATTTGATGGTGAGGACATATGCTCAGCAATCATGTAACTCGAGCGTTTACCTCATAAGCTAGGTTTAACAGTTAAGTAGATCTGTAAGTTCAGAATTAGATTACATCAAGTAGGTTGTGAAAGTTGGGAGGTTGGTTCCTCTACAACACATAGTCTTAAGTTTAAAGTCTCTTAACTTTTTTTAATACACCTTCTTCCCTCCCCATCCTCTCTGCTTCAAGCACGTTTCCCCTTCTCTTTCTAAAACAGTTCTTGCCCCATGCAAAACCTCCCCACTTCCCCATCTTATTTAAAGACATCACCATCCATCCAGTTGATCAGGCCAAAAACTGGGACATATCCTTGATTCTTTTCATTCCTTCCCCCTTGCTTATCACACCCAGTCCTCCAACACCTGTACCTCTAAAACCAGCTCTGTCCTCCCTGTCTTTCTTACCACCCCCAGCCCAGGCGACCTCTGTCCTCCACCCAGACAGCACAGCAGTGTGCTGACTGATCTCTAAGAAGCCCCATGCATACCTTCTGTATGTTCACTCTTCATGCAAAATCAAACAGGTCTTCTCAGACTTGGGGGGAAAAAAAAAATGACCATGTCAGTCTCTCTCCTTAAACATTTCAGTGGCTGCCCGTTGAACTTAGAATAAAAATTGAACTAAAAAATCTGAACTCACAGCCGTGGATGAATTGGCCACTGTCTCTTCAGCCTTATCTCTTCATACGGCCTCAGCTTCTAGCTGATCCAGTCTCTCCCTTCTTCTTAGGACCATTTATTTTCTGTTGCCCGTAGCATTATTAGATGGAACTCACTGTTAATCTCATCAACTTTGTGAATATGTAAACCGGTACAGTGGCAGGTTGGCACAGCGTCAGTGAAATCCCCACCCGGGCATCATTGCCATTCCCGATTTGTCATTATCCTGTGTGTGGTACCAAAAGTTCATGGTCACAGGCAACTGACTCCATGGTGGCTCTAGTTAAAGGCCTTGGAGAAGGAACTGGACAACCTCGTTACCTTCTACTGGTATTAACCATTCTTCTTTTTTCTTTTTCCATGCAGAGTATGAGTTGGAAGTCAAGAGGGTGCAAGACATTCTTTCAGGAATAGAGAAACCACAGGTATGTCTTCTGGATTTCTCAGCGTAAATGACACATTCTTAAGCATTTCAAATGTGCTTTTCTTTTACCACATAGTAGGTAAACAAAAGGGCCCCTTCCTATTGCTGATTATTTATAAACTATGAAACAGTGTTGTTATTAATGGAGCATGAAAATACAGAACAGCAGTCTTTCTATTCAGTCATAAACCACCAAAATGTCTTCTCTGTTAAGGTATTCTGGATGCAATTAGGTATTCTTTCCTACTTCCAAGGATACATATCGTCCCCCTCACACCCTCCCCACCACAGGTCCACAGAACAGTTTTCTTTTGATGATTTCCTTTAGCCTGTGTAAATGTAGTAATAATCATTTTTGAAAACCTCAGTGATTCCAAGTATTTTTCCAGGTAACTTTCAAAAAGGTATTTAAATGTTAGTTGAGAAAAACTAAGTCCAAGATACTGAGTGTAATGGCAAGAAGAAAAATTGGTAGGAATGATGATATTGTGAGGTTTTAAGTTTGATTTTGCCAAATGCTTTGAAATTCAAGTAAAAAATGCAAACTGTTGACTCAGCCTTTCATCTGAGGTGAGAGAGCCAGTGTTTTGGATGTTTTCCGGCCCAAATGGAAAACCTTGATCCTTGGTGTGTTTCAGATACTGAGGCTTTTTAACGGAAGAATTCACACATGCCTCAGGGTACACAGTTGACTTTGACTAACCCTAAAAGCATGAGGTATGTTGGAGGACGGGGCCAGTAGGGAACTTAAACTGAGGAGTGGGGTGTCAGTGTTGGTTTGTGGAGTCTGTCCTGACTCTGGCAAGGAGCAGGTGGCCATTGCAAGTTTCTGAGCAGAGAAGTTATGCAGTCGGGGCTATTGAGGCTGATGAAACCATTGACAGAGGCACTGGATTGAGAAGAGATTGAACCCAGGAAGGCAAGCGTCAGGAATCCGTTACTGTGGTGTCAGTAGAGGCTCTAGGAGGCAGAATTCAGGTGGTGGCCCCCGGCATGGCAAGGAGAGAACGGAGAGCCATGGAGAGACCTTAGGAAGGTGTTACAGCCTGTCGGATACTTGGTTTCACAGACTGCTGAGCTCTCAGGCTTTGATGCTTCCCGTGAAGAGTGGCTTCCTCTCAGAGTCTCCCTGGATTCCTGTCCCTGCCCGTCAGTTGGGATTCTCCACACAGTATTTAGAACCACTGTTACTCCCCCAGCCTCTCTGTGCTCTGCCTGTATGTACATAATACATCGTACGCCATTTACTTGCTGCCGCATCTTCCCTGGTCATTTGTGAATCCTCTAGAATGGGCTCCTGTCTGTGTCTTTTGTGTATCTTCAGTGCCACTTTTAGACGTGTGGAGTCTATTTCACTAGCAAGACACCCTGGGAGGTGAAGCCGGCGGTCAGTCGTAGGTGCCTGGTGGGTCAGGGCTGTGGAGAGAGGGGAACGAGACCTTGATGAGGAGATCCCGTTGCATGGAGTTAGGATTCACGCAGAGCACTGGGTGACATCTTGGGGGGATGGGGGTGGAGCTTGGAAAGAGGTTGGAAAAGTCTGGGGGACAGAATCGTGGGAGAAGCTTATACTTCTGGTACAGCAGAATGAGGGAGGCAGGCATCAGAATCGGAGCACAAAGGCAGAGCCTCCGGTTAGTTGACTGATTCAGCAGTCACAAAACTCCACAGTACTGCCTTGCTCACGTGAGCACATACTGTGTCGGTCTTGAGTTACTCCTAGTCGTTTCCTGACTGCACAAGCAACAGAGTCTGTTTGTTCGGATCATGTGGCTCTGGCTAGATAAGAGCACTGTGGAAATGCTTTAGTCCTTCCCTTGATTCAGCATTTATTAAGCACTTACTCTTCATGGATCATAGAGCAGTTTTTAGGTAAATGGATAGGGCACGAGCTGTAACATTGATAGGATTGTCATCTGAGTGGCCAGAAAGTCCAAAGTGGGTCTCATTTGGCTAAAGTCAAGGTGTTGGCAGACCTGCATTTTTTTTCTGGAGGCTCTGGGGAGAGTCTGTTTCCTCACCTTTTCCAGCTGCTTCTGGAGTTCACCTGGATTCCTCGGCTTGTGGCCCCATCCATCCTCCTACCTCCTTCTCTGATTTTCCTTCCTCCTCCATTCACTTATAAGGACCCTTGCTATTACATCAACCCCAGCCAGATACCCCAGGATTGTCTCTGTCTCACATGGTTCTTCAGTTAATCACATCTGCAGGGTCCCTTTTACCTCACAGGGCAGTATATTCATAAGCTCCAGGGATTAGGATGTGGGTGTACTTTGGGGGTCATTCTTTTCCCCCTCCCCACATAGACCTTGTCTGCTTGGTGATTGCCCCCTCGTCCTTCCCAGCTCAGTTAGTTGTTTTACACATTTTTTTTTCTCCCTCCCCTCCTCTCCCTCCTAGCCTCACCTCCCCTGTCCCTATCTGGAGTTCTTATTCAAGATTGTGTCTCTTATTTATCTTTGTGCCTCTAATACCTAGCGCAGTCCTTGGCACATTGTGAACCCTTAACAAATATTTGCTGACTAAATGTGGGGCCGACTGCTGGGGCTGCCGCTAGCTTCCAGCCAGGGAGACAAATGCCTGAAGGCTGGCCGCCATCAGACATGGCTTAGCCAGCAGTGGTGGAATGTGAGACAGCTCAGTGCCAGAGCTCAGGGCAGCAGCATGGGGGCGGGGGGTGCTCTGCTTTGCAGTCTGGCACTCTGGGCCATGAACTATCTCTGAGATCTTGGATAAGTGACATGAGCACCTCGGTTTTCTCACCTTTGAAAGGTAGGACAATAACTAGCACCGGGGCTATGAGAAGTAAATCATATATGGTGCGTACAGGACTTGGGATGGAACACCTCTGTGTCGTGTAGAGCATGTCATTATGTGAAAGTGAAATTCCCTGCTCTACTCTGAAATAGGAAAGGGGTGCCTGGCCGCTGCCCAGAGAAAGACCCAGAGCAGCAGCATTTGGGCTCTTTTTAAATTTGTTTTTCAGCCATGTCCCATAACACCTTCCACTAAGAGGCATATATTTTCCTTTGAGATTCTGTAAATGATTTGTTTTAGGTGTATTAACGGTATTTAGGATTTGTTGATTCCAGCCATCTTTCTGGAGCCTTGGGCCCCCCTTAATTAAGTGAGTCATTGGCTCTCCAGAAACCTGGATACTATAGAGGTCCAAACAACTTAGCCATTGAGTGAAAACAGGGTACAGATTGACAAGGTATTTGTCCTGAGACTTGTAAGAATTCGGTGCCTTGGGATCTGCAAGGCATCTGTGGATCTCAGAAACAAGGTTGCTGTTATTCTAAGTGATTTAGGAAGAAACCCCGATCAGTACATGTCCCCTCCAAACCCAGCGTGGTTTAATCTGCTGGCTGTTGTCCCCCACATACTGCTGGGCTGTTTATTTTCAGGGTGCAAATAAATGTAAGCTGCATTGTTCCCATCCACTCATGTTTAGCTTGTGGAAACAATTGATTTGTCGGTTTCAGAAGTGAGTAAACTGACCTAAGAGAAACAACTGTCCCTCCAAGAAGCCATTCCTCGAAAAAATAATCAGCAGTATATCTGAAAAGATTCGAGGTTCTTAGTACTTAAGGAATGATAGAGACAGATTGTGAAACCCTAGATTTGAGTATCTTTTTTTTTTTTTGAGTAATGATCTCTGACCTTTGCCTTTTGAATTTTCCATTGTGTTATTATTTTTCATGATGATACTTTTGAAGTGAAGCCAATATTTCCATGGTAATATTTCCTTAACGTACTCCCTAATTGGATCTGCAGGCCTCCCACATAGTTAACTCCAAAGTCCTGACCAAATTTAGAAGCTACTGACTTACATAGAAATATTTTTTTAACATGGGATGAATAATTTAGTAACTTGATGAAAATAAGTGGTATTTTTGATCCAAATAATGAGCATCATTTGCATATGATATAATTTAAGAATTAAGATAGTAAAATTTTACAGAAAAGTTTTAAAATACTGAATGAACAGGAGAGAAAGGGGGACAGGGAGAAGGAAAGCTAAAGACCATGTATCAAACACCTACCAGATCAGGCGTCTTACTTCCAAGTGTGTATGCACATATATATGCTTTTACCTAGCAACTGCCTCGAGTTGGAGTCTACATTTAATTAACACACAGAGAACAATGATTTTTAGTCATTATGTAATTATTTAGAAATAAATGATGGTTTTATGAATCCTTCTAGATCCTTCAAAGCAGTTTAATTCCTCAGCAGGCTGGCACTGGTAACCTCCACAACAGACCTGTTTACATCTCTCGTGCCAAAGCAAGTGTCAGCTTGGGTCTTGTCTACTGATCCTCTAACTAGAAATCACCACTTTTATCATCATCGTGAAGGAGATTGACTTCAGTTTGCAGTAGAATAATTAAACATCAGGAAGTCAGTTTTATGGCTTCTACACTTCTTTTTTAGGACGTCAGCCATGACGATCCTTGTGATAGTCAGATTAGCTTTCGCCCTGAAGAAGGCCTGAGCCAACCAGAGTTCTTAGAGCCTGAATCTCTCATTAGGGTCACCACCTCCCTGGACACCTGGAGTAGGCATTTGGTGCAGAGGATTCCCCTTTACGTGACATTCTCTTGAAAGGCACCGTGTCATCTCCTGGCATCCTCCTTGAAATGGAAGTGAGTTCCAAGTTGTGCCAGAGACAAAGCTCTCTTTCTGTCCAGATTCCAGCGCCTAAAGAAAAGAAGCCTGAGGCCTGGGAGTCTGCGTGAGGGAGGCAGCAGGAGCACAGGAGGGAATGTTTTCTGCTTCTGCGACACTGCTAGTCAGCTAGGTGGCAGGCCGCTTAGCTCGAGGAAAGAATTCCCAGAAGTCACAGTTGCTGTTCTTTGAAAATGCTGGACCGTTCTCAGCACTTATGAAAGCCTGACCCATCGGAGGAGCGCATATGCATGGAGATCTGCGTTCAGAGGACCCTTTGCCTGCTTCAGTCTTGCCCAGGGAATCTGGAGAAAGGGGGAACCTTGTTTTAGTCAATGCTTCAGGGGCTGTACGTCACTCTTCCATTAATAATTGAGCTAAATACAAGTTCTTAATAGCTGATGGAAAAGAATTTAAAGGGTTGTGAGTTTATGGATACTTGTTCAGCATCTAACGCGCTAGCATTCGCCAAGCTACTTTGAAACTTGATGTTACTTCACACCACCATTCATCGAATCGGTGTTACTCTGCTCTGTTCTTGCAATTGTGCACAGCAGTGATTTTCAGTACACAGTGAGCCTTCTCTTGTAATTGTAAACTAAACTCTTAATAGCAAAATATCTCCAAGTTAAAAATCAAATATAGCACCCAGTACCTCAAGATGACCCATTAATGATGCGTCCAAGGATTCAGCAGACACACTGGGGTGTGTATATTCTAGAAATACTGCCTTAAACTCTTACCTAGTCAGAACCAACACATGAGTGACCAATGAAGGGCGATGTGAGGAAATGACTGCTGGGCACAGGTACCAGCAAAACGTGGCCGGGGCACAGAGAAAACAGCGGTTGATCCTGAGCGCGGGGTTCCAGGCAGGGGTAGACAGAAACCTTTCCTGACTTGGTCTCAGGCTGCTGTGGGTCTCTCGTGCTGTGTGTCTGATGTGAGAACATTTCCCACACGTCAGTCTTCACTTCACTCGGTTGGTACTTTTTGAGGCAGAGGTCCTAGGTTAGCAAGTAGGAAAATCAAAAGCCAAGTTCTAGGGGGAAAGGGAATGGCCTCCTTGAAGGGGTGGTATAGGGCAGGAGGGGTAGATGGCAAGAGGAGACGCTTGTCTGGGGCCATAGCAACAAGGATGGAGTTTGATTCTTTAACAGTGTCTCCGATTTTTTAAAGAGGTGTGTTATGCTGGTTACCATCCACTGTGTCACCTGTATTAAAAAAATCAGACTATCGTAGCCCCTTTGGTTTTTGTTTTTCAGTTAGCAAACATTTACTAAGCCATGACTACTCACAGTTGACTAGGACTTGGGTCCTGTCCTTAGGGAGACCCACAGTCCAGTGGGAAAGGGAGACAAATGCCAAAAACATGATTTATGATAATAAAAATATTAAGTTGCTGTAGAACAGAGGGGTGGTAATAGGTGAACTACTTCAGGGAAGGTTACCTGGGAATAAGGAGGCTCGGCTGATGTCACAAATGATGCGTAGGAGTTAGACTAAAGAATTGGTTAAATATATCATGAAGCTGTGTCCGTACGGAGCAGAAATGGTATGGAGGGATCTCTGCGAAAAATGGAATGAACGACAACTCTAAAAAAAGATTGGAGTGCCCCAGGAAGCACTAGTTAGTGAGCACCTCGGATGGAAGGCCAGGAAGCCCACAACAGGGTCTCTTACTGAACAGCTTACAGCTCGGGGTGGCTGGAGCCCCATCCTGCTGAGAACGGTGGGCACGTGGGGTGGAAACTGCCTCAGTGGGGTCCTAAGTAAGGGAAGAAAGCTGGCATGTTTGAGGGTGCCAGAGTCCTCTGTTCAAATGAAGAATCTTACACAGAAGCTGCACACACACACACATACACACCACCACCACTAGCTGGGAGGAGGTGAACCACTACCGAGGCACCCATTTCAGCCCAGGGCTGGGTCCTACTCCCCCCATTGCTAAGTTCTCCTGGGAGCTGAGGCCTCCAAGGAGCCTGGTTTGAAAGGTACTGGCTTTGGCAGCTGGGCGGCCTCCAGAAAGTACCTGCGGGACAGGGTTCCTTCCAGGTAATGAGATGTTCATCACAGAGATCATGAAAGTCTCACATTTAGATTTTTACCTTTAAAAAAAATTCCCACACAGGACGGAAGATTTTACTTTCCGGAGGATCAAATGGGAATTGCGTTAGAAGGAGAGATGTTCCAGGAGCTGTTGTGGACATCAGGATCTAGACCAACCGTGTGATGGTTTTTGCCTTGTCATTAAAATTGTTTACCTCACGTTAACTCCCGAGCCTGTCTCAGGCCACTGCTCATCATCACAAACATGTTACTGCAAGATGTAGTGTCTGAATAATTTCCTCTGTGTTTGTTTTTCCTCAGGTTTCTAATATTCAGGCGAGAGCAGTTGTGCTGTCCTGGGCGCCCCCTGTTGGACTTTCATGTGGACCCCATAGTGGTCTTTCTTTCCCCTACAGCTATGAGGTCGCCTTATCCGACAAAGGACGGGACGGAAAGTACAAGATAATATACAGGTAGTCCATGTCTCCACATGTTTTCTGCACTGCTGAATGGTGAAATCGGAGTCATTAGGGAAAATCAGAAACAGGAAGAATTTAGAGGCTTTGCAAACTTTTCTTTAAATAGTTCATTTTAAGAGTTAGTGATCATTCTAATGGCAGGAGTTATTTTTGTCCAGAGTAACTGCCGATCAGAAATGACTTTTGTAGTTATTTGGTGTTGATGAGCTATTACTTGGTTATGTTAGCCTGTCAGTATAGGACTAATGGAAAATTTCCATTAATGCCTATTAGGGTAAAAAGTGAGCATGACTGAATTTTTAAATACATATCAGTCATGCACTCTCTTGATTGATTACCTTTTTTTAGACCCAGATGATTTTCTAGTCTGGTTTTTTGAAATTCTGTATTATGGTTTCCTTCCATTTCATTCTATTTCTTACCCTCCACTAGAGTTTTCTAGCCTATAGTAAAGATTGCGTGAAAGCATTTCAGTCCAAGGCTTTCCTAAATAAGTGTAGCTCAGAATCATCCCACACCATAGAAACCAGGTCACACCAACTCACTCCCAGGTGAGGACACTGTGGTGATTCCCCATTGTACTTAGAATAAAATCCTAACTCCTTACTCCAGCTCATATCCATTTGGTTCTGTTTTGAGAAGTCAAAATTTGTAAAGAAATGCATAGAGCACCGTTTTTCCCAGCTGCTCCAAGAAACAGTGAGGTTCTGTCCAGGCAAGATGACCAAGGATGGCAGGAGCTAGCCTCCAGTGCCCAGAGGGGCTAGGTCAATGACATAAGTGAGGAAGGTTAGGGTGAGGTGTGCAAGAGCTCTCCTGCCTTCCTCTGAAAACACCAGCTGCCACTCACGTCAGGTTGTTATCATAAGGGGATACAGCTCTAGAGTTGCCGATTTCTTTGGATTTTTTTTTTTCCTAAGAAATACTGGAAATCTGAATTGTTACATAAGCTTTCCTAATGTCAAACTCATTCAGCAAACTCAAAAACACTAAGGATACAGTGCAGGTCAAACTTGAGAACTGTAGGCATGGTGTGGACATTGGCTTCCAGTTTGCAACTTTGAAAAAAGTATTATTGTTTGAAATAATGTCCAACTTATAAAATGTTGCAGAAATAAAGAGACAAAGGAATTTACCCAGATTTCCCTTATTAGTATCTTTTTATTTTCTTTGGCTTACTTTTGGAGTTACTCTTTCTCTCCCATTTTTGCTGTGCTCCCAACCTGTATTTTTTCCATTAGTTGTCTATTACATGTCCTTTTACTGCTAAATACTTCGGTATGTTTCCCAGGAATAGGGATATTTTCTTACATAGCCACAATGCGATGACCAATTTCATGAATGTACATTGATAAAATACTTCAGTCTACTCCATTGTCCACATTCCAGGTTTATCTATTCATTAAATACGGTCCTATAGCATTTTTCTTCCCCTGAAGTACAGAATCTTGTCCAGGGTCGGATATTACTGTTTGTGGCCATATGTCTTTCACCTTTAACTTGGAACACTGGCGTAGCATTTGTCTTTTGTGACCTTGACCTTTTCTGAAGATTGTAGTCAGGCCCCCACCCCTCACCTTTTAAAAACTTTTAATGGAACATTCCTTATTTTATATTGGCTGTTGCCTTGTGCTTAAGCTGCGTTGCATTTGCAACTTCTGATCATATAAGTGGTTTCGTTTTATGAAAGAAAGTATTGATTTGTATGTGTGTCAGAAAGCAATTAGTATTGATATGTGAGGGAAGCACATGGAGATATCTTTAAGAGAGTTGAGAAGTTGAAGCATTTGGGGTTCCTGCCAAGGTCAGTCTGAGAGCTACCTTCAGTGGACAGCTGGTATAGTTATTTTACACTTCCATTTATCTCTCTATTTAATTTCCTTGCTTACTTGTTTTTATGTATTTACTTTGAAGTACTGATAAGACCTTTTGGAACTTCGTTAGTAAGTTAACCTTGTCATTTTCCCGGTCTAGGGTGACATCATTAAAAGGAATCTAATATGCTAGTCCAGAAGGGTAATAATACCAGATAGGCAAGATTATTTCTGGTTTACCGTGGTATCAGACATGAGTTCTGGAACCATTGCTCTACATAACTGTGAGACTCAAATCTAAAACCTGTCTTAACTGTTGAAACGGGTATCATTGACTAATAGATGATTTTTCTTTGCAGTGGAGAAGAATTAGAATGTAACCTGAAAGATCTCAGACCAGCAACTGATTATCATGTGAGGTGAGTTAGGATATGAGACCTGACCTGTGTTGGAGAATTCAGATTGCTAAAATAGATCATGTGCTCCTTTTAGGAAGTTTTTGGGTAAGGGCACTTGCCTAACTGAAAGTTGTGCTACCTTAGCTCCTTGGCCATATGTTAGTGCTATGCACTTGAGAGATGGTAACTGGGGAGTAAACAGAAGGTTTCTGATAATAGAGAACCAGATGATACGCTGAATGGAATTTTTAAAATGATTTTTAAAGTAACTTTATAGAGTCTTCTAAGATCTACTGGATTGTATGGTTTCACTTAAGTATTTTCTTTCTGTAAAAGAAGTGAATATTTTGCCATTGGTGTTTGAGTTGTTTGTCAAGCCCCTTCACACATAAATATATATAAATACATAAATTCAGCACAAATGAGTAAGTCTTGCTTTGTTGCAAGAACACCTTTGGGCCTTAAGAGACGGTAGGTTTTGAAATGAGACAAGTAATGCAAATATCTAATAGGCATTAACCCAACTTGGCAGAACCATGAATCTATATAATCTGATATGTAGTCTGGTATCTCTACTCTGATTTTTCTGGAATCTCTGCTGGGACTACTATAATAGGCAGAGCTAACTAATCTTAGGAAGAAGCCCAGCCAACCATAGACTTATGAAGAGGAGAGTATTACATGAACTTTTACAGAGCTCACCTCATCTTTAAAGATACATTCACATACCCATTTGCAAACAGGTCTCTGAAGGTGGTCCGTAACATGTTTTAAATTTCAATTTTAACTTAAAATTTTATGTAATTTGTAAGCTGATCAGTAATTACAATTTTATCTAAAAGAACACGTAACAGCAGATTCTGTCTTCATTCTTCCTCTGTGTTATGTGTGTACATCAAAGTATGTAATACAGTTGCAACACCAAGCACACAATGTTTATTATACTTTCCAAAGGTTCCTTCGTGGTGGAGCGGAGGGAGTATCACCTAGTAGGGAGAACACATATTAGTTGCCAGGCGGCTTAAGTTCGAGTCTGAGTCTGTTTCTGCCGTGAATTGACTATTTTAATTGTGGTTAATCACACAGACTCGAGGCCACAATATTCTCTCTAACAAAGGTAGGGAAGTAGCGATTATGTGCCTTACTATATTATATATGCCAGATTAAATGCCTTATTAGCTGTGTAAGTGTTTAAAACTAAGTTTAAAGCCATAATGAAAGAGCAAGGTGTTCTGTATTCCGTCTCAAGAGGCTTATCTGCCTAGTTGTTACATTGCTCAGAACTCTGTTGCAACGCTCTTTTCCTCTTTAAATCAAAACATTTGGATTTTGAATCAGTTAGCTTCAGCCCAAGCATTTTGAACTTTTCACAGTCCATACAAACAAAAAGATGGGTGTAATTTGTGAAGCCGAGATGATGATAGAAATACTTGATTCTTTCAAATGGTTGATTTAACAATGAACCAGAAAACCTGCCACCATATAGGGAACCATGTAAATGTTCTGCATTGTTAACATATGTTTCCTTTTCTCTCCCATCTTTTCACAGTGGATTGTTATTGCTTTATAAGGGTTTACTTTATTAATTTCCTGCTCATTCATGAGCTAACAATGTCTTTGTAAAGAAACTTGTAAGTTCTTGTAACTTTTAAGTATCTTCAGGAGGCTGTCCTTGATTTGCCATTCTGTCTGTTGTTTCCCTTCATTTCTTTTTAACTCGTCTTACAAAGGGTAAATTCTGACAACATTGGCTCATTGGTTCTTTTTACTGCCATGTCTTATAAGCATCTTGAACTCCCGGGCAGATAAAAGGAATAATCAATGGACGCCCCAAGAGGAAGAAGAACATGGGGTAGTTACTCTCTGGAGGCTTTGGATCCAGACCTCTCCTGACACATCGGGGACCCCTGACTTTGCTTTACATCACACCTGTGCAACACCACACCGCAGCCTAAGACACCACGAGCTGTTACGTGGTATCTTTCTCTGCTTGCCAGGGAGGTAGAAAATTCTCCCTCTTTTTGGTTGTAATTGCTTTTAGTATTTAAAAAAATTCTCTCCTATTAAAAGTGGCTACAGTCCAGATTTTCCTTGTTTCCTGCCTGGTCCCCAGTTCCCTATAGATTATTCACACTCTCACCTTATACAGTTTTTCCTTTTTCAAGCTAGAGAAAAATCGAAATGCTCGCAACTCCTCCTTGGATATAGCTTCCTCTGCATGGAATTGCTTTGGTGAGGCAAGGTGACAGTAGGGCACAGAGCTTGGACTTCGGGGTTAATGGCTCCGGTCACTTAGGCAAGCCATTTAAACTTAAATGGCCTTGTTTTCTTATTTATAAAATGAGAATAAGGATACCAGCCTTGGAAAGACGGTGTGAGAACAAATGAGAGCAAACTTGTTCTAAGTCTGTGAAGTGTCTAAATGTTTCTATTTATTCTGTTTTGTTTTTCTAAGATGATATGGTGTTAACACAGTCTGACAGTGAAAAAGGCTGCATGACACAGGTTCAAAGCCTGTGTATGGTTTGACCCTATCTCTTACTGTTTTATTGAGGTAAAGTTATGTCATACTTGTCACTGAAAAAAAAAGGGAGCAAAAATCCTTTTTATGATGTAGCCGAGTTAACATTCACAACGTCTTAGTTCCAGGAATATAAGCTTGCATGAAACAACAGTAGCCTCAAATATGATTTTAAATTTAGCAGTCACCTCTAATGCCTCAAAAGACTGGGTGGAAATAATTTTCTCTCTAAATTTCCATAATAGAAGCTGCAGAAGAATTCCATTACTGTAGGACCACGAAAGAAGCAATTATGTTCATTGCCATTTTTATGTATTTGTGTGTTACCAATTTAGAAAGTGTCACCTGGTTCAAGTCTGTAGAGCCAATGATAGAAACGACGAGGGAGTTCTTTCAGCAGTTCAAGGAGGTCGCCTCCTCCTTCCAGTTCTTAATGCTGCAGGTTTCGATGAAGGCCTGCGGAAGTCTCCACACGTCACTCTTCAGTAGAAGGAACAGTTTATTTCTCATGTCATGTACTAAAGCCCTGTCTTGGGCATCTGTTCTTATATTTCTTGTTGCCTTTGATTTTTGCCACTGATTCCATCTCCTTCATTCAGGATCATTCCATATCTTCATTCAGTGCTTTTTGCCATTTTCAACTCTTTTCTTCCTCCTGCTAGTGAGTATTGCTTGAGTTGGTTCACCAATCAGATATCCAGACCTTTCTTTAGTAACAGCCTCTGAGTATCATGGATGCTGTTGTTGGCGGTCTGGTGCTTAGCTAGCCTCAGTTCCTGGGCAAGACGGCTCGGGACGTCTTCCTGTCAGCCTGCTGGGATTGGGAATCCTCAGGACAGTACTACAGATCGTGCATCTGTGGCTGTTTAGACTGGCACTTGACGTGCCATTTACGCCGAATTCCATGTGGAAAATTGCATATTGAGATGTTAGGGTTTTTTTTTTTTTTTAAAGATCTTTTTAATTTATTTGACAGAGATCACAAGTAGACAGAGAGGCAGGCAGAGAGAGAGAGACGAGGAAGCAGGCTCCCTGCCAAGCAGAGAGCCCGATTTGGGGCTTGATCCCAGGACCCTGGGATCATGACCTGAACTGAAGGCAGAGGCTTTAACCCACTGAGCCACCCAGGCGCCCCAAGACATGTTAGGTTTTAAAGATTTTTTTTCTTATTTTTTGCTGTGAGTTTTTGTGTTCATTTCTGCACATCAAACTGTTGAACTTTTTTTTTTTTTTTCCTCCCCTGGTGATTGAGGAAAGCAATACTACTATTGATTTGAAAATTTAGGTCTTGGATCTTAGCGTAGATTCTTAATAAAGCCATCACTTTTTTATTTGTTACCAAGTTCTAACACAAATTGCTTTTTGTGTTTTAATGTTGGTTGAATGTTTAAAAGAAATCAGTTTATAATTACCAAAGTGTATTTATTCAGTGCTTCCACATAGGGCATTGTATTATTTCTTGTAGAAAGCCACCAGTACAGAATCTTGTGAGAGAGAGAGAAAGACAGAGACAGAAAGGATGTGTGTGTGGGGGTGATTATATATTGAGGGAGAAATGAGAAAAATCCAGTACATACATACATACATACATACATCCTGCATTAATAACTATATTTTGTAATACATACATATAAGTGTATGAGTTTAAACACATAAACATCTATATTCACTCATTTATAGGAATATTTATACATACACAAAATACCATATGCCTGTTCTAGTTGGTAATTTTAGAATTAATCCTGCCATTGAACTAACCAGTTTATCATGGGAGACAGGAACGATGATGGGGTAATCAGGAATTTGAGTGATGGAATGGATAGCAATTTCATGACAAACTTTGAAGCAGTTTCCCAGTCATTGGCATTAACAATTTGGCAAAGAAGTTGTCCAGAAATGATACCACATAATAACATTTCTCAGAAAAATTACATGATGAAACATTTCCAAAAATATGGTTGACCATCTCAGTACAGAATTATGAAATAGGTGTTACTGACTAGAAACCGTGGTTCCTACCGTGTCACAGATGGGCTGGAGGAAGTTGGAGGCAAATTTCTGAAATTTTTGGAGCACCTGTTTCATAAGGGTTTAGTCTGTATTTAAACTAAAACAAATATGAAAACCCAATACAAGATTAGTCATATCATTAGAAGAATGTATTCTTCTTGGCTGGGATAAATATAAAAAGAACTGAACTGTTTGTTGACTTACTTAACCCAAGAAACTGATCCTCATCCACTGATCCTTCTTTCACATGAGAAACACATCACTATCCTATGAAAAACATTATTACAACATTCTTGAGACTAAAGCATCATTTCCAGAGACTTTTCTGTAAAAGTTACTGCTCAAAACGGAGCGATTAGTTGCTGTCTATTTACTGAACGACTTTAACTGAAGGATATAATCATGGGATACTTAGATGTTGTGTCAGCTTTTAGATAACTGTACGCAGCACATTTACATTGCATAGAAAATGGATTTCCTTTGTGGACAGACTTTTATGAGTGCAAAACACTGACTCCCAATTTAAACTATAACGTTCTTTGAGTTGAAAGGCAAGAAAAATAACTTCTTGTGGCCCGTACAACTGCCCATCTTCAACAGCCTCAAATTTTTAGTCTGTCTCCAGGATCTTCTGTTTCTCCCATCAGTAGTCATCCTGCCAACCTGGCTGTCAGGAGCCTCCATCACTCCTGTTTCTCTAGCCTAATAAATGTGGATTTTGTGACTTCCAGAATCTCATTAAAGAGTAAGAGTAAGAGTGCACTTGACTGAGTCCAGATCTCCGCAGATAACTCACTGCCATCAGCCAGCCCCCTGTGGGCCCTTGTCCCTGCTTCCTTTCCTCCACTCTATGCCCCATGTAGATTTTGGGGGCCGACTCTGTCAACATTCAGGACCCAGTTGACCTGAGTATAGTCTGAATTCGTAAACACATGCCCAGCGACTATGAAGTGAGACTTCTAGGAACCCAGGTGGGTCAAGAGCTGGGTACAGGGCAGCTGAGACACCGTGTGTGTGCTGACGAGACAGCAGGAAGTGGTGAGGACTCTGAGCTGGACTGTACCCACCCCACCAAGAGGGGAATCGCTCTCCTCTTTATCTGGTTACTACCATGCAAGTATGCCGCTGCATCGCTAGAACTTCTGAGTGGTTTTTTGTGTTTGTTTTTTTTTTTTTTTTCATTTTATTTTATTTTTTTCAGTGTTCCGAGATTCATTGTTTATGTACCACACCCAGTGCTCCATGCAATATATGCCCTCCACAATACCCACCACCAGGCTCACCAGGCTCACCCAACCCCCCACTCCCCTCCCCTCCAAAACCCTGTTTGTTTCTCGGAGTCCACAGTCTCTCATGGGTTGTCTCCCCTTCCAATTTCCCCCAACTCACTTCTCTCCATCTCCCAGTGTCTTTCCATGTTTTTCCTTATGCTCTACAAGTTAAGTGAAACCATTTGATAATTGACTCTCTCTGCTTGACTTCTTTCACTCAGCATAATCTCCTCCAGTCCTGTCCGTGTTGATATAAAAGTTGGGTATTCATCCTTTCTGATGGAGGCATAATAGTCCATTGAATATATGGACCATATCTTCTTTATCCATTCGTCTGTCAAAGGGCATCTTGGTTCTTTCCACAGCTTGGCGACTGTGGCCATTGCTGCTATGAACACTGGGGTACAGATGGCCCTAGAACTTCTGAGTTTTATGAGAAACTAGAGGTTTGTTTTTCTTAATGAGAGATCTCCAGAACTTTATGGCTTGATCTTTAACTTTTGATTTCAGAAAATTTGAGATACAGTCAGAAGTAGATAGTAACTGATGGACTCTCTTAGACCCATCACCCAGCTTCTCATTGCCTTGCTACCCACACCTCCTCCTCCTGCCCTCACAGCTGTGGCGAAGTCTGGATGTCATCATATTTCATCTGCGTACCACATGACCGTCATCACATGCCCGTCCAAAAAGCAAAAAGGATAATTCCTTCGTGTCTTTAAAGGGACACGACTGTTTCCCTTCAGGGACTGTTTCCATTTCCTCAACTGTCCTAAAAATGGAGGTTTTGTTTCTTCACTCTGTTGTCATTGAAATTCAGACATGGTCTGACTATTCCATTGGGCTAGTATCTCCTAAGTTTCCTTTCATCTGTAGCTTCCCCCTCCCTTTCTTTTTTGTCCCTTTGCAGTTTTATTTGTTGGAATAATTTTTTTTTTGATCCTGTAGAATTTTTGACAGTATGAAGTAGGCTGATTGCATCCCTGTACTTTTGCTTAATATATTCTCTTGTGTTTCCTTCATAGTGGCAAAGAGGCTTAATCTGATACAGGTTTGGTTTTTCGGCAGAGGTTTTCTAGATAGTGGTATTTGTCTTTCATTAGGAGTGCATAATGTCTGCTTATCTCTTTCTGTACTGACCATTGCCTATGTCCTTCCATTCATGCAGAGGTGGCTGTGATATTTTAAAACACTATTTCTTCCCTCTCCTCCACACATATCTTGGGCCAGCTGTAACCCATGAGCCACCAGCTATAGAATCCAGTCAATCTATTAAAGTTTAGGCAGGAACCCTACCCATGTCTGGAATGTTCTGTGATTCATTTTCCGAGTGAGCTCTTAGTACAGGGAAATGATCTTGCCAGATCTACCATTCACTTTTCTATTATCATGTTCCTACTTAGAGTGAATGTAGAAAGGGACATTTCTTTTCACTGGGTTGGGTGAAGAGCATCTTAGTAAGTATCGTTTGTTTGGATCAGATGTCATGGTGTCCTCCCATAAGGCACATAAGTCAAATATCCAGAAAATATGCATCTTACCTTGTAAAATAGAAATAAGCATTAGTACCTTTAACATGTGTGACCTCTATAACTTCTTTGTGATTGACCTTGAGGAGAAAGGACCTTGCAAATCACATACCTAATTAGGTCCTGTTTCCATAATGTTATCTGTAGCCATTGTTTATGTTCTTTGCATAGAGTGAAGAAAGATGAATTGTGGGTGTTCAGAGAAGCATTAATTGCGGGATGAATATGGACAGTAGGCGATAGAGTGTAGCAATTAGATTTCCACAACTGTGTTCAGTTGAGGCAACTTTCTAGCTGTGTAGCTTGAGGAAATTTACTTCCCCTCTGGATTCTGAATTTTCTTCCATCTTTAATGGGACCTCAAGAATTAAGGGCTTGAGACATTTACTGACTCTGATTAGCTTAATCCTTGCATCTTTATTAGGCAGTAGTTTCTTTGTTGTCTTTTTAAAAGAGTAGATTTTCAAGTTGGATTTTTTTTAATGCTCAATATTAAGAAAAAATGAAAAAACAGAAAGGAAGATGGTAAAAAATCAACATAACCCTACTTTATGCTATTTGAAAGAAGTATAGTTTTATAACAGTACGTTGCATGCTTTTTGTTCGTAGCTGGTCTGGAGAAATCGGGCCCATATGTTCAGCACTGAGCCTGGCATATTAATGCGTGGAGTACACAGCTTTAATCTCGGTGCCAGGTGCAAAAGTAAAATGTTCACTTGGATAAACCGTACCTGAACATTGTTTTTCTTGAGTCAGAGATGCACTTGGCAGTAGCAGGCATGTTTCTGTGTGTGAAATGTCCATATTTCCACCCAAATCTCTGCGGTGTTCGAAACAGTTTAAAGATGTTCTATTTCTAAGAAAATAGAATAAAGATGTTCTGTTTCTAAGAAAGATCTGTTCTACCCCATTGTTGATATTTCTCGCTCCAGTCTGTAGATTCTGAGCACCGTGTCTTGTCTCTTTTCGGCCATTCCTTTCCTCTCCTTTCAGCCTCCTTCCGCACAAAGTCAGCTGGAGAGTGGCCTGATGATTTAGAATGTATATTTGAAGACCGATTGGGGGATAAGGATATTTCCTTCCTTCCTTCTTTCCTTCCTTCCTTCTTTCCTTTTTTAAGATTTCTGCATTTCAGAGAGAGGGGGCTAGTAGGGGAGGACTGGAGTAGGAGAGGGAGAGGGAGAGAGAAACTGAAGCAGACTGTGCACTCCTATCTCACAACCCATGAGATTGTGACCTGAGCCAAAACCAAGAGCCAGGAGTCAGGCACTTCACTGTCTGTGCCACCGAGGCGGCCCAAGGATATTTTTGTATTCAGCATATTCTTTTCCAGTCAGTAGACCCTGCCCATCGTAATGCATTCTGACAACTAGTGGAAGGAAAGAATGAGTTGAGGCACATTCCCTGCTGGGGTCATTATCTCCTGAGGATGCTGGCGGTAGTTAAGTCAGGACAAGACCAGTAGATAAGAGAAGGAGTCACGGTGTGTACTACCTAAATTCTGTTCTTCTTTGGAAAGCCCTGATCTTCTGGGCTGGGCCACTGCCACTGACCATCTTTGTCTCTTTGCTTTCAGGGTGTATGCCATGTACAATTCCGTAAAGGGATCCTGCTCCGAGCCCGTTAGCTTCACCACCCACAGCTGCGCACCCGAGTGTCCCTTCCCACCTAAGCTGGCACACAGGAGCAAAAGTTCACTAACCTTGCAGTGGAAGGTGGGTAGCGTGTCAGGCACAGTCTGACATCTAGCCATTTGAAGCATCCCTTTTTAGCACTATAGTCCGGTGTTCGTGTTTGATTTTCTACATAGTAACTATGTGAAACAATTGATTATGATACTGAAAGTCAGTCTGTCTGTAAAAACTGGGCAAAGAGGTAGGAGGTAGAAGTGCAAAAAATAGTTGTAGCTCTCTCTGCAGGGGTATATCTTTCAGGTTCACGAGCAATACGTTATACATGGTATGAATTCTTAAGATACTTGGCTTTCATCACTTTCTAATGGTTTCGTTCATTTCAACAGACCTTTGAACTGAAGACTCTAGTAGAAAGTTTTCATGAAGAAAGATTTAGAGATAAGTTGGTTTTGGCTCCATGAGCTTGTTTTAGTGGCAACTCTAAAATGTTTAACATTTAAAACAGCCTAGAATGTTAAGTGTTCTAACTATATTAAAACGTAACTAACTTTTACTGATGAGGCCTTAGATCAGCTGGGGCTACTCATTATTTTTTAAAGTCTGAATTGTATAGTCATTTTCATAAAATGCAATTTCCTGGCTGCAAATAACTCTTGCCAAAGAGAGGTCTTTATGGCGTATCATTATCTTCTTACCCGCACTTGTGTGTTCCCAAGAAAGTAGCAGGTTCTCTATAATACCAGTCTCTATGGTAATTATTTCTCTATGTTTCTATTTAAATGCAGCTTAAGATACGAAATTTTTAGAGGGAGAGCTAAAGAGTTGTGGTGTTTGGGGAATACACTCACGTGTGAAAGAAGTAAGGGGACTAGAAAGATCTTGTATTGGTGAAGACCTACTTTGTTCCCAATGTAGGAGGTTGAATTTGTGCAAGGGCATCCAGTCAGGCCTTTGAGAGCAGTGGTTAGCAGTCAAGCCCGGGCTTCTGGAGACCCCTCTTGTGTGGGCAGCTGCGTTCTTATAGCCACTGGCCAACATGGAGTGTGTTGCTTGGCAAAGGCAACGTTTAGACTGGCTTAGAATCTGAACTATTTTATTTTCCTTCCTGGCTTCCAGGGATAATCCAGGTCAGTGATTCCCTACCTTTTCAGAGTTGTAACACCCAACTGGTCATCATTGTGGAAGTCTTTGGAGATACACATCCATTTTAAAACATGGTCTCTACTTGCACATGTACATACATGAACATATCTTTTTTAAAGGAAAGAATTAAAATTCATTTTGTTTGTAAAATAGAAGAAATCTTCTTAAGATTACCAGAGGGACCCCGGGGTCTTATAAACCTAAAGTTGGGAATCACTGATAACATACTCGGCTTAAAACCTGGATGAAATTCAGGTCTTAGAGCAGCACCTTCAAGAAAAAGATTACTTATTTGGAGGAAAACATTTCACATTGTCTTTCCCCCTTTATTTAACTGTGAATCAAAAACGTAGTCTTTCTTTTTCCATGAAGTCAAGTACAAATTTGAAAGTTCTGGATTCAGTTCACTCTTCATTTAAATGTCCTTAAAACAGATTTCCTGATCATAGTGCACCACCTGGGGGCCCGAGGACAGGGGGATAGGGCTTGACTCCCCACCTGTCCTTGAATCCTCAAACACACGGACAGTCAAGATCTTCTCACTTCTTGTTAGTCAGCAGTAAGAGACAGGGCAATACAAAAACCAAAGTCACTGCTCCCACCCTCAAGGTATGAAGAACCTGGTGGTGGGGCAGGATATCATAGAAGAAACGACTGAAGCAGTAGTTTCTCTAGAGAAATTTCTAAACACCATTAATAGAGTTCTTATCTTCGAAATGGGTTCTCCTCTAAAATTTTGATTTTGTCCATTATTTAGAACTTGAGATGTATCCCTGTCTCCCAAAACGAGCCACAGAAGCCTGAGATCACAGTTCCGTAGAACCTAGAACACTCCCCTGAAATCTGGGTTTGAGACCAGATACGACCCAGAAGGCGAAAGCAGGGGAGAAGGGTTTCTTCATAAATTTAACTAATACTTGCTGAACCCTTGATGATGATTTATTATTCACAAAAATAAAACAACAGCTGTTGTTCCTGCCTAGTAGTTGAGTAGGTGACTTATATATAGTCTCCCAGTAACCTACCACATCATTTATTCTCGGAACACAAAATTAAACATAATAGCAAGTGGATAACAAAAGACCACACTTGACAAACAGCCGAGCTGGGCTTTAGATGCAGTTGTGGCGGCCCCGCTGCCTTTAGCTAGGGGCCGGACAGTGTAGTTGTGAACCTCTTGCTTTTTCCTGGGGGAAGGCCAGGCATGGACACATTGGTGCAGTGGGGACCCCTGGTCTCCTCCTCCTTCTAGCTGCCTTCTCCTCCCTCCGTCTTAACTACCATCATGCAGTGAGGGACCCCATGGCAGCACCCCCTTCTAGCAGGGCTAACCCCACAAAGCACTCTTCTTGAAAGTTTTCCACTCCCCTTCCCGTGGTCCAATGCCCATTTTCTCAGTGAAATAGACCTCCGCATGCTTTAAAGAGGAAAGCAGACGATGAGACTTCTTTTCGCTAACATGTGAAGAGCTAATTGCTCCTAGTAACCTCCCAAGAGATCTCATTTTTTTTTAAAGGGAAATCTCAGTGGCACAGAAGGCTTTCTAATCTTAAGCACTTTAAAAAAAAAAAAAAATTCTGTGTGGAGGAAGTTAAAAAAATATATATACTCTTGGAGTCAGACGCGCTACCGTTGCGCCACGAGGTCCTAAAAAAATAGATATACTCTTAACCCTGAACCTGGCTGGGTCAGGTTTACCCACCGGACTCCAGGCAGCATCTCCATTTCCCAGCTGCCTTTTTTCTCCCCCTCTTCCCGAAGTGCCTCTTGAAAGTCTTATCCCCAGAGGAAGTAGGGCACAGTGTGGGTGTAAAGGTAGAGGCGGAGGGGAAAGCAGCTTTGGCTCTTTGTGGGGCATGATTTTTTAGTAGTGGGGCTCTCTCTGCAGTTGAATTTTATGAAAATTCATTTGTGATAATGTTTCCCAAGGTAACGCGGGAGCCACCAGAGGTATCCACCCAAAGGGAGAGCACAGGGCTAGCATAGATAGTGTACTTGAACTAAGCCAAGAGCTCGGAAGTTTTGTCTGCAAACTGCTTTCTCTAATCTCATTGTACGGTTTTCCTTTTTTTTTTTAGGCACCAATTGATAATGGTTCAAAAATCACCAACTACCTTTTAGAATGGGATGAGGTAAGCGTATTTTCATATCCATCCATCTGAAATACCATTTCAAAAATAAAATTGCTGAACAAATACCATTTTATTCTTTTTTAAGACATGCTAAACACAGGGGGGGAAAGAACATAAGTAGCAAGAAATTTAAACCTATAGTATTGACTGTGGAAAAGGAAGGTGGATGAAAGCAGTGTAATGAATTGTATTAAATTGCATTAAATGTATTTACTAGGCTTATTTGCAAGAAATGCAGAAAGAAAAGACAGGGTCTTACCTCTCGTTGGAATCCCTGGTGCCTAGCCAGCCATCAATTCCTATTAAGAATCAACTGCTTTGTTACCTTGACCGCTCAGGGCCATTCTGCATAGATGGTTTTGATAAGGTAAACCACAGTGTGACTCGGGAAGCATTATTTGTTCCTTTTTGAAGCCATGGATGTACTTTGGTGTTGCACTGTTGGGCGTTCTCTGTGGGAGAGTTGGAGCCATGCCTGGAGGTCTCACTCTCCCAGAGGCAAGTGTGATCACCCTGTGGGCTAGACTGTCCTGTAACAGGCGCCCCGCACCCCCTGTGCGGTCTTTGTCACCAGAAGCCCTATAACGGTATCCATGGTGAAGTTCCCTTACTCCCGAGCCCACTCTGGGCTGAATGGTGACCCTGTGCATTTCTGGCCCTGCTAACACTACCCACAGAATCTCACGCAGGAAATAACTGGATGCAGAAAGAAGTCTTTCGTTTCTAAAAAGGAACTGTACTTTTTGTTCCATAGATTTTAATTCTATTCACTCATTTACCCTCGCTCTATTCTGTCTTGCTGTGAGTGAGCAAATAGACGAAGGGTTTCGAGAATAGGAAATGTAGACGTTGGGGAGAAATGCAAGTTTCTTTGGGACTTAAATTTAGGGAAATTTTAAAAGATTCAGAGTTCAGGCTTGGGCAAAAAGTGACTTGTTGAGTGTGGAAAAAAATAGTTTCACCAAATGTAAAATGAAATTGAACAAAACTCTCATAATGGAATTTTGATGTGAGAAAGGGGGCCCTCCATCACTTTGGGCATTAGTGTGTTTTCCCATCTGGGTTGCATATGAAAGCTGGAGTCCAAGTTACCGAAGAAACGATCTATTGTTCAGAGATCCTTGTGAATCGTTCCTGCATACAGATGGGTGAAATCCCAGACTTACTTGACCAGGATATTTTACAGATTAGGTGGATTTCATTTTAAGGTGGTTGGATTGGAAAGTGAAACCACCCTGACGGCCCTTGTGGAAAGAGACTTCTTATAGGCAGTCCCAAAAGCTGGAAAGGAAGCTGACTGACCTGCAGGCACATGGCGACATCTTGCCATCTCCTCTGCGTCCGAAAGGACAAGAGTTCGACAGAAAATGTCAAATGTGTGGTGGTGTGTTGCACTGGCCTGATGTTTTTTCTCGTATCTTGAGATTTTATATCAGGATAGAATTTACCACTAAAGAGGAGGCACTCTTCATTTCAGATCTTCCCCGAGCTCTGTGTACAGTACGTGTGTATATGTGTGTGTGCGTGTCTCCCATGGGGTGTTTTTTTGTTGTTGTTTTGTTTTTTGGTTTTTGTTTTGTTTTGTTTTGTTTTGTTTTAATTTTTGCTGCTTTGGACCGTGGCCTCATAAGTTAAGTAAGGTCAGAGAAGTTGAGTGTTTGAATGGGAAACCTCCAAGGAAAACCCAGGTGCTACAGGAAATGGTGATGGTGACTCAGTTGTTGGCCACTTTCCCTTTGAATTTGGAATGGAAGTGTCCTGGCAGGGTGAGTAGAGGAAATAAGCTACAGCCGCAGATGAAATGGAGAAGCTTTGTCTGATGACCGTGTATAATCAATAGCACCCACTACAGACTAGTGGCCACACAATGTTAAACTGTTTATTTTTGGCCTTCTCCTGTCTTTTCCCTGCTTGCTCTCTTTCCACTCTTTCCTCGCTCCTGTCTTAATTCTTCAGCCTTTCCTTTCCTCTTCATTTTCTCTCCACCTTCTCATTCCTGCTGGTGTTTGCCCTGTTGAGCTTTATGGAAGACT
This sequence comes from Neogale vison, assembly GCF_020171115.1. Lineage (NCBI taxonomy): Eukaryota > Metazoa > Chordata > Mammalia > Carnivora > Mustelidae > Neogale > Neogale vison. The sequence goes on from NC_058096.1 coordinate 96,327,035, forward strand.
CCAGGTTAGTGGACTCTGACCTACTATATAGGCCTTTTGCCAGTAGGAATCCTTTTGTATTCTGTCGCTTAATATTCACCTTGTAGAAAAACTTCTGGACCCCAGACTCTCTGAAGCGCTTCCTGGCCTTTTAAGTAGTATGAGCTCCCTGGAAGGAGAGTATGATTGAAGGAACACCAAGATCAGGAGCTGCGGATTCTGTTCAGGTTTTATATGCACAGCTTGACCCTTCCAGTCCTCAGTTTATCCATTAGCTTGTGTATATTTACATCACTGAGGCTCTCTCCAGACTCCTTATTTAGGATTGTCCCTTGTGATAAGAGTATGTTTTAGGGCCCTTTGCCTGTTGATTTTTTTAATATTTCAACATTTGTGGAGCAAACCCTCAATGCCTCAACACTGTATAGTGTCCTCGGAGGGATCTGTGACGGGGAAGGTAGTGGTCTTACCCTGATAGCTGAAAAAGCTAATGAAATGCTGTCCTCTAAAACTTAAAAACAGATGTAAGTAAAACAGACTAAACCATGCTTCTCAAACTTACTTCCATCCAATAGCTCCTTTGCTTGATACTGTGCCTCTCCTTTTCAGTCCCTCTAAAGAAAGGCTGCAAAATGATATTGTTGGGTTTCCTGGCAGTGAGAATAGGAGCAGTAGTGACCAATCCATTTCTGTCACTTCAGAAGTAAGACTCCTAACAGGACTGTCTAACAGTTGGTGTTTCTAAATTTGGGGCCAGGTTAGGGATCAGTAGTCCTGAGGCCATTCACTTGTTTTGGTTTTTGCATCCCACATTCCCATGCAACTCAAGCCTTGACTTCCTGAAGGGAGAAGATCAAAGGCCCAGAGAACAGCATCCGCCCTCCAAGAAGTTTGAGGGCGTGAGGCTCTGGCTATCCCTTTAGAACCTTCTCCTGGAAGTCTCTGGAGTCAGGGACACCTGGTAACAGGGACTCTTTCTAGAATGTGCCCTAGTGGAGTATGGTGGGGCAGCAGAATGGGAGCGGGTGTTTGCTAGAGTTATTCCCCTCACCACCTCAAACCCCCTCCAGAGCCCAAGCCCTCTTCTCCCAGGGCATCTGTCCAGACCAGCCATATACCCATACGCCTCTCTGTTGTACAGGTGGCTGGAAGGACAGAAGAATGGTAGGTTGCAAGAGGAGCAGATCCCTACCTGAGAAGGGGAAAGGTGTTACTCCGAGTCTTGAAGAAGGTTGTGTTCAGGATTAGCACTCCACCCTGTTTCTGATCTGACAGCTGGTCTGAGAATCATGGCTTAGAGAGAGATGGCCCCATCCGTCTGGGTGTCCCCATATTTTTTTTAATGTACTACAGCACTGGTTAGAATACTCGGGATACTTTGTTGTTGTTGTGCAGTTTTTAAATCACCATTTCAATAAAAACTATGGGTGGGAAATTTTGAAAGAGCAGCAAGTCCTACTGTCAAGTTTCTTAGAGAAAGACCTTCACTGATGGAAGAGCAGCGGCACAGAGATCAGTGAGTACCAGGCCTATTTCTGCTGGGACCTGGAATCGCGTCTGGAGTTGACTATGGGGAAAGCTAATAGTTAATCAATAGCTAAATGCTGCTCTTCTCTAAGGGCCTGATGTGGCCCTGATGGGAAAGAGAAATCACAAACCGATTACCGATTGCCACTCAGAGGGAAGCCGGTTCTCTCTCTTCTGAATTTGATGTCATCCCTGTTGCCTTGTTGTTCCACAGAATTCACTTGGAAATTACTAGTAGTTCTGCAAGAGGTTTAGCTGTCTACTTTTCTCTGTTGATAATTGTAACTAGACAGTCCCTTAAGTTTTTAAGACTGTGGGAATGACTCTGACGGGGAAATACTAGTGCACCAGTAAAAATGGAACACACGGTGTCACTAGCTTTTCAGCTGTGGCCATCAGTGAAACAGGTCAGTTCTCATAATGTGGAACGGTGTGCACGTGGCTGGTCATGTCCCCCTGTTGTGGTGACTGAGGTGATTGGTGGCATTCTCAGTCATGGGGCTTGAGAGAGTTGACCTTGCTTTTTTGTGGGCCTTCAGCCACTGTGTTCGCCTCCAGAAGCTTCCCATCAGAAAGGCAGGAGGCCGTTTTCAAGGTAGTTTTCTATTGGGCCACTTGATGAGAGTTGTGTTTTTACACCTTTATGATCACAGTGTGGTCGCTACCCCCACATTTACCCCCATGTTTACAAGTCACAGTCATTCTGAAGGCTGGCAGAAGGCAGGCCCAGAGTCTCCTGAGGGTTTCTTTCTTAGGCTAAATTAGGGTATTATATCCAGTGCTGACTTTAAAAGGACCACAACAGACTTAGTCTTTCATGAATTTTAAGTTTTAGTTTAATCCAGAATTAAACTGTTTACTTTTTAACAGCAAAATAAGGCTTAGATGCTAGGTTTCTCAAGGTGGATGTTCTTTCCCACAATGGAGACACTTGGGAGTAGGAGTTCAGAAAGGAGGAGCCAGTGCTTAAAGCTCATGACCCCATTCAGGGGCCACCCCTGAGCTAATACTTTTGACCTGCCCATATCCCTTTCTTGGGCATGAACCTGAGGTAAATTGGCTGACCTCCTGTTGCTTCATCTGCTTGATGATGCTGACTGAGTTACCTAGTAGAGTGGGAGCTTTTTTTCTAGAAGCAGCTAAGAGGGATGGATTGAGGACACTGATATCTCTAGGGTAGGGAGGGCTCTTCCCGAAAAGAATTAGGAACCTTGCATTGACTGGTGCTTCCAGGCCTGCCTAGTCTGTTTTAAGGGGTGATGATCTGGCCTTTTTTGGGGGGAAAACGTGAGTAAAAAGAGCAAACTTCACAGTCAAGTAGGAACTTTCTTTTTCCATTTTAGAAAACTTAAGTTCTGTGAAGGCAGTATTTATGGAAACCCATTAAGAGTTACTCTTAGATAAGGTTTTCATTTGTGCCACACTGAAGTCTGACTGGCACTAGCGCAGTGGGTCCTTCAGAGCAAATGCATGTCTCCCACAGCCTTGGTGGGATTGTGTGACGTGGATTCATACTGATGACGGTGTAGGTCACATGGTGTTCACCTCGCGAGACCTGGATTAATAGTCTCTGCTTTGTAACTAGTCAAGCAAGTAACCTTGCCCCAGGGCCTCTGCTTCTCCACTTGGAATCCCTGTTAGTCACTGCCCCCAGGTGGGATTAGGATTCTGTGGGTGAGCCTGGGGACTGGCAGATGCAGTGTCCTCTGAGTATTTCATATCACCTAAGCACGTATCAGGGTCTAGGGTCGGGAAAGTCAGCCAGCAGAAGGATTGGATGACAGTCTTCTGAGGAACTTTGACAGAGGAGCCCTAAGGCCAGCGCCTCCGGCTTGAACTAAACAAACACGATGTCTGTGCTATATATAGATGTTAATTTGCCATTAGCTTGGCTTCCGGGCATGACATGTAGGGAGCATACGAAAGAAAGAACCAGAAAAATAGCTTTGTGGGAGTGTGACTAGTACAGTTCCCAAGAATCTTTCTCACATGTGACTCAGCTAGCCCAAATAGGAATTTCACATCTGTCCGTGCCGGTAACTAACGAACCAACACAGCTGTAAAACACAGGCGACTAAGAACGAAATAAATGGCACAGAAGTCAAGGGAAGTATCATTGGAAGTAGGAAGAGCAGAGCAGGCCAGTCGCAGGTAGAGCCCCTACAGCCCCGGGGGCCCCGTGAGCCAGCCAGAGTGCACCAGTGGTCCTGTTGCCGAAACCTCGTGGAGCTGACAGCAGGCCGGGGATTGTCGCTTCTTCAACCCCTAGTTTAGGAGGAGCCAGCTTATCTCATTTAGGGAGCAAGCTGGCCCCTGATGCTTGGTAACCAGTTTATGGAACAGATTACTTTTTAGCTTGGGTGTTGCATGGTTAGTACTGATAATCTCGCGGGACACTTCTTGGCACAAGGGAGTTTGCCCATGGCTTCTCTGGTGGGACGTCAGAGGTTCAGGGAAGGGACTGGTGCTTCAGCAAGCAGAGTGACTTGCTGGGTCCCGCGCTGTGCCGGAGGAGAGCTCCCTGAGGATGCAGCCGCCCCCAAGGTGCCACACGGCCTCATGTTGCGGGGCATTGGTCCAGCGAGAAAACCGGGTTTGCATCCCACAAGTCATCTCCAAGGCCTGGAGGAAGTGGAGGTGCCATTTGCCGGGCCCATGTGCCCTTTCAGTCATTCTCAGGGTGCACCTTCATGGAGGTGGAAGGGTGGGGTGCCCAGGTTGCTTGGCACACTGTCCATCACAAGCCATCTTCCACATGAGTGTCGTAAGCCGAATTAGGGACCTGGCAGTGTAGCCATGTCTTGCCACACCACAGACCTTCACTGCCACGTGCAGGGGTGGTGGCAGAGAGCCAGGGGACCAGCTTCCTCCACTCCAGCTTCTGTTGGGAGGGAAGTAGGCCAGGAGGGATGTAAGAACTCAGAGGTTCAGGTACCAAGGCAGAGAGCTAAGTTCCAAGAAGCCCTCTCTTGTAGGAACCTCAGCCCCAGACACCTGAACCCTGGAAGCAGATGGTCTCCCTGCTTTGTCATTTGTCACAGGTATACAGGCTGTTTGGGCAGCAGGCTTTGTGGGCAGCTTCTGGCTGCTCCAGAATTACAGATACCTATCTTGGACCATGGCATCTGATTTACCAACTCCTGTTTTTCGTGCTTATTGGATGCCAGCTGCACCAAAAGGCCCCTTTAGCTTTGACTAGGTGGACGGGCTGAATATCCCATGCCTTGGCTGACACATAAATATTCAGGGCAGCCTGTTCTACAGTCGCTCCCTTGCCTCTGTCCTTTCCCTTCGCTGGGCCAGTCTCCACATTCTGGACTGGACAGCAGATGACCCTCCATATTTGGGGGGATATATAGCAACATGATGTTGGTTGGTTTTATATCCGAGGACCTGATGACTATTCTTGACTATTTCAGGGAGCTGAGCTTCTCCCACTAGTAGGAAAAACTGGTGTGCCAAAGGATAAAATGCATGCAGTGTTTATTCAGTAACATGGAACACAAACTATCCCACCCCCTTGCCTTACCTTTGAAAGTTCCTCTGTGCCAGAACGCTCCAAATGAAAGAGCCGTCACTGGGGGGAGAGTGAAGTTTGGCACAAGGAACCTTTGAATCCACCCAGATGGGGTGCGTCCCCACATCCCAGTTAGGAACCCCTTCTTATGTATGGTTGTGCTGAACACATACACGCTCTTTTATTTCTCAAGCCAACATTTATCTTTGATGTTGCCTAGGGTCGGCCCGTGCTGGAACAACTTCTAAATATAGACGTCCTCGCAGACTAAATCTTTGAGACTGGCGATAGTTCAGTTGGCGAGTGCAACTTTATTTTTTATTTGATTTATCGTTGCCATTTTTGACAGGCTAAACTCTGCTGTTACAGAGAGAGGGCCGTGGCCCAGAGTTGCACGGCCCCTGTCTCGAGCCAGCAGCTCCGGGGCCATGAGCACAGGGCCACCGATAACCAAATTCATGTGGCTTAGTTACCAGGCAGTTACCAAACTAAGAGTAGCCCTGGAAGGCAAGTGGGCGGGGCTGTGAAAGACCCAGACAGAGAAGGAGGTCAGTAGCAAGAGGCCATAGATCAGGAAACATCAGGGAGAATTCTCATGACCAGAGAGAGGTGGTTCACCACAGATGCTAACGCCCTTGAGGGGGCCATTCTGATTTCCTTGTGCCAGGAATGAAGCTGTTGGAAAGAGGAACAGGAAGGATCATTTCCAATTTATTAATTAGAAGGCAGATGAAAATATCAGCCAACTTCGTCTGTTAGTGCCAGCGTTGGGCATACCAGCTTCCAGGGTAGTGAGTGCCAGGCTGATTGGAAATGTTAGCCAAAGCAGCCACATTCCCCACAGTCTACAGAGTTATTCTGGGTGGAAAAATACTGTAGCCTGAATTAATTGGATTATGCGTGAGTTCCATGTACAGAAGGGGCCATGGATGTGTGAAGTTCCTTAGTAGGAAACCAACCCATTTAAAGGATTCATCTTCCAAGTACTGAGGACAGACTGGTGAAGACACATAATAAAGAGGGAAAACAAACTTGAAAAAGGAGCACTGGGTGTGGTGCATAAACAATGAATTTTGGAACACTGGAAAGAAATAAAATAAAATGGAAAAAGAAGTTCCATTTTTAGGCTTTTAGTTATGTCATTTTACCAATGAACACAGTACTCTTTTTTTTTAAAGAGATTTTATTTATTTATTTGACAGAGAGAGATCGCAAGTAGGCAGAGAGGCAGGCAGAGAGAGCCGGGGGCTACGGGGCGGGCGGGGGGCCTCGGTGGGAGGAAGCAGGCTCCCTGATGAGCAGAGAGCCCAATGCGGGGTCTGGATCCCAGGACCCTGGGATCATGACCTGATCTAAAGGCAGAGGCTTGAACACACTGAGCCACCCAGGTGCCCCGAATATAGTACTTTCAAACATGTTTTTAACTTGGGGCACTTGAGGGGCTCAGTCAAGCACCTGCCTTTGGCTCAGGTCATGACCCCAGGGTCCTAAGGTTGAGCCCTGCATGGGGCTCCCTGCTCAGTGGGGACCCTGCTTCTCTCTCTTCCCCCTGCTCGTGCTCCCTCTTCCCCTTTCATTCTTTCTCTCAAGTAAATAAGTAAAATCTTTTTAAAAAAAAAGTTTTTAACTTTAAAAATTAACTGAATTTTATGAAATGAATCAAACACGTTTTATATACTTAGCAGGTTTTAAATAAGCAGACCCACCTGTAAATTGATTTCTCCACTGGAGCTTTATTCCTTTATGTGTTCATAAACAGACACCACGGAGAGTCGGAAACTCGGGTACATGTGGAGGGGCCTTTGCAAGATTATTTAATTTACTCACTTGTGGCCTTAGGTTACATCACACCTGAACCATCCCTAGAAAACTGTTGCATGTCTGTGTTTAAAAATCTTCCCACAGGGTGCCTGGGTGGCTCAGTGGATTAAGCAACTGCCTTTGGCTCAGGTTATGATCCCAGAGTCCCAGGATGGAGTCCCACATCAGGCTCCCAGATCCACAGGGAGTCTGCTTCTCCTTCTGACCTTCTTCCCTCTCACACTCTCTCTCTCAAATGGATAAATACAATCTTAAAAACAAAACAAACAAACAAACAAAAACCAAAAAAAATCCCACAGTTCTCTGCAGTTTTGGGGATAGCATTACTGAATATCTTCAGTCTAAACTGTACCTCCGTAAAATGAAGTAACTGCATTGCCCTAACAGTTGTGGTTGGTTTTATCATCTAGGAATATGGCTACATTTTTAGCTTCTGCAAAAATTCTTAAAATCTCTTCGGAGGCTTTGCTTTGTTGGCTTTGAGGGAAAATGGCACGTACGAAGCTCTTGTAGAAGATAGAACCCTTTATTGAGTCAGACGTTAAACATTTGGGTTCTAGCATGCTCGCTTCTACTCCCTTACCTCCTACCTATTGATAGCATGAGAGGAATTTAGAAAAGTTTACTGGAAAATGCCATACTATTAAACCTATATGGACATCAAGATAAATGAGTATGATATTGTACAACAGATTTCCTCAAAGCTTAATGGCTTAAAATAGTCCCTTGTGCTCGTGGATTCTCGGTTAGGAATTGGGACCAGAGTACTGGGAGAATGTCTGGTATGTGTTCCAGAATTTTCTGGAGCCTCTGGTGGGCAGGGAAGCTCATTTGCTGGGGGCTGGAATCTTCTGGCAGAGCCTTCACTCACAAGTCTAGCAGTCACTGCTGGCATCGGTGGAACCTTAGCCCCTTCACAACGAGGCAGCCCTAGGAGAGCCAGAGTGGGGAAAGTCAGTGTTTGGGGAAAAGGCAGAAGCTTCGTCATCTCTTCATACCTAGCCTTGCAAGTCACACAGCTTCATTTCCACTCCATTCTGTCCATTACAAGCACATCACAAGCCCATTCCAGTTCAAGGGAAAGGACTTCAGACTTTCTTAGTCATGAGAAACCGTTAAAAATCTTTTTTATCTTTGTATGGCACATGCAGTGTTACTATGCCTTGAGATTGTTACATCCAAGGTCATGGACTTTGAAAGGCAATATGACTCTCGTTCATACTGCTGCTTCTCTTCCAAGTGTTCTGGGAAGAGGGAGAAGGAAGACATGTGCGGCCAGAGATGCAGCAGTGGGTGGGGTGGGACTCATCCTTGCACCCAGCCCAGTTGTGCTAGCCAGGATGGCATAGTTTGGGGGTGCTCAAACACTGCTCTTCTCAGTTAGCAGATGGAAGAGGTCACTGCCTATTCCCTTGATGATAAGGAGAGGGAACCCAGGAGACAACAGTATTTCTGCCACAGGGGTCATACTTGTAAAGCAGATCAGTGTCCTCTTCCCTTGGGTAACTCACAGGCAGTCAGCAAAATGTTTACTTTCAGAGGGGTGGGGAAAAGACAGTGAGGAAATATGTTATAAGTTGATTTAATAGCTATAAAATTTCAGTTTTTGAACTGTAGATTAGAAAGAAATGGAAAAATATTGGAGTACATAGTAACAGGGCAGAAGATAAAATAGGAAAGTAGAGACTATGTTCCTTAAAATATTTAAAGCCTTTTACATTTATAATTTATCTCCAGGGTTTGTTTTTTTTTTTTTAAGATTTTATTTATTTATTTGACAGAGATCACAAGTAGGCAGAGAGACAGGCAAAGAGGGAGAGAAGAGGAAGCAGGCTCCCTGCTGAGCAGAGAGCCCGATGTGGGGCTCCATCCCAGGACCCTGAGATCATGACCTGAGCTGAAGGCAGAGGCTTAAACCACTGAGCCACCCAGGCGCCCCTCCAGGTTTTATTTTAAAGACTGAAATGTTTGATAAAGCATTTCCTTCCCCCCACACCTCCTCATGGTTGGGGGTAGAGGGCCATCCTTGTCACGGAGGTTATTAACACATTTTAAGAAAACCTTTCCAAGGGTGAGTCAGTCTCTGCTGGTGAGCCACGTGAGAGTCCACATTTTACCTGCTGCACTGTGTTTCCTTCTCTTACCCCTGCCCTTCCATGGTCTGGTAGAACGTTCTGCTGGAGGTTATTGAGTACTGACATTCTTCACAAGTTACCAGAAACCTTGTACGACCTAGAACATCTGGACTCTTGATTATTCTTAGAACTTGTAAACAACTGTGTGACTTTTCTAAAGAGTAAGCGTTAGAAGGATTTTAAATCTTCTGAGGCTGCCACTCTCCCTAGAGATGGTACCTGTCTTGGGTATGTGAGTCTAAACTGAAACGAGGCATTTGCTCAGCCAGAGGGAGGCGGAAATAGGGATGGTCGGCAGACATCGGCCACAGGAATGCTGAGCGATGAGAGTTGCCGTGGCACAGGGGGAATGGGTTGCCTGAGACCTGTTCGGCTCAAGGGAATGGAGAGGAAGCCAACCCCCTGGGGTCTGGAATGGTCTAGAATGTAGATCATACACAATGTGCTCTCATTTCGTGGTAATAAAGAGGAGGTAAGGCAGAACTGAGCAGCGGGGTCCTGGGCAAGGGCCGACGTATATGCGCCAGCTCACTGGCTGTCCCGGAGAGCAGTGGTGACCAGGAGTGGGAGATAAGCAGCCTGCGCCTTGGCCAGGAAACATCTCCATGGAACTCAAGGCCATGGTGCCGAACTGGTGCTCTCACTGGGGCTGCTTCTGGAATGGTGATAGATTAATGAGAGCTGTAGGGTGAGTTGAGTGAGAAGAGGAGCGCTCAGCTGAAGGGGGAGGGAACCCAGGGCTGTAATGCCGCACCCCGTGAGAAATGGAGTGCCTTGAAGTTCATCAGCACACCATGAGTTCGGATGCCCAAGATTTCTTCTCATTTGGGAAAGAGTAATCTTGTCCTTGAACTCAGCTGTGCTGTAGAAACCAGCATTTGGGCATGCCCAGGATTCTGAAATGGAAACCAGTCAGGGAGCCCAAAAATCTGCCCCTTTCGGATTTGTGGACACTGGCAGTAGAAGGTTCAGCGAGAACACGACTGGTGGTTATATCGCTTCGTGTCAGATGCAGCCCAGGGCCTGGATCTGTTCCAGAATGATGGAGGGTATGGACGTGAAGCCTTCTTTCTGCTCTTTTTCCTAAGTGGGGTAAAGTTTGGTTTCCTTCCTCAGGAGAGCAGGAGCCTCATTGCGCATCTTAGGGAGGTTCTGATCCTGCCTGCTCACACGCTGCCCACCTGATCTGCCCACCTACAGAGACACAGGTGTTTCTAGGCATCCACGCTCCAGCTCTTCCCTTAGAGACCCGCCAGCAGCTTGGCCTTTTGAGCAGTCCTTTTCCTCTCCTCTGTGTGACGCACCACACGTGGCCTCGTGGTAGTCACTGACCAGGACACGGCCATGGCCATCGGTCCCTGCTGCCTGTGTTTGGCCAGATTATTGGCAGCAGACCTAAAACACATCCAGAGGTACTCGTTTCTCTTAGGACCATGTTTTTGTGGGAAACTTCACACAAGGCTGACCTTAAATGATGAAAAAATAAGTTTCCAAGTAAAGCTAGTATCTCTCTAATCCTGTGTAGTTTAGATTAGGTTTTATTAGGAGGGGGTACCTGCCAGAGAGCATAATCTCTGAGTCATTTGGAGCCATGCTACCTATAACATGAAAGTTACAATTTACCATCTGTAAAACTTCACTGACAGTAATGCTTAGACATATTTAATTTCTGATAAACAGTGATAAGCACTCACATGACAACCCCCATCAGTTCAGCTGAATCCTTCAGTCTTCTAAAGCATTATCTTTTTTTTTTTTCCCTTAACCCTACTGATTTCTATCAACAAGAAGAACTGGCTAATAATCTTATTTGCAAATGCTGTTTACAGCCTGGCACCCTTCTTGGTGTACAGACCAGTCCTCCACATTAGCCTTTGAACATGTCCTTGCCCCAGAACCTAAACCCAGATCTCTGTGAGCACCTGGCACGGTCTGTCCAGCAGATCAGGGTGATGCTGTCCCCCGTGCTGTTCCCTGTGCTGTTCCCCATTCTCATTTGCTAACCCCTCAGCTGTAGTTCACTTTTGCACTGCAAGGACTTTTGTGAATATCCTTTTCTTTCTTCCCTGACATCCCTTTTATATTAAACTCCATGTCATTCATGAGTATTTCCTTACTTCCCTACTTCCTTCACTCTGTGAACTATGTGTACTCTTAACCCTTCAGACTCCAGATGCTGTTTCTAAAACTTGGTTCTAAGGTTCCAGCAGCTCTGGGTCTTTCTGCATGTTAAGGACCATACACAGAGTATTACATCTTGAAAGGTACGAATTTTCCAAGATGAAAAGTTCAGCATGCTTTATCTAAACAAATTGGAGTTTATTTAGTAGTTGTTCCTGATACTGAGGTGGGGTGGGGGGCAGGAGGAAATTTGGCAACATAGGAGAAATGTCTTCAAGGTCACAGAATGCCTCTTTCCCAATTCTTCAGCAAATCACAGTGCTGTGGCCCTTTAAAAGAAAGTCTAGTCCCCATCATCAATCTTCCCCCATTCTTTTTTCTCATTTCAGCCACAGACAGTCCAGTTTTTACCCTATTAAAGCAAATCAACCTAGTAAGGAACAGACTGACTTTTATTTACTGGCTATAGTTCTAAGCACCAGAAATGGGCAAAGGAGACCAAACAAAGAAATAGGAAAAACGAGGCATTGAAGGGGAGCCAGCGTCGGGGTTGGAAGGGATGAGGCTTCCGTGGCGGCAGGATGTGCCTTTCTTGCACTGTTTACTCTAAGCTCGGAAATAGAAGAGGAAAGAAGGTAGATCACGCTACAGCTTGAAATGGATACAAAACATACCAGGGTGTGCACAGAGTATAATCAGACCCTGGATGTAATTATGCAAATGTATGTATAAACGGTGTTGCTATGAATAAATCGTCTGCTGCAACCTTACCACTCAAGGTTAAAGTAAGCTGACACGCCAGCCACTCAGTGACTTTGCCCAAGTAGCAGCTGAAAAATGTTACGCTTTGCAGTTTACATCTGAGTGGACTTTGAAACCTTGATAATATGAACTTTGAATCTCAAAGATTAATAGGACTTCCACTCCCTTCCTGGAAAGGGCACCACCTTGCTTGGTGAGGGGAGGGGAAGGCGGGGAATTAGTCTGAGGATGAATGTACCAGTGGTTTTAATCTGTTCACCCTAGTGGCACTTCAAGCTAGTTGTGTGTTTATTTTATTTTTAATTAAACTTCACCTGGAATGTGTTTCAGTGGTAAGCGTTCTGGAGGCCTGCTTAAAGGAAGGAAATGCTTAAATTTGCTTAGGAGAAAAATGTGCTTTCATCTTTCTTTATAAAATAAATTGAGAACTTCAAACATATTTCTGAAAGCCCTGGGCCCAACCATCTGATTAGAATGCTAAGGTTCATTCAGTGTTGGCATGTGGCTTTCTTTGCGTGAACATCGATAAAAATGCTGTGGATGATGGGCATGAAATACTTGTTCTGCCGTCCTACTGATAGGAGGAGTCCGTGCCTGAGCGTGGCACAGGGCAGGTGACTTTTTTTTCTCACTCACGGGTCTGTGAAGACAACCTACCAGAGTGGTTTCTTTTTACTTCAAAGAATTTGAAGCATCGTGGACTGCTAGAAAGGCATTAAAAATGTATTTCCAGCCGGATAAGAACGGTACAGAGTGGCAATCATACATATAGGTGAATTCAGCCAAGGTTGCTCATCAGACATCAAGGTGCTTATCAGACATGCAACTCCGTAAGCTGTGACTGAGCTCCCTCACTGTCCACGGCACTGTTAGGAGGGTAGGAGGGAAGCGGATATGGGCGAGATGAGTCAAAGGCATGTGACCCATACTTAGGGATCAGTGAACAAATAGCTCACCACTGCAGGAATGCACATGTTCAGGGACTAGCGAGAGGGGGGCAGAGAGGGAAAGGAGAGAGAGAAGCCTGGGGAGGGCTTTCTTCTCTGGCACGATAAGCTCATTAGACTGATCCTCAGGTGCTCGGCAATTACTGCCTTTCCAGAACTAGCGATCCCTGAAATAAGGCTGCAGACTTACCCTTGGTTGGTCAGACTGGGCAGTTTGACCAAGGCAAGTGAGGAGGATCTTAGAAATGGTACATTGCTTTATACCTGATAGGACTTTTGTTGTTGTTGTTGTTAACCAAAACCAGTTCAGAAATACCACAGGCATGAGGCATGACTTGTCTCAGTTACAGGTTTTTCTTTCTTTCTTTTTTTTTTTTCTGATTTATTTTTTTTATTTAGAGAGAAAGAGAGATTGAGAGAATGAGTGGGAGGAGGGCAGAGGGAGAAGCAGACTCCCTGTTGTTGACTGGGGAGCCCGAGTGGATCCCCAGACCCTGGGATCACGACCTGAGCTGAGGGCAGATGCTTAACCGACTGAGCCACGTATGCGTCCCCAGATGTTTCTGTAGTACCTTTTTTGTTCAGGATGACATTGCATTGTCACACACTCCCCTAGAAGCCTTCCTTCTCTTGGTTTTGTTCATCCAGACCCAGGAAATGAAACAACTAATTCAGAAGGCCTTCCTCAGTTTCTTATTACTGATTTTTTTTTTTTAAACTTGTGTGCATTGTTTCATTGTTGCCTTTTAGGGAAAGAGAAACAGTGGTTTCAGACAGTGCTTCTTTGGGAGTCAGAAGCACTGCAAGTTGACAAAGCTTTGTCCAGCGATGGGGTACACGTTCAGGCTGGCTGCTCGGAATGACATCGGCACCAGGTATGATGTGTCTTCGCCCTCCTGCCGCTGAACACTCACGTGGTCATTCTGTGTCTTCCTCTCATGTGGCTGGAACGTGTGAAGACATCCACTGCCCCATGCTGAACCAATTTGAAATTTTCCTCGAAGGAACCCTCATCAGAGGGTGAAAGGCGTGTCCCAAGGTGATGAATGCCCCGGGTGGCCTCCGTGCCAGCTCTCAGGCTGTGAGGCCGAGGCCCCATGACGTGTCCCTGGGAGCCCAGATGAAGGTAGCAGTTCAGATTCTGAGAGAAATCCCTCTTGAGGCTTTATTTTTTATTCAGAACACATGCCTTTTCCTTTCATCACTAGTCATGTGGTTGCCTTTTTCAGTTATATTTGAGGTTACCTAATAGAAAGGGGTGCCGGGCGGGCCATTGTTGTCAAGCCCTGGGCAGACCCTCACAGCCTAGAGAAAACTCCGCCTGGCCCAGGCACCACAGCTTGCCTCCAAGCTGTAGAAGAAAGGCCATAATAGGTGTCCGAGGGAGCGTCTGGGGATTAAAGATGCTTTGAAAGGACCATATTTCAATTGTACTTCCTGGGTAACTCTTGATTAAGGGAAAAATCCTTTTCTTTCATCACTGTTTACTGAAAAAACTTAAAGGTTCAGTGCATCATTGGTCCTCAAGCTTTTCTCCAGCCTCGAGAACATCACAAGGTTTCACAGCCCCCTCTCCCCACCCGTGATAGCCGGTTCAAGTCTACCATTTGAAAAAGTCATAATGATAAAGGCTTCAAGGGTTTATCAGTGAATTAGAAGCACCCACAAACCCCTGAAAACTAGCACCATATATTTTTGTAAAGCAGTGTATTTCGTCAGCAGACACTGATTTGTGCTCATACTGATATGAGGGTTCCTTGGTAGCTGTGGGTCATAGCTTAGTGCCTTTGCAGTGTTGGCCTTTCTGCTGGGTGCTTTTGGGGGTTGGGAGATAAATCCTTAACAGTGTTGTCCTGCAGCGTGCTCTGCTTTTTTAGTAGCAGACTGGCAGTCAGGCAAATGGAAAGGATGGGTAGTAGGGAATATCACATAAAGGGTACTTGCCTTCCTTTGTTGGCTGGATCTGTCATGCCCCAGACTTTCCAGCCCAAGCCAGTCAGGCAATAGGTGGGCCTATCCTTCTGTTTTAAAATGCCAAGACTCCTCCCATGTTCCTAAATGTATGTCTTCCTGGATTTGTCTCTCCATAGCGGTTATAGCCAAGAGGTGGTATGTTACACATTAGGAAACATTCCTCAGATGCCCTCTGCACCAAGACTTGTCCGAGCTGGGGTCACATGGGTCACATTGCAGTGGAATAAACCAGAAGGCTGTTCACCCGAGGAAGCGGTCACCTACACCTTGGAAATCCAGGAGGATGAAAATGTAAGCCCTGCGGATTTTACACCCTTGTGTGTGTGTGCTGTATAAGTCAGTGTTGTCATAACCGACAGAACGCCATAAAAGTGCACTAGCCCCATACGTTCAGAACCGAACTCTTTAATTTCTACCACTGCCCCCGCTGGCCGCAACCTGGCCTTCCCACAGTCTTCCCTGTGTCAGGGAGTGGCATTCCTGTCCTTGTGTTTGGGGAAGCCAGAAAACCTGGAGTTATCCTTGACCCCATCTATATAATCAGTCGGCAGATCCTTTTAAATCTGTGTCCATATATTAACCCGCAATCTGGCCATTTCTCAGTATCCAAGACTGCTACCCCTTCCTAAGCCACCACTATTCCATCCCTGGATTATTGCGGTGGTCTCTTTACGTATTTTCCCTCCACTCACCTTTATTATACTGTAGTCTGTTCTCCACAAGAAGCTGAGGTGATCTGTTAAGTAAAACAGATCCGGTCGGTGCCCTGCTCAGAACCCTTCCTACTTCTGGGCCTTCCCCATCCTTCCATAATAAAAGCTGGAGCCCTTACAATGCCTGCAAGGTCCCGTGCTATTCTGTTTTTCTTTCAGGTCCTTGCTTCTGCCTCTGTAGTCTCACAGGACACGCAGGCATGCCTTGACCTCAGGGCCTTTGCAGTTTCTGCGCCCGACAGCTTGAAGGCCCTTCCACTTCCTTTGACTCGTTTCCCTCATTTCCCTCAGGTCTCCTCACATGTGACCTGTGCAGAGCCACCTTCCCTAAAACAGCATTATACAGTAGAACTTTCCACAATGATGGAAATGGTCTGTAGTTTGTGCTATCCAGTAAAGGTAGCACCTAGTCACATGTGGCGATTGAGCACTTGAAATATGGCTGTGGGCCCACGGAACCGAATTCTGAATTGTACTTCGTTTAAATTTAAAGAGCCCCACATGACTACCTTATTTAACTGGCACAGCCCTAGAGGAGCATCTCACTCGACCCACCGCTCTGTCCTTTATCCAGCTTGATTTTCTTTGTCGTTGCCCTTAACACCGCAAAGCCTGCTTCATATTTATGTATAGGTTTTATTTTTTTAATCACGGTCTCCACCTGGCATATAAGTTTCTGGCAGGCAAGGCTTTATCTGTTCTTGGGCAGTGCTGAGCCCGTAGAAGGCGGAAGGAAGCCTGATGCCAGCAGGTGCTCCGTAATCATTGACGGCTGGCTGGCTGGAGCCGTGCGTGATTGAGAATACTAGTGAATGACTTCTGCACATTGGGCTTTTAGAGGGGTACCTAGCCTCTTAAGGGATCATGCCTTTCCCGTCCAGACTGTCCTTTCTCCCTTGGCCAGAAGAGGACACTGTGTGGTCAGAAAGCTCAGCCGCGGTTCGTTATGTAGCACATTGCAGCTACACGGTGAAGAGCCTGGAAGACGTTCTTCTCAGACTAACATTAAAGACATTTTTTTACAGTACATGCTGCTTTGTCACCTGGCCCTCCTTGGTGGTTTAATCCTTTGTTTAAAATGCTTATTGAGGAACTGGGAGAAGTTGGCTCCGGGAGGAGAGCATGTGTTGGTGGCATCTTTT
This sequence comes from Neogale vison, assembly GCF_020171115.1. Classification (NCBI taxonomy): domain Eukaryota; kingdom Metazoa; phylum Chordata; class Mammalia; order Carnivora; family Mustelidae; genus Neogale; species Neogale vison. The sequence goes on from NC_058096.1 coordinate 96,343,673, forward strand.
CCAGGGCGGATTTGCATCGTCTCAGGAGGAGAGGACTGTTCTCATGCACGTTCGAGCCTCACAGTAAAGTTCGACAGACCCAGGAGAAACTGCAGTGAGATAAAGTCAGATTTTTACTTGACAGAGCTACAGCACTATCTACAGCACCAAGGACTCTGACACTCTCTTTTTGCCTGGCTGCTGGTGGTGATGGAAAGAGGCAATAGAAGAATCCTAAACACAGAGGTATTTAGTAATGCCCAGTTTTCAGTGATACTGATGTTCCTTTCTGGCTTTGCCTCTGCAGGATAACCTTTTCCACCCGAAATACACTGGAGAGGACTTAACCTGTACTGTGAAAAATCTCAAAAGAAGCACACAGTATAAATTCAGGGTGAGTCAGTCATTTTGGTACCTGAACTGATTTAAAAAAACAGCTGTTTCATGTTGCACCCATTTACCATTCCAAACGGACTCCGTAGGTGAAAAGATATTTTAAGTTTCACCATGCTTCACATTATTAAAGTAACACTTACAGAAGGCACACTGTACTTTAAATTTGAAAGCCTGGTCTTGAGAGGGGAACCTGTTGTCGCATGCTGGAACAGACTGCATCACGGGGTGGCCGGGTACCAGCGGCTGAGGACCCCGAGCTGAACGCTCAGCGCACCTCTCACCCACACATCCCCCTTTGCCCTCCCGTGCTTCTTTTAATTCGATTTCCCGTTCACCCTCCCTCTGCCTCTGCTCTTCTGCCCATTTCTTTTTTCTCCAGCTGTTCTTATGTTTCTTTTCCGTGCCCACTCTGTCCCTACTTAGGCATTGCCTTGGTCATCAGCCAGCACTATTAATGTCACCAGAGGACTCCGCACTGTAAGGAAAAGTGGAGCTCCCAGCCGCAGCCGTTAGAGCGAGCAGAGTGGTGGGCGGCGTTCTCCGTCACAGGGCTGTTTACCAGTCTAGGGCCAAGCGCTGCAGGGTCTGCTAGGGCTGTGTCCTTTTTGGAGGGAGAAGTTCATCTTCTGAGTCTTCCCTTCCTTTTCCAGTTCTGGGGACCAAATGGTGTCTGACACATAGTAGTCATTCAGTAAATAGCTGTCAGATTATCCAGTGAAGTGTGGGACAGTTTGAGGAAAATGACAGTTTCTGATTTTTACCAAATGCTCGTTATTTGGGGCCGGCTCTGAGAACACAGGGCTACTGCTAGCATTTCTCCACAAGGTGGCATTGCCCTCCTCTTAAGTAAATAAAGACAGTTTTACCTGTTTTCTGCGCCTCATACTTTCCTTCCACAAAACAGTAAGAACCAGGAAGTAACATACTGGTTTTGTTTCATGTCTTCTTGGAAGGGTAAAAATTTAGTCTTTCGCTAAACCCACCTTTACTGTTTTAATTGTTCATAGCTAACTCTACAGGAAATAAGTACCTCATAAAGGAAACACTTATAAATCAATTGTTTGAGATTGTGAGAGAGGAAATGTATGTGTGTGTGTGCCTGTCTGTGTGAATTTACCGATGCCTTGATCTTGCCATGTTAAAAAGTGCCCATTTCAGGGTTCCTGAGCGGCTCAGTCGGTAAAGTGTCTGCCTTTGGCTTATGTCATGATTCCAGGGTCCGGGGATGGAGCCCCACATCAGGCTCTCTGCTCAGTGGGAGTCGGCTGGTCCCTCTCCCTCTCTCTGTACATTCTCTCACACATGCTCTCTCAAATAAATAAATCTTTCTTGTTAAAAATGCCCATTTCTTTAAAACCTGATATCTAAAGCACATTAATATTTCTTTTGGGTTGTATTATAGCTGACTGCTTCTAATGTGGAAGGGAAAAGTTGTCCAAGCGAAGTTCTGGTGTGTACGACAAGTCCTGACAGGCCTGGGCCTCCCACAAGACCCCTCATTAAAGGACCAGTTACATCTCATGGCTTTAGTGTCAAGTGGGGTACGTTTTGCTACTGTTCCTATTGCTTATTTTTGACAGATTTTTAGAAACTGATTAACTTCAGTAGTGACAAAGCAAAATGGGAAATAAAAGGTTGTGATTTGTGGGAGTTTTACAGATTTGGAATGTATGTATGAAAAACATCCAGAGAATTCTACCAACTGGTAAAATGGACAATTTTAAGAGCATTTTACTTCCTTTATGGTTTTTCCTGTATTTTTCCTCCTATACTTTTAATATATTACTGATCTGAATGTAGTCCTCTCTGAAAATATATACATTCTTCAACAGCTTGCCATTACCAAATAGTAGTGATAGTTAATATAAAAAATTGATTTATAAAATTAATACTGAAAATAAAGTTCAGACTTCAGGTATGTCATCATAAGAAACTTTGATGTACGGAATGTTCAAGTGAAGAAGAACTAGGAAAACTTTAGTTTTTGTAGTTGTTTGTATGTAACCAGAAGTTCTGAACTTCAAGAATTTTTCACTTGAGGTTATTTTGTGGTGCTTGGAGGGTAGCAAGCAAAAAGATACTGTGGTTCACCTCTGCAGCATGGATTATTTCAATGACATGAAGGCTGTTAGAGGAGTGCCTGGGTGGCACAGCTGGTTAAGCATCCCACTCTCAATTTCTGCTCAGGTCGTGATCTCAGGGTTGTGAGATTGAGCCCAACCTTGGGACCCGGGCTCAGAGTGGAGTTGGCTGAGTTTCTTTCTCCCTCTCCCTCTGCCCCTCCCCAACACGCACTTGTGCGTGCGCTGGCTTGCTCTCTCTCAATAAGTAAAACTTAAAAAAAGAATTGAATGCCGTTAGTAGAAACACTTGCAATTATATGTAAAACTACTATGACATATGTAATTATCACTAATGTGTCATAATAGCTACCTGAAAGGCAAAAAATAAAAGGAGAAATTTAAAATAATTACCTGGCAGCCAAGTAATGTAAAGGGAATTTGAAATATTAAACTGTTGGGGCACCCAACTGGCTCAGTGGAAAGAGCATACAACTCTTGATTTTGGGGTTGTGAGTTCGAGCCCCAGGTTAGGTGCAGAGATTACTTAAAATTTTTTTTAATAAAATATTATTCAACTGTTATTGGAAGATCAACCATCGAGACATAAAACTGTATCAGGCCACCTAAAAATTTTGAGGCAGAATTATTAGGATATCTGTTTCCTTGAAAGATGGATATCATAAAGAAACTGTAAAAATTTAGGTGTGCTTTTTGCCAGATTGTAAAGCTTTTTTCTCAGAGAAGTCTAGAAAGTTCCATAAATACTAAATATTTACTTTCATTAGACATATGCTATAAGATTTAACTTCATTGGGGCACCTGGGTGGCTCAGTAGGTTAAAGCCTCTGCCTTCGGCTCAGGTCATGATTCCAGGGTCCTGGGATCAAGCCCCACATCGGATTCTTCTGCTCAGCGGGAAGCCTGCTTCCTCCTCCCTCTCTTTGCCTGCCTCTCCACCTACTCGTAATCTCTCTCTGTCAAATAAATAAATAAAATCTTTAAAAAAAAAATTAACTTCACTACTATTGTTTTAAGTATCTTCATGAAATTTGTATACAGTAATGGAAATGCCAAGAGAAGGAAGGGAAGAAAAGTTCCTAAATCAATACCCAAATACAGAAGTACAGACTGAGAGTAAAGTAAATTCTGCATAGTCTTGAAAAATTATAATGCAAGGTATTTTTCTGCTCAGAAAAGAAAACTCTTGCAGGCCCAGAGTTAGTGGAGTAAATACCCGACATCCACAGGGCTCTGGTAATACGCCAGCACCCCTTCCTCAAACCACCTCTTTGGTGCATGTTCTCATGGATCCACAACTTTGGCTGCATATCAGGTTCACTTGGGACCTGCAGTATGCTTAATAGCAAACTGTGATGGAACAGATCATTACATTCTCATGTTCTGTTTGTCTTGTCAGTGAATTTGTGCACTTCTCTTTCCTTCCCTCTCCATCTCAAAAGAATCTGGTTGCTGGTAACTTAAAGTACAGAATGAAATAATGATAAAGGAAATATATATTTCACTTCACATAGAAATTATTAAATATTAAAAAATTCTCAAGTAGAGTTAACTCTTAGAAAAATCAATTCATATTTTGAATTTTGCTCATGTTTCAGTAAATAGACTCTGACATTTCTAGCTCTAGAACTTTGAATAATCTGAGCACATTCTGGGTTTCTTGATGTTTTCACTGCTTTTGTTTTTCCAGAACAATACAGTAATGGTTTTACCTTTTGCTTAAATCCAGAATTAAGGCAGTATGATGTTACATGATTGTCTGTGTTCTAATGTTATTTGCTGATAAAAATCAATGCCCTCGTAACTAATAAGGCCGTTGCTTACTTTCCAGATCCTCCAAAGGACAACGGTGGTTCAGAAATACTCAAGTACTTGCTGGAGATTACTGATGGAAATTCTGAAGGTGAAGTGTTGGGAAATCGTTTTACTCAAATCCAGTAGCAGCCCCTATTATCCGATATGATAGACATCTTTGTAGTCACAGTGGGCATAGTGAGCAGCCATTCATTCTACTGATAGTGCTATTATGAGAAATAAAGCTGAATCACTTACTTAGAGTTTTCTCTTTTACACACAGCATCAGGGATGAGAGTGTGCTTAAAAGGTACATTTTTATCATGTTTTTAAATTTTCCATGTCATTTTCTTTAAACCAGTGGTCCTAATTAATAGAATAATTACATTTTTGTCCCCTCTCTTAGCACACTTTCTCTGGAAATTCTTATAAGCAGAAGTGTCAGAAGCAGTCACCAGGAAGGATGGGGTGGAGACAGCAAACAAGTTCAATAATCTACAAATCCCCACGTACAGTGAGAGCAAACAAAACATAGTATTCCCGTGAGCTCGTGACAGTGTCACACTTTTATATCAAGTTTAGCCAATGTCTTTCTGTCTGTGGGACATCTGAGTCAGATTATTCATCACCTGTCATACTGTGTGGATTAAAGCAGTACCATGTTAAAGATTGAATTCCTTCAATAATGCCTTTAAAAATATTCTTCGATCGTTTTTCTAATAAAATTCATTAGTCTTTAATAGAAAAAAGCATAGTTATCAGAACTCTAAAAATGACATATCTCACCACTCTGATAATCCCTTTAACCACTCATTTAAAAAAAAAAAAAAAGTGATTTATGGCATACGGCAAAAAGAAAGAGCAGCAGCACTGACTTCTACAAACGGGCGGCACAGGTGCGTGCCTGTCTTCTGTTCCGTACCTCAGTAGCCGCCTGGAGTACTTGGGTTTTCATGTCCGTCTGCTTCTCTTTTAAGCTAAAAACATGAGAATGCTTTGCGATGGGCACAGCTGTTTTAATAGACATAAAATCATATTCTGGGCTAAAAATTTGAATGAGATTTTTATATTAGAAAACCTCCCTAGGAGAGAAGTCAGGTGTATCCAGTGACTCCTTGTGAAAAATCTAAGTATATTTTGAGTTTTCGTGCCTGTCTTGACCGTTGTTATCCAATCAAAAGTAGACACCATTCTGTCCTTAAAGTTTTGCCAGCACGTAAAGTGGGCTCTTTTCCGTTGTCCCTGTTCTCATTTGCCCCCACACAGGTTTTTAACCAGTATTGTCAGAATAATGCTTTCTAATGCCCCCCGTCCTTGGCCCTGGTCCCTGTGCCTTCATGGTAAATCCATCCTACCAAGGAGCTTGGGGAGGGTTTGGGAGGCAAAGCATCCCCCCAACCCTTTCTCCCTGGTGGCATTAGCTTCCCCAGGCACCAGATCTCTCCTGGGACCCTGCTTGCTTGCTTTAACCCCCAGAAGTGGTCATAGGACTCAGTCACACCGAGTGCTTCATCTTCATTTGTCAGCCTCCCAGCCATTTCTGTCTTTTAAATGAGTTCCATGAAGACAGCAGGCTTTGCCCCAAAGGGCTCCGTCTCTAACGGGAGGATTTCACTTACTGTGACGTCCCTGCAGATGACAGCAGGAGAGACTCTGTGGCATATCCCAGGCTTCCCAGCAGCCTTCCCCATACCCGCTGAGCCTCCTCCCCTGATGATGGGCTCACTGCACCCTGGACCTTGCCCTCTGTTACCGCTTGTTGCCCACCCCCTCCCCATGCCCACTACAGATTCTGTGTGGTTTCTAGCATCCAAACCTCATAGTCAGCGAATGTAATAATGCTGGTATTGAGTAGTCTAGCCTGCAGTACTAAGTATTAAAAATGACTCTCTGTGAATTTTAAATGTTTAACTTTGTGAAGGAAATGGTAAGAGGACCCTTGGCTATTTAAAAAAAAAAAAAAAAAGGAAAGAAAGAATAGGAGGTGCTGGTTTCTCATGGCAACCACTTGGAAATTTTCCTCAGCCGTAATGGTCGATCCGATGACATTTTCCAGAAGGCATAAACTCACACCTGAGTCTTGTCTTACAGCGAGTCAGTGGGAGGTGGCGTACAGCGGATCGGCAACGGAATACACTTTCACCCACTTGAAACCAGGCACTTTGTACAAACTTCGAGCATGCTGCATCAGCACCGGTGGACACAGTCAGGTGGGTTTTGTTTTGGTGTAAAAGTAAACTACTTGGGGCAAGTTCAGGCAACCAGCCCATAACGTCCAAACAAAATTATTTAAAATGTGTTTGAAACTTGAGTTTTTTAAATTGTGCTTTAGAGGACAAAAAAAAGCTAGGCCCTGATGATTGTCAGCTGAATCGTGGTGTTGTCAGGTACATTGGTCCCTTAGTTATTTCTTAGAAGACTCTGGCATGATCACGTGTGACAGCTAAAAATTGAATGTTGCCTGACATTCATATTAGCTCAGTCAGAGGATCCTCGTTATTGCTGTGATACCAAGAGCGTAGAATTTAGAGTCAAAAAGATAACGACCTCTTGTACAGCTCTGCTGTTACCACATCTGGCAATTTTGTGAGGGTGAGATACACTTTCCTCAAGGTGCTTTACTGCCATCTCCTGGAAAATTATTACAAAAACTGTAAATTTGTGATGGCAGAGCTGAATGACACCTTTGCAGTTGTGCAGTGCACAACTTACACAGCTGTAGGCAGCAGCATATTCTTTATTGTCTGCTCTTAATTTGACCTTAGACCAGCCAGTTAACATGTCAGGAGCCTTGGTGTCAGCCACAACGTGTTCTCGTACGCTCAAAATAACCTCATAAATACACAGGGCATGCCCTAGAAATCAGATGGTTGTTGTCTAAATGGCTTTAACTTATATTCAGAAAGTGCATGAAAGGCAAGATCGTCAAAAGCCATTTTCCTTGTAAGAATCTTTAACACTATGGTTTGAAACTGGTCCTGAGAGAGAGACTGAGAGATGGTGGCTTAGGACCCTCTGCTGGGTTTATTTTTCACAAGAACACTTGCCGTTAAGGCACCTAGCTTTGCAGTCAGTGGTCAGCATACCTCCAGGTTGTCTTGAGATTATTTTCTCCCTGTCTCCCCGCCCCCTGTAAGGATAGCGTATTGGGGATGTCTCGACTACCCGTATAGAGAGACTGTGTGGAAAGGGGGTCCAGTAAGACCATTCTCCAGTGCCAGAGCTCTCTGGAATGCTTCTCGGGGTTACCCACACCAAAACCAGACTGTCAGCTGGTGTGTGAGGGGCAGTGCTGCCTGAAAATACGGAGTCTGTCTCCTCTGTAACACTTCTCAGGAAGAAGTTCTGTTGAGGAGTTCTGTGTGTTCCTCCCCCACCTTGTTTTCTCCAGACTCGGGAGCAGACTGTCAACTTTCACATCACCAGCCTTACACAAACAGATCCTACAAGAAGAAGGCCTACTTATTTTAGCATTAACAGAACCTGCTGGCTAATGTCAGACTCAGTTGATTAATAGTGAATTTATTTGCTTTCCTGCTCTGTATGTGGATGGTTTGCCATTTATGGCACATTTAAAAATTTCATGCAGCTGTTGTTTTGTGTTTTCTGTCCTCATGAAGACTCTCTCTAATTTGGGTTTAAGGGAAAGTAATTGTGTGCTTAGAATAGACAACCCCTCTGTGAATCTGACTTCAGAAATAATCATTTTTACCAGTGCCGTAATGCGGTCAGTATATGGTCACACTTCGCTTACACACGAGAGGGGGTGTGGTTGCATGAAAATTATGTGTACACAAGTAGGACATGGCATCAGAAATCTGAGTTCAGGCTTTAGCAAAATCAAAGAGTAGGATACAGCCAAAGTCGAACCAGAGCACAGGAAAAGATGGGATGAAGTGTAAGAGAACACAGCCAGCCCACCCATGTTGATACTCGCCACTCTATGGCTCCTGCAACCTTTGTTTCACAACCAGCCACTCATGCTGGACACTCACATCCAAGAATTTGGTTTCCTCCACCTCCTGTCCTCCCCCTTTCCCTTCTCTTCATTATGGTGATCCACTGCCTTGTCTGAGCTTTGTTTTCTTTTAACTTTTCTGTTTGCTTTACCCATCCCCCTTACAAAACTCCAAATCCAGTTTTGCAAATCTGTAGCTCTTCTTAAATGGAGGGGAGGGAGAAGGATGGGAATTCTTGTCCTCAACATACTTTAATAATGTTCTGAATTATTTCCTAACTTTTCCAAGTCTTACGTATTATTTCCTCAATTGGAATAAAGATTTTTTTGAGGGAAAAAAAAATTATGTGATACACATTCAGTATGTAACCCCCTGTTGGCAGCATGTTTGGTTGGAGGGTAGAATTTGCCTGGTATGTAGCAGTCTTGTGAATTCACAGGAGCTAATAGATGGTTCTCTTCCACTTTTTCTCCTGCAGTGTTCTGAAAGTCTCCCTGCTCGTACACTAAGCATTGCACCAGGTCAGTGTCGACCACCGAGGGTCTTGGGTCGACCAAAGCACAAAGAAGTCCACTTAGAGTGGGGTGAGTGAACACAACTTGACATTGACGTTAACAACTGGGACAATTGGAGATTGAAGCTAAGATTTAATGCTTTGTTACTAAGTCATCAGTCGTCTGAAAACCATCATGGTTTTATCTCAGAATGTCCATTTTCTGTTGAACGTGTATTGGCCTGGGTTTGTGTTCTCCTCTGCACTGTCACTTCTCCTCCTGTGCCCAACAGTGCCCCACATGCTGGGTGGGCATCTCTGACCTTCAGGAGGCACTTTCCTAGATCTTGCAGAGCAGCCAGTCTTGTTCAGGAATTTTTCAACTTCATTTTGCAACTTCATTCACAAGCACGAATTGATTGTGATCAATTTAGAGATAAAAGCGAGAGGTGGTTCATATGGTGATGTCTCCTTCTTTTGTCCAGTGGGTCGTGGTGCTCTGCAGTATTGATTCAAGTTGTATGAGCATTTCCTGTGGTAGCAGCAGTTGAAAGCATGTAAAATTGCAGATAGAAACCTGCAAACTCGGACTGTTTTTCCCCACCACCTGTGTCTACCACATAAAAAAATACTGCACCAACTCGGGGTCATTGACCTTGATTTAATGAGACCTTTGGTTTTAAATTAAATAGAAGATTTTCTTCTTCTGTAGCTTCCTTTCCTTAGTATAAAGACATTTGCCTGATGGTTCTGTTGTTTTCAAACTATTTTTTTAATGTAAGTAAATGTACTCAAACGCACTTGCTTTTGGAAAGTACAGATAGTATTGTTCAGAAACTCCTCTGTATCTCTTTTCTTTTGGGGTGGTGGGTGGGGAGTGCTCTTCTGTGAGCGGGATACTGAGGACCAGCTACCCCACATGATGTTTTGCAAAGCTGGTGGGAAACCAGGTATGATGTGGTCAGCTGGAAGCACAAGAATATTCTAAGATGAAATTCATTCTCCATTCTCAGACGTTCCTGCCTCCGAAAGTGGCTGTGAGGTCTCAGAGTACAGCGTGGAGATGACAGAGCCTGAGGATGTAGCTTCGGAGGTGTACCATGGGCCAGAGCTCGAGTGCACCGTCGGCAACCTGCTCCCCGGCACTGTGTATCGTTTCCGGGTCAGGGCTCTGAATGACGGAGGGGTGAGTACACGCCTGTACGCCACAATCCAGATACAAGGTTCTAACTTGCGTATCCACCCTCCTGAAATTCCTCAGCGGCATGTAGCCAACCTTGATGACCATTAAGGTCTGAAGTACATTGATTGTTGTGATTGCCTGTTGACCCAGTACTGAAAATTTTGTTTTGTCCTTGTATCATTCTATTTTTCTTTTTAAAGATTTTATTTATTTATCTGAGAGAGAAAGAAAGACCATGCTAGGAAGAGGGAGGTGGGGGCAGAGGGAGAGGCAGACTCCTGCTGAGCAGGAAGCTCAATGCAGGGCTTCATTCCAGGACCCCGGGACCATGACCTGAGTCCAAGGCAGACGCTTAACCACCCAAGCCACCCAGGTGCCCCTCATATCATTCTATTAAGGAAGAGTTCAAGGTTAATAAGAACACCACCCTTTAGATGTTTTTTGTTTTTTTGTTTTTAATAATTTCCTACTTGCTTATTGACTGTATTAATCAGTTCTGAGAAATTAGGATTACATAATCAATCCTTTACCATATTGTCTAAATGACCCAGCAGTATCTTAGGTTAGTTCTCAGAACTGGAGTGGGATAGAAGGTAGGGAGGCCAGCTTCTCATTTTTGCTTTGTTTCATGGGTAGACTGGAAAACTCTTCTCGGCCCTGCCTTCTGCTCCTCTGGGAGATGTCGAGGTAGCCTTTCAGAGACTGAGTCAGTCTCTATATTACACCTATATTTTAATTGCAGAATGATGTGGGTTGAGGGGAGATTGACGATAAGAACAAGGTAACCAGATAGTGTCAGGCTTTGTGGCTCAGACTGCTGCTACAGAACCTCCCCCAAGATGTACTCACAAGTCGCACGGTCAAGTCCATACGGATAAATAGATGGAATTAATTGATGGAATTTTTAAAAATAAGGAAGCACTGCCAACAGCGGCATGAAGTTGGCAGTGACTTTTTCTCATTGTGGGTTGTCCTGCTCGAGTCTGACAGAGGGGAACTGTTGGTCTCTAGGCCATTTTCCGCTAGCCACGCTCACAGTGGGAACATTTGTTCTAAAGTAGGATCACAAGCCTTTACCAGGAGCTGGATTCCTTCTAAATTCCCAGTTGGGAAGGAATTTCAGACACAGCACAACTATTGAAATTAAAAAAAAAAAAAAGACCAGCATAATACTAACCAATAAAAATGTTTTGATGAGAAGGTGCACCTGAATATTATAATATGATTAAAAAGAGCATGAAAGGTGATGACCACAGATGCTGCAGAAATAATCGTATTGTTTTTGTTCATTTTCCCGTCCACTCTTCAGGGCATCTCCGTCATAACAAAGATAAATGTGCAGCTCTGGGGCTCTGAGTTTTACTTTCTGTCTCCTTTCACTAATTTATCATCTAAAAAAATTGTCCTCAGCCTCAGTTTAATCCTGCTCTATTGAAAGCTAACCACATACCTGACTATAGTCCGCTTCTGAAGTCTGCTGCAGAAAGCCTCTCTCCCATCCACCAGCCCCCCAGCGTGTTTACAGATTATCTTAGAAAATTTGACTGGTTTTTTGGTTGTTGGGTTTTTGGGGTTTTTTTTTTAATCTTTTTTTTACGATTTTGGAAAAGCATCGTCACACACCTCATTAGCCTGGAAATTATTTTATTTTGTTCTTTGCCCCAGCTATTTCTGGTATCACAAATTCCACTATTAAATTGGGTGACTCTGGCTCTCTCGAAATAATGGCGGTTGGCTCTAAGTAGTGTGATCACTGAAGGCCTTTTAAAGAACAGAGGAGTGTAGTATAAACCTTCTAAATAGTTGAAATGGTGGGGTGATGCTGAGAACGTTAACAGGAGCTTTCATTTTCAAAATGGAAAACACCAGTAACTAGAAGAAAGAGTCAGAATTTGATAACCAGTTTCAAGTAGGTTTTTGTGTGTTGAAAATTAAACTGTGGTGTACATCTGACCTCGTTTCCTTTGATACCCTATGAGGAGTGCTAAAACAGAATGTCCTCTTGTGTCAGAATCAGCATGTTTTTGTTTCTGATGTCAGTAAAGGAAAAATGGTAAACCAACCTTGTGATCATTGAATAAAAAGACTATACATACATAATAGACATTCACCACTCAGGGATTGAATTTAGGAAAAAACCTTATACCCATCCAACTGAGAGTGAAAACCGTTAGGTAATAATTCTTTAATCAGTTGTACTGTGAATGCTGTTAACCTAGATTTCATACGCGCACACACACACGTGTGCATACAACATGCACATGGGCCTATGTGTGTTCTCTTTCAGTATGGACCCTATTCCGATGTCTCAGAGATTACCACTGCTGCCGGGCCCCCTGGACAGTGCAAAGCACCTTGTATTTCTTTTACACCTGAGGGATGCGTCCTTGTGAGTTGGGAGGTAAGTCAGGCGCGTTCTGCATCGACTTCTATTTCTTCTACTTGATGTGCCCCCAAATGCAAGTTAGAAGGAGCCTACAGAGCTAAAATTCACACGTAACACGTTAATCTCCCTTGGCGTTTGCTGATACTTAGGGTCATCCACATTTTATCACTTGTCAGAACGGAGAGGAAATGGAGTATCTCTTTCATGTCTTTCTTTTGTATTTGAAGTATCCAGGGGCACATTGCTTTTTTCCCAGTTCAGTTAGCTGAACACAAACATCATAGGCTTTTCTTCTCCATGAAATTAACTACTTGAGTTTCTGCTTCCCAGAGTCCTGAGAACTCCGGTGCTGACATTTCGGAGTACAGGTTGGAATGGGGAGAAGATGAAGAATCCTTAGAACTCGTTTATCATGGGACAGACACCGGCTTTGAGATAAGGGATCTGTTGCCTGCTGCACAATACTGCTGTAGACTACAGGTAGGTGGACATTACTTAATGTCACTCCTAGGCCCTGGTGTCCCATGAGCCATTCCGGGGAACTTACTCAAAGGCCTGTGATTGAGGTTGTCGAGAGGGATGATATGGAAAAGAGTCCTTTTAAGTAAAAATAAATGTAATTGTTTTGGTGTCTTAGGATTAATTTCTGCCTCTCTAGGAGGTCCTGCAACATAAGATCAAAAAGTGATTCCACACCATTCTTATTTCTCCCCATCCTGATGTCTTGCTTGTGAATTCACTGACTCAATGACCGAGTCCAAGGCAAAGGTGTTAGGGCTCCTTGGGGAAGGTTCCTTCTGTTTGAATTCTCCCAAGATGGTCATTTCAGCGGGAGAGACACTTAAAACTGGCAGAAGACAGAAGATGTCTATGCTGGTGGTTAAATGGTTGCCAGAAGCAAACATTAGGGTGATTTGGACTGTTCTGCATTAGATTACAGGAATACTTCCTACTTCTCAGGGACCATTAAAAGCTGGTTAGCTGGAAGCTTTGACTTGGGAGTCCCAAATAGAGTAACATCAAGAATAGTTGGCTCCTAGCCTAACCCCTAAAAGTGACAGCAGTCATGAGTTTACTTTTACTTCATTGACTCGGATAAGTTATTTTTACCCGCTCTGTAAAGCCTTATTGTCCTAAGAAAATAGGGTTCTTTGTCCATTTCTTTCCATTTGTTTAGTAACATTTTTTTTGAGCATGACTTTGTTCCAGGATCAAAGGATGATCAAGATAATCAAGAGGAGAGGTACAAAGATTAGTCAGATGTGGTTCTTGACCTTGGAGAAGTCTGTCTTCACACATGCATGGACTTAAATAGATGAAGAAGCAAAGATGCCCGATTTAGGTTTCCACCTGATCTAAGTGATGAAACAAATTGCTTATTACAAGTCCATCAACATACCAGTATCTCTGACCTCTTTGGAGAAAATATTCCCTTCATAAATTAATTTTTCAGATCAACTGAGACTTCTCTGTTGAATTCTGAAGTCTACCTTATCATAAACATTCTGATTAAACTCTTCTGTTATGCACCTTCCTTCTTTCTTGAATGGAGCACCTGGGACATAATTAACTCTTTGTCAATGAGTCAGGGTCACAGCACATTATCTGATCTTTATAATAGCAATGCTGAGTCACTGGGAAAAGGTTACAAAATATGTGCTACACTCCTGTTTTTGGAACAAGGCAGGATATAAATAAAGAACTGTCTGCCACCACAGGAAGGAACTTCACTATCCTTTTTGAGTTTAAAATTTTACCAAAAAGAGAGTTGAAGTATTGTCCTGAAGTAGGACAATGTGACAAATATTACAGTAGAATTTCAAAAGTGATTTGTTAGGAAATGAATGCTGTGAACATCTTTGAAATGAACAGTAATACGTAAGTGTTATTGGGGCACCTGGGTGGCTCAGTCAGTTAAGCCTTTGCCTTCAGCTCAGATCATGATCCTGAGGTCCTAGGATCAAGCCTTGCATCCGGCTCCCTGCTCAGCAGGGAATCTGCTTCTCCCTCTCCCTTTGCCCCTCCCCCAACTCATGCCCGCTCACTAGCTTGCTCTTACTCACTCTGTCAAATAAAGTTTTAAAAAATAAAACATTGAAATTTTGTTTTGAAGAGCTCAAACTACTTTCATCTAGTTTTGTAATATGTCCTCATAAACTCTTACGAATTAAATGGGAACTGGATTTTAGAGTGGATTTTAGGGGACGGTGCGGACACTTGAGTTCAAGATGCCTCCTGGACGTTCAAGTGGAGATGGCCCAAAGGAAGCTGGATATACTGGGCTGGCATTCACAGCAGTGGTCTGAGCTACACAAGTGAATTTGGGAGTAGGTTATAAACAGTATTAGGGTATAATATGGCATTTATCCCTGGGATATGATATAAATGGCATTTACCTCTGGAACAATGTGATACCTCGAGGAGTTAGAGCAGAGATTTTTAAAAAGAAGAAGACGTGTCCATGGCCTGAGCCCTGGTGGCCTTCAGTGTTGAGAGATTCAGGTGATAAGTAGCATTCAGCAAAGGTGATTGAGAAGCAACAGCAGGTCAGTAGAAACGAGAGTATGGCCCTGGAGACCCATGGAATGAGTATTTGATAGAGCAGTGAGTAATGAAGGTCTCAGCTCTTGCGCTCAGGTAAAATCAGAAAGGCCTGAGAATTGACTTCACGTAGCAGTTTATCATTCACATGGAAAACTGTGGAAGAATATTGGCCATTTACTGTCTACCCCAGACGGTTACTGGGGAGTTGTCACAAGGCAGCATATAACCTGAAGCGGGCTGTGCAAACACAAAGTGTTATTTAAATTATTTTTCATAAAAGGTGATGGTGGTGATACTATCTTCTGCTTTATTAACAGAGAAGTTGCCATTGGCATTTGTGGGGAAAGTCGGTTGTGAAATGGGAACATTTTCTGAGATTCAGCTCTACCCAGGTTTCTAGAAGTAAATTGTGTGTGCAGCACCTAACATGAAGGCATTCGAATTTACATTGGGGTAACGTGGATTTTGCTTGCCCTTGTCTTTTTAGGCTGTCAATCAAGCTGGAGCCGGACCATATAGTGAGCTTGTCCTCTGCCAGACACCAGCGTCTGCCCCTGACCCTGTCTCCACTCTCTGTGTCCTGGAAGAGGAGACCCTCAATGCCTACCCTGATTCACCTTTTGTGTGCCTTGTACTGAACTGGGAAGAGCCGTGCAATAATGGATCTGAAATCCTTGCTTACAATATTGACCTTGGAGACACTAGCATCACCGTGGCCAATACCACCACCCACGTTATAAAAGACCTCCTTCCAGAAACCACCTACCGGTGAGTGCAGGAAAGCAGAGATAAAAGTTGCATCAACACAGCAGTCCTTGGGGCTCTAGACCCTTCAGGTTCTAAAAGCCAAACGAGTGAATTCTAATCATTCTTAGTTAATGTATTTAAGAGTACCGAATGCAAATACATTTTGAAAACTGGTGTTGCTTTGTGCTTTGTGAGTCAGTTACAAATTTATACAATTTCTAACCCTTGAGGAGGAATTTTACCTGCTGCTTTAAATTAGTTCTTCCCTCTTGGTCTTTTAGTTAGCCACTTTTCTTCATACTTTTACCTTGGACTCATGTCCTGTGGACACTGTCTGTCCTCAGCAGGTGAGGACAGGTACTTACCCAGGTGAGCAGGTACTTACCCACCTCCCAAGCCGCCCTTCACCATTCTTTTGGTTCCCCTAAAGCAGACACAGTGTTACAAAGCATTGGTGATGTAGCTTGTACTCAGGATTTTTGCAAGGGGGGGCAGAGAAAAAAGTTACATTACACGTTACTGAGCAAAGCTCAGTTAGCATCTGCATTCTTTCTCCCCCATCCCGGAATTCTTACAAAGCCAGCAACCTCCTCTTCTCTGCTCACACATCTTCTTCTCCAACGTGGCCTCTTGAAATTTCAAATTATTTAGCTCTGTCTCCAAGTTGCCTTAACTCCTTGAAAACGGACAATGTATAATTAGCGTTAGAGTCCAAGAAGCAGCTGTAGTCACTGAGGTGTGCCTTCTCGGAGCATCTCCCTCAGTCAGGTTCCAGACAGTCCTGATTTATGATGGCGTGAAAACAATGCACATTTGGTAGGAACTGGATTCTGATTTTGCATTTTGAGCTGTTCCTGGACTAGGGGTCGTGTGGTCTGACCCTGACTCATGTGGCCGGGCATTGGCCTTGAGCCGCAGCCCCAAGGCCACCATAGGATCAGGAGCATCCGCAACGGTTGTGCTCAAAAACCATTCTGTACCCATGCAGCCTTTCTGGTCTTCAAGTTCAGACCAGTACTCAGTACATCACAGCAGATCGTCAGTACTTGATTACACAACAGGCTTTGTGATTGAGGATTTTCCCAACTGTAGGCCACCGTAAGCGTTCTGAGCAGGTTTAAATGGGCGAGGCCAAGCTTCAGTGTTTAGGTGTATTCAATGCATTTTTGACTTACATAACTAGGGGCGCTTGGGTGGTTCAGTCGGTTAAGCATCTGCCTTCTGCTCAGGTCATGATCCCAGGGTCCTGGGATTGAGCCCCGCGTTGGGCTCCCTGCTCAGCAGGGAGTCTGCTCCCTCTGCCCCTCCCCTTGCTTGTGTTTTCTCTCTCTCTCTCTCTTTCTCTCTCTCAAATAAATCTTTTAAAAAAAGAAATTGACTTACATAACTAGATTTATTTTTGGTTTTCAAAAGCAATGACGGATTCGTAAAAAACGTCTTTTGGGTATAGTACTACAAACACTGTGTGTTCATGAAACAATTCTAGACCCTATCCTTGCCCTCAGAGAGCTCACAGAACTGAGGGACACTTAAATAGCAATAGTAGGACAGTAGGTTATTGTGACATCACAGGCTGAAAATAAAACTGTGTACAGAATCCTGTTGGTATTTCAGAGAGGAAGACCCAGGTTCAGAGTGTGATCAGAATGCTTTGAAGTGGGACTTGAGAAAGAAACTAAATAAAGTGGGATATGACTGACTGAGATGAAGAGGCAGGCCAAGGGTATTCTTTCATTTTTAGCCTTTTAGCCATTCTCAAAAAAACCAGTCCTCACTCTTGTTTGCTGACCACATGCCAAGTTTCTGTTGTGTCTACAGCTCTCTAACCAGGTGCTGAGGAAATCCAGGGATGACTAAATCCACACCTTGCCCTCAGGGAATTTCCCCAGTGATGACGCTCTAAGGAAAACCTCACCATGAGGTGTACCTCTGGGGAAAAATGACCAGGGGAATGTCATTCCCCAGCTGTCCAGAATATTGCCTGATCTCATCTCTCTGGTGGAAAACCTTGGAAGAAGCCACACTGGTTCAGGGCCTCAGAGAAAGGTTTTGTGTCCATTCTGATCCACACCCGTGTCTACCCCAGAGTGAACTTAAACCCTCAGGTCAGCTCTCTGAATGTTTGGATCAGAAATCATAAAAGATCCCCCCCCCTTTTTTTTTTTTAATAAAATTCTTGTAGGGCAAAATGTTAGTCCAAGATTTTTGCTTCTTGCAGGTATTGTATCTACCTTGAAGGTGATGTAAGTGACTATAAAACTTCAAGGTTTATGGGAGGATCTACTAATGGGGGAATGCTGACTCTTCTTACTCAACGTACAGTCTGATGACTTTTGAGAAAGAAATCTAGAGCTCAAAGACTTAAATGAAAGAACAGATACAGGAATCTTTGCTTAATAATGAAATAGCATTCACAGTGGAAATTACGAGAAATATCTTCCACAAAAATGATGATTTAAAGACATGTTCAAAAATCCCTCTCTGAGGTGCCTGCATGGCTCAGTCGGTTAAGTGTCTGCCTTCGGCTCAGGTCATGATCCTGGGATCTTGGGATTGAGCCCATTCGGGCTCTCTCCTCAGCAGGAGCCTGCTTCTCTCTCTCTCTCTCTCTCTCTCTCAAATAAATAAATAAAATCTTACCAAAAAAAGTCCTCCTCAAGGCGCCTGGGTGGCTTAGTTGGTTAAGCTCAGGTCATGATCCTAGGGTCCTGGGATTGAGCCCCGCATTGTCCTCACTGTCCAGGCAAGGAATGTGTCTCTCCCACTGCCTTTGCTCCTTGCTTGCATTTGCACACACGTTTTCTCTGTCTCTCTTTCCCCATCAAGTAAATAAGTAAAATCTTAAGGAAAAAATCTAGAAGTCCCTCCCAAGGTAATTCTATTTTAGAGAGGGTGAAATGTTTAGTACTGTAGGGACTATGGAGGCATGAGTTTAGATTTGGGTAGTAAAACTTTAAGACTTTTTTTAAAGTATTCGATGGGTGTAGCATGAACAGTTCAGTATTCATATGCAGGACTAGTATATTGAGCTGGATGTGGAAAGTCTCTCTTTAACCTGAACAAGGTAGTTCTGGAAGATCCCATTTCAGACAGACTGCATGAGGATGGACTGGCTTTAGAAAAGGTAAATCTTTGCATCCAGTTGTACTGTCTGTTCTTGCCATTCCCCCGGCCTGCCCTCTCTCCAAAAGAATTAGCTGTCATTGCTAGCCAAGCAATAAGTAAATTGGATATTTCCTATTTAAGATATTAAGGTCATTATCTATATATAAGATTTTTTTTTATACAACTTTAGACTAGTTTCTAGAGTACATAATTGGGTACTCTGTTGTAGAAGTCTGACCAGCCCACTGTCTTGTTCTTTGTATGTTTCAAAAACAGAACTGCTATAATTATAATGAAATATAAAATTGAGTATTTCTAGTAACTAAGGGTATAATTTCAGTCCAATCAACATTTACCTCACCTTTTTCTGTTCCACAAATTGGTTAAAAGATAAGTGAACAGATCATGATGTTCTAGGCAAAAGTGTGGAATGAAACATTTTAAGCAAGCTGTGGGGTTTGGAGAAAGCACTTGTTTCTTTTATTTGTTTTTAAATTTCAGCAGTTACACTTTGTTCTCACGCTGAGTTTGTCTTTGTCTGTTTTGCTGAAACAAAAATGTGCACCTCTGTAAGCAACCCTCTGACACCGGTGGGGTTTTTAATGGATTTGTTGCTTTTCCGTTGGTGCTTACAAAAACACCCACTGGCTTACTGACACCCTGTAGGGAATTTGGTTGAAATTACAGTGCCTTTTTTTTTTTTTTTTAACATTTTATTTATTTATTTGACAGAGAGAGTGAGAGAGCACAGGCAGGGGGAGCAGCAGAGGGGGAGTGAGAAGCAGACTCCCCACCAAGCAGGGAGCCCGATATGGGGCTCAATCCCAGGACCCCAGGATCACAACCTGAGCTGAAGGCAGACACTTATACCCTCTGAGCCACCCAAGTGCCCCTGCGATGCTATTTTTTTAAAAAAATATTTTATTTATTTGACAGACAGAGATCACAAGTAGTCAGAGAGGCAGGCAGAGAGAGAGGAGGAAGCAGGCTCCCCACCGAACAGAGAGCCCAATGCGGGGCTCTGTCCCAGAACCCTGGGACCATGACCCGAGCCGAAGGCAGAGGCCTTAACCCACTGAGCCGCCCAGGCGCCCCCTTGCGATACTATTTTTAAGGGCATTACTTTTGAACTTACCTCTGAGCTTGGAATTGTGCTTGTGTTTTAGCTTGAGAAGAAAATGTTTCTGAAAACAGAGACAGAGCTTCCTTTCTACACACGGTGCCGTAGGCTCTGGGAGCAGAGGGAGAGAAGACTGTCTGGCAGCCTCCCTTCCCAGTGTCCTGGCTTGAGTATCTCCAGTCACAGGGCCATGGTTCCAGCTTCAATTCACCTGGCAGTCCAGTCCACTTGTGAATAACTAATTTTATAGTGTTTCCATTATATTTTGTTAAAACTTCTGATACTTCTAACACCTGTGCAGTTGATCCTGGGCCTTCGTTGAGAGCAGTGGTTATCACAGTGTGGGTCCCGGATCAGCAGCATCAGCGTCTTCTAGAAACTGGCTGAGATGCAAATTAATCAGGCTCTGCTCTAGACCTACTAAGTGAGAAACTCTGGGATTAAGTCCTGGCACTCTGCTTTAACCAGCCCTGCAGGAGATTTTGATGCATGTTAACGTTTAAGAAGTTTTGCCTTAGAGCAGTGATTCTTGGGTATTGATGTATGTGAGAATCACCCGGACAGCTTTTGCATCTTACAGGAGTCTGAGCTCCATTCCCGTAGCCTGCAGTTTAGTAGGACCCAGGGGGTCTAGACATCACTGTCCTATAGTGTCAGCTGCCCTCTCTTTAACCATCCTCACTTCCTTCACATCTGTCTTCACTAGCAGGGGTTTTCGGTTCACTCCTCCATCCTTTTATTGGGTGAGTTCTGTGTCTTGACGGACTCTTTAATGAGTGGTGCCCGGACCTCCAGGAGTGGTCTGGTTGGCTGGCTCAGAGCAGAGCCGGACTGTCACTTTCATGGTCTCCATATTGAACTGTTGGGGAGGTTGTCTACGATTACTATTTTTGGCAACCTCATTATGTGTCTGACTCATACCAAGCTACCAAACAACTAAAACTTAAGGTAGATTTGTTCATTACACTCTTTTATGCCCTCTTTGCTAGGTAAAACAGAGATAAAAATAACATCTGTTGAGTCCTTACTCTGTGTCAAACCTGTCAAAAAATGAATCATAAATCATTGTAATAGGATGAGATGGGCTGTATTGGGAGACAGATTCTAAGTCAAACAGCTTGACTTCAGTCCTGGGTGCCTCACTTAAACTGGCTTTGTGACCTCTGGCAAGCTATTTAAGCTCTCTCTGCCTCAGTTTTCTGATCTGTAAAATGGAAACAATACCTTTAGTTACCTAGTAGGGTATGTTTTAGATAGGATTCCGGGTGCCTCATATAGGACCTGACACACAGTAAGTCAGCACTCTGTAAATGATCTTTTGCTAATGTCCAGGGGAGAAATGAGCTGCAAAGTAAGTTGTAACCAGATTATAGGTCTGTGGGAATCTGGTATCATTTCTTAAGCAATGGAGGACTTTGAAGGCTTGGTTTCCTGTCAAAGGCTAGTCTGACTGCCTAGAAACAGAACGCAGCACAGGTACTAAATCCCTTTACTCCAATGGCATGATTTCCTCCAGAGAGTTCTTGTGTTTTAGCTGGTATTTTTATTTCTTCGGAAGTTACCTGATGATTATTTCCTTCTTTCATATTTTTGTCCTAGATGCTTAGACAGCGGGCTGTGGGGAGGAGTGGGGTATAAAAAGTCCATCTTCTGCTCTTAGCCCTCTCCTCCCGGCTGTCCCAATTGCCCCCAACCCTCACACAGGAGACACCCTGAGTACTGGGATGGCTGATTGGGATTGAAAAGTCACCCTCCCCAGCTAAGGAAGTTCATTTTGAAAGTCATTCTTACTTTAACATACAGAGTGTCAAATTTGAGAGTGTATATGTGTATAAAGTGTGTTACGGAAAGCTATGATTCTTTTTTTATTATTATTAATTTAAAGATTTATTTATTTGTTTTAGAGAGAAAGAGCATGGGGAGGAGGAGCAGAGGGAGAGGGAGAGAGAAACTCAAGCAGACCCCATGCTGAGCGCAGAGCCCCAAACGGGGCTTGATCTCACATACAACCTGACTGAAACCAGGAGTCCAACGCTCAACCGACTGAGCCATCCAGGTGCCCCTGGAAGGCTACAAACTTCTGAAGCAGGAATGTTTTCAGCATGTACAACTAGTAGTAGTAGTAGATATTTTATTAGAAGATTTGTCAGTCAAAAACTATAAAGACTGTGCTTCTTAATTGAATTTTTTTGATCAGAATTACCCATGTACCACTGGGCATTGCAGACTGCTGGCCACTTGAGGTTTCCAAATCAGACTGCCCAGCACAGAATTTCTCAAGAGTTAGAGATCACTTCCCTTAATTGGAAAGCAAACTTCCATTTCCCTTATACATAATTTGCAGAGCTGACGATTTCAGAAACTGATATAATGCATTAAAAAAGAAGAAGAAAGAAGCCTAGGGATCCAATCTAAATTTCAAGATTACCATGTTATTTCAGGTAAAGAGAAAACTTGTCAAGTTTGGGTTTGGAATAGGCTTTAATTAATCTAATAAAACTTAAAGATCAGTTTTTTCTTCTTTTTTTTTTTTTTTAAGATTTTATTTATTTGACAGAGAGAGATCACAAGTAGGCATAGAGGCAGGCAGATGGAGGTGGGGAAGCAGGCTCCCTGCTGAGCAGAGAGCCGGATGTGGGGCTCAATCCCAGGACCCTGAGATCATGACCCTAGCCGACCACAGTGGCTCAACCCTCTGAGCCACCCAGTTGCCCCGAAGGTCATTTTTTTCTGAGGTGAATTCTTAGAATGGTTCCTCAGGTCAGTGTTCGTTTTGCTTATTAGTTCTGCGTGAGATCCCACTGGAATTATGAAATTATTTTCACACTGCATTTTTCACTCCCAAATAAACAGCAACCATCATAGTCCTCGTTCAGCTTTTCCTCAACCTCCTAGACTCAGAGCATGTCATATTTTTACCAAAATGCAAGAAGACATGGTCTCATTTCTTTTCTTTTTTTTTTTATTTTTTTTTTTTTAAGATTTTATTTTTAACTAAATCTCTGCACCCAATGTGGGACTCTAACTTATAACCCTGAGGTCAAGAGTTGCACTCTCTGCAGACTGAGAGAGCCAGCCAGGCGCCCCATGGCTGCCTCTAATTTTATCAGTTCCTCAGTTGTATTTCAGTTTTGAGTTTTACTTTATCATTAGAACTAAGTGATGTTAGTTCAGTGCATCAGCTATCCAGAAAATGTTTTTCCATGCATTTTTACTGAAACAAAATGTATTGTGTAAGAATGTAGATAAGTTGAGGTATTTTAAAATTTACTTTGAGGCCGGTTTTTAAATAATGTAAAAAAATTTTTTGACTGTTCTAGATGCCCGCTTTATTGGCAAAAGGCAATTGTTGATCTGAAAGTGTGATCTGAATTAAAATTACCTCTTGATTGGATTAGAAACTGTGTTTGGTTCAAGTTACACTCTGCGAGTATGGTGTGCCAGAATGGACGAAAGACTTTGAGCCTAAAAAAGACAAAGTTCACATCACCTCTGACCTCTGTCTGTTATGTCAGTTGGCGCACATGCTGGACCTAGCCAGGCCTCGGTTTCTTCATTTGTAAAGTAGAGTAATTCCTACTTCGTGGGCTTCACCTAGAAATTAGGGATACTGTTGTACTTCTCAAACCTAGGCTTCAACACCAAGAAGCAGGCAAACAGAAGAAAGCATCTTGGGTTCTGGGCTCTAGGAATATTTGTCCCTATAATAAGGGGAGAGAATGGCAGTCTGCACAGTAGAAGGACATTAATATAAACCTTGTAGGTGAGGAAATTCACCATTGAAGAAAGGCTAAAACTTAATGTCTGGCTTAATTCTTTTTTCCTAAGAAGAGAAAAAGGGTAATTCCAACCACCATGATGACGACCTTTTTTTAAAAAGATCTTTCCTCTCCAGTTGAGAAAAATTTCCTCCTCTCCAATCACAGGGGGGGAACCTCCTGTATTAACACCCTAATGCTGTGAGATTTCAAGTTGAGAGGTGAGGCAGAGTTTATTTTAGTCTTTCAAGGTTATATCTACAAGAGACCTGATAGAGCCCCACATTTAATAGAGTCTGGGGAAAGTAAGGCTCTTTTTAATGGGATTTTTGCTGTACTTTATCAGAAGTATTTGCTACATTCCAAAACCAGAAGACAGATGTTTATCCAACTTGGGGTGATTATGAATAGAGCTGCTATAATCCTTTGTGTGCAGGTTTTGTATGAACATAAATTGTAATTTCTCTAAAGACCCAGAAGTGGAATTGATGGGTTATATGCATGTATATTAAGCTTTATAAGAAGTCAGATAGGCCAGCTGGTTTTTTCCAGTGTGGCTACACCACTGTGCGTTCTCACTAGCAACCTGTGAGAGTTGCAGGTGCTCCTCATGTGTGCCAGCATGGTATTGGGTTTTCTTTTAATGACTTTAATAGGGATAGAATGATACCTCACTGTAGTTCTAAGTCCCATTGTCCGACTAGCCCATGATGTTAACTGTCCGTGTGCTTATTTGGCATATGTGTATCCCCTTTGGTGAAATGTTGGTTCAAGTCTTTGGCCATTTTTTAATTAGGTTGGCTGTTTCCTTACTATTGACTTTCAGAGGTTTTTATACATTGTGAATACAGTCCTTTTATCAGATGCATAATTTGTACGTATCTCTTCCCAGTCTATAGCTTGCCTCCATTCTCCTAACGGTGCAAATTGTTTTAATTTTGAAGTCCCAACTCTTCTCTTCCTTCTACTTCTTTTCTTCTTTCTTTCTGTCCTTCTTTATTTCTTCTTTCTCTTTCTCTTCTCTCTTTTTCTTTCTTTGTGCTTTTTTTTTTCCTTTCTCTTCTTTTCCTTCCTTCTTTTTTTGATCATGCTTTTCACATCATAGGTAAAAACTCTTCACCTAATTCTAGGTAACAGATACTGTTTATTTTCTTCTTAAAAGTTTTCTGTTCTATAGTGTATGTTTAGATCCATGATCCATTCTGAGTTTAGAATAAGGGGCGCCTGGGTGGCTCAGTGGGTTAAGCCTCTCCCTTCAGCTCAGTCATGATCTCAGGGTCCTGGGATCGAGTCCTGCATCAGGCGCTCTGCTCAGGAGGGAGCCTGCCCCTCCCCCACTGCCTCTCTACCTACTTGAGATCTCTCTCTCTCTGTCAAATAAGTAAATAAATTGTTTTTTAAAAAAAAAAAAGTTTAGAATAAGACATAAGGTTTAGACAGAGTTTTGTTTTCCTCTTGACATCCAGTTGTTCCAGCACCATTTGTAAAGACTATTATTTCTCTATTGAATTACTTTTGCACATTTGTCAAAAATCAATCCTTCATATTTCTGTGGCTCTATTTCTGGAGTCTGTCTTCTCTTACATTGATCTGTGTGTCTGTCTCTTACCAGTACCACACTATCTTGATTACTGTAGCTTTATAGTAAGTCCTAAATCAGAAAGTGTGATTCTGTCAACTTTATTCTTACTTTTCAGTTATGTGTTGGGCAATTTTAATTCTTTGGCCTTGCCACATACTTTGAGAATCATGTTAAGCCATGTTAAGTTATTTTGCAAGCCCTGGATCTGGGAAGCCCTGGATCTACCAAGAAGAATCCTGCTGGAATGTTTAGAATTGCATTGTCTCTGTAAAGTTTAATCTGGGGACAACTGACGTTCCTTTTTTTAGCAGTCTTTCAATTCGTGAACACAGAATGTCTCTCCCTGTTTAGGTCTTAAAGATTTTCAGCAGTGTCTTGCAGTGTTGGTTTCTTTCTTTCTTACCTCTGTGGCATTTTTTCCTGCCACTGGCTGGGACTTGTAGTACGTAATGTTGAGTTGGAGTGTTGAGAGTAGGCATCTTTGCATTGTTCCTGATCTCAGAAATTATTTAGTCTTTCACCACTGAGTATAATGTAGGTATTTCTGTATATGCCCTTTTCGGGTTGAGAACGTTTCCTTCTGCCCCTAGTTTTCTGAGAATTTTTATATTATGAGTAGAAGTTGGATTTCATCAGGTGCTTTTACTGTACCACTTGAGAGGATCGTGTGTTGTTTCTTCTTTAGGCTGTTAAACTGAAGGAATTGTGAAAGGGCTGGGGAGAGAGAGAATGCAGAAGAGAAAAAGGAGAATGGAAGATTTTCCCCCATGTGCTCTGAGCATCCTAAGAGCCCTTTCCTGAGCCAGGCTTCCTTCTCCTGGAGCCCTCAGTCCATGCTGATGTCTGCTCCTAGATACCAGGGTGCATTGAGTCCATTTGGGAGGATCACAGAGGGGAAACAGTGGTGAATTCACTGCTGGTTGGTGGTAGTTTCCCTTCTTCCCCAGACCCTCTAGCTGCTACCCTTCAGAGCTTCTAAATGGCTGCTGCATTTCTTTTGTCCTTGTCTGATGGCCACATCAGTGGGGGAGACCTGGGGTGGGCTGTGCTTGCTTCCTCTCACCTGTAGTTAACCGGGCTTTGCTTCCTTCTCCACAGTCTGTAGGCACATTAGTAGACTGACTTGCCAAAGTGTATAATCTGTACATTTGAAAAGTTAATGCGAATTTGAGGTTGCAAGATGAATTTAGGTATCGTAGTTCCTAAATAGTATTTTCTAAGGTAAGTGTAAGCAATATTCACTGTTAGTGAGAAGTACATAAAACCAAAGTAGAAGAGTATTTTAAATTGATCTGTTTCTTCGGAATTGATCTCTGACTTATTTTATTGTCCTGTGTCTTGGGGCTGGGGTGGAGGTTTCTGCTGGAGGCCTGGGGGGTGGGGCATGAAGGGGTGGCGGAGAGGCATATCGGGGACTTAGAGGAGCTGTGAAAGTGTCAGGTTACTGAGAAAACTGTCCACACCATACAGAAGAAGAGAGGAAGAGTGGAGGGTGGAGGGTGGTGGGGCCGTGGTGTGAGACCTTTGGCTGAGAAGCAGAGCAGGAAAGCCTGAACCGCGCTGTGTAGGCTGCCAAATGCCAGGAAGAAAGAAGCTTCAAGGGCATGTAGTCACTGCAGGGAGGCGGGGTTGAGAACATGGATGGGAGCAGTGCCCTGGTTGTGTTGTATGAAGACCTTGGAGGGCTGTTACAACCAACCAGTAAGGAAATGGAGGAACGAGAAAAATAGGAATAATAATAGGATACTGTTACTTACAGTTTTTAACACTGTTTGATTTTCAATTTATAGGCCATGGGGCAGTGTTAATAACATCTTTATTACCCATGACGCTGCATATTGCAAACATGCGTTGAAGATTTTTTGCTCACCTGAATGACACCCCATTACCAGCGGTGTCTGCACACCGAGGTCTGGTTATTGATGAGCAGAGACTCTGGGGTGAGGCAGGAGAAATGTCCTGTTGGAGAGTTGTCCTTGGTTCTTAAACTCTAACGGAGTCTCCTTTGCTCCCCTGTTGCACGTGTTCCTTGTAGCCCACTCACTTCCAAAGCTAACTCTGAGGCAGCTAGCAGGTGGCGACAGTAAGGTATAATAGTAATCTTTAGGATGTCTTCCCTCAGACAGTAGACTTTTTTTTTTTTTCCTAATTAAAGAACTAAAAGATATCTTGCTGATTCCTTCATTCTTGCTGTTTTTTGGAAGAGAGGATATAATCTGTTTTCTGGCTACCCTATTCTCTGTTTGTCTTGAATTACTTTAACTTGCTTTTCTTTATTCCATAATACTGGTTTAGGGGCACCTAAGAAATACTGCACACGATGTTTATTTGAAATGAGGAATTGCTGCTTCTTAAACCTGCAATGTTTATGTATTTTTCCCTTTTCCCAGGATCAGAATTCAGGCCGTAAATGAAATCGGAGCTGGACCTTTTAGTCAGTTCATTAGAGCAAAAACTCGGCCATTACCCCCCTTGCCTCCAAGGCTCGAATGTGCTGCAGCAGGGCCCCAGAGCCTGAAGCTGAAATGGGGAGACAGTAACCCCAAGACACACGCAGCCGACGACCTGGTGTACACACTGCAGCTGGAGGACAGAAACAAGAGGTGAGATGGTGGGGGTGGGGCACGTGGGATGGTTCTGTGCCTTTGGCTTGAGGAACGAATCCTTGCTCGTTTGTCGGTCCTCCTGCTTGAAAGATTTCCTGTGTGTTGGGGTCCTACATTTTGTACCGTCCATCCTCCACTGAGAATTTTCTAAACTAACATTCTGAAGCCCCTGACTTGCGTGATAATCTATGCGTTTATTTTTTTCTTTCGTAAAGCCAGATAATGCAGAGAAATTATCTAAAAAGAAAACTGCCAAAGTCAAGTTCACGCTGTGTTAGAGTGTTCTATTAGTCACAAGCGCAAAGGGAAATAAGACTCAGGAAGAGATGTTAGCTTTTAAAATATTCAGTGACCATCGGGACAAATATGTTTACCAATCTGAAATAGCTGTGGTGATGTACAGATGGGGATCGTGCTCTGTAACTGTGGGCAGTGTAAGATGAAATTAACCAGAGCAAACAGGAGATTCTTCATAAGAATCTCATTGCACACCCAGGAAATACTCTTGGCCACAGAAATCAAACCCAGCCTTTCACGTTGTATTTGTTTAGCCTAATTTCATTTCCTTTGAAAATGCCTGATCAGAAGATGGGCCTCTGAACTGTATTTAGGAATAATTCAGATGCAGAGTAAAGGTAATGACGACAGAATGTTCTGTGACCGAAAGTCCAGATCAGAGAATCAGGTGAAGGAGGTGGGGAGGGGGGGGCATAAATCCAAGACACCCAGATGGACAGGTACGTGCTGCTACTTCCCCAAGGCATATCTGCTGAAACCATTTCTGTCCTTCCCACATTATGTGTCTCCTGCCCCTTTCCCGGGGAATGGTTAATTAGAACAGACACCCCTAGCCAGCCTTCATCCCCCACCCTGTACTCAACTACATTGATACGTTTCAGAGCAGTGGAGTCCTGCTGTGAGGAAGGCACTGTTTGAGGTGGACCTTCAGTGGAGACCAAGATCAAGGAAAAACAAGCCCCTGCCTCTAGCAGCATAGTATCTACCCCCACACGGTCTCAGAACATGAATGCCCTTGGAGAAAAGTGTTGTGGGAGGCTGGAGGAGGTAGAGAGCAACCAGAAACAGCTTTTTGAGACAGGTGGCATTTGAACTTAACTTTGAAGGACCTGTCGAGCCTAGTAATTTGACTAGAAAGGAACAAAAAGTGATTGTCCTATTGGAAACTCATCCTGGTATAGAAAGCATAGAGAAAATGAGGCTTCTTTTGGTAGGTTCATTGGAGATTAAAGGCATGCTCACTCATAGACAAGACCATTCGTCTTACTAGGCTTTGTACCTTTGGATGCACTTTCATGGGTTCATAATCTTAATGGCAGGGAACAGGATTATGGAAGAACAAGAATTATGGACAAACAGAAATCCTGATAACTATTTATGAACAAACAGAAATCCTGATAACTATTTAAAGCTAGCAGTTGGGGAAATTTGCAAATGAGCCTTTGTTTTTTGCCCTGGGCTTTTGGCTTCCTTTGGTGGTTGAGAGAGTCTTTGTTAGAGAATATCTTATAGTCATGTCCTCCTTTAGAAAAAGTGAAGTCCAAAAACATTGACACTGGTAGCAGAGTTGGGATCAGAGCGGGAGCTGCCTAACTCTTCGTGCAGTTGCCTCTACTGTTAGGTCCAGGAATGTGGGCCGAGCGGGGGCTCTGCACCAAACCAGTTGTCTGCATCCTACTGTAGGGGGCCCCCTCGTATGGAGAACTCTACGGATGCCCGTGAATGCTGATCTGGATGAGTGTGCTGTCACCATACATTTTAAATGTGCTGGACAGAAGGGAGTGCAGAGCCTAGCAGTCAGTTCATGCTATTAAAAGGGTGGGGTGGAGGCCCAAAGATGGCACCGTTAATCAAATAAATGACTTGCCTAAATTTAAATGGCAATTTAAGAAAACTTACCATTAGGGACAGTATTTTTCTTAATTTTATCATCTGGAGTCCAAATGTATCTTTTTAAAATTAGATTTGTCAATGCTCTCAAAGTTATTAAAGGGATGGGAGTATAGACCATAATAAATTCTCGTTCTATTTGGGGAATAATTTTCCTATGATTTAATAGGATGAAACTTGGCCTAATTTGAGTTTGAAGATGACCTTCCTTAGTGTCTAGAGGAACTTTTGTATCAATTGGCCCCTTAAATCCAAGCCTGTATTTAACTTTGGATCTTGATGCATGAGAATTAGGGGGAGATAATCTGAGTTGGATACATTATAATTCTTGTGATTAGTATAGTTTTTGCCCATTCCGGTCTCCTTGAGGTTCTTTGAGACTTGGATGTGGCTTGTCCAAATGAAAGTAAGCATCTTCATTCAAGGAGTGGATTTTTCCTTGAACTCATTGCCACAGTGATCTCCAGTCGTGACTTTTGGGAAAGGTACGCATATTCCCTAGTGTATACATTGATTGCATTAACCACTAATAAGTTCTTATTATGTATGTGGCAAAAATACTGTATGTCCTACTTGTAGCCACGGTGAGAACCAGAGGTAGATAAATTGTGGTTTTGGTGGATTTTGTCACCAGGTGCTGTGGGTATTCAAAGGGAGAGCCAGCAATGTGTGAGTTGCCCGGCTGTCCTAGTCAGCTATGAAGATAATGTTAGTCCTAAAACATTTTACAGCGGAAGCACAAAGAAAATTAGTAACTCCATTCTCGGTAATTTTTAAAATTAAAGAGTTGTCTTGATTTGGCTGCTCAGATATCAGCCTACCCTAGACTACACTAGAACATGAACTCTGGGTCCCTTTTCACCTTTTTCACCTGAAAGCACTGAATCTTCTAGATTAGTTGTGAACTATATCCTTCACAGAAGGGCGGCTCTTGCAAATGATTAGGGCACGCTCTCTTTTTTCTTCGTATTTTTGTTTCTGCTTTTTTTTTTTTTTTAAAGATTTTTTTTATTTATTTATTATTT
Organism: Neogale vison; assembly: GCF_020171115.1. Lineage (NCBI taxonomy): Eukaryota > Metazoa > Chordata > Mammalia > Carnivora > Mustelidae > Neogale > Neogale vison. The sequence goes on from NC_058096.1 coordinate 96,374,339, forward strand.
GACAGAGAGAGATTACAAGTAGGCAGAGAGTCAGGCAGAGAGAGAGAAGGAAGCAGGCTCCCTGCTGAGCAGAGAGCCCGATGCGGGACTCGATCCCAGGACCCTGAGATCATAACCTGAGCCGAAGGCAGCGGCTTAACCCGCTGAGCCACCCAGGCGCCCCTGTTTCTGCTTTTGACAACTAAGAAAGATACCAACTTTTTAAAAAAGATTTTATTTATTTATCTGAAGTAAAGAGAGAACTCTCTCTCTCTGTAGGTTTGAGGGGCAGAGGGAGAGAAAGAGGGAGAAGCAGGTTACCCACTGGGCAGGGAGGCCAACACAGGGCTTGATCCCACAATCCAGGATCATGACCTGAGCTAAAGGCAGACGCTTAACTGACTGAGCCACCCAGGTGCCCCAGATACTGTTTCTTAAAGAGTGACCACTTAAGATCTCAAAAGCCCCTAAGGTTTTACATCTACACTTTGCTGGTTTGTTATATTTATTTATATACCTCTCAGTCAAAAAATATAAAATGAACTAGAGATTTCTAAGTATAATCTTGAGCCAAAAATACATTTCTAAAACTTCCTAAATGATACTTCTATTTATTGAGCACCTGCAAAGTGCCGGACATTGAGAGCTTTTATCTACATTATTTAGTTTTTGAATAAAAAGTGAAATATTTTCCATGTTGATAGGATTTTTACCAAAGCCTTCCCTGGCTAGATGAAAAATGGGTTGTTTTTGATAAGTTGACTTGAATTTAATTTTAATGATTATTACGATTTCAATGTATGATTATAGGCTTAAAATTAAATGAGCAGAGAAGGCTTCTTACAGAAAATCATAGGGTAAGTGAGTCTTAAAAGGGTCCCAATTTTATAACCTCACGCAAAAGAGCCTTAGGTTGGAGGCAAGTGATAAAGACTCAGAATTGGGTGGAAACCAAGGATACAATCTCCAAAGCACAGAAATGTGCCCTAGATTTTTCTCCACCTGAATGCCTCTTCCTATTTTCATTCTTTTACATGTGGCTCTTTTTCAGTTTGGGACTATTTCATGTAAACAGAAGGGATCCCAAAAGAGCATCTTGCCCAAATCCTTGCCTCCCAGGTAAATCAACCTAGAATTCATCTGGGTCACCTGGGCTTGCTGTGTTGAAAATTTTGTGCCCCATGAACAGGACATTTGTTTTCCATGTAGTTAAGCTTTTGACTCACAAGGCTCCCAGTCCAAGGTCACTGACCACCTCTTGATGTAGCAGCTTCAAAGCAGTGCCTTATATTTATAGGGCCATTTATTCCTTGCAGTTAGATTATAGTGACCCAGTCATCATTTTTTTCCTGAATTACTATAATGTGCTAAGTCTTTTGAGGTATGTGGCTACCTATAAGGAACTTATCTTACTGAGAAAATAGTTAACGGGAAACAATGAGCAGACGGCACAAGAGATTTTATTTAATTTCAGCAGAAAAACAAAAATTATCTGGCATGACCTAGAGTGATTAAGTCTATTATTCTTAGCAAATCGGGCACAGAAGCTCTGAATGTCTTTGGTTCCTGTGTATGCAAGAAGAATCTACACCCAGAGTAAACATTTTCATAATGCTGCATTAACCTAATACAGGGATTAGAATAACAAGATCAACTCGTGCATTTTAAGATCATAACGCCATACTGAGGATTTTGAACGTGCATTTGTCTGTGTTACTGATATGAAACATTAGGCTGCCCTCACAGAATTTGAGTTGATGCTGATTCTCATCCTGACCCTCCTGGGTCTATGTTCCTGATAATTGTACGCAGCACCGAGATGAGAGGAACTTAAGTTCCAGGAATGCATTTATGGCTGATCTGTTGTTCAGGTTTAGTCAGATCACCAGTGTATTTTAAAGCCAATATATTCCCAGCAAAAGGGGGATGGGGCAGAGGGCTCTGATAGAGTGGCTAATTACCAGTTGCTCTCCATTTAACTCAGCCCTTAAGGCCAGTGACACTTTTCCCTTCATCAGGCAAAATTGGAGGGCTTTGTTAATGTGTACAATATGACTGACTGCTGACTGTTAGAGAGGGACAGAAAATAATCTCTACAAAGAAACCCTGAAAAAATACACACTAGGCAGCTAATAAAAGTCGCCGGAGTGTATGAGCCCTATGGGAGAAGTGAACTTTCCTAATGTATGCTTATATGGAACAAACCCCTGCTTTCCATTTCTCAGAGCATATTGTTGAATTAAATAGATGTAAGGCAACTAGCTCAGGGCCTACAGAGACCGTCGATAGTAGTTTCCTTTGTTTCTTTGGAATAGTCCTGGTAACACGCATGATCACCCTTGTTGGATAAATGACACTTTTTTTTTTTTTTTAAGATTTTTTCTTTATTTCTCTGACAGAGATCACAAGTAGGCAGAGAGGCAGGCAGAGAGAGAGGAGGAAGCAGGCTCCCTGCAAAGCAGAGAGCCCGATGTGGGGTTCGATCTCAGGACCCTGGGATCACGACCCGAGCCGAAGGCAGAGGCTTAACCCACTGAGCCACCCAGGCGCCCCGATAAATGACACTTTGATATTACCTTCCCTCAGTGGAAGGCGATGTGGTTCTCCACAGGAGTGTCAGATCTCTGCTCTAATCCCAGATCTGTTACTGAGTTTCAGAGATGGCTAGAGGCATGTCCCTTCACTTCTTTTTGCCTTAGTTTCTCTCTCTACAGAATGGAACTAATAATGCCTGTCTCCAGTCCCTGATTGATGGAGGAAAAGCATTGATATGTCTTAGAAAAGCAAAAAAATTAAGTCTACAAAATAGAGTACTATGGGCTTAGTCTGACTAGGTTTGCAGCCTGAAATGTCAGGTACAAGCAGAGGTAAGTAATGATAGATGAACTGTTAGAGAACTTAATTGGACTGGAAGTAAAAAAAATTCAGGTTATAGGGTTTTTTTTTTTTTTTAATTTCAAAATGGAATTTTGATCTCTTTAAACATAAATAGAACATACAGCATTTGAGTGTTTTTTTCCCCTAAGTCATGTAAGATTGAGGCAAACCCATTAAAATAGAAGTAGACAAACTGAAATCTGCAGGACTCTGGGAAGAGTATCCTTGAAGAGAAGATTCCTGCATATGCTTGAAAAGAAAGGAGAATGGGAGGTTTCAAGATTCTTAGGTGGTCTTCACACTGAAATAAATCTCTCTCTCTCTCTTTTTTTTTTTTCCAAAATAAATCTCTTTTTTAATATATCAATAACGAGGTACAGTTTGAACAACAAAAATGAAAAAAGGAATTTTCTTTTATTCTCTGTAGAGTCTCATCAGCAGCTGAATTGACATTTTATTTCTTTGAAAAGGAGCCTGAAATGAAACCTAACCAAAAAGTATTAGAGTTGGATCCCTTAAGAGCCAGTAGGCATGTATGCAACTGAGAGCGTGGGGGTAGGAGAGGAACTCCTTTCGCACGGGTCTTTCAGAACTCCCTGGCGCCTGGGTGCTCGGTCTGCAAGTGGGGCCTCTCACCAACCTCACAGCAGTCTAGGAAACACCGCCCCTGCCTCAGGTGACCCACACGATGCCATCTGCTTCCAGCTGCTTCTGCATAGACATGACAGGACTCTGTGTTCTCGGTGGAGCGAGAACACATCCTCTCCATCCCTGTTTTGAACACCCTCCTCTCCCAAATATGGATGGCTTCAGTAATGGAGGAGAGTCTGTCTGTCTCTCTCACACACATAGCCCATGCGGCCCAGGGAGATTGAGAGAAAAGGAAGGCAGTGGCACATCATCGTTAATATAGCTGTGCTGATCTTACTAACAGCTGTTGATTTGTGATGCTGTAGAACAACTTTCAAAACATGCCATTTGCAGCCTGGAGTGGACTAGAGGCCATTTTAGGTCAGCAGGGTAGATCCTGGTGAGGAGTTAATATTAACAAGCTACTGTTAGCCTGTAATGGGCCTAGGGATTATAAGGTAGGAACAAGGTAGTAAACACAAGAACCTTCGTGTTATCTTATTTTCTACTGTGAATTTGTTACGAGCCATCCAGGGCATTCTTGGATATTTTTTTTCTTTCTTTCTTTCTTTTTTTTTTTTTGAAACAAAACTTTTTTAAGGAAATAAGTTTTTAAAATTGAATTATTTACCTATCATCATTTTACTCTAAAATAATTTAAAATAAACATTCAAAGATGTAACATATTTGAATTTCTTCCTTCAGTTGCCTTTCACTGCAAAAAAAAAAAAAAATTCATCTTTCACTATGTGTTAAAACCTAGAATGCTGAGGTTAAAATAGAGCCTTCCCCTAGAACTTCGTGAAACTGTTAAGAATCTGTTGTTTTGCCTTCCTAATATGTATTTAATAAGAAATCGTAGAATTTACTTGGTCCTCTCACTTGGCTCTCATAAAAACTCCTGCCAGGTGAACAAAACAGTCATTATTATCCTGAGTGTCTGGAAACTCAGCCTGGAGACTTAACCAGCTTGTCCAAGTTCATAGTAACAGACTCTGCATCGTGCCCAAGGTTTTTGTCCATCTTTGTACCAACCAAGGAGACACTCTGACAGGCAAACAGAATAAGCAGAACCATTTTGTATTCACAGATCTGTAGAACATTTTCTTAAATCACTGTTAAATTGGCAACGTTAAACCCCGTGTGTGCTTGCTACCATAGAAGTGTTTAGTTTCAAGACATTATTACAGTCAATGCTGAAGCAAGTGGGAGGCAGAGCCATAAAGAATTCATTTAGACTGTAAACTTTCAGTGACCCACCCAACCTTCTGCCTTGTTTATGTTTCCACTTCCAAGTAAATATCTTTAGTGCAAGAGAACATTTCGGGCCATTTTTCCTTTCTCTCAGTAAAAATGCCCCGATTTCCACGAATGGGCAGCACTGGTCCTGGACCCACAGCTCCCATCTTCATCTGCCGTCCGCAGCCGTTCTTGGCCTGGGTTAACCGGGCCAGGGTGGGTGGTGCTCACGTGTACAGCTTTCTCTGTGGCTCAGGAAAGCCAAAGGGATGCCATTCTGGGGGCACCCTTCAGGCTTCTCCAACATGAACAACCAAGGTAAACCACTCATAACCCTTGGTGTTGTGTCCTTAATAACATGAGTGTTAGCATTCCCACAAGCACTAGGCATTCCGTACCGAGTTCTGCCAGCATGATCCCATTTGATACTCACAACAGCCTGTGAGGGGAGGCATTATTGTCACACCCATTTTTCACAGACAGAAATAGCTTCCGTGGCTCTAGAGCCCAGGAGCCCCAGGCTGTGAACCTAAATTCAAGCTCAGGTCTGTGAACTCGGGATTGTTTTCATACCCTTCCCCTCCTTAGCCAACGGTGCAACTCTGCGGGTGTTTCTATACCTGTTCTCTTGGTCTTTCAAGGGAAGGGTCATGGGGCTGAGGCCACCCAAGGTACACAGCCCTGGGCAGCAGGGGTAGAGAGAGAGTGGAAGACCCCCTCAGAGGCAGTGCCAGTGTGGGCCCGCGGCTCCAGGATGACCTTTAAGCAGCTGTGATTCCGCGGGGGTGCCTGTGGCTGCATTCGGGAACAGACACTGAAATCGCTCTGTGACTGCACTGAGCACGTGCTGTCAGTTATGCGTAGTTCATCGTGTTTCTTGGCTCCTGAGGCTCTCTCCCTCAGGAGCCAAGGGGCTGAGATCTTGGTGAGAGTTCCTTGACCATCCTCTGATGATGTCGGCACCCCAGCTGCTCCAGATCCTCCCGCTTCTCAGTTGACATCCACCCCCTTCCCCAGGCTTGGGACAGTGCACACTGAAATCAGAGCTTTCCGGGCCTTCGAGACTGTAGGACTCCTATTGTCCTCTGGCAGTGACTCCTGGCCCAGGCAGTGCATGAACACAGGTGAAATCCAAGCCATGACCCTGGATGGCCCAGATCATAGTGGGAGGGATCAGCAAAGCTGAGTGGCTCCTGTCCTCTCTTCATGGCACAGACATGCTCTAGGGGCTGGATCCTTGGCTGCATTTAGAATGTGTAGCCTTCAGTCACTGAGTCCGAAGACACACGGTGTATCTTTAATTCTATCACCAAAGGCCTCTGGCTGACTTATTAATGAATTTTAAAATGAAGATGGTTTAAAAAAAAAAATTTAGGAAAGAGAAAAAATTCGGTTGGTCTTTGTTAAAACACTCACTTCATGAATATTTGTAGCCTCTGCGTGGGTGGTTCTAGCCATGGGTTGCTCCCCTCGGAGCCTCCCTGAGAGGCCACCATGCAACTAGCTTTAATCACTGGCTCCAAAGAAAGAACGTTCTTTCTTCTCCTACCTCTTGGAGTGATGGAGAATAATAATAGCATTGTGGTCAAAGAGGGACCCTGTGCCTCTTATGCTGGCTTGTGAGCTTTTTATTTAGTTTGGGTTGGCCTTTGCTTAAGACAGACGTCACTGTCAGCACGCACAGAAAGAAACTGAGGATCCATGACACTTGCCTACGGCGAGCTCTGTGTAGGGCCTGTGGCATTTACATGAGCTCTCAAACCCCGTCCACCAGAGACCAGTGAGGGAGGCGTTCTCACCAGGAGTCCCAGCGCGGAGGCTGAGCGGACTTCCTGAGGGAGCCCGTGGCTGACACCTCCGGCCGGTGCACAACCTGGCTCACCGGACGGCCTCTCTCCCCACACCGCCAGCTCTCTACCCCGGAGAAAAGAAAGGAACCTCGGGATTAGCCAGTGGGGATGTAGATGGTCTCTCAGGAGGGAGAGTGGAGTTTGATAAAAACCCTAGCACTATAAAATAGTTGTGAGGGCACCTGTGGGAGTGGTGATTACAGGTCAGGACCGACCTAAACACTAATGTTATCCCAGTAAACCTGACCACGGTGCCGCGAGGGAGGTTGGGGCCTGAGGACCCTTATGGCACAGAGGGGAAGAATGAGGCACAGAGAGGCTAGATAAGTTGCTGGCGGCTCACAGTCTCGGTGCTTGTTCTGCTCATGGAACCCGCATGGACGAGGAGTGTGTTGGGGATGGTGGGAACTGGTGTTAGCCCTCAGAGTTTTCAAAATTAAGACTCTTGAAACCCCTAAAGTGAGACTAAAAGTGCCAAACTAGCCATTAACTTGGGAAGGTCATGTCTCCAGAAACCTAAAATCCGAGGTGAGATTTTATGAAAGATTTGAGGTTTTGATTAACAAGCTGACTTACATGGAGCTCTTAACTAGAATCCATTGACCTGTGCATTTAATACATTTCTTTGTTAAAAGTAAAGCAGCATGAAATTAGACATGAGTATGGTCAATGATTTCCGTATGAGAAGGTGAATACCCAGTCTTTCTCTTCTCTTACCCCACAATCTCACCCTTGTACTTCTCTTCTACTCCACCTCTTATGTTTCCTCAAGAAGAAGGAGGGTACAGGAAACCTATCAAGGGATAAACATAGGAACTTTTTTTTTTTTTAATAGATTTTGCTTGTTTGTCAGAGCACAAGCAGAGGGAGAAGCAGGTTCCCCACTGAGCGGGGAACCCACGCTGGGCTCCATCCCAGGGCTCCGGGATCATGACCTAAGCCACAGGCAGATGCTTCACTAACTGAACCATCAGGTGTCCCAAAAGAATGAACTTCTAAAACTCTTGGCAGGCCTCAGAAGTCCTCAGAAGGCAGGAGTGCGGCTGCCTTGCTTCATTGCTCAGCTCCTTCTGACCTTGGGTCTGTGTATCCACCCTAGGGGGTAGGTGCACGAGGACAGGACACCCCCTTTTCTCTAAGTAAGCCTTTGGGGTGGAGTTGGCCCTGCCAGCTATTTCAGAATGTTTCTCCCAAAGCTGCTAGGATTCCTGGTGTCTCCCCTAGCCGCTCCCATGCCCCTTTGACTCAGGAGAGAGCCTGTCACATGCCCGTCGTCCTCGCTGCACTGACTGAGGGCTCCGTACCTGGCTAATTACAAGACCCAGGAAGTAGCCCCATCTCGTTTGGCTACTTCCCCAGAATTCCTTCCATGGCCTTTCTGAGGGGAGGGAGGTCAGACAAAGCAGGGCAGCAAGCAAGTCATGACTTCTTATTGCCAAAGTAGACAGAGGGCTAAATTAAAGGACTGTTCAGATACATGCTTATTCTACAGAAGGCTGGAGGGAGAACGGATGACTGCTTTCTCTCCCCTTCTCTGTGCTCTTCTGCTGGGTGCGCCAGGCTGCCAGCCCCCAGCTTCCTCTCCAGGGGAAACGCCAGCTATAAGCTGGGCCTTCTGCACCTACATCCACCTTCACTGAATGCAAGGGGAGTAAACTGGAACCTGAAATCCACTTGGTAAATGTCTCCTTCAGAGTCATTCTAGCTTTTTTCTGAAAGCAGATGCAGCCCCGCCTTTTTTTTTTTTTTTTTAGTAACACTATCCCCAGACTTAAACAGATGCTCTAATGGCAAAAATCTTAGAGTCCTTCAGTGCTGGCACCTGTTTCTACAGTGCCTTCTGTAAATTGGGATGCGATTTTTAGGAACTGAAATCCAGCGGTGAAAGCCAAACAATCAATTAAAGGGGGGAAAATAAAAACAGTCCAGAAGCAGATTTTGATGTATTTGAAAATTGGTATGTATGCTATTTGCCTAATTTAGGATGATGCCATCATATCAGACTCCTAAACCTGCTTCAGTCCATTTCTCTGAGTGCTACTGTCCACGCAGATGTACTGACCTTATTGTCAGAAGGAAGCAGTCTCCTAAGAGCAGGGCATGTCAGGGAAGCGGTACTATTGCTAGTAACCCCTCTCCAGATTCTTTGAAAAACCAGGCTTTTTCTTGCAAGGATGTAACACATTTACTTCTTAAACCGTGACTTCCATTTTGTGGTACAACCAAAGGCCGTGACTCTGGTCAGAGATCCTGGCCCATGGGGAGGCTGAGTTAATGAATAGCTATTTGCCTCCAGCATTAGCAAGGGAGTCTTCATTAAGGTGGTAATGTGTCAGGGCACCAAATAGGTTGCCATGGTATTTGTGAGTTTCTGAGTGGACTCTGGCTTTCCCTGAAATGGAGCATGTTCAGCCCCCAGTAAAGGTGCTTCCTTGCGCAGCACAGCAGAGGGAACACGAAATAGTGAAATGACTAGGGCTCAGGAACTCAGTTTGGAAGGCTGATGAGTGCATGGGTGTTTTAAGTATTGACTTGGGGCGCCTGGGTGGCTCAGTGGGTTGGGCCTCTGCCTTTGGCTCAGGTCATGGTCTTGGGGTCCTGGGATGAGCCCCACATTGGGCCTTCTGCTCAGCAGGGAGCCTGCTTCCCTCTCTCTCTGCCTGCCTCTCTGCCTACTTGTAATCTCATTCTCTCTGTCAAATAAATAAATACAATCTTAAAAAAAAAAAAGTATTGACTCTCTGACAGGGTTTCTGAAAAAGTTGTTTAATCTCTAGACCTACCCACCCATGCATCTGTCTGTCCAGAGGGACGGTTCTCCGACCCAGGGAAAGGCTGCTGCTTTCAGAAAGCTCTGACTACACGTACAGGCCCAACCAGCCCACGGGGATTCAGTCTCACTCATTCATCTTTGAAGCTGCAGAGCCTGGCACACAGCAGATGCTCAAGAAATGTTTGCTAAATGAATTCATAAATCCTGCCTACCCCTTAGGCCACAGTGGCCTGAGAGTCTAGACATTTTAAAGCATTGTTCTGAAGACTGCGGTTTGTCCTCAGACACTGCGAGAGCTGATGAGCCTGTGTCGGACCAAGTCATGTTGTGGTTTTCCATACGTCCCTGGGCTGGTGGGATTCAAGTCCCAAATCTACAGAAATTCTGGATAATTTGGGGGCGGTTACTTCCAAAATTTTATATTTAACTGTAAAAAAACAAACAATGGTAGCATATACTAATCCAAGGTAATCCAGTTTTATTATAAAAATACAAATTTTTCAAGACCCTGGGGGAAAACACTTGAAAATGTAAGTCCTTTTTTTTTTTTTTTAAGATTTTATTTATTTATTTGACAGAGGGAGCACAAGCAGGGGGAGTTGGAGAGGGAGAAGCAGGCTTCCCTCCAAGCAGGGAGCCCGATGCAGGGCTCGATGCCAGGACCTTGGAATCATGACCTGAGCCGAAGGTAGACACTTAATGATTGAGCCACCCAGGCGCCCCAGCCTTATTTTCTATCTTCAGGCCTTGTACGCTTACACCTCTTGGAGATAATAATTAGCAGAGTACAGAATAGTCCTGCCTCAGATTGGAGAAGGATCCAGAAGCTGCCAGTTTAAGCTGTCCAGTTTACCTGTGCCACATTTCCATTATTTTGATTAACCTGATGAAGGATTCTAAGTATTTTTTTCTTATTTTAAAATCTTTTCTCAAGGATCTGTAATCTTCAGTGTGTTCTCACTAGTTTGGCAAAGGGGCTTTGAAAGCTCTTGTGAAGGCAAAGGTTAAAATTGAAGGAATTTTCAAGCTAAACCTTAGTTCTTTGGAAAATCCAGGTAAAGAGGACATTGTATTTCTCAGGTGCCTAGTTAACATGAACTTCATTGCCTCGTATGTAGTAGAAGGTAAGTTAACAGTGATAATTTCTTGTCACTAATGAAAGTTGAGGTGGCTAATGGATTCTGTTTCTTCCTCTAGGTTTATTTCCATCTACAGAGGACCCAGCCACACGTACAAAGTCCAGAGACTGACGGAATTCACATGCTACTCCTTCAGAATCCAGGCAGCAAGCGAGGCTGGGGAAGGGCCCTTTTCAGAAACCTATACCTTCAGCACAACCAAATGCGTCCCCCCCACCATCAAAGGTTTGTAGGCAGTGAATTCTAGCACATTCTTCTGTGAGAGTGAGGAAGTGCTGCAACTTGGAGTCGGAGGCTCAGTTCTGACCTGACGTATACTCTTCTAATATTTCTAACATCTGCAACATAGAATCCTAACAACGGTCTCAAAGAGAAGGTTGGGGTACGGGTTCCTTGCAAAAGGGCCTTTCCTCGGGTCTTTATAAATAATTACTGCAAATGTAGCCTCGTCCCCACAGGAGGTGGACAAAGAAAAGGACCACACTGAGTGACACACACGGGGTTAGAAATAACGGTGAATTCCTGGTGTTGATACACTTACAACAGTTCACCATGGAGGGCCTGAGGCTCTCCCTGTCCAGAGATCATCACAAAGAGCCGAGGTTGGTGTCTGCCTTCTGGTGACTCTCATGCCCAGTGCCTAGCCCAGGCAACTTCATCGGCCTGTCCCCCAGCTGCACTCTTACTGTGCAGAGGTGTCTTTGAGAAAAGAGCCGCAGTGGCCTGTGCTCATCTCCTTGAGCACAGTTGTCTTGACTAGTGACTAGTTGCCAGTGACTAGTTGACTCCGTCCCTTTGTGGGGACATGGAGTGAGCAAAAGCCGCTCTTCATGGACTCTCCCTCCACCGGGTCTGGTGAGCCCTTGTCTCCCTGGTGCACAGGTGACTTGCGGAATGGACAGGCAGCAATAAGGTAGGGCTGGCTCGGCCGTCCCAGCCACCCCACCCCCCCCCGCCATGGCCTCCTGAGCCTGTACGCTCTTACCCCAAAAGGATGATTCCGATGAAGGTCCCTGTGGCCACTGCAGGGATGGGCAACGCTGGTGGCTCTTTCCAGCCACTGCCCAAAATAACCCGAGGCTGACGGACACACAGGCAGCTTACCTGAACTAGGTTTTATCTGGGTAAAAGTGGGGGTTTGCTATGTAATTACTGGATGGCCAGGGGGATGAGCGCAACCTTGAAAAAAGGTCCTGTGTATGTGTGGCCCCAGGAGCAAGGCCATTTGACTCGGTTCTTCCATATCGGGTGGGGGAAAGGGGCCTGTTTCTGCTTCGGCCAGGGTAGAGTCCACCACAGAGGGAGAGATAACTCAGGACCTGGGTCAGGGTCTGGTTTGGAGTCTGTGAAGGTTTCCTCTAGCTCCTTCCAGGGTGCTTGATGGTAGCTCCCTCCCCTCCGCAGTCCAGAAGTTCTTTGGCAATCACTTCTCTATGTGAGTGCCAAACTAGGACAAATGGATGTACCCATGCAAGGGCTCATGTGTCACTTGGGTACTAAGTGGCCCAGCCCTTTGGTACAGCTTCGCCTGGTGGCCGTAATGGAAGAGATTCCCGAACCCACCCGGGCAGATAGGTTTGCTGTGACGAGAAGGGCTGGCCACAATTTACCAGCTGGCAGACGTCAGGGGTCTTTGTGACACTCCCTTTGTCTGGGGGATTGTTGGTAGAGATTCTACTCCTGGACAGTGGAACACTGAGTAGAAAGCACTTGACCTTCATGTACATTTTCTTCAGAAGGGCAGTTTCCTGCCACTGCCACATTGATCAGATCCTCTTCCTCTTTGGGTCAGGAAGTTGTCTTAACTGGAGGGTTGTTTGGTCTCCTAGGGTCCCTCATTTTTTCCAAAAATTGCATGGAGTTTTGGGCAACTAATTGCAACTTATTTTTAAGAAAACCTGTATTTTTCTGAAGCAGTATTGTACAGAATCCCAAGTAGAAAGCGCTGCTTCTAAAGAATTTTAAGAGGAAGAGGGTTCAGAGAGGAGTAATGTGTTCTAGTTACAAAGTAGGAAAATCTCAGGTATTGAATTAAACTGTAGAGATATAGCATAAGCTGTGAGAAAAAAATTTTTAATTCTATAACATTTCACATGCTTTACTATAAACTAATACAGTTTTCCCTTAAACCAGAATTATGAGGGCGCTTGGGCGGCTCAGTTGGTTTGGCGTCTGCCTTTGGCTCAGGCTGTGATCCCGGGGTCCTGGGAACAAGTCCTGTGTTGGGCTCCCTGCTCAGCAGAGAGCCTGCTTCTCCCTCTCCCTCTGCTGCTCCCCCCCCCCCACACTGCTTGTGTTCTCTCTCTCTCAAATGAATAGACTCTTTAAAAAAAAAGAATTTTTTTAAAGAAAAAAAAAACAGAATTAATGAGTCTAGTAGGTGAAAAATGAACTAAAAAAAATACAAATAGATAACTTGATTTTTAAAGGGTTTCTGTCAATGCTGGCCATTCTCTGGGACTTAATCTCACATGTCACCTGCTTCTCAGACCTTCCTCAGACTCACACAGATCAGACTCTCCCTCCTCTTTTGTTCGTACACCCCCGTTTAATCACCTTCACATTTTGTTTCTTTTTTTTTTTTTAAAGATTTTATTTATTTATTTGACAAAGAGAAATCACAAGTAGATGGAGAGGCAGGTAGAGAGAGAGAGGGAAGCAGGCCCCCTGCTGAGCAGAGAGCCGGATGCGGGACTCGATCCCAGGACCCTGAGATCACGACCTGAGCCGAAGGCAGCGGCCTAACCCACTGAGCCACCCAGGCGCCCCCACATTTTGTTTCTATTTGTATTTGTCTCCTGCCTTGCTCGCCTCTTCCCTCAACTTGATCTTAATTCCCTTGAAAGTAGGGTTTACAGCCCATTTGCATTTTCTAAAGTCTCCAGCTCAGGGCCTCATCACAGAACATGCTCAGTAGTATTGAAAACATAATAAAAGTACATGGGGCGCCTGGGTGGCTCAGTCAGTTAAGCTGCTGCCTTTGGCTCAGGTCATCCCAGGGATCCTGGGATTGAGCCCCAGGGCCGGCTCCCTGCTCAGTTGGAAGTCTGCTTCTCCCTCTCCCTCTGCCTTTCCACTGCCTTATGTGTGCACTCTTTCTCTCTCTGTCTGAAATAAGTGAAAATCCTTTTTTTTTTAATTCTTTTAATTAAAAAATAAATGCAATCTAGGCCAAGCAGTTATTATTAATAGGATAATGAGCAAAGGAATTTTTTTCACCAGTCGCTTGCTAGTCACGGAGTAGCTTCTCTGTGTGAAGGGTGCCCTGCAGGTTCTCTAGGAGGCTGGGCAAATACAGTCCTCTCAGAGCAGACACAAGCACACTCCCACTCTAAATTACAAAATGTTGGCGGTTACTGTGATACCTTGAATTTTGAGTTTAAACATGTGGATTTGTATTTCAGCACCTCGAGTAACACAGTTGGAAGGAAATTCTTGTGAAATCTTCTGGGAGACGGTACCGCCAATGAAAGGGGACCCAGTCCACTACATCCTGCAGGTGTTGGTTGGAAGAGAATCTGAGTACAAACAGGTGAGAACTAGTGTGTATGGCATGTGTGTGGCTTGTCAGTCCAGCCTCTGCCTCTTGCCGTGAGCAACTCAGTGACTGGTGAGGGGCAGTTTTCTTCAGATCGGTCATAGGAACTACCTAACACCCACCCCTTTACATAAGCCCTAGTTTACATTTTGTCTGTGGAGGTATTAAATTTTTAGTTCTCAAGCATGACCTTATAAAGAGCTTTAAATTCCATATTTGTATTTTATATTGGCAGTGCTGTTTACAAGTAATCAAAGTCTCTATGCAGTTGAAAATCAGAGTGCCAGTGGTTTGACTATAGAGGGGAAGTAGTTTACAGCCTAACTGCTGAAGCTTTTTTGGGGGGGGGCGGGGGGAGCAGGGCCTGAACCCACAACCCTAAGTTCAAGACCTGAGCTGAGGGGCGCCTGGGTGGCTCAGTCAGTTAAGCATCTGACTCTCGATTTCAGCTCAGGTTATGATCTCAGGGACTGGGTTCAGCTCAGTACTGGGCATGGAGCCTGCTTGGGATTCTCTCTCTCCCTCTGCCAGTGCGTGCCCTCCCCAACCCCCGCAAAAAAGACCTGCGCTGAGATCTAGAGTCTAAAGCTGAGCTGACTGAGCCACCAGTTCCCCAGGCCCCTCTGCCTTTTCTGTAGGAGCTGTAACAGAAGGAGAAGGAATAGGACTTGTCAGCTCAGGGGACCTGTGACTGAGCAGCTCCAGTCACCGTTTGTCACCCTGTAATGTGCAGGAGAATCCCCAGAGAATCTGTTCAAATGCAGATCCTGGTGCTGTAGGTGTGGGGGGAGGGCTCCAGCCCCCTGGAGCTGCTGGTCAGGGAACCAGAACTGGAGTCAGCAAGGCTTTACAGACGCCATGATAAAGCCATGCAAGAGAGAACGTAACAACTGGACTATAGCCAGATAGAAAATTTGCTTTTCTTATTTTTCAAGACACTTTTAGATCCTTAATTCTTCCAACACTGTAGATTATCAGTCACTGGCTACAAAAGATTAAGATACCCCATCAGTTTCTGTCCTGTTTCCAGGAACTTAATAACTTTTTGTGAAATCAGGATATTGACTGTTAGGGGACATTACTCTAAGGAAAGGTGAAGCCCATTCCTTACCAGGACTTTTAATGGAGGCATGCGTGTTTATATCAGACTTAGAAACTGCCTTCTGAAACATTAGCATAATTTGTAGAGACCTCTCAATTCAGCTTTAGAGGCTCCAGATACAGGTAGAAAATAATTTGATTCAGAGTTTTTGTTCAGTTGCTGGCTAATGTTTCTTATTTAATAGTGAAGAATACTTGCAAATGTGGAAAACAAAGAAAATTTTGTTACATTTCATGTACTTTGTTAATATGAAGAAGCAGATAAAGAATGAATTGCTTTAACCACGTTTTGCAAAACACTATTTAAAGTGTTTTGTTCAGTCCATCTCCCAAGTATTGATTAACATCAGTGAACAGTGTCATTGTCCAGTTTCCATCATTCCTCCTTAAGAGCAAAACACTGTTGTATTGTTTCACTTTCCAGTCTCGTTCTAGTAGATGTATCCCAAAATGGGATACATCATGTGTTTGGTTCAGCATACCAGAAAAAATAGGATTGGTTGCAGGGTCTCAGCTCTGAGAGCGAGCTCGGGAATTTTCCCCACCAGATTTCGTCATCTTAATGCCAGCAACATTGTCCTGTTCCATAGCAATGGGATGATGGTTAAAGGATGAAATGTCACAGAATTTCACAGCGTAACATTTAACACTTAAGAATAATTCATGACCCAACGGTACATTCACTCCATGTTCGTCATTGTTATTTTATTCACATACCATACTCTCTGCTTGTACTTAGAAAAATTTCTGCTTCTTAGAAGATAGTGATTGCTGTTTGACGTTGAAAAAATAGCATTATTTGATCACTGATTTAGATTTCATCAGCAGGTTGGCTCTTTTCAATCAGCTGTTTGTTTGGGACAGCTGGCTGGTTCAGTGAGAAGAGCATGTGACTCTTGTTCTCAGAGTTGGGAGTTCAAGCCCCGCTTTGGGTGTAGAGATTAGTATCTTTAGATTTTTTTAATGTTTTTTTTTTAATTTGTTTAATGGTGTATATTTAGACCCATGGACATAAAAATTCTAATATGGTACCTAATCACATGTGTATACCTCAGAATTTCTTATTGTAGTTATAACTGAGTTTCTTTTTGGAAATATATGAAAACATAGTATGTGGGGCAGGCTCAGTAGATAGGGACTAGCTTTCCTCACATAACCATGTGTTTACTACATTTCCCAAGAAATGATTAAGGTGGGGAGTGGTACATAAAAAGCTACAGTTGAGTGAGGAACAATTTGTACTGACTTTTGTGTGTGGATTTTTGGGGGGTTTTTTGTGTGTTTTTTTATAGTTTGGTTTTGTTTTTTGTCTCATTTTGTTTTCTTCTCCCTGTTCAATAAGCGGTAACTTAAACATGATGTTTTGAGTTCGCCATCCGCTTGTTCTGGACATGAAATAGGGAATGGAACCTATTCATACTATGGCTGCAAGAGTAATGGTTAAAATAACCATTGTCCAGAGATAACAGGCTTTGAATACATAGTAGCAAAGCAAAAGAAAATGGGAGGTCATGACTGCTGAGCCCATAGCACGGCAGGCTGCGGCTCTCGAAGCTCTCAACAGACAGGGTCCGCTCATGTGCGCCCTTGTGTTCCTCGGTTTTGTTTTCTCGGCCCTGGCCCATGGTTAGGCACTCAGTCCGTGTTTCTTGCTTGCATAAGAGAGTCAGTTTCAAAGGAACAGAGTTACTTAACATCTGTGGTGATGATAAGAGTAAGCTTCAGCGTGGGGTGGTAACTTCGGTGAAAAAAAATCACCTCTAACAGGAAGGGTCTTTCCTCTTCCCAGACTTGGGTTTGGAGGCGAATGAAGGCACCAGAGCTCTCTCGGATGTTTTGCTTGAAACATTGACTTGAATTTTGCCTTAGTTCTAGCTTATTAGCTTGCTTTTGTTCAACTATCACAATATGAGGCGAGCAGCTGGCTTTAATTATAAAACAAGCTCTTCAAGTAGTAAATCCTCATCTAAAATTTTACTCTATATTAGGATGCATACACATGTTGATTTGGCTTTTCTGCCATTGATACACATGTTTTTTCCAAGAAGCTTAAAACTTCTTTTCAGATGGTATTAATTATAAAGCATTCTAGAAAAGCCTGAAAATTATATGTATATGCAGGTGACTAATTTTTTTTCACAAGATATAAAACAGTTTGATATCTACATAAGAATGTAATGAAAGATGATTCATATTCATGTCCCTGTTCAAACTGCAATAATTTGTACAAAAAATATTTAAACAATGGAGATGAGGAAAGAGCAACAAACTATCAAAGTATTGACTGTTAGGGGACAAAATTTTTGGCAAGTCATTAATATTCTTAGTGCTCAGGTTTGTTGCATTAAGAAAACCTTTAAAGCATCTGAAACTTTATGGACCTTTACTGTTAATTTGATAGCATCTTTGTATAAATAAATTTTCACTTTGTATCATTTTAGATGATAGTATGGGTACTTGTACTGATTCTTTGTGGCATCACATTAGGTACTGTGAGCAAAGATCTTTCCATACACAATTGTTTGAAAATCTTAGAGCTTAACGTATTTTTTAATGTATTTCCATTTAATTCTCTGACACAGTTTGTTTTTTTAAATTTTTGTCTGTGTCAAGGGTCATAAAGCAAAATAATAGATCAACACAGGGGAATTTAAAAGCCATCATTTTACGGATTCTTAATTGTCTTAGGTTTTTAACTTCTGTAAGTATGTGATGATGGCCATCAGAAAATTGCTCACGCATGCATTTAAAATGCATGAGACAGCGTACTCGCTTCAGCAGCACATATACGAAAATGCATGAGACAAATACATCTTCAGTTTCAGGGAGCCCAGGTATCGGGCCCTGGTTTATTGAGAAACTCTTAGGTGCTCTGTACTATGAGGGATGTCCAGTGTATAACAGAAGACCATGGTCAGTGCTCTTAGCTTTCTAGACCCATTGGGGTGAGAACAGCAGACCATCAAGAAACAGTTCAGTAACAGCCCCTTATCTGCCCTCCTCAGCTCAGGGACCTCAAGGGCCACCCCGCACTGCACCCACTACAAAGGAGGCTTACAGGTTGGTGAGCTCCCTGTTGAGCTGGAGGCTATCCCACAGTCATGTGATAGGAGAAAAATTAATTCACCTCACTGAGCCTCAGCCACTTTGTTGTACAAGGAGGGATACTCATCCTCTATCTAACTCAGGGTCACTGTGAGCTTCTGACCCTTCAGTGGTGAGAATGTGCTGTGTAAATGACCATGCTGTGCCAGTATGTCTCCCTTTGCAGTCCTGGAAAGGGGCAGTGTTAATTAAGAGACGCAGGCACTGGGTCCAAGGCAGGCCCCCAGTGGTTCTCCCCAAAATACTCGCTGGAATAAAGGATTCAACTCCACAGCATGTTGTTCTGAATTCAGGGTCACAGATTCTTCAGTTTAGTTATCTGGGTATTACTTTAAATCCTCCTCTTTGGAATAAACGTGTCAAAATTACTTTAAAATATATCATACATCAAATCAAGAACAGAAACAGTCTTTATAAAAATAATATCGCTTATCTCCTTCTTGTGATATTATGATTGGTTATTTCAATAAAGACAATCTTAAGGGGAGCCATGCCTTTTAAATTGGGTCGAGGCAGGAGGAAAAACCCATAATGGTGCCCCTGTCAGAGTGAATGAAAATAAAGGGACTCAGGGCGCACAGGCTGCCATCCTGCGGTGGGGAGCTGCACGGTCCCCTGAAAAGTTGCTTCAGTCAAGGCACAGGTGTGTGGCAGACAGGATGAACATGTAGTTCGGTGACACCCCCCGCCCCCAGGCTGTGACAGTTTCGACCAAAACAAATCCATTAGCTCCAACCCCAGGAACCAGAATCCACAGGAAAGGGGGCAGCGGGATTGTTTTAACTTTTCCTTAGCTAAGGATTAATCCAAAAGGCTTGAAAGCATTGTTGACCATTTCTGAAATACACTAGGAACTCTATATTTTCTATCACTACACTGAAAACAACATATTGTTAGTGAGTCCATTTCTTTACAATGATGGCTGCACTCCTGTACGAAAAACTTTTCTGTTGCTTCTGTGCTGTGAGTGTACGTTCATGTTTATGGAGTTCTGGTAATTGTCCTCTCTTCAAGCACTGTGGTAGAAGAGTATCTGCTCTGGAGTCATTGAGGGTTCTAATGAGAGAACATTTACTGAGCATCTACTTAATTCAGGCCACCCATAGTGCAGGTTGCTGTGGCATTGCTAGAACACAGTCCCACACTCCGTATGTGTAGCTTGGTTGGTTGGTTGGTTGGTTTTTTAAGATTTCTCTGTGGGCAGTGCTTGTAAAAGGGGGGAGCTGTTCCAATTAAAACAACAAGAATGGGGATGCCTGGGTGGCTCAGTTGGTTAAGCAGCTGCCTTCGGCTCAGGTCATGATCCCAGCATCCTGGGATCGAGTCCCACATCGGGCTCCTTGCTCGGCGGGGAGCCTGCTTCTCCCTCTACCTCTGCCTGCCATTCTGTCTTTCTGTGCTCGCTCTCTTCCTCTCTCTCTCTGATAAATAAATAAAATCTTTAAAAAAAAAAAAAAGAATGATGAAAAGAGAAACATTTACAAATTGAAGGCTCTGTTTTAATCGGACTTGTCATTAGGAAGTTCCCTCCAATTAGATATCCTTTTCCTTCATTAAGCTTTTTGCCACATAGTATGAGAAAAGTAGCATTCCTTTTTTCTCTAAATACATTTTCAGAGATACCCATTCCAGGGATTGGAGTTCAGCAGAGCCATTGAAATGAAAATTTGAGGTCTCTTTTCAAGATTCCATGAACTGGGCTCCTAGAAAAGAAAATTCTTTTTGCGCCAGCTTTCTTCAAAAGCTCTAACTTTGCAAACTCTGGAAACCATAGAATTCATTTAAACAGAAGTCAGCATTTATATTCCCTTCCCAAAAGTCTCAGAAACATCTGTGGGGATAGGTTAGTAACTGGTGTTCTGCCAGGAGGTCATTGTTTGATGGCAGAAAGTAAGAGGCCACGTCCCAGAAACGCTAACCAAGCCTTTGCTTGGCACAGACGGGTAGGGGGTAGGGAGTAGAAGGACTGCTTTCCATACCATAAAAGGGAAAGGCAGTGTTTTCTGTCTGGGACAGCAGGAACCAAAATGTGGTGATCTGGGAGGTTTTAACCAGAAACCCCAGAAAGTCAGTAGAGCTGTTTGGGAAGACGAAACCAGGCCAAGAGAACTGGACCGCGTGTCGGACTTTTGTCATAAGACTAGGACTAAAGCAGAGGACAAGTGGTGTGGCATCAGTCCCTCCGACAGAGGATAGGAGATGCAGGTCTGGGCAGCTCCAAGGGTGAGCGTGGGTATTTGAGTTAAGAGTGGGATCTCACTAGGGGTCTACCCCTGTCCTTACTTGTTGTGAGTCCTTAAGAAATTAACAGCCTCCCTGATCCTGTCTTTAACTCTAGTCAGGAGGATTGAATTTGATGGCAGTTGGCTTACCTTCAGTGTGTTTCTCTCACAAAGCCCCCTTCACGTCCAGTTTCTCATTTAACCCTCAGCCCCTCTTAGGGTGAGGTTAGGTACTGTTACTATCCCCAGGTGAAAGAGGAGAAAAACTAAGACTCAAAGCTGATCGTTCCCTAAGTTCACAAACCTAGAAAGTACTGGAGTGGGGACTTAGACCTGGGGTCCTGATTCAGTTCCTGTGCCTGAGAAAGCTCTTCCCAGTGACTCCCTGTCAGACCAGGCCCAGTTCCTCAGGGTTGCGTGGAGAAGAGCTCCCACAGCTAGTCTTTTGACCTTTGATAAATGCAAACAGATATTTTAAGAAGCGTGGCCTCTGTAAGAATCAATAAAAGAGGTTATAGCGGGAAATCTTGGAGTAAAAGCGTAAATGGCAGACTTCACTCCAACTTAATAAACAATCCCATTGCTGACTTACCGCCATAGAATCAGAACAGATTTTTGACTGGGACATTGCAGATAAGAAACCAAAGCTTGGGGTCACCTGGGTGGCTCAGTGGGTTAAAGCCTCTGCCTGAGGCTCAGGTCATGATCTCAGGGTCCCGAGATTGGGCCCCACATTGCATCTGGCTCTCTGCTCAGCAGGGAGCCTGCTTCCTCCTCTCTCCCTGCCTGCCTCTCTGCCTACTTGTGATCTCCGTCTGTCAAATAAATAAATAAAATTAAAAAAAAAAAAAAAAAAAAGCTTGGATGGCAAGTGTTGAGGGACCTTCTTCATCAAACTGGTATACTCATCCCATGGGTTACAAATCATTCCCTTTAGGAATGGTCCCAACAGTTTCCAAGAAAAGACTTTTCTCAGGAAACAGCAACTTGAACGCTATAAGGTTAAGAAATTAAATCTAGATTAAGAAAGCAAAGAACATTCATACTTATAAGATCTCTTTAAAGAAAAAGAAATGTACACCACTGTTTTCTTGAGACCTCTCACGTGTTGGGAAAGAATTCATAAAGAGGTTCCATCATGGTATATAGGTAGAACTCTCGAGTAGCTGGCGGTGGGTGTGTGGGTTGGGGCAATGATCACGACTGACAGCCAGCTCGTCTTAAACCATCCATTTAGCTAACTCATCATTGGAACAAAAAGAAGGACCGGTCTGGGTCTTCTTATGACTCTTTCTTTCATAGTTGGTTGCTCCAGCCCAGTTCTGTCTAGGACTCTAGATGCTAATGCTTTTGCTACAGTCTTTAAAGAAACAGGGTGACGCGCCAGGAGGAGCATGCTTAAAAATCTTACAGAGGAGGGGTGCCTGGGTGGCTCAGTGGGTTAAAGCTCCAGCCTTTGGCTCAGGTCATGATCCCAGGGTCGTGGGATCAAGCTCCACATCAGGCTGTCTTCTCAGCGGGGAGCCTGCTTCCTCCTCTCCCTCTGCCTGCCTCTCTGCCTACTTGTGATCTCTGTCAAATAAATAAAATCTTTTTTAAAAAATCTTACAAAGGAATAGCAGAAGCAACAATGAAAGAGGAAGAATTGGTTTTCTGGCACTTAGGCCCTAAACAAAAAAATAATAAGACAAAGTCTACTTGTGAAAACGGAAAAGGAGGGAGGAAAAAAATCTTAAGAAAAAGGCTAAATATCAAGTGAACAATGGAAATTGGGTCCCTTTTGTAAACTGGGAGATCCTTCTGCTGTCTTTGTTTGTCCAACACTAAGTGCATGGCCAATGCACCTGTGTTCACTGGCAGAATGTCCTATTTTTTGGTAGAAGTTTACACACCAGACTTTAAAAACACTCAGCATTGGTAGATTCCCACTAACTGTACAGCTGGCAAGTAGAGATCACTGGAGATACTTTTTATTTTTTAGGGCATTTGTATTAATGGGCAAAACTGACAGCTTTACCGGGTTAGCCTGTAGCCAGGTTGAAAATGCTAACACCTGTCACTTAATTGCTGTGCTTTAGTAATACAGTTGGAGTTGTTTTAAGATTCTAGATCGTGCACTGTGCACTGGCCACGTACCAGGCCTGTTTTAAGCACTTTATAGATGCTAACTCAGTGCCACTCATCTAGGAAAGATTCAGTTAATTTTACTTTCTTGTTCTAACTGTTCACCAGCCAAATCTCTTAAAATTTCATGAGACGTGTATTACTTCGGTCAGCTGCGATTCCATTCACTGGATTTTGTATTCCGTTTGCTTGGGGTGGGTTGGAATGAATATCCATCTTTTGTTGTTGATTGAAATACAGACGAGGAGAAATCGCTTTCTACCCCATTTTGGTCATTCTGGTCATGCTGGAGGAGACACCAGGGGTCTGATAGACCTGGATTATCAGATTATTGTTTTTCCAGAGTAATTGACCAGGACTTCTCTTGTCTGTCCTTGAAGGTATACAAGGGAGAAGAAGCAACATTCCAAATCTCAGGCCTCCAGACCAACACAGACTACCGGTTCCGCGTATGTGTGTGCCGCCGCTGCGTAGACACTGCTCAGGAGCTCAGCGGAGCTTTCAGCCCCTCTGCGGCTTTTGTATTACAACGAAGTGAGGTCATGCTGCCAGGGGACACGGGGAGCTTAGACGATCCCAAAATGAAGAGCATGATGCCTACTGATGAACAGTTTGCAGCCCTCATTGTGGTTGGCTTTGCGACTTTGTCCATTTTATTTGCCTTTATATTACAGTACTTCTTAATGAAGTAAACAAACCCAACAAAACTAGAGGTATGAATTTAATTAATGCTACACATTTTAATACATACATTTATTCAGATATTCCCCTTTTTACACCCTTCTGTTCTTTGATTTATATACTTGTTTTACAGATTTAGCTAGGAAAAAAAAAATATCAGTGTTTTGGTGCACCTTTTTGAAATGCAAAACTAGGAAGAGATTAAACTGGATTTTTTTTTTTAAAGGAAAAAAAAAAGAAGAAGAAAAGCAAACCAGATACCAAAAGCTAGCTTTCTTATGTTTTCTTTTAAATTTTCAGATTTGCCTTTATTCTGTTTTCACTGATGTCTTTTGCAAGCCTTTGATTTTTTTTTTTCCATGTTACGGTTTAGTAATTTATATTCACCAGTCACTTCTTTGGTCTTGATCATCCGTCTCTGTGAACGTGAATCACAGTGTGTGTACTTACAGGTCTAGGATTTCAGTGTCATCGGAGTCTTACCACACAGCTACAACCGCAACAACAACGTACGGAAGATGTGTTCACTCAAATAAGGCTGCCCTAAACAACCATTTTGTCACTCAGTTATTTAACTGTTTAGCTCATTTAAATCAAAATGTGTACTTTAATCTGAAATGTTTTAATAATCTCTGTTTCTTATGATTTTAACACTATGAGCTGCCTGTCTAAGAAATCAAGTAACCAAAATGCACCTATAAATTATGGAACATTGTAGATTTTACCCCAGCGATTCATAGCCGTAACTTTAAGAGGGCATTGTGCAATAGTTAGTTGTTTCCTTGTTCAGCTGTTTTAAAAGCTGCTTTAACTTGTTTGTTTGTCTTTGTGTATAACTACTTCTAATCTAATCACTAGAGTTATTATATTCTGTTATGTTTGACCAGAGTTATATGACGAGAACTGGTGACAGTTTAGTGCCTCTGCCCCTTGTCTGTGATTTACACTAATTGTGAGCAGTCTTCTTACACGTCAACTCATTGTTTTGGAAAGATTTGCCGTAAGGCTGTTCTTTGAGGTATCAGTGAAGTGATTGAATTTCAGTACCTTAATTCAGTGCACATCATATTCATCTAACAGCGGATAAAAACCTGCTAAAACCCAAAAGAGAGTCATCTAAACTTGTAGTTCCTATTTTTGTGGGGTTGACCTGGCCATGTGTGGAGAGGGAATGATAGATGGTGGTAAACACAGGGTGTTTGGGGGTGAAGGAGCCCTAGATTCTCTCCCTGGATCTGTCACTAACTTGCTGCGTGACCTGAACATGTCACTTTACCTCTCTGTGCCTCAGTTTCCAGTGCATTAAATAATAAAAAGAAATAAAATAAAATGGGGATTCTAACGTTTGTAAGTGCTTTGAGATCCTTGATCAACAGGTGCTATTGGAGTGCAAAGTGTTACTCTTGCATGTTTATTCTGAGTCATGAGATAATCAGTTTTAACCCAAAGTCATTGGATTATTTATATGAAGTCCATAATGTTCGCGTACCTCAGGGACATTTAAGAGTTGGAGGTGCAAATATATTCCAAAAGGGTGCAACAGACACAGTGTATCCCCCTGCTTCTGTTTTTGTATATTTTTGCTACTTGGTTTTTCTTGATCATAGCAATTCTGTGCTTGGTCTGTGTTGTCTTAAGATGCAGTATGCTGTACTAGCTTATGATATTCCCATACCAAAGTCATGGGGAAACCAACATTATTTTGTTTTTGGTTTATTTATACTATATTCTGCATACAGTACTTTAAATGCCAATTACAGTGCAATCTTTATTTATTGTAAAATTTTTTAAATGTACTTATGTACTAATTTTCCCTTGTAGCATGTTATTTTTTGTGTGTGTGTTTTATACTTTTGTAATTTTAGGTCAGTCTTGTTCCTTGGCAACATCTGTAGTATTACGAATCTTCTGACATTTTCTTGTGTTTTTAAAAGATAAGAGCATCTAGTGCATTAAATGCCAAAAAAAAAAAAAATCCATTATCAGTGATTGAAACGTTTACATGTACCCAAAAAACCATAATCATCTCTTGAAAGAAAGCGCTACGATCAATGAATTATTCTGTGTGCCTATATTGATGTAGTAAGTACTAGAGAGTTTTGTATTTTGTTACTGACTATAATAATTAGTTGAATTAGTCTTGCAAAGTGATGGCATCAAGGTAAATATATTTTTGCCAAAGTTCTGGCCTTCCAAAACTCAGCCCTCTACTTAATTGTGTATTATGACCCACTATAACCTTTGCATCTGCATTTTCTGAGACCATCTCAGGCGGGTGTTTTTGTTTTGTTTTGTTTTGTTTTGCGGGGGTGGGTGGGGAGGCTTTTTTTTTTTTTTTTTTAAAGCAGTGAAGATTCAACAGAGTACAAATTCCATGTTGAACAGCAGGGGGGGGAAATCGGTCCTTTTTGGAAACACTTCAGAACTGCTGCTATAAAGAAATTCTCAGAATGGTTTGAAACATTTTACATGAAATAATGGCGTTAGGCCCAGATTGCGATGAGTACTTTCTCTTTCTGAGATTTGCATCTTGTTGAACCACCATAAAGCTGAAGTGTGTCACAGACCAGCTGACTGCACTTTATTTTATTGTTTTCCGTGATTGGGTATTCATTATCATCCCTTTGGTCAAAAAATGACTACTCCATCTGGCACGGTTCTCTGTCACAAATATGTATATGTGACATTGATATATAACTCTGTAGACATTGCCATTACACACGAACAATAAAATAAAGTGTTATATTAAACTTATTTCTTTGCCCTTTTGCGATACGCAGGAATGAGTGAGCGGCTGGCTTCCGACGCTCTGTCAGACTCATCCCTGGCACAAGAAATTCCAGTCATGTGAAGCAAACTGCTCTTTGTCCTCAAAGAAATGGTCTCAACACTTTTTTTAAAAGATTTTTTTTTCATATTATCTATCTTGTTCTTATCAACTTGAAATGTTGGCATTTTCTAACTGTTTCGTTGGCTACAGTCATTCAGTATTCCTGTCAAAATTGAAAAGTGCCCTAATTGAATGTGTCTGAATGTTATCCTTGCACAGTTCTTTAAATTGAAAGACAAAATGTTTTACCTCACTGTTGGACATACATTCCAAGCTTTTCAACTTTAGGAGAAAAAAAAAAATAATCATATGTTTTCCTGTATTGTAAATTTTAGACTATTTCATATACATTGTATTAAAACTGCCATATATCAATTTTAATGTATAGATTTTGCAAATACTATGCTATATGTAATACCTAACTGTATCTGTAGTGTATATGTAATATATTTATGCCCAATAAATGTTTTAATTCTTTCTGACTTAAGTAGGGTTTTTCTGCCAAGAATAGGACTTGCTTTTTGTTGTTGTTGCTGTTGTTCCTTTTTAAAAACTTGAACCACATCCCCAAAGTTGCAAATTCAAATGCCTTTGGAGGCCAGGCAGGTGATGCTTCCTGTGCCACCCAAGGGAGCAGTTACAGCCCAGCTCCAGCTGATTGGGGTCCTGAAAGATCGCAGGCCACAATCATACATGCTCATGTTTCCAAAGAAGCTAACAAAATTCAGATTTCCCTTTACAGAACAGCTAAAATATGACTGTGGCCCACATAGGCCCAGGAGCTGCCATTTATTTTTTGTCAGAGCCTGCGTTCCTAGCATACTATCCAAATGCCAAACCTTAGGAGCCCAGGTCTATCTCTGGATACTGAGACCTAGCACATTCCCTCCCCGCCTCAACTTCCCACGGTTTGGCCTGCCTTCTTCCTTGCTCTGGGTCTCATTCAACAACAGCAGCAGCAATAAAGCACAGTGACCCTGCTAGGGCCATGGTTTCATTTGGTTTAGATTGTTTTGCTAGGAATCCCTATTTTTTGTTTTATTTCTGGGAGAAAGAAGTGTATGGAGAAACTGTTTCAAAGAAGGAGGAGCTGTTCTTAAGGATAAAAGTGACCAACTGAACACATCAAATTTTGCGTGCTCCTAACATTCCACTGAGAATACAGTAAAGGATTTTTTTTTAAGACTGGGAAGAACAGGAGGAGAGCTTGTTGGCACTAGCATTTTGGAAGCCTAACTGAAGAAAGCTGAATTCTAATTTCACAGGGGGAGAAATGAGCCCCACCTCGTTGTACATGCAGAATATCCTGAAGGCTCAAAAATTGACAGAAACATCCTTTTAAAGTGATGGGGAAGGGGGAAAGGAGCCTAAAATACTACTAGTTGAAAGCTGTTTAAAACGCCGTTTGATCCATAAATTCCTCCCTGTTTTGTTTTCCACTGGACAGCTGCAACCCCACAGAATCCTATTGAGTTTATCCTCAGAAGGTAACAGAAAGACCCTAAACTAGAAGACACAATGCACAGTTGATCGTCGAGGTACCATATCAAAAATGGGATTCAGTGAACGTAGGCGTACAGGGGGATATGAAGAGTCTTACCTAGGGAGCCTCGTGGGCCAAAAAGAAAGATCTGGAAATCTTTGATGAAGTGGTTCAGCGGCGCACCCTTAGGTGACTCTTCTCGGCCGGCACTGTTCTGGAATATCACCAGGGGAGCTTTTCAAAACCCCTACCGACAGATCATACTCTAAACCAATAAAATGAGCATTTCTGGAGTATCAGTGTTTTCTAACAGCCCCCCAGATGATTCCACTCCACAGCCAAGATTGAGAACCACTGCCCTACAGTGAAACTCTCCCTCACTAATCCTTTCAGCTTTCCAGCCCTCCAGCTTAATGAAGAGTGACCTGACCTCTGGTGAACACGAAAAGCCCAAGGCCGATAACTTGGAAGAATCATCTTCAGAAAACAATCGTTATCTCCAGAGAGATGAGAAAAAAGGAGTCATCTTTAGACTGAGGATACATTGCTATGGAAAAAAGAATGCTTGAAGAACATGGAAATATTCCCAGAAATTAAAAATTCAGTAGAAGGGTTAGAAGTTAGCATTAAAAGAATAACCGCCAAAATAGGAAAACAGAAATGAAAAGAGGAAAGATGAGGATCAGACCAGGACATTTCACCATCCAAGCTATAGAAGCTTGAGAGAGAAGAGAGAAAATGGAGAACAAATCCGGAAACGTGTGCTTCCAGAAGGAAAGGGTGAGAGGATATACCCAAACGATGGAAATGCACCTCTACCAAGGCACACCACCATGAAACCTCAAAATGCCAGGACCAAGAGAAGTTCCTCAAAAAGAAAATTCGTCACATGGGATTAGAAATCAGACTAGCTCTACACTTCTCGGTAGCATCCTGCAAGCTAGAAATCAGTGAGGCAAGTATGTCAAGACTGGAAAGAAAAAGATTTCCCACCTGCTTACTCTTGGACAAGTGTGAAGTATCGTTAAGATGTTTTTAGAAATGTGAGATCTCACAAATTTGCCTCCCATGCACCCTATCTCAAAAGCTACCAGAGGATAAGCTCTCCCACAGAAGCTAATAAAATAAGAAAGAAAAATCCATGAAATTCAACCCTCACGGTGATTTTCATGAAGGTCAGAGGTTGGCTGTCTGGCTCTTTGCCCCAAAAGGGTTTATGTAACTTGATCTTTCTCCTACCCCCAGTTTGCATAACTGCCCCCTCCACATGTACCCCAAAGCTGGGACTGCACATGACTCTTTTAAACAAACCTCTCAGGATATCTTGCCCTGTGCTAATTAAAACTAGCAATTAGATCCATGTATAGGAACCCTTTATTCAGAATGGTGACCCAAAAAAAAGTTCCCACCTCTGCTGCTAGACTGGAAGGAGGGAATATATGCTTGGGACAGCAAGTCTCCTTCAGTTCTGCAGCATAGAGCCCCATTATCTGGCACATTATAGAAGCTAGGGAGAGAAAAAAAAAAAAAGGTTTGTTGAATGCAGTAGACTAATTTAGTTGGAAAAGTTCACATAGCAGTGATGTGTTCCATAAGACTCACTGCTCCAAACCAATCTTTTCACCACAGGTGTGTTATTTGTGGTGCAGTATTTTGATTTTAACTGAAGCGGTTGTCAATGATTTATAATTTAAAATGTGGAAATTTCATAAAAAATACTGGAATTCGACATTCTTTTTTTAAATTCGAAAGACCTGGCAACTCTAGGTTTTAGTCTGGAATGGTGTTGCTCAACAGAGGTCAGTAATGGCTGTCGTTGTGACTGGGGCACTTACCGTGCAGCAGACCACATTTTGTGAACACACAATTCTTGGCATGAATATGGATGACTTTGATGGAAAAGCACCACCTTGAACATCCTCTCTGTCAAAAGTGTGGTGAAAAAATAATAAATAATGTTTTTCTGAAAATAAATAAATTGGAAGGAAAAAAAAAGTGGGTGAATGGATGGCAAGACTTCCAAGAATTTGATGGAGAACGTCTGTAAAGCCACTTCATAAAAGCAACAAAAACAGTAGCAAAAAGAAAAATGCCAACATCAGCTTTTTCAGAAGTGTGGAAATAAACTCAATAAAGCCTTGTAACGATTGGAAATTTGATCAGCAGAGCAGGTTTTGTGGTGGTTTACCTCAATCCCTTCCCCTTCTCCCGAGCTCCATAGTAGCCTTGACAGTCAGCCCTGTGGCCACCAGGGGGAGCATACTGGGTTTGCAGCTCCTTAAAATCTCCTCCCCGAGCACGGTCACTACTTAACCTGACTCAGAGATCACTCTAGGAAAAACGTTAGTGGAAAACTCATCAGTGCCATTGTGTGAGTCCTGCTGCGGCTTGAGGCTGCAGTACCAGTTGGGGTAATTGAGAGCCTCGTCAAAAACGTCAAGACCTGGGGAGTAAGATAGCCATGGGGGTGTGGGCAGTTAAAGCTTGTGACACAGGGTCTAGAAGGACATGTGCATAGCCTTCAGGGTCTAGAAGGCTATGTGCATGTTCTTTGAGCGTACTGGGGAGGGACCCAAGAAGTCTCCAGTCTCACTTCTGCCTGATCACATGACCTGACACAAGCAGGTAATGAAGGCGAGGGCGGGATTATAAACTTGCTGCAGATGGAAGATGTCCTCCAGCCTACAATGCCCCTTGAAGAAGACTGGAAGACTTACTGCTTCAAGACATTGAAGGAAATCTGGGAGCAGCGTGAATGGACACCAAGTGGAACAGATTCCAGTGGCCAGCTGCAGAGAAGGAAGTCTGGAAGGATACCGTCTGAATTCCTAACTCAGATTTGCCCAAATATGTAGTGGGGAGGGGAGGATCAAAGAGAATTTTAGCCTTAACTCTAATATCTTGGCTTTTTAGATGAAAAATGCATTTATGTACTATGTAATAAAAGTTAATTTTATGGTTAACAAAACCATGTTGAAGAAATAAATGTCCTTCCCCTTTTCTGAGTCAAAGGCTAAATAAAGGAAGCTTCTTAGTTGTTTTCCCCCCCTACCCCCCCAATAGGACTGAAGGCATAGATTTTTTGTTTTCTATTCAAATAAGTTATATGAGAAACGTGTTCAGTTCACGTTAACGAAGTTTCTTGAGTATATGAGAAACTGAATGCTTTTGATTTTCCACTATAGCATTGTTTCCCAAAGTGAGGAGGTATACAAGATAACTGTAAAGGGTACACAGTGTAATATCTTTAGATTATGTAGTTTTTGTCGAATGTACTAGGAAAAATTATATCCTGCATCTCAAAGAAAACAGATAAGACTAAAGTGGTATTTAAGTTTAGGAAAGAAATATAACTAAATAATAGTGCAGGTACTACCGAGATACGGCGGAAATCATTTTGAACAATAAACGAATGAAGTTCAAGAACAATGTACCACAGGTTGCTGCCTGGATCTATGCCATGTGACATATTTCTAAGTTGGCATCTGCAAATACATGCCTTTATCTTCACTCAAAGCATTCTGTTCTATGAGACAGAAGGATAAAATCAGGATCCACACGCAACTGGAAGCTGATCTGAATGAGAAAGTTTGCCTAGCTGATCTCTCACCAGCCTCAGTAACCTGCCCAGACCTTCCTGTCCTACTGTGCATGTTTTCATATCAGTACTTAGGAATATTTGCATGAGTGAAATTGGCTTATCTGAAGTCAAGATGCTTTTGCCCAAACCCTGAAGGTTCTGTGATGTTACTCTCACAGATCCTGAGCTAAGATGAAGCATTTTGGTTTCAGTGGGCACGGGGAAGAGAACAGAAGTATGGCAGACCTCTGTGGTCTGTCTGCCACTCCCTCCTGAGGCAGTGAGCTAGGAATACTCCCTCTCACCCCAACGCCTTCTGCTTTCTTCTCTGCAAGTCACTGTGTTCTTCCAAAACCACGTGCTCCGAGGTCACAATGTTATTTTAGGGATGGGGCTCGATATGGGGCTCCATCCCAGGACCCTGAGATCATGACCTGAGCTGAAGGCAGAGGCTTAACCCACTGAGCCACACAGGCACCCCTGTTTGTTTTTTATAAAAACAACCATCCCTTACTCACACATGTGACTGTTGGATGAGTATACCCAGTTCCTTTCCTTTTATGGGGAGGGGCAGCATGGCAGTAAAGGGATGGACTAAAGCCTGAAGGTCAAAGCTACAGTTGCTGGTTCTTTAATATTTATTTAAATCTTATTTTAACATTACATTTATGAGATAGAGTCAAATGCTAGTACATTGTTGTTCTTTTAAAGATTTTTTTTTTAATTTATTTGAGAAAGACAGAGGTGGCGACAGAGATAGGCTTGCGACCCAGCCCTTTGCAATTAGGACTCAAGGGAGTCTTGCTCTAGTGGCTCCAACTTGGAGAGGACAATCTTGAGCAGTTGTTTTTCTTGATGTAGAGAAAACCAGTGTTCCGTGAGAGAACACTGCAGCTCACAAGAGAAGAGTAGAAACTGGCCATTAGACCTTAACTAGGGCCTGGTTTATTCTGTTCTTAGGTTTGCTGACCCCTTTTACAGTTTCTTTATGACCCTTTGTGTTTAAGCTAATTGCCTTTGAGTTTTTTACACCAAGGACCAGAACATCCCCAAAAAGGAAAGCACTTAAAACCTATTTCATACTACAAAAGGTGCCTATTTAGAGCAGAAGTTAAATGTATAAAATGCACAACTGCCAAGATTTTTATGCTAGAAAATCCTGCAGTTGGCCTTTCGCTGTTACATGTTTTGAGGGTTTTTTGTTTACTTTTTAAGCAGTATACACTGAACTTAGGAAAGTTATAAACTTTTTAAAATTAAAATCAAAAGGTGCTAAGTTTGAGCATTTATTAATGAGCCCTTGCAGCATGTTAAGCACCTGACACGAATTATTTTACTTAGGAGTCATAACAACACCTTGAGGTGAGTACAGCTGTCCTCTTAAAGCACAAGATAGAAGTGAGTGTTGATGGAGGATTCCTGTCTAGCTCTGGCTAATTTCTGAGGCTAGTTTACTCTGACTGCATGTTGTACAGCCTGTTAAGGACCCTTGAAGATCTCTTCTGTTGTTATATGTAAATATGTGAACAGGCTCAGTTAGCTAAGTATATGTCTTGGGCTCAGGTCATGATCCCAGAGTCCTGGGATCGAGCCCCACATCAGGCTCCTTGCTCAGTGGGGAGCCTGCTTCTCTCTCTCTCTCTCTCACGCGCGCGCATGCACTAGCTCTGTCGCCACCTCTGTCTTTCTCAAATAAATAAAAATCTTTAAAAGAACAACAATGTACTAGCATTTGACTCTATCTCATAAATGTAATGTTAAAATAAGATTTAAATAAATATTAAAGAACCAGCAGCTGTAGCTTTGACCTTCAGGCTTTAGTCCATCCCTTTATTGCCATGCTACCCCTCCCCATAAAAGGAAAGGAACTGGGTATACTCATCCAACAGTCACATGTGTGAGTAAGGGATGATTGTTTTTATAAAAAACAAACGGGGGCGCCTGGGTGGCTCAGTGGGTTAAGCCTCTGCCTTCAGCTCAGGTCATGATCTCAGGTTCCTGGGATCGAGCCCCATATCCAGCCCCATATCGAGCCCTATATCGGGCTCTCTGCTCCTCAGGGAGCCTGCTTCCTCCTCTCTCTCTCTCTCTCTCTCTGCCTGCCTCTCTGCCTACTTGTGATTTCTCTCTGTCAAATAAATAAATAAATTCTTTAAAACAAACAAACAAACAGGCTCCTCTGAAATGAGGAGTGAGAACTCTGGCCTCTGAGCCTTGGTTTCCTCTAACCTAAGGGAACTTGAACAGAGTCTCGAGTCCTAATTTTATGATTCTTTGAAGACCACACTCCTCTGAGGCAGATGGGCTTCTGCCCTAACTGCAGTTCCTTGAAGGTTGAAAGGAGAGAACATCTGCAAGTTCATCCACATGCGTGCAGCCTCCAACGCTGAGAACACGGGCAGCACACACTATAAACTTCTGGAACTTGGATTACAAAACTGCCAGTCAGGGTGGTCGCCCAACCCGTGCCCCAGCCCCGCCCTCCACCCCCCACCCCCCACCGCCGCCGCCGTAGTACTGCTGCTCTGGGAACACACTAGGTTCCTACAAAGCTTATTTCAGATGCTACCACACAGCGGGTAGGAACTGAAAAACAGCATAGAAAGAGTAAACATGGGACTCAAGGTGTAAAGAGAAAGGGAATACAGGAATGGGTTCTGAAAGTCATTTTGTTTTACAGATTAACACAACGCACATTATCTCATCATGACTTCGGGTCAAGAGTCCACACGGCTTATCTGTTTGGAAGCAATGTTAGAAGGCCAAAGGAAGTCTTCTGAGGCATCCCTTGAATTCCCGCTAGGTTTCTCCACACGGGTCCAGACCTCCAGGACATGGACAAGTTCACCCATGTGCCTGCCCTCCTGAGGTCTTCAGCCTTGCCATAATGTCAAGCCCTTCCAAACCAAGCCCTGGGACTTCTTTCCCGCTGTCCTCAAGGCAGTTTTGTCACAGATCACCTTCTAAGCATCTTTCTGGATTGGTGTATTCAGCTTGTTTAATTAAAAAGGATTTGTGGCTGTCTGTTAGACAATAGGAAATTTAATATTTTTAAAAAACATATACAATATTTGTATAACCTTGGGATGCATAAGGTGGTGATTGTAAAAAGAAACCTACAATCTAGAAAGGAAAAGATCGACACATTTAACTTAAAAAAATAGAGAAAATAATTGCAAAACATCACTGATAAAGGTTTAATATCCCTAATGTACAAAAAGTCCTACCCATTATATAAGAACAACCCAATTTTAAAAAGTAGACAAGGCACATAAAGGGGCAGCTTATAGAAGAATTGTAAATAGCAACTACCATAGGGAATAATGTTCAACCTTGATACATGTAAGGAAAATTAAAATTGAAGTAATGAGAAATATTTGACACAGGGGAAAAATCAAAAGGTAATCATACACAGGAGAAATTATGGGGAAATAATCGCCTATCTCTCTGGGAAAATATAAATTACTATAACATTTTTAGAAAGTGATCTGGAAATATTAACATCTGAAATGATCATACACTTCAACTAAACAACCATATATTTAAAAGTCTAAAGAAATAAAATGAATATGTATATAAGCACGTGAAAGGATATTTATTTTAGCACTGCTTATTACAAGAAAAAAGCAGTTTAAATATCCCTCAATAGAGCAATGCATTCATATAATAGACTACTTCGTCTGTTAAAAATGAGCTAACATCACATGAAAAGATCACGAACTCTTATGACAACTATAGATACAAAAATCCTCAACAGAATACTGGCAAGCAGAAGCTGGTAACATGTGAAAAGGAGTATAAACCACTGATGAATGGATTTTTCCCAGGAATCCAAGATGAGATCAACATACGATAATCAACCAATGTAATACATCATATTAATAAATGACAAAGCAATACGATCATTTCAGCAGACACATAAGAAGCCCTTCACAAAATCCAATGGTCAAACCAGATAAACATGCAACAAACTAGGACTAGACAGAACCCTCCCTCAACCTGATAAAAACAATCTATGAAAACCCATAGTAAAACTTCATGCTTAATGGTGAAAGAAAAGGCTTTCCCCCTAACATCAGAAGCAAATCAGGGATGTTCATTCTTGCTATTTCTATTCAACATTGTACTGAAAGTTCTAACTAGGATAAGTAGACAGGAAAAAGAAGTAAAAGGATCCAGACTGGAAAGAAAGAAAGAAAACTATATTTGCAGGTGACATTATCTAGTATATAGGAAATCCTAAGGAATCCAGACCAAAAAAAAAAAAAAAAAAAAGGCACTGCTAACACTAATTAACAAGTTCAGCAAGGCTGCAGGATGTAATATCAATACACAAAAGTCAATTGCATGTGTATACACTAACAATGAAACTTTCAAAAAAATTGAATTTCACTTATGATAGCAACAAAAAGAATATTTAGGAATAAATTTAACAAAAGAATGTGAAACTTGAACACTGAAAACCACAAAACACTGTTAAAAGAACTAAATAAACAAAAAGATACCCCATGTTCATGGATTCACTGCCTTAAAATTGTTAAAAATGGCAAAACTTCCCAAACTGATCTATGGATTCAATACAATCCCTATCAAAACTCCACATGCCTCCTTTTATTTTTTATATTTTAAATTAACATATTATTTGTTTTAGAGGTACAGGTCTGTGATTCATCAGTCTTATATAATACCTAGTGCTTACTACAACACATACCCTCTCCAGTGTCCATCACCCAGTTACCTCTTCCCCCTCAACCCCCTCCCCTACAACTCAGTTTATTTCCTGAAATTAAGAGTCTCTTATGGTTTGTCTCCCTTTCTGGTTTTATCTTGTTTCATATTTTCCTATCTTCCCCTACAATCCTCTGCCTTGTTTCTTAAATTCCACATATCAGTGAGATCATATGATAATTGTCTTTGTCTGATTGACTTACTTTGCTTAGCATAATACCCTCTAGTTCCATCCAGGTCTTTGCAAATGGCAAGATTTCATGGTTTTTGATGGCTACATAGTATTCCATTGTATATATAAACCACCTATTTTATCCATTCATCTGTTGATGGACATCTGGGCCATTTCCACAGTTTGGGTATTGTGGACATTGCTGCTATAAACAGTGGGGTGCAGGTGCCCCTTCAGATCACTACATTTGTATCTTTGGGTTAAATACCCAGTAGTACAATTGCTGGGTCATAGGGTAGCTCTATTTTCAAGTTTTTGAGGAACCTCCATACTGTTTTCCGGAGTGGTTGCACCAGCTTGCATTCCCACCAACAGCGTAGGAAGGTTCCACTTTCTCTGCATCCTCACCAACATCTGTTGTTTCCTGACTTGTTAATTTTAGCCATTTTGACTGCTGTGAGGTGGTATCTCATTGTGGTTTTGATTTGTATTTCCCTGATGCCAAGTGATGTTGAGCACTTTTTCATGTGACTTCTGGCCATTTGGATGTCTTTTTTGCAGAATTGTCTGTTCATGTTTCCTGCCTATTTCTTGATTGGCTTATTTGTTCTTTGGATGCTGAGTTTGATAAGTTCTTTATAGATTTTGGATATTAGCCCTTTATCTGATAAGGCATTTGCAAATACCTTCTCCCATTCTGTCAGTTGTCTTTTGGGTTTGTTGACTGTTTCCTTTGCTGTGCAAAGGCTTTTTAGCTTTTTTTTTTTTTTTAAAGATTTTATTTGGGTCTATTTTTGTGTATGGTGTAAGGAAATGGTGCAGTTTCACTTTTCTGCATGTGGCTGTCCAATTTTTCCCAATACCATTTGTTGAAGAGATTGCCTTTTTTCCATTGGATATTTTTCCTATTTTGTCAAAGATTAGTTGACTATAGAGTTGAGGGTCCATTTCTGGGCTCTCTATTCTGTTTCATTGATCTATGAGTCTGTTCTGTGCCAGTACCATACTGTCTTGATTACAGCTTTGTAATAGCACTTGAAGTCAGGAAATGTGATGCCACCAGCTTTGCTTTTCTTTTTCAACATTCCTTTGGCTATGTATGGTTTTTCCTGGTTCGATACAAATTTTAAGATTATGTGTTTCAGTTCTGTGAAAGAAACTGATGGTACTTTGATACAGATTGCTTTGAAGTTGTAGATTGCTCCAGATAGCATAGACATTTTAACAATATTTCTTCTTCCAATCCATGAGCATGGAACGTTTTTCCATTTCTTTGTGTCTTCTTCAATTTATTTCATGAGTATTTTACCTTTTTTTTAATACAAATTTGACAGTATGTTAAAATCCATACAGAAGTTCACAGACAGAGGTTAGCCAAAACAATCTTGAAAAACAACAGCAAAGTTGGAGGTCTCATACTTCCTAACTTCAGAACTTATTACAAACGTACAATAATTAAAATAGTCTGCTACTGGTATAAGGTTAAACATATAGATAATTGAAATAGCAGTGAGAGTCCAAGAATAAACCCATATAACTATGGTCAGTTGATAATAAGAGTGCCAAGATCACTCAATGGGAAAAGGAGTTTTTTTCACAAGCAGTGCTAGGGTAACTGGAAATACACATGCAAAAGAATAAACTTGGATCCTACTTCACCCCAAATACAAAAATAAACTCAAAATGGAACAAAAACCTAAGTGTAAAAGCTAAAGCTGCAAAATATCTAGGAGATAACATAATGGTAAAATTTCATGATTTTGAATTATGCATTTTCTTAGATATGATACCACAAACACACATGCATACACACAATAAATTAGACTTTATCAAAATTTTAAAACTTTTGTGTTTCAAGGACACTATCGAGAACATAAAATTAGGGGTGCCTGGATGACTCAGTTGGTTAAGTGGCTGCCTTTGGCTCGGGTCATGATCCTGGGGTCCTGGGATTGAGTCTTACGTTGGGCTCCCTGCTCAGTAGAGAGTCTGCTTCTCCCTCTACCTCTGTCCCTCCCCCTCTTGTGCTCTCTCACTTTCTCTCTCAAATAAATAAAATCTTTAAAAAAAAAAAAAAAAGAACATAAAACTATCCACTCACTTTCACAACACAAATACTGAAAAAAGAATGTAAAAATATGGGACGCCTGGGTGGCGCAGTTGGTTGGACGACTGCCTTCGGCTCAGGGCGTGATCCTGGAGTCCCGGGATCGAGTCCCACATCGGGCTCCCAGCTCCATGGGGAGCCTGCTTCGCTCTCTGACCTTCTCCTCGCTCATTCTCTCTCACTGTCTCTCTCTCTCAAATAAATAAATTAAAAAAAAAAAATCTTTAAAAAAAAGAATGTAAAAATATAACCTCTAGAATGGAAGAAAATATTTGCAAATTATATATCTGATCAGGGATTAGTATCCAGAAAATATAATAACTATTACAACTCCATAATAAGATAACCCAGTTTAAAAAAAAATCAACAAAGGTTTTGAATGGACATTTCTCTAAAGAAATATACAAATGGCCTATAAGCACATGAAAAGACATTTGATAGTCATGGGAATTGTAAATCAAATCTATAATGAGATATCACTTTATACCCACTAGGGTGGCTATAGATGAAAAAACTAACAAATATTGTCAAGGATATGGAGAAATTGGAACCTTTATATCTCATTGGCAGGAATGTAAAATGGTGCCGCTGATTTGGAACACAGTTTGGTAATTCCTCAAAAACTGAAACATAAAATTACCATAAAACCCAGCAATTCCACCCTTGAGAAGTGATAACAAATGTCTACATGAAACTTGTACATAAACATTTATAACATCATTATTCATAATAGCCACATGTCTATCAGTTGATGAATGGATAAACAAATATGGTATATCCATACAGTGAAATATTTGGCCATAAAATTCTGACACTACAAGATGAACTTTGAAAACATTATGCTAAGTGAAAGAATCCACATACAAAAGACCACAAACTGTGTGATTCCATTTATATGAAATGCCTAGAATGTGCGATTCTAGGGACAAAAACTAGATTAGTTGCTACCAGGTCAAAGGGGGAGACAAGAAGTGACTGGTAATGGGTACAGAGTTTCCTTTTGGGGTGATGAAAATGTTCTAGAATTTGATAAGGCGATAGTTACACAATCTTGTGGATATAATAAAGACCACGGTATTATATACTTTAAACAGATACATTTTACAGTATGTTAATTGTATCTTAATTTTAAAATGAGAAAAATAAATTCAACCATTTTTAATGGCCTGGAAATATATCCCTGACTTATTATAAGACAAAATACTAACACAGGAAAGTATAGAAGGTTTATCAAATTTTTAAAAAGATTTATTTATTTTAGAGAGAGAGAATATGTGTGCATGGGTGGAGGGAGGAGCAGAGAGAGAGAATCCTCAAGTAGATTCCCACCAAGTGCAGAGCCAAATGCAGGGTTTAATGTCATGACCCATGAAATCATGACTGAGCCAAAACCAAGAGTCAGACACTCAACTGACTGAGCCACTCAGGTGCCCCTATCAAACTCTTAATACTACCTCAGTAAGATCAAGTAAATACATACATATAAATAAACATCTATAAATATATTCACACATAAAAAGCAGATACAAAATCCTGGCATTTAGCAGGTTTGAGACCTTAAACAAGTCATTTGTCTAACCTAGGCCTCAGTTTCTTCCTGACAAAAACTGATTCGACTGAATCTCAACAAGAACACTGAGAGGGATTTAACATCTCTAACTAACTTGATTCCAGGGAACAAATAAGAAATTGCTGGAAGAGAAGTGAAAAATCAGAGAGGGAGACAAACCATGAGAGACTCCATACTCCAGGAAACAAACTGAGGGTTACAGAAGGAAGATGAGTTAGGGGATGGGATAACTGGATGATGGACATTAAGGAGGGCACGTGTGGTGAAGAGAACTAGGTGTTATAAACAACAAATGAATCATTGAACACTACATCAAAAACTAGTGATATACTATATGTTAGCTAATTCAACATAATAAAATAAAAAAGAAAAATAAATGATTTAAGAATGTCCAAAAAAAAAAAAAAAGGGTGAAAACAGGCACTAGTGTTTTGAAAAAGCTTCCCAGGTGATTCTCTTTTAATATTCTGCCTTCCATTCCCTCTACCCATAATACTCCCTAATGTCAGCCTTTCAGATGCAAAAACAAACAAAAAACCCACAAAAAATTCTTTTAAATATTCTCTATAGCTCCTTCTTTTAAAAAATCAAACCACACAGGACTTTTCAGAGAAGGTGGTAGAGTAGAAGGAATCTAAGCTCACCTTGTCCCACAGATTTGACTAAATATTGCCCACACTGGTGTAAATAACTGAGAAATGACCCAAAGATTGGCAGTACAAACTCTCCACAGCTAGACATAGAGAAGCAGCCACATGGAAGAGGGTAGGAAGGATAGAAAACATGGGAGCTAAATGAACCCACAAGACTGTCTGCAGGAGGGAAATACACAGCAGGCACCAAGAGGGGAGAGAAACAGACACTCACACCATGCATCCAAGACATAGGGAACCTGCATGAGGAAGATGAATCCCCATAACAATCAGCTTTGAAAACCAGAGGGGCATAACTTCCCAAGTTCTTACAATCAGGAGACCTAACATCTGGAACCTTAAAAATCAGCAGGCTCAGCTCAGATCTAGGAGAGCAAAAGGAAACAGAGTCCCTACCTGAAAGACACAACACAACAAACACCTTCTCAAGATACAGTATAGAAGCAGCAGTTTGAAAAAGGCCTGGGGTATAGAGGAAGGAGATTTATTTACTAATCTCAGAGCATTTGCTAGAGGGGAAGAGATATTTAGGAGATTTCTCCAGAACAAAGGAGCTGGTAAGCATCACCCTGCCCCCAACCCTAGATACACAGACACCTGCAGAAATAACATAGTGCCATCATTCCATCCAACTTGCTAATAGGCACCCCACCTCCGTGTTCTTCTGTATGCCCCACTTCCAGCCAGGCCTAGTCATTAGGTCTCCTCCCACAGCGGACCTGTGCAAACCTTGCTAACACCAGGCAATCCACACCCTCTCTCCAACATGTCCTTGGCCTGAATCATCAGTAGGAGTCCATGAACTGGCAGTGTGTAAGTGGCCCCAATAGGGGCCAGGAACACTCCAAAAATGACTCCTACCCTGTGGAGAAAGGAAGATACCTACATACCCCAGTCTGACTGCAGCCCCACCAGTGGGCTATGGCAGACATCTGGTCTGACTGCAAGCCCTTCCCACCAACAAAAACTCAGGAGAAAATGCTCAGGTGTGGTGCTATGGCATCTCAGACAAACACCTGGTCTGACTCAACTGAAGCCTAAGGTGGCCCCAAACTGGCCCACTAACAACACAGTGTTCAAACCCTGCCCACAATAGGCAAAGAGAGCCATCACAGATGACCTGACTGAAAAAAAAAATCTCAGCCACAATAGCAGGGAGGATGCAACACATATAAGAGACACCCCTGAAGCACCATGTTCTGATTGACAGAAGACATTGAACTGCAGGGAACTACAGGACCTCTTCTTCATAACTTTCAAGAGCAGGAGACATAGCTGATTTTCCTAACACACAGGAACAAGTGCAGAGAGTTAGACAAAACAAGGAGACAGAGCAATAGGTCCTAAGTGGGGGGAAAAAAAAAAAAAAGGACAGAATCACAGCAAGAGAGCTAAATGACATAAGTCATATGACTAATAAAGAATTTAAAATAATCATCATAAATATTTTCACTGGACTTGATAAAAGAGTGGAAGATCAAAGTAAGATCCTCAAAAGGGAGAGAGAAAACATAAAGAACCAATCAGAGGTGAAGAACTCAATAACTGAAATTAAAAATACGTTAAATGGAATAAATAGTAGAATCAAGGAAGCAGAAAAATGGATCAGCAATGGACAGAAAAATAAAAAGTAAACAAGCTGAACAGGAGAGAGAAAAAATAATTATACGTGAAAGTAGACTTAATGGAAATCAGTGACACCATCAAGCACAACAATATGAGCATTTTAAGGAATCCAGAAAAAGAGAGAGAAAAGGGAACAGAAATTTTGTTTGAAAAAATAACAGTGGAAAAACTTCCCAACTCTGAGGATGGAAATAGAAATCCAGATCCAGGAGGCACAGAGAGCCACCAACAAAATTAACCAATAGAGATCTATACCAGAACACATAGTAATT
The DNA here is from genome assembly GCF_020171115.1 of Neogale vison. NCBI lineage: Eukaryota > Metazoa > Chordata > Mammalia > Carnivora > Mustelidae > Neogale > Neogale vison. Next base: position 96,416,618 of record NC_058096.1, read on the forward strand.
AAAATTGCAAAAGTTGTAATAATGAAAGAATTTAGAAAAGAAAATAGTTACATATAAGGGAAGTCCCATAAGGCAATCGGTTGATTTTTCAGCAAAAATTTTGCGGGCCAGAAGAAAGTGGCATGATATATGCAAAGTGCTGAAATTAAAAAAAAAACAAAAAAAACTTGCAACCAACAATACTCTATCCAGCAAAGTTATTCACAGTAGAAGGAGACATAAAGAGTTTCCCACACAAACTAAAGGAATTCATGACAACTAAACCAGTCCTATAAGAAATGTTCAAGGGGACTCTGAGTGGAAAGAGAAGGCCACAGAAGAAAAGTAGGAAGCACAAAAACACTAAAATTAAGTGTATCTATAAAAATCAGTAAAGGGATTCACAAAATAAAATAATATAAAGTTTCACACCATATACTAAATGAGAGGGGTGGAGGGAGAGAAGTAAAAAATGGGTTTAAACTTAATGATTTTTTAAATGTGTTGCTGGATTCAGTTTGCTAATATTTTGTTGAGGATTTTTGCATCTGTGTTCATCAGAGATATTGGCCTGCAGTTCTTTGTAGTGTCTTTATCTGGTTTTGGTATCCGGGTAATGCTGGCCTCATGGAATGAGTTTGGAAGCTTTCCTTCCTCTTCTTTTGTTTGATAGTTTGAGGAGAAAGGTATGAACTCTTTAACTGTTTGGTAGAATTCACCTATGAAACCCTCTGGTCTTGGACTTTTGTTTGTTGGGAGTTTTTTTTTTTTTTTTTTTTTTTAGGAAATTTTTACATTTTTATTTATTATTAAAATTCTTTTTTTTTTCCCAATTTATTTATTTTCAGAAAAACATTATTGGTTCAACGTAATTGCTGGTAATTGATATGGTCAAATTTTCTATTTCTGGGGCACCTGGGTGGCTCAGTCATTAAGTGTCTGCCTTCACCTCAGGTCATGATCCCAGGGTCCTGGGTTAGAGCCCTGCATTGGGCTCCCTTCTGGGCAGGAAGCCTGCTTCTCCCTCTCCCACTCCCCCTGCTTCTCTTCCCTCTCTCACTGTGTCTCTCTCTGTCAAATAAATAAAATCTTTAAAAAAAAATCATTCATCACAATCAAGTGGGATTTATTTCTGAGATGCAAGGATGGTACTAGAATTGAAAATCAATCAATGTGACACATGGCATCAATGAGAAGGTTAAAACCACATGATCATTTTGATAGATACAGAAAAAGCATCTGACAAAGCACAACATCTATTCATGATAACCCTCAACAAAGTAGGGTTAGAGAGAACATATGTCTACATAATAAAGTTCATCAATGAAAAGCCTACAGTAAACATCATCCATAGTGGCAAAAACCTGAGAGCTTTTCCCCTGAAATCAGGAAAAAGACAAGACTGTCCACTCATCCCATTTTTATTCAACATAGTAGTGGAAGTCGTAGCCAGAGCAATCAGACAAGGAAATGAAATAAAAGCGTCCAAATTGCTAGGAAAGAAGTAAAACTGTAACTATTTGCACATGACATGATACTCTATATAAAAAAAAAAACAAAACAAAAAAACAAGAATCCACCCAAAAACTATGAGAACTGATAAATGAATTCAGTAAGGTTGCAGGATACAAAATCAATAAACAGAAGTCCACTGCAGGGACACCTGGGTGGCTCAGTCATTTAACCATTTGCCTTCAGCTCAGGTCTGGATTCCACGGTCCTGCAATCAAGTCCTGAATTGGGCTCCATACTCAGCAGGGAGCCTGCTTCTTCCTCTGTCTGCTGCTACCTCTGCTTGTGTGCTCTCCCTCTCTCTCTCTCTTTCTCTCTGACAAATAAATAAATAAAATTTTTTAAAAGCCCATTGCATTTCTATATGCTAATAATAAAGTAGCACAAAGAGAAATTAAGAAAACAATCCCATTTATAATTGCAAAAAAATGAATAAAATACCTGTGGTGCCTGGGTGGCTCAGGAGGTTAAACATCTGACTTTGGTTTCAGCTCAGTTCATGATCTCAGATTCATGAGATCCAGTCCTACACTGGGCTCCATGCTCAGTGTGCAGTCTACTTGGGATTCTTTCCCTTTCTCTTCTCATCTGACCCTGCCCCTTCTGTCTCTCTCTCCCAGATATATATAGATAGATAGATAGATAAATAAATAAATATCTTTTTAAAAGAATAACATACTTAGGAATAAACTTAATCAAGGAGGTAAAAGACCTGTACTCTGAAAGCTATGAAACACTGATGAAAGAAATTGAAGATGACACAAATGGAAAGGTACTCCATGCTCATGGATTGGGAAAACAAATATTGTTAAAATGGCCATACTACCCAAAGCACTCTACATATGTAATGCAATCCCTACCAAAATACCAACAGCGTATTTCATAGAACTAGAACAAACAATCCTAAAATACAGAACCACAAAAGACCTCAAATAGCCAAAGCAATCTTCTTTTTCAGAAGAATAAAATGGGAGGTATTACAATCCCAGATTTTGAGATACACTACAAATCTGTAGTTATCAAAACAGTATGATACTGGTACAAAATAGACACAGAGTAATGGAACAGAATACAGTGTGCAGATATAAATCCACAATTATGTGGTCAATTAATCTTCAACAAAGAGGGCAAAAATATGCAATGGGAAAAAGACAGCCTCTTCAACAAATGGTGCTAGGAAAACTGGACAGCTACATACAAAAGAATGAAACTGGATGACTTTCTTACACCATACAAAAATACACTCAAAATGGACTAAGGACCTAAATGTGATACCCCAAGTTATAAAAATCCTAGAAGAAAGCAGAGGCAGTAATTTTTCGTGACATTGGTCATAGCAACATTCTTCTAGATATGTCTTCTGAGGCAAAGGAAACCAAAGCATAAATCAACTATTGGGCCCACATCAAAAATAAGATGCTTCTGCACAGCAAAGGAAACAGTCAACGAAACTAAAAGATAACCTAATGAATGGGAAGAAATATTTGCAAATGACATATCCAGTAAAGGGTTAATATCCAAAATATATAAAAAACTAATAGAACTCAACACCAAAAATCCCAAATAATCCAATTTAAAAATGGGCAGAAGACATAAACAAATATTTATCCAGAGAAGACATCCAGACAGCCAATAGACTCATGAAAAAATGTTCAACATCACTCATCATCAGGGAAATGAAAATCAAAACCACAATGAGATAACACCTCACACCTGTCAAAATGGCTAAAATTAAAAACATAAGAAACAACAAGTGTTGATGAGAATGTGGAGAAAAGGATGATTTCATTCATATATGGAATTTAAGAGACAAAATGAACAATGGGAAAAAAAAGACAAACCAAAAAAAGAGACTCTTAACTATAGAGAACAAACGGACGTCTACCAGAAAGGAGGTGGGTGGGGAGGGGTGAAACGGGTAAGGGGAATTAAGAGTACACTTGCTGATGATGAACATGGAATAATGTACAGAATCACCATATTGCATACCTGAAACGAATATAACACTCCATGACAGCTACACTGCAGTTAAAATTTAAAAAAAAAAATCAAACCTCTCAAAGAATGTATTAGCCTTACTCCTCATTACCTGTTAACACAGAAAGATACCACATTTTGCAATCATCACGCAGGTCAAGATCCTGATCTGACATCAGTATTAGCTATTTCTGTGTGACAAGCCACTATTTTTTTTAATTAACATATGATGTATTATTTGTTTCAGGGCTGTTGCCTCATGACAGCCCTGATGTCTGTGAATCATCAATCTTATACAATTCCCAGCACTCACCACAACACATACCCTCCCCACTGTCCGTCACCCAGCCACGCCATCCCTCCCACCCCCCTTCACTCCAACAACCCTCAGTTTGTTTCCTGAGATTAAGAGTCTCTTATGATGGGGTGCCTGGGTGGCTCAGTGGGTTAAAGCCTCTGCCTTTGGCTCGAGTCATGATCCTAGGGTCCTGGGATCGAGCCCCACATTGGGCTCTCTGCTCAGCCGGGAGCCTGCTTCCTTGTTTCTCGTCTCTCTCTGCCTACTTGTGATCTCTGTGTGTCAAATAAATAAATAAAATCTTTAAAAAAAAAAAAAAAAAGAGTCTCTTATGGTTTGTCTCCCTCCGGATCCCATCTTGTTTCATTTTTCCCTCCCTTCTCCCCAAGATTCCCCCACCCTTCCTCTCAAATTCTGCATATCAGCGAGATCATATAATTGTCTTTCTCTTATTGACTTATTTCGCTTAGCATAATACCCTTAATTCCATCCACATCATTGCAAATGGTAAGGTTTCTTTTCTTTCTTTCTTTTTTTTTTTTTTTTTGATAAGCCACTATTTTTTTTTTAAAGAGGGAAGGAAGGAGGGGCAAAGGGAGAAGGGGAAAGAATCTGAAGCAGACTCCACTCCCAGTGTGGAGCCCAACACAGGGCTCGATCACAGGATTCTGAGATCATGACCTGAGCCAAAATCTAGAGTCCAGTGCTTAATGGACCGAGCCACCCAGGTGCCCTATAACAAGCCACTTTCCAATTCAGTGGCTTAATGGAATCAAAAGGCCCCAGGTGTTCTTGGCAAGAACAGTTTCCAGAAAGATGGGGCAAAAGATGGATTACAGAGAATGAAGACTAATTAGCGATGAAGCTGACTTGCAGGCAGTGAGGCCCCCAGGGAAGAGAGGACAGTCGAGCAGCTGGGCAGGGAAGCGAGATTGAAGAAAGGGTGTGGTTGGTTGGTTGGCTAATTTTGTTTTAGCAAACTAAGAAAGGCTTCAGTGCATAATGCATCAGGAGAAGATGCTAATCTGGAGATCAGAAGATGTCAGTGTAGTGATGTGGTGGGAAGGTGGAAGGCGTAAGAACTGAGTACACGACCGAAGAGCTTAACCTCCGAACCCAGAAGAGACGTGGCTTCATTCTGGGACAACAGGTGTGATGACAGTGATGGGTGCAGGTGTTGCTGAGTGTGGGAATGGAGGAGAGGGTTTGGAGGGGCCTCTGCTCTCTCCACGAAAGAAGGCATGGACCATCTTCAGGGATTAAAAGGCCTGGCGGCCTGATTTGGAGCTTGGGGAGAGAAGACAGGGGTAAGAAAAACTGAGCAGCGTCTGTGGAGATGCCTTTCAGCAATAAGCAATTTTCTCTAGCAAAGATGGGACCCAAGGAGCAGTTTCAAGAAAGTGAATGAAAGGACTTAATGAGATTTGCCGTCACAGGAGGTCAGATCCCAAGAAGGAGAACAGGGTCTCCTCCAGAATATGCAAGAAGGGGTTAGAGGCACTTAGTGAAGATAACTATAAAGAGATGGGACATGGGGTGCCTGGGTGGCTCAGTGGGTTAAAGCCTCTACTTTCAGCCCAGGTCATGATCCCAGGGTCCTGGGATTGAGTCCCGCATTGGGCTTTCTGCTCAGCGGGGAGCCTGCTTCCTCCTCTCTCTCTGCCTGCCTCTTTGCCTACTTGTGATCTCTGTCTGTCAAATAAATAAAATCTTAAAAAAAAAAAAAGAGAGAGATGGGACATGATTTTGGATTTTGTATCCAGGGCCTATAAAGTGGGAGCTAGAGTAAGGGCCACGAGATCCAGACTTCTCTGTCAATAGCAAACGTTGACTAAGCACAAACTAGGTTTCCAGAATAAAGCTAAGCCTCTTATAAGGATAATTTCATTTAGTTATCACAATAGTCCTGTACAGGATATTGTTATTTTCACTTTACAGATAGGGAAACTGAGCTTTAGAAAGGTTAGCTTCTCCAGGCCACTATGGCAGATTTTTATTTTAGAAAAGCATCTGCAACCTTGTCTCCCGTCCTCCCACTGTGACCTTCCCACTCCCCTGTCAAAGGGCAGAGGCTGATTCTCTACTCTTGGGGTCATGACTGCTTATATCAGCACAATATGGCTGAAGGACTTTGTGTGGCTTCCAAGGCTTCGCTATAAAATGCCCTGCATCTACCACCTGCTTCCACTGGAACATTCTTCTGGCAGAAGACAACCACCATGCGAGAATGATGCCATCCCACAGGCTGTGATGTGGAACTATCACCTGAATGTGACTGAGCTCACCGCTGACAGTCAACACCAATGCCATCCATTTAAGTGAGCCATCTTGCTCTTGTATCTCATTCAGTCTAGTCGATCTTTCAGAGGCGGTGGCCCCAGCTGGTATCTGACTGCGAATCCATGAGAGGCCCTGAGCTAGCACTGCCCATCCAGCTCAGCCCTTCCTGAAGTTCTGACCCACAAAATCAGTAGCGAAATGAAATGGCTGTTGCTTTACAACCACTGGGGGACTGGTACTTTGTTATGTAGTGACCTCAGTTGGAATAGCCTGACAACATCACAGAGAAACAGCGGTAGGACTCCAGGGCGGTTTTGGCCCAATCTGGAGCCTAGGTCTTAACTCATTCTCTTTGATACTCACTTCCACCTAGCACAGTTTCTACCTCAGAGCACAGGCCAATCTAATATTTTACCTACTTCTTAGGTAGATGCCTTCTTTTCACCTGTTTTCTCTCTTCCACTTCCTAGCAGATTTATATCATATTCAATAATGCCAAAACACAGCAACGGTGAGCAAAAACTTTATCACATTACTGCCAAGTAAATCTTCAATACAAGCTGGTATTGATCAATTCAGTAGGGTTGAAAGTTTAAACTTGTACAGAATATGGATCTTAAACTCTTTAGTGCTTTCTTTTCAGTATTACTGCCTTTCTCAACAATATGATAACTATGCTCTAATGTGTTCTAATATGTTCTAACCATCCTGAAAACACCTGGACCCACCCTCAGCAGAACATGCAAGGAATCATGAAACAAATTAAATGTCAAGCAGAGATGAGTCAGTGCGCCCTGGATTTTATTAGCACCATGCAGTGAAGTCACAAATCCTGCCCGAGCTGAAATCTAAGCCCCACCAAGATCACGGGTCCTGTGCTCGGATCTGTTTTTCTTTTGAATTCTAAATGGCTGAGTTGTTACTACTGAACTAAGACAACAAGGCTGCCCTTGAGTCAACAATGCCCATTATAAATACCATGTGGTCAGAATCTCCGCTTGTGGTCTCACTCCCTTGCCACTAGGGTCTAAATTGGGCAGCTTATCTTCATATCAAAAGGGAGCAGGCTGTCCATCTCCTTCATTACTATTTCATTACTAGATTTCCTTTTTTTTTATTTAAAGATTTTATTCATTTTTTTGACAGATCACAAGTAGACAGAGAGTCAGGCAGAGAGAGAGAGGAGGAAACAGGCTCCCCACTGAGCAGAGAGCTCGATATGGGGCTCGATCCCAGGACCTTGGGATCATGAACTGAGCCAAAGGCAGAGGCTTTAACCCACTGAGCCACCCAGGCACTCCTCTAGATTTCTTATCTACTATTCCTGAGCTCCATCGCCACTCTTGACATGAGTGATTGGCACAATCTTCACAGAAGACCCCTTTAACATCACGTGGTGGTGTCGCTCAGCCTTGCCCGAGGAATGATGCTGTGTTTTCTTGGGTGTTAACCACACTCAAGGAGTCAAGGGTCTGGAGCCCACCTGAGCCACCTGAGACCAGGGTAATGGCTTTATGGTGCCAGCAGTAACATTAAGCTCTTCCTCGCCCTACTCCTAAATCCTGGTTTCTCTTTTTCTCTTTTCCAGTTTGTACCCTGCTTTCCTGTGCCTCCTAACCGCAGACTCACAAACAGGCTGGAGAGAGGGAGATACTATTGTGAAATAGCAATCATACATCACTTGATAATCATAAGCAGAATAGTCCCCGGGAACAGTCAGAAGCTATTGCAAAGCTCATGTTCCATTATCTGATGTTTATTACTTCACCAACTGAAGATCTGGGGACAGAATATCACAAAAAATGTGAGCTCTGGAGGTTAGTTCGGATTTATCTATTTTACTACTGATAAGGTCAGTCTCATTTTGCTTCCAGTGCTGCAAAGATGTCCTTGGGTCCTGGAAACCAGGTTTCCTATTTCAGGAATTTTCGGCTTTAGGTAGAATAGGATGGAGGCTAAGAGCCAGGCTCTGGAATCAGACTGCTAAGGTTTGATTTCTGCTCTGTTGTCACTGACTATTACATGGGCAGATTCCTTAAGGCAGGCAAGTGTTCAACTATCCTGACTCTCCTTCAATAAAATGGAAGTACCACAAGAGCATAAACTTTTCTTTTCACCACTTTTTCTTTTCACCATCCCTAGCAACCTAAAACATTGCCTGAAACATAGGGCCCGGGAACCTAGCCGTTACTGGATGAGTAAATTTCCATGTAAAAACGCAAACAATGTCTGCTCTATTGTTTTTGTTCATCTAATTATCCACAATGCAGAGAACACATCTTTTTGTTTCCCACAGCACCTAACCCAGGGTTTTTTGGTATCCATCGACATTTATGAATATGGATGCATTTGGATTGGAGCCCATCACTACATAATTGAAGCGTCTTTCAGTTCCTTCCTGGTGGACAGCAGAGGGGTTACAGGACTCAAGAGAAAGGATGCCTCCAGCTCTTTTCGCCTTGCATTGTGCCCCTGTACAGTAGCCCTTGGACATTTTTTCTCCCCAAATATCCTGCTTAACCTTCAAAAATCAACAAAACGGATCCCTAGATGATGAACATCTTTTTTAACAACCAGGCACTAATCCCAGATTCTAATCCTGATTCCTGTGTGGCTGACCTTCACAACCTCAGCAGGTCACATCCCCTCATGGAACTGTGCTGGGCTCTGCTCCCTGTAAGGAAGAACCCTTCTTCACAGGGACACTGTGGGACACATGAGAGAGGGAGTGTGAAAGCACTGTGGAAAGAATGACGTAAGTGGCTGTGCTGAATTTTTTTTTAAATTAAGGAACCAGAGACTCATTTTTCTAGGAGATTTAGGGTAAAGAGTCATGACAAGGCATCACACGTCAGTTTTTTTAGGATTGTGCCACACAGACCTCAACAGAGACACTTCTACTACTATGACACGATTTTAAAAATCATGGTTTATTTAGTAGGTGTTCCAGCAATCATTCCGCAAATACCTATGGAGCCCTTTCATTTTGTCAAGTACCGTTTTAAGTACAGAGAAAACGTCAGGGAAGAAAACCCCTGACTGAGTGAGTTGACATTCTGGTGGTAGAGCCAGATGTGTAAGTAGATGGTTACCTCATTGGTACAATGAACGTGAGAAAGAGGAGCGGGGGAGTTCTACCATAGAAACCTAGAGAAAGACCCTCCTTGGAGTGGGGGAGGTGGTGTTGGTGAAGAGATTAGGAAGTAATATCTGAGCTGTGCCTTAAAGAGCAAGTCAACACTCAGCAAACCCTGAATGAGTGGCTGATGCTTCTCCCATTTCCCCCTGATAAACCAATTCCTGGAGGGCAAAGTTCAGCCTCCCATTTCCCCTTGATAAACCAGTTCCTGGAGGGCAAAGTCCAGCGAGCCAATGAGGAAGGGAGGAAGAGGTTTCACGGTGACATTACCAGCATTCAGCTTTGAGAATGCCCATTAGGAGGCTGAAGTGGGGGAAAGGCAGCAGCAGCAGCAGGACTCAGGCATCCTCAGGTTATGGGAGACTTCATTTCCTTCATGGAGGAACTCGGGCATATCCCACTGGAGATGGGGCGTCCTCCTTAGTTCAGATGCATCACTCCGGTGGGTACTTCCTCTTGGCAGTCCTGTCAGTGACTGCGGACAAACTTGACATTCCCATGTTCTCTGTGCCCCATTCTCAGTCCCAATCCCCATGGTTTTCTGGAAATAATGACCCAACGTCAGTCCACACAAGGGCGTTTTCTTATGATCTTGGCATATTTTCTCCATGGGATCTGGACTGGGCTCCTAGTTATAACCAGCCTTTCTCCCAGGGTTACTTTCATGCTGGGCAAGAACACATGCTGTCACAGCCACTGCTATTGAACTCCAAGATACACTCAGTGGACTGAGAATTGGTGGGGGCAGGAGGTCCAGGTGAAGGTGGTCAAAAGGCAGAAACTTAAAATTATAACATAAATAAGTCCTGGGATGTGATGTACACAAGGAAAACAAGTGCAAAACATCTTGCTAGAGGCTGACAGGACCAGAAAAATACAATCAGTCTCAAACTACCCAGTACCCTAGAGAGATTCAGAAAAGAGAATGTTAAATACATCATTACCTTTGACAATAAGTGAGCTTTGATTGATAAACAGGTTTTGCTCAGAGAAATCCATGCACTCCTTACCAGTGCCTGCACCCCATACTCACTACTCTGGTCATGTTTTACATCTCCTCTATGTCGTATTACCAACTTATAACTTACAATGTGCTTTTATTCATCATGTCTTTTGATCATTGGATCTGGTGAAATATTAAATCTGCTATTATGAACCCCAGCTGATAAATGAGAATAGTGAGACATTCAGTGAAAGAACCAGTACTAACACCCAGTGCTTTTACAAAACAGAGAGTTAAGATTAGCTCTCCTTGGCCTACCAAAGAGAGCTCATGGATTTCCTTTAGGATTGCTTAATTTCCTCTTAAAGTGCGTAAGAAATGCAAAGTGCCGGGCACCTGGTGGCTTAGTCTTTTGCTAAGCATCTGCCTTGGGCTCGGGTTGTGATCTCAGGGTTCTGTGATCCAGCCTGCTGGGAGGGGAGTCTGCTTCTCCCTCTGCCCTTCCCCCCTGCTTGTGCCCATTCTCAAGTAAATAAATAATCTTAAGAAAAAAAAAAAGAAGAAAGAAGTGCAAAGTGCCCCTATGGCAATGAATTCAAGTTTAAAAACCATGAAGGGAAATCTCAGCCTGTCTTTATCAATGTTTTTGACTTCTAGAATCAGATCTACCCTCAACAATAAAGAAGAACAATAAAGTGCTCTCCTGAACACAGGGACCTCAGTGCAGCTGTGCCTTCCACAAAATAAAACCAGAAAATCTTCAGAACTGGGGCATCTCTCTTCCATCCCCCTCCTTCCTCTTCGTATCCTTCTCCTACTCTTCCTTTCTTTTTCTGTTTTGTCATCACTTCCAAACCTTCATAACTTGGCTTGTATACAACTTGATTTGCCTTAACTCAAACTCCATAGGATTTCAAAAGTCCCGTGCTCAATACCAACTCACCTTGGTTTCTGATTATGCTAGTTGAAAATCTCAAGAGAATATAATTGGCCCAAATCACCGGCGTATGAATGAGCTATTCTTCAGTCAAATGATTATTCCTGGTTCAATCACTTGTGGCCAGAAAGAACAGTTTCTTGTGGTGTAAAAATGTCTGCCAAGGTTCAGTTTTTTGAGAAGGGCGTTTGGTGGGGGCAATGGCCCTCCACTTTTGACACAGGAGAACTTTTGTACTAACATGGAGAACACTAACATGTCTTCTGCACAAACTTAATTCTAACTACGTTTTTGCATGTCGAGATTTTGAAATTATCTACTAGAAAAAACATTAAGTATTGGTAAAATTCACATAGCAAAATTATTTAATTTATTTATTTAATTTATTTATTTTTAAAGATTTTATTTATTTATCAGAGAGAGAGAGGGAGCGCGAGCGAGCACAGGCAGACAGAGGCAGAGGGAGAAGAAGCAGGCTCCCTGCCGAGCAAGGAGCCCGATGTGGGACTCAATCCCAGGACGCTGGGATCATGACCTGAGCCAAAGGCAGCTGCTTAACCAACTAAGCCACCCAGGCGTCCCAGCAAAATTATTTTAAAATATACAACTCAGTAGCAATGATTACATTCACAATGTTACATGGTAAGCCTTTTGAAACCATGTAACATGCAGATCTTCCAATTTTCCAATTTTCTTTCTTCCTTAAAAGATTAAGTAATTGATACTTAGACTATAAGTAACAATCAAAATCAATCTGGCTGTATTACTGGTTGTTATGCAGGAACTCATGCCGTGGAAACTGTTCCAAATACAGTAGTAAACAGTGGGAATAGCTCCTCCCCCCTTTTTCTTTTCTTTTCAGGAAAAATAGGAGGAAGAAAGGAGTATTTTGTTTGAAAGTGGATTTCCTAACAGCAACAACAACAAAAATACATGGCCAAAAGCTTCTATTCTACTCAGGATGACTGCTCACCATGATACTCCAGCCAGAGTGGGTGTCCCTTTCTCCTGAAATGGCTCCCTGAGCAAAACACTGTGCTCACCTTGGCTATGAACTTTCCCCCAAAGATGGTGGCCATTGGTAGGTTGCATGAGAGATGTTTTACTTCTGATGTTTGGATGGAATGGGGCCAATTGAAAGAGATTAGGAACTCATGGAGAGAGGGATGGTTTCTGTCAACATAGGGATGCATGATGCTGTCATAGCCTTTAGTCTCCTCTAGGAAGAACTCGAAAATATAGGAGACCAATTTTTTCTTGTCTTTAGCATGGATGAAAAAGAGGTAAGAATGGTTTTGCTGAGGGCGCCTGGGTGGCTCAGTGGGTTAAGCCGCTGCCTTCGGCTCAGGTCATGATCTCAGGGTCCCGGGATCGAGTCCCGCATCGGGCTCTCTGCTCAGCAGGGAGCCTGCTTCCCTCTCTCTCTCTCTGCCTGCCTCTCTGTCAATTGTGATTTCTCTCTGTCAAATAAATAAATAAAATCTTAAAAAAAAAAAAAAAAAAGAATGGTTTTGCTGAGCTCTGTTGGGTACCCACTCAGTTCCTCCCTTCAAAGTAGCCTCAGAGTTCAAAGGATCTTGTGAGAGCATTAGCTCTGGATTTGCACAAAGTATGTTCACAGGTTTTATCACTTACCACCCGTTTGATTTGAGGTGAGCTATTTAACATCCCTGAGTCCCAGTTTTGTCCTCAATGCCTCTCTTGGTCTCACACTCCACCACTAAGACTGATGCCAAGTTAGGCGAGAACTCTTCCACATGCTACATAAGAATATAAAATACTGCAACTACTTCAGAAAGCAGTTTGACAGTTGCTTTAAAAGATAAACATACACCTACCATACAATCCAGACATTCCACTCCTAGATATTACTCATGAGAAATCAAACCACCTGTCTATAAATAGACTTGTACATGAAAGTTCAAAGATTTATTTAGAATAACCCCAAACTGGAAACCACCTAAATGTCCATAAACAGATGGATGAGCAGATTGCAATATATCCATGCAGTGGAAAACTACACAGCAATAAAAATACATGATCTACAGATACACACAACAAAACAGATGGATCACAAAATAACTACGCTGACGGAAAGGAGACAGAACAAAGTAGATACTATGAGACTCCATTTATTGAAAAATATAAACTAAAATCCCATTTATAGACATTCTACAATGCCCCAACAATTCCATAGCACCAGAGCATAGATCAATAGTCACTGGAGGCGAGGGGGTGGGCGTGAAGGAGGAAGGGGTTAACAGAAGACCGTGATGAAACTTCTGGGAGTGATACTTAATGTTCATTATCTTGTGATGAAGCTTTCATGGGTGTAATTTCAAAGCTTATCAAACTTGAAATATGTGTAGTTTACTGTGCATTTATCATTCCTCAATAAAGCTGTTTAAAACAAAGTCCATTTAGGGAGTTCAGGTGAGAGACCTCAGCAGCTGATGCTCTTTGTAATCCGTTTAGAACTTAGTGTCTCTTAACCCTCACTACATAGTACAGTCACTGGAGGAGGTTAAAAATATTTATGCCTGAGCTCTCTCTGTAGAAACTTATTTACTGGGTTAGTATGTGACCATGGCATCAATATTTTTTATAACCTCCCCAAGTAATTCTAATGTGAACTAGACGTTAAGAACCATGGCTGTAGAAAAAAAAAAAAATTGTCATTGAGCATATTTAAGGAGGACACATGGGGACAACATACCGATCCAGGGATAGAAGCCCAGAGAGTCATCTAGGAAGAAAACAGGCTTGGAAGTAGAATAGGTAAAGCAGTCCAAGAAGCAATGGGGAGACAAAAAAGAAAGTGGAGCTTGGTACCATATGTGTGGAAGGCTGGCCTTGGCTCTGAGGATAGGAAGAGCAATAGAAACTAAAGGGAATTTTTCTTGGTGGAGTTTTAGTGGTACAATAAACAATTGGCCCAGGGCAGGTAATGTCAGTGTAGTTTGGGGTATCCTTCTAAAACCTTAGCCATCTAGGAATTTCTAGATTCTTGCTCCTCCAAAAGTGACCCATGGTCTGGCAGCGTTAGCAACATTGAGGATATTGTTAGAAATGCAGAATCTCTGACCTTACCCCAAACCTATTAAATGAGATGCTACATTTCAATCACATCCCCTGGGGATTCATATGATCAGTAAAACTTCATAAGCACTATTTTGATCCTAATAGAAAGACAACAAAGTACTAACTCCTGAAGATAAATGTTCTCCTTTTAAAAAGGAGGTGTGTTTATGGCAGAAGTAATCTTGGGCCAAGAGTCAGGGCTCTGCTGTCTGGTCTCTGCTCCTCCAAAACCTTCTCTGTGGCTTTTCAATTTTTTTTTTTCCAGCTGAAAATGCCCTTCCATTCATTAACAAGTAGGAGTGTGGCTTCAACCCTCATTCCTTCAGGTTTGTGCTTTGAAGGAAAATAAAACAGGGGAAGAGGGATAGGGACTATACTATACAAGCTGCCCAGGGAGGCTTTACTGACATTTGAGCAGATGGCTGAGGCAAGTGAGGGTTCAAGTCATATAAATATCTGTTAATGAATGAAAGAGCATTTCAGGCTGGAAAAGTAGAGAAGGAGGAAAAATAATATAAAGGTACTTAGAGAAGGTTAAATAAATTATAATCAATTCATTTACTTGAAAACTATGCAGACATTTAAAAAGGTGATATCTATTACTACTTGGCAGCATGGAAAGATTTCCTTAATATTTCTCAAATTACTATAAGTGTATGGTTTATCTTATTGATATAAATGTGTGTGAACACTTTTAGGGAAGCTGATGGAGTGGGAGGATCCTAAGTCAACCTTGTCTCACAAATATATCTAGATAACACCCATATCAGTGTAAATAACCCAGAAAACAACTGGAAGACTGGCAGAACACACTCTCCACAGCTAAATGTAGAGAGGCACAGTGAAAAAGGAAGGAAGGGCAAAGCCATGGTCAAAAAACAAACTGGCCTGAGAGACTGTCCTCAGGAGGGAAGAACACCGAAGGCATGGAGAAGCAAACCCACACCAGACACATCAGGCATCCCAGGCATGGAGGTGAATGGGAGGATGAATCCCTAGAACTCTACAAATTCTTACAATCAATGGAGCTTAACCCCTAGAACTTTAAAAATCAGCAGTCTTGGCTCTGGAAGACTTGACCCCCCGCCATCCTAAAGAGACAACACAACCAAAAGCCTGTAGAGATACAGCAGCATATGCCTGGGGTATAGGGGAAAGAGACTTATTTACTGATCTCTGAGCATGTGCTAGAAGAGAATGTATCCTTAGGAGACTTCTCTAAGAACAAAATTGCTGGAGGGGTGTCCCTTCCTTCTCCTACCCTCCAGCCTAGATACACTGACATCTTGGAAAACAATGCAGTGGGGACACTCTCCACCTAACCTGCTAATGGCATGCCCCACCACCGTGCTCTTCTGTGAACCCACCCTCTCCAACCCAACTTCAGCAGAAGTTTTCCACAGCAGAGTGCTGTGGATGTTGCTGGCACTGCGCCCCTACATCTGTGTTCTTCTGCAGACCCGCCCCCTTCCAATCCACACAAAGCAGTGATACAAGCCTGGCAGTGTGCAAGCAACACCAGCAGGGACCAACACCATCCAAAGTGACCCCAGCCCAGAAAAATGGGAAGATAACCATGCACACCAAACCAACTTTGGCCCTAATAGTGGGCTGGGGCCAGACATCTGATCTGACTGCAAGCCTTGCCTTCCAACAGAAACTTCTCAGGGGACAACATGGGAAAACTACCCTGTGGTTTGGTGCTACTGAAGATCTGACAAATACCTGGTCTGATCCAACTCAAGCCCAAGGCAGCCCCAGACAGACCAATTAACAACACAGGGACCAAACTCTGACCACGAAGGTAAAGAGCCATTGTAGATAACTGGACTGAAAGCAAAAGCAGCTCAGCCACAACAGTAGGGTGCATGCAACATACACAGGAGACACTGCTGAAGTGCCAGGTTCTGGTTGATGGGGGACATGGCAAAATATTCAAGAGAACTCTGAGTGGAAAGGGAAGACCACAGAAGTAAGAAAAGTAGGAAGCACAAAAACATTAAAATTAAGTATATCTATAAAAATCAGTGAAGGGATTCACAAGTCATCAGCAGTAATACAGTAATAGTAAGGAAATTTAATACCCAACTTACATCAATGGATAGATCATCCATACAGAATATCAACAAGAAAGCAATGGTTTTCAATGACACATTGAATCAGATGAGTCTAACAGACCTATTCAGAATATTCTATCCTAAAACAGCATAATACACACTCTTTTCAAGTGCACATGGAACATTCTCCAGAATAGATCACTTGTTAGTCACAAAAACAAGTCTCAAATAAAAAACAAACAAACAAACTGAAGTCTTACCATGCGTATTTTCTGACCACAATGTTATGAAGCAAGAAGTCAACTACAAGAAAACATCTGGAAAGAACACAAATGCATGTAGGCTAAATCACTACTAAACAATTAATGGGTCAACCAAGATATTAAAGAGGAAATTAAAAAAAATACATGGAGACAAATGAACATGAAAATACAATGGGCCAAAATCTTTGGGATATAGCAAAGCTGTCCCAAGAGGGAAGTTTATAGCAATACAGGCCTACCTCAATAAGTAAGAAAAATCTCCAACAATGTAAACTTACACCCAAAGGAGCTAGAAAAAAGTAGAAAATTTAACAAGCTAAAACCCAGGGTGCCTGGCTGGCTCAGTCAAAAAGCATGTAAGCTTTGAATTTTCGGTCATGAGTTTGAGCTCCATGTTGGGTGTAGAGATTACTTAAATGAATAAATAAACTTAAAAAAAAAAAACCTCCAAAACCGGAAGGAAATAATAAATAATAATGTAGTAACAAAATAGAAACTTAAAAACAAAACAAAACAAAACAAAACAAAAATCCATAGAACATATCAATAAAACCAAGAGCTTGTTCTTTGAAACAATCAACAAATTTGATAAACCTTTAGCCAGACTAATCAAGAGAGAGAGAGGAGATGCAAATAAACAAAATCAGAAATAAAAGAGGAGAAATAAAAACACTACCTCAAAATTAGAATAATTATAAGACAACATTATGAAAAATTATAGGCCAACAAATTGGCCAACAATGAGAAAGGTGGATAAATTCTGGGAAACATATAACCTCCCAAAACTAAACAAGGAAGAAATAGAAAATTTGAACAGACCAATTACAGGAATGAAATTGAATCAGTTATCAAAAAACTCCCAACAAACAGAAGTCCGGGACCAGACGGCTTCACAGGTGAATTGTACTGAACATTTAAAAAAGAGTTTAATACCTAGTCTTCTGAAACTATTCCAAAAAATAGAAGAAGAAGAAAAGCTTCCAAATTCATTCTATGAGGCCAGCATTACCCGGATACCAAAACCAGACAAAGGCACTATCAAAGAAGAAGAAGAAGAAGAAAAGTACAGGCTAATATATCTAATGAACAGAGATGCAAAATTCCTCAACAAAATATTAGCAATCTGGATCCAACAGTACATTTAAAAAATTATTCACCACAATCAAGTGGGATTTATTTCTGGGATGCAAGGGTGGTTCTACATTGGAAAATCAATCAGTGTAACATATCACATCAATCTGAGAATAAAACCATATGATCATTTCCATGGATGCACAAAAAGCATCTGACAAAATGCAATATCTAATCATGATAAAACCTCAACAAAGTAGATTTAGAGGGAACATACCTCAACATAATAAAACCATCTATTAAAAACCTACAACTAACATTATATGCAATGGTGGAAGGACTGAATGTTTTTCCCCAAAATTGGAAACAATAAAAAGATGCCCACTTTTACCACAATTATTCAACAAGTCCTTGTTACAGCAATCAAACAAGAAAATAAAATAAAAGTCAACCAAATTGTTAAAGAAGAAATAAAACTGTCACAATTTGTACATGACATGATACTTATATAGAAAATCCCAAAGACCCCACCCAAAAACTACTAGAAATGATAAATGAATCCAGTAAGACTGTAGAATAGAAAATCAATGTACAGAAGCCTGTTACATTTCCATATGCTAATAATGAAGTAGCAGAAAGAGAAATTAAGAAAACAATCCTATTTATAATTGCACCAAAAAGAACAAAATAGCTAGAAATAAACTTAACCAAGGAGGTGAAAGGCCTATATGCTGAAAACCATAAAACACCAATGAAAGAAATTGAAGACAACGTAAACAAATGGAAAGTTATTCCACACTCATGGATTAGGAGAATAAATATTGTTAAAATGGCCATACTACCCAAAGAAATCTACAGATGTAGTGCAATCCCTATCAAAATACCAACAGCATTTTTCACAGAATTAGAACAAATAATCCTAAAATTTGTATGGAACCACAAAAGACCTCAAATAGCCAAAGCAACCTTGAAAGGTAAAGCAAAGCTAGAAGCATCACAATCCCTGATTTTGAAACATACTACACCTGCAGTAATCGAAACAATATGGTACTGGCACAAAATAGACACATAGATTAATGGAACAGAAAACAAAGCCCAGAAATAAACCCACAAATATATGGTCAATTAATCTTCAATAAATGAGGCAAAAATATGCAATGGGAAGATGACAGTCTCTTCAATGTATGATGAATGTATGAAAACTGGACAACCACATTACAAAAAAAAGGAACTGGATCATTTTCTTACACCACACACAAAAATAAACTCAGAATGGAATAAGGACCTAAATGTGAGACCTGAAACCATAAAAATCCTAGAATAGAGCAGAGTTCATAATCTCTCTGACATTAGCCATAACATTTTTCTAGATAGATCTCCTGAGACAAGGGAAATAAAAGTATAAATTAGCTCTTGGGCCTAATCAAAATAAAATGTTTTTGCACAACAAAGGAAACAGTCAACAAAACAAAAAAGACAACCTACTGAATAAGAGAAGATATTGCAGATGATATATCTGATAAAGGGTTAGTATCTAAAGTATATAAAGAACTTATACAACTCAACACAAAAACACAGATAATTCAATTTAAAAAATGGTCAGAAGGACACCTGGGTGGCTCAGTCAGTTAAGTGTCTGCCTTTGGCTCAGGTCATGATCCCAGAGTCCCAGGATCAAGTCCAACACCATGCTCCCCGCTCAGTGAGGTGTCCGCTTCTCCGTCTGACCCTCCCCACTCTTGTGCTCATGCATGCTATTTTTCTCTCAAATAAATAAATGAAATCTTAAAAAAAAAAAAAAGGCAATTTGACGGCAGCCACTGAGCAGACTGGACTTCCCTTGCTTGTGCACCTCGCTCTGCTTCCTCTGCAACCATGTCAGATAAACCCAATATGGCTGAGATTGAGAAATTCAGTAAGTCGAAAACGAAGAAGACAGAAATGCAAGAGAAAAATCCACTGCCTTCAAAAGAAGTGATTGAACAGGAGAAGAAACAGGTGAATCCTAATGAGGTGTGTGCCGCCAAAATGCACTGTACATTCTACAAGCATTGCCTTCTTATTTTATTTCTTTTAGCTGTTTAACTTTGTAAGATGCAAAGAGGTTGGATCAAGTTTAAATGACTGTGTTGCCCCTTTACACAACAAAGAATGGAGAAGGGGCCTTCCTCTCCCATCTGCCTGTCTGGCTGGCAGAGAGGGAAAACAACTTGCATGTTGGTGAAGGAAGCTTGGTGGGACGACAGAAAAATGCAGAGTAAAAATCAAGCCTGCCTAAGGTGTCCTGCAGGCTGTAAAATGCAGTTTAGTCAGAGAGCCATATTTTTTGTTCAAATGATTTTAATTATTGGAATGCACAATTTTTTAATATGCAATAAAAAGTTTTAAAACCTGAAAAAAGGGGGGGGCAGAAGACGTAAGCAGACATCTCTCCAAGCAAGACATACAGATGGCCAACAGACACATGAAAAGATGCTCAACACCACAGATCAGGGAAATGCAAACCAAAATCACAATGAGATATCACCTCATACCTGTCAAAATGGCTAAAATCCAAAACATAAGAAAGAACAAATTTTGGCAAGAATGTGGACAAAAAGGAACTCTTGTGCACTTTTGGTAGGAATGTAAAGTAGTTCAGCCACTGTGGAAAACAGTATGCTAGTTCCTCAAAAAATTAAAAATAGTGGAGCACCTAGGTGGTTCAGTAAGTTAAGTGTCCAACTCTTGATTTTGTCTCAGGTCATGATATCAGGGTCGTGAGATTGATCCCCTCATTGGGCTCCATGTTAGGCATGGAGCCTGGTTAAGATTCTCTCTCCCTCTCTCTCTCTCTGCCCCTCTCCACAAGCTCACACAAATGCTCACTCACACACTCTCTTAAAAAAAAAAAGCTAAAAATAGAATAGAATGAAAGAATAAAAAGGAGATATGTAGAGCCTGTACAGAGACAAATACTAGTTGAAATTGCTGGAGTTCAGGGGCATGCATGGGAGCAATGAAGATTCAGTAGACATCTGAGCAGATCTCGCTGGTCAGGGCCTTTAAACCCCAGCATAAAACTTTGGGTATCAATGTTCAAGAAATGTGTAGCCCTGAGATGAAGGGGTGAAGGATAGATATTGTGTGATTTTATATCAGCCAATAGCCTGAAGGATGCCCTTCTCTAACTCTTGTTTAGAGAGAGAGACAGAGAGAGAGAAAAAGAGAGAGAGAAGGAGAGAGAGAGAAAGAGAGGAAGAGGAGAAATGGAAGGAAAGAAGGAAG
Source organism: Neogale vison (assembly GCF_020171115.1). Lineage (NCBI taxonomy): Eukaryota > Metazoa > Chordata > Mammalia > Carnivora > Mustelidae > Neogale > Neogale vison. The sequence goes on from NC_058096.1 coordinate 96,437,422, forward strand.
AGAAAGAAAAGAAAAAATATTCTCCATGAATAAACCAGACATTCAGACATCTCCATTTGGGCTCCTAATTTCATGCCAGCTAAGGTTCTAGGGCTTAACATTCATTTCACTAGCTGGTTAATGGAGGCCTTGACAACGGAATGAAAATGCTTCCATTTCTCTGCTCCAGTCTGTGCACCGCCATCTGCCATGCTGTTTCCCATGGTGGCTGCCACCATGGGGATGGAATATAGATGGCCCATAAATTCAGAGATTCGTCAGTGCCAACATGAGATAGACCCACAGCCCCGAGGCCAAGTGGAATCTTCTTTTGGACAGTTTGCCTTCAGCAATGTTAGGGCTTGGCCGTTTTCATCCTGAGGACTTGTGTGGGCAAGCCCAGCTCCTGAACTGGTTCCACTGACCAATGCTTTAATTTCAACATGTGTGAGAAAAATACTGCCCATTGTCTGAAAGACTTTTCTCTCTTTGAAAAGTGCTTAGATATCAAGGATAACTGTCCTGATATTTACTATATCTCCTTTGACTCCACTCCACCAGCAGAGTGGTTTTCTTTAAATGCAAATGCTACCCCATCATTCACCCACTCCAAACCCATACTGGCTCCACAAACAAATAAATAACTGGGCACATGTAATAATTCTGCTGAATCATTTAAAGTGCACAAATAATCAAACGTTGGTGAATTTCCACTTTGAGTTATATATAGAAACTATCAGAGTAATCTTGATTCTAAAGATACCAGTGAGACCAATGATCCATAGATGCTACAAACCAGTATCCAACAGTCATCCTCTGCCCCTTCCCCCGCCCCCAAAGGAAACATGAATTGGCATACTGGTCATGGTAATCAGTATATAAAAATAAAGTCACTAATTCACTAGATAATAATAAGCAAACAAGACTTTGTGATCACATTCCGCAGTACTTTGGAGCAGCCTTTAACTATACAAATTCAACAAACCTCCCTTTTAAGAAAATCAGTTCAAACTTCCCCAGTGTGCTTACACAGGTTAAGATAAATGATATTCTATCATCAAGCAAATATTGCCAGGAATGAGGCACTGCACTATGCCTGACAGGGGATGCAAAGATTCATCACTGATTACGCTCTTAAATAGATCAAAAGCCCTGGTGCGACCTTTGAGACCTTACCTGTCTCGCAGTCTCTCAGGCAGTGTCCGCCTCTTACCCCTAGGCTCCAGTCCTGGGACCTTCTTTCAGTTCCTCAAATATACCATGCTCCTCCTAATTCAGACATTTTCCACATCATTCTTTATGCTTGGGATTTTTCACCCCTTTTTCACCCCTGTTCAGTAATCGGACAAGCTCCCGCCCATCCCCATACTATGGCATCCATGTCATTACCCCAGAGATGCTCTCAGCAGTTTTGGGGCCCTGACCAGGCTGGGCAAATGAAAGGACTTGCATAGTATCTACCTGACACTTCCCCACCATAGCACACAACTTAATTAGAGTTAAATAATTAGCAGGCAGTTACTCACTTGTCATCTGTTTCCCCCATTGAGCAGACAAAGTGGGTCCTAGCACAGTGCTGGTTTGTGTGGTCTAACTTAAGCTTTCTTTTTCAGTACTATTGTCATTCTGCAATGTCAGTGGATTAATAAATGAGCAGAGTAGAGAAAGTGGGGACTGCCTATTTCAATAGGTTTGACTATAAAGGGGAGAAGAGGGCTAGGGTGGCGGCTGGAAGTCACTGTGGGGTTGCTCTGCTCAGACTTCCCAAACAAAATAGCATAGACTGGGCAGCTTAAACCACAGGAACTGATTTCTTACGGTTCTGAAAACTGGAAGTCTAAGGCTAAGGTGACAGCACGGTTAGCTTCTGGTGAGAGCTCTCTTCCTGGCTTGTAGATGGCTACCTCCTTCCTGTGTCTTCACATTGTGGTGGGGGGGTGGAGTGGGGGGCAAGCTCTCTGGTGTCTCTTCTTTTAAGAGCACTAATGTCATCATAAGGGCATCATCTCCCGATACCATCATACTGGGGGCTAGAAATTCAACATACAAATGGGGGGGGGTACACAATTCAGTCCATAGCAAGAGTTAAGTGAGGACTTATTATGGTTAACAGGTCTTGAGCAGGCTTAAATGCTGATGACAGGGGCCAACAGAGAAGGAAGAAAGAAGCTTCAGGAGAGAGGGAATAGTCATATGAGGTAGGAAGAGAAAGGAAGTAGAGCACTGCCAGAGACAAGGGCAGACATGGTTCCAGCGGTGACAAGATAGGAGGGGCCAAGGGCATGTGCAGCTCCACGTGACTTTTCCCACAGAGGGTCAATTGGCTAAGAGAGCTCTCAACTAAGGACTTCTTATTTTCCTTTTGAAGTAACATACAAGAATGCCTGCTGAGGGACTGGCATTGTTTGAGGACAATGGAGAAAGTTCTAAATAGAGTATGTAAAGCAGAAAGAGGGCTGAGTCAGGACATACTGACAGAGTGCAGATGGTCAGGACAGTTTGTTCTACCAACTACGTGGTGCTCAGAGAGGTATCTCCAGCATCATTCAGCATGTGGTGTGTGGATCAAGGAAGGAAGATGGTTGCCTTGATCCGGATCAAGGCAACCATCTTCCTTCCTTGATCCAAAGCCGGTGACATGGTGGAAAGCAGGCATGTGAATGGGGAACATTCACTGGAAAGTTTCTGATGCAAGGGGCATAGATTGAATTAGGGTCATGGAGATGGGAGCAGACTGAACTACTTCAGACCTATGTGGAGGGAATAATAACTGAGAGACCAGGAATGGGAGAATTTTGCGGTCACCGAATGGCATGTCTCAATGCAAGATTTCGACACTGTCCAACATGGCAGCTTAGGAGTGAGTGGCTGAAGCGGAGTCATGGTAAAGGTCCCAGAAATGGAGAAGACCAACACTGGAGAGTCAAGAGTCTACTGCTTTGTGCAATCATGTCCAGGAAGAAGCCTCTTTCCAAAAGTCCGTTTTCATAAGGCTAATTTCCTTCTGGCAGGGCTGCTCAGGCTACAACACTGATTCCCCAGATGGTGTCAAAAAGCTGTCAGTCTCTCCTTCTCTTATTCACTTATCAGTGCTTCACATTTGAAGCTCTTGGGACAGATAGAAATAGGCAGAGGAAGCAAGAGGCTGATAAAGAGGGGTCACATAAGCCGCTGAAGTCACAGAATCCAGGTGACACGGACACTTACCTGATAATGTAACTCTTGTCCCTGGCTCCTAAGACCGAATGGATGAATCTCTAACCTGTAACAACTGTGTTACGGAAGACCTCTGGGAAAATTCTCCTTTAGGGCCAGCACTGGTATCTAAGCATTTTTCCTTCACACAGGACAAGTAGGGATTAAGAGTTACTGTAACTATTGGTCTCCAGCAAGAATTGCCAGAATTAGAAAATTCTCCAAGACGGTCCCATTCACTCAGAGCAGGCATCACTAATAGATCCCAACACTTTTTACTGCAGATGTAAGATGTAGCTTTACAATTAAGGTGACAATAAAATTCATGGCCCTTACTAGGACACTTTGGAGAGTGCAAAGGAGTGTAACTGTTCCAGGCAGCCTATAGGTTACAAATCTCTAACTCTTTGCCTGTGCCTCGCTTGACTTCCAACTTAGATCTTGAGTAACTACAGCTTCTCTGAGATTTCACCAGAACACTGACCCTCTGGAAACAGGGAGCCAGGTCTTTCCAGAAGATCAAGCTTAGTCACACTAGGAAAAAACCTTCCCTGATGCCAGCAAACCGGCTTGAGACTGAGACTGCCTTCCCTGCGTGGTGACCTTCCTTACTTCCCTGTGCTCCCTTTTTAAAAATCCCCTGCTTGGCCCAGGACTTTGGAGATGGTCTTTGGACAGTAGTCCACCATCTTTTCAGGCTTACGGGCTTCTGAATAGAGCGACTTTTTCTTCCCAACCAATCCCTGTCTCTCCAGTATTGGCTTTTGAGCAGCGAGTAGCTAAACTAGGGTTTGAGTAATAGCTTTTGGGAAACCAGCTGGAGGCTGTGCCCCCCGCCCCAACCAAAATCCACCCCCTTCCCCACTCAGTTCTCCCTAGGAAGGAGCCACTGGCTGTGACAGCAATGCCAGGGCTTACCGTGTCCGGAGCTGGAGGGAGCAGTTGTCCTCAGCAGCGCACCGGGACTGCCCCTAGTTTGGTGAGTTTGTGGGCTTGCTCTCTGGGTCAGCTGCTCTCCATTATCCTGCCCCCGGGAGTGATTTTAAGGATGGTCCCAAACAGCTGCTGATCCTTAGTTTTGTTTGGGGGAATCTCCTTTCTCCCCTCTGTTCTGCTGCCTCAGCTTTTTTTTTTTTTTTAAAGATTTTATTTATTTGTCAGAGAGAGAGAGGGAGAGAGAGTGAGCACAGGCAGACAGAATGGCAGGCAGAGGCAGAGGGAGAAGCAGGCTCCCTGCCGAGCAAGGAGCCCGATGTGGGACTCAATCCCAGGACGCTGGGATCATGACCTGAGCTGAAGGTAGCTGCTTAACCAACTGAGCCACCCAGGCATCCCCTGCCCTTGCTTTTTGTGGGCCGAGAGGAACCTGCACTGGGAAGAGCAGCTGGGCTCTGCAACTGGGCAAGTCCACTGCCCTGCGTGCTGGGAGTCCGGTTTTCCCACCATTTGGCTAATAAAGCTGTTTGGACCCTCCTGAGTCAATTTGTGGTACCACTAGTCAGGGAAATGACTCTAAACTGACTTTGTACCAGTGTCTCTTCTTAGGAGGGTGTCCGTTTATTTGAGAGATACCTGGTTGGTTTTGGTGTTTGTGTGAAATTGGCGTCTATTGGGATGGATCTTTTCTGTTTGGCGCACCTGCAGCTATAATCCCGGGACTAAAAAGATGGTGTTTTATTATTAACCCCACCTGACCTGTGTATATGTGAAGCGCAGAGGAAAGATGGCTCCTGAATGGCTCTCCTAGATTTCTTCCTCACATTTGGTTGTCTCCCAAGAGGGGATTTTGACTTGGCTCTCTTCACGTGTCTAGGAAGCCATTTGGTTCAGTCAATGAAGGCCCCAACTTTCAAGGAAGAACAAATGCTAACAAAGGTACTCTGGGCTTCATTTAGTCCCACTTTTATTTCTTCTGTGTTCTTTCTGAACTCTTGTCCAGGAAGATGGGGGATGTTCCTTCTGTTCCCAAAGAAAGTCCAGTAGGGCTTATGCTGAATAAATGGTGCAGAGGGCTAAAAAGCAACCAAAGAAAAAGCCTGTTTTGCAAGAGGGAGAGGCAGGGGACAAGGATAAAGGAATGTTCATCCAAATTTGAATCCACCTTCACTCTTGCTGGCGGTGCCCCTGCTACCTCTGCCTCGGCCTCTGCTTCCCCTTTTCCCCACCTCCCCCTCCCCTTCCACTGCCACCTGGGAAGCTCCCACAACTGGCTCTTTTTTTTTTTTTAAAGACTTTATTTATTTACTTATTTGAGAGAGAGAATGAGTGGGATGGAAGGGTTGAGGGAGAGAGAGAGAGAGTGAAGCAGACTCTCTGCTTAGCTGGGAGCCCAGTGTGAGACTTGGTTCCAGGACTCTGGGATCATGCACTGAACGGAAGGCAAACATTCCCCTCCTCCTTCTTCCCTCCCCTCCCCCTGCACTACTACCTGGGCACCCAGCACAGCTGGCTTCTATGCCATCATCTGTGCCTGGGGTCCCATTGGCTCCTGCTCCTCCTACTGTCAGCATCAAGGATCAAAAAGCACCCCAAGCTGTAAGGCTACCTCCTCATGAGGTTCAAACTAAAGAACCTCTCAGATCAGCATGCAGGGGCCCCGGGCTCCCCTAGACTTACACAGCCCACTTCACATTTCCCTGCAGGAGCCCCGGGTGAAATTGACGGTGGGGAGCAAACTGATTGCCCTCTTAGTGGACACAGGTGCATCATGTTTGACATTAAAACTAATCCAAGGTTGTTGGTTTAATTAAAATAGACATGTCTTTAGAGTTATCAGTATTAAATACAAGACTTACTCAACCAAGGTTTACTGAAGGTCAAATGAGCCCATGTTGTATCTGTTGCAGTTTGTCAGCAAAAATGACTTAAAATGATGGTTAATTTTGTCTCACGAAGTCTTCATGTGTATTTGATAAGAGCAAATAGGTTAAATGAAAAGGTTTATAGGCAAACTTAAATAGCTTTCAAAATCTTTAGTAACCTGGAACTTTGAAGTTTTGCTATTCAATGATGAGTTAGGTTGAAGTCATTGGATTTCTAAGCCTCTTCCAAAGAAGATAAATACTGAAACATTAGTTACTAGCCATAGGTTAATCTGCTTTTCGTTTCTTATTACAGGGAATAATACTAGGGTCTGCTAATAAACATGTTTTATGCTTTATTGAAAGTTGTAGAATGAAAAAAAATCTCTAAAAATTATGACATATTTATAAATTTGTCAATCTAAAGAATGATGACAGTTCACAGTTAGTTACTACTTAGATTCACTAGAAACTAAGGTTTCTAAGCACTAAAATTCTAAGTGTAATTAAGACTGCTAGAAATGATAAGGAAAGCCACTGTATGTGTAGGGACAGTAAGATGGGTTTTTGATAAGGATTGAAGAATAGGAATACATTTTTGTTGAGGGAAGATAAGGTAATTCTGTCCTAAGACTAGTTATTTAGAGAGAGAGGCTTAGGAAGAAAATCCGAACGTTTAAAAAAAAATTGTAGAAAGTTTGTGAAGAAGAATCTTTGGAAAAGAATTTCATGTGTGGTCAAGGCTAGGATTGGAATGAATGAGTTTTAAAAGTACAGTTGTAGAAGATTAAATTTTGGCTTTTCTTTCCGTTCAAAAGACAAAGTTTTCTTGGATTGTCTGCTCTTTTTGTTAGAGAGCACATGTGCATCAGGGGTGAGGGGTGGGGGAGGAATCCTAAGCAGGTTCCATACTCAGCTGAGTCTGATAGAAGGCTCGCTTGATCCCATGACTCCAAGATCATGACCTGAACTGAAATCAAGAGTCATATGCTCAACTGACTGAGCCACGCAGGTGCACTAGTCTGCTCTTGATACGAAATTATAAACAATGTGGAGGTTTTTTCCATCTGCTCAAAAAAACCAAAGTTTTGGGGCACCTGGGTGGCTCAGTTGCTGAGTGTCTGCCTTCGGCTCAGGTCACGATCCCTGGTTAGATTGCCAAGATCCCTTGGTTAGATTACCAGGGCTTTGACTGGAATGTCATATTTGAGAGAGACATGCATAGACTCAGATATGACCCAACAGCTTTAAGGGTCCTGGGATGAGCCCGGAATCAGGTTCCTTGCTCTGTGGGGAGCCTGCTTCTCTCCCTCTCACTCCCCCTGCTTGTGTTCTCTCTCGTTCTCTCTCTCTGTCAAATCAACAAATAAAATCTTAAAAAAAAAAAAAAAAAGAGAAAACCAAAGTTTCTGTGTTTTGTCTTTACTTGGTTTTTGATTACTTAAGAAAGTTAAAACTTCTCTATTAAAGGAGCTAAGTTTTGTTAACTATATAACCTTCTGCAGAATCGTTTATTGCCACATTGGTTAAATAGACAATTATTTTTATAATGATCTGTAATTCTATTTAAGCAAGACCTTTAAAACCTTCTAAGGTTTTTAACAAAACTTCCCCTAAATCTAAATTCTAATGAAGTCTTTTTGACTCATTAGGCTTGTTTATTTGGTGTGTTAAATTACATGGGAAGCACCGCCAAACAAATGATGGTAAATCTTGGATTATATTGTATGGTTTGGTGCTATAACTGTTCTAGAAATTAAATGAAATTCCTAAAATATGGGGCACTGGGGTGACTCATTTGGTTAAGGATCTAACTTTGGCTCAGGTACTGGTCCCGGGGTCCTGGGATTGAGACCCATGTGGGATGGGGGGGGTGTCCCTGCTCCGCGGGGGGTCTGCTTATCTCTCTCCTTCTGCCCCTTCCCCCCTCACTCTCTCTGCCTTTCTCTCATGTAAGTAAATAAAATCTTTAAAAAAAATTCCTAAAGTTGTAATATGTTCTGGTATAAAGTCACCACTTGACATTCTAATTATTGAAATGTATGTCACACACACGCACACAAACTCCTGGATTTTCTTGTCAACTTCATTATAATAAACTCTCTTCAGATCTTTGACTATGTCCATTTCTGAGTCTTTTGTCATTTACCATGATTCTGATGCTCTTACAAATGTGTTTCGTCTTCAAGGAGATTCATAAAAAGGACTTTTGACAAATACAGGTTTCTGATATCTTCAAGACCATAAAACTGAACTGGGTAAGAATATCTGTAACTAATGGAAAAGCTGCACTCAAGATTACTGACACGGGACTGAATGAATTGAAGATGATTGCAGTTTTTATGACTTGTTTGAAACATTGCTGTTTCTCTAATGTTTGCTCTTCCAGATTTAGGGAAACTTTTGCTCTTCAGATATCTGTGACTTATAGAAATATGATAAATATCGCTTTGTGAAAAAACAAACATTTTTCTGTCTACCCCAACCTTCCAGAATTCATAAACTCTCCATGAATATTCTTTCTTTCATGGCAATTATAATTGTTTGCATCAGTTCAGTAAGAATCTGTTCTCTTTGTAACAGGACACTGTTGAAAACATTGGTTAGATTACCAGGGCTTTGACTGGAATGTCATATTTGAGAGAGACATGCATAGACTCAGATATGACCCAACAGCTTTAAGGGACTACGGTTGACTTTTTGGAGCCAATAGGGCCCTTGGAAATGTTGGCTTGGTACCTTGATTACATAGTTCCCAGCAGCCTTACCCAGTGAGTAAAGAATGTTACCTCCGGAATGTCAGGATATTTGGGGGACCTGGAGAAGAAGAACTCACCTAAATAAATAGGTATTACAAACAAATCTGATGGCAGGTATTTAACTTGGCTTCTGGCCTTGAGAGACTATTAGAAGTTCTATCTGAAATTCCTTATAAAAAGTTCCAATGAAACAGATTTTAAAGAATTTATATTGTCAATCACTATTCTTTCTGTGCTTGTGTAAATAATTAAGCCATGTTCATTAAAACTGGACTGTTTTACAAACAAATTAGTCTTAATTTGGCTATCTTTGATGGGAATGACAGTGATTTTAGAGAGAAAAATTGTCTTTCAGTAACACACCTTTGTGGGTGTGAGATTCTAGTTCTTCTTGTCTTTAAATGTTTGTTGTTTGCCTATGGTAGACAACTTGAGGTAAACTTCAGATAAACTGCCACAATAACTCATGTACAGACAACATTCATGCCTGTTATTCCAAGTGGATAATCAAAAGACTCCGTGGGCATCTGATTGTTTGAACAGTTGGACAATGGGGGACACTTGCTCATTAGAAGTTCTTACCACTCCCTTCTCAGTCCACAATAAGTCCAAAGTGGACCACTGGACTAGCTCTTTCAAATTATTCACCTGTGTCAGCGGGACCTCTCTGGGGAAATGCCAGATGGAGATGACTATTTCTTGGGTATACTTTGCTCCCAGTGAGAAGTTGCCATTCATCAACATTTGGCATGAAATTTGCCTAAATCCTTAATTCTCATTGCTAATGAAACTGCTAACTTCCTCACCAACCTACAGAAATTTCTGGACTTCTTGGCTAACGCGGTAAGTAGACCACAGAGTAGCCTTAGACTATGTTTTAGCTGAACAAGGAGGTATATCTGTGGTAACCAACTCCTCTTGCTCTACTTATATTAACACCACCATGCAGGTTGTAACTAGTGTAGAATTCAACAGAAGCCACTTAGCTGTAGCAAACCCTACAACAGCCCATCCTTCTGTATCAAGGGGGTTGGAATTGGTTTGCTGGCCTATTTTCTTGGATACTCTCTAGCATCAGATCTATTTTAGGACGGATGACAAAAATGGACCTTACAGTATTACTGATACTGGAATACACTTAGGGGCAAGACTAATAATGTTAGGTACCATTACATGATGCAAGAAGGTGTCCAAAATTTTAAATACAGAACTACCTCAGATACTACCAGCCCCATGCCCACTTACAAAAAAGGACCAACAGTTACATTGTGTACATGTCAGGGCCTGGAATGGAATTCCAGAGGCCCTTCTGTGCCCTGATACAACTTGAAGCATCTACAGAAGATAGACTTTTGCCCGTATTCCAGATGGAATGAAGGAATGACCATTTATTTATTTTTATTATTTTATTTATTATTTTATTATTTATTTTATTTTTTCTAAAATAAAATCTGTGTACATTAAATCAAAATAAAAAGACTTGTTTCTTTCCAAGTTTCTGTTTAAAATACAGTGTAATATAAATTTCAGGTGTACGGTTTAGTGATTCATCACTTACAACACCCAGTTCTCATCACAACAAGTGCCCTCCTTAATACCTGTCACCTGTTTAACCCAGCCCCTCACCCACCTCCCCTCCAGTAACCATCAGTTTGTTCTCTGTAGTTAAGTTTGTTTCTATTTTCCCCTCTCTCTTTTTTTAAATAAAAAGACTTTATATTGATTTTTAAGAATGTTTAAAAACAGGAAAATTATTCTTGTTATATATTTGTATACTTTATTCAGGCATTTTTGGCTTTATCTATCCTTCATACTATATCACTAATATTTTGATGAAGAGTACATCTTTTTCAATATAATCTATTGATACTTTTTATAAAGTAAACTTTGGTCTCCTTCTCTGTTACATTTGTGGTTACTAAGCTTGAGATTCTTGACATCTTTGATTGCTTTTTCTAGTAATGTCAGAGCAAATCCTGAGAAAAGGAAGATCTTTTTTCTGTTACTTTTTTTCTTGAAATTTCCATTTCTGTCCAAATTTCTTTACATACTCCATCACTTTGTTCCTATTGAGAGTGCCTTTCTTTGACAAATATTGTTATAAGACAAAATTTGTCATGTAAGTTGACTCCAATTCTTTTGAATGTTTTGCCATTTTTAGATCTTAGAAAATAGTAGACCTTCTCAATTTTGTTCCATCAAAAGATTCAAACTTTGAAATGTTCCAAAGATCAACAATAGAATGTCAAAAGTAAGTCTATACAATTTTGAGTCCTCATTACAAAATTTGTTCAGTTTCTTCCTGTTTTCAGAGGGATATATTTTAATGATTTTCTGTTGCAAGCTGTGTTTTCAGTAACTTTACATATTTTCAGAGCTTCAAATGCTGATTTTTTTTTTAGGGTTTTTTTTTTGGTATTCCATTTTTTGACTTCTCTGATTAAACATTTCAACTGATTTTAAGCAAAAGACATATGCAGAAGTCTCATTTATGATTTTATTTGAGAACACTAAAGTTGATTTACAAAGTAGTTCTTCAAAAGCACAAGCATTTCTGAAACAGAGTTGATGATAGGTAGCAAAGAGAGAATGATTACTACTGTTCTGATACATTTTGTGTCTCAGTTACTCTGTGTGTGTGTTTTGTAAATTTTGGCAATACATTTTCTATTTTAATTGGTGGAATATCACAACCTCTTACGATGAATTGCAAATTATGTAGGTATCACAGTTCCAAGTTCTCCTGTCTGTTCCATAAGATTCATCATTTAGCAAGAACATTATTTTTATCATGGCACTTTGCTTCACCAAAATTATGTTTGTATTATCATCCCCAAATGAATATATTAAACTTCATCGGGAAATGTTTAACCAAAATTATAATTATTTTCAGTAACATAAGATGCTTCACTTTGGCAAAATGACTCCCAAAAGCTTTATTTCATCAATTGGGTGAGAAAACTCAACCCATTAGTGAGATTAAATAATCTTTTATTTAAAGTGTCTGATGGCATAGATATAAAACTGGCCTCCTTCAACCTGTGCCAAGATCATCTTCTGACAATAGAGCCAACACAGTAACAGCAGTCATGAACTTTTGGTACCTGTGTGAGAAGCTGTAGAATCAACAATGAGTAAGATTAATTTAGAAGAATAATTATTTAAAAGAAGTTATTTACTTTACACCTACTGAAATGTAAATATATCTTCTAGCAGTGCCGTGTGTTAGATGATTGGCTTGGGCAAAGTTTTCTTAAAAGAATTACTGACTTGAGAAGATTTATAGCAAAACAAAAAGCCTGTTAGCATTGTAACAAGAGCATTTGGGGCATGCTCGACAGAAGGACCGCTTGGTCTCTATTTCTTGCATTTAATACACATACTTCTAGAATTCTCCCCATTTCCCACTGGCCCTGTTAACTGGGTGCCTGGTCACTGTGCATCTTGAAAATTGCGCCGAAAGCCATGGCACAACTGAAGGCAAAACCCCAGCAAATGGCGGTTACATACTGCCCCCACACATTCACTGCTCCTGAGATGGGAGGAAGTGACTTTCCTTACAACATGTATTAGAATGCCCTTCATTTTTTTTTCAGCAATTGTTTTGCATGCTCTACTGGGAATAGAGACTGGTTATAGTTGGTTGTCCCTCAGTTCCCCACGTATTACAGAGTGAACTCTGTTCATGGAACATGCACCTTGCACGTGTTATGAGACGAGACCATGGCAGAAGCTGGAACTATCAACTGGAGGTCTACCAGCTGTTCCCTAACCTTCTTTAACGCAACTACTAATGACAAGTCCTTAAAAAAAAGAAACATCCAGCACAAAGGCAAAATCAGGATGCCTGGACAGTAGGAGTAACTAGTACTGTCACAGGCAGCGGGGTCATTTTTCCCCCTAATGTCCCTTCTCAGCCAATGTTTCTGGGAACCACTACCAATGGGTGGGAGTTGGCTTACGGCATGGAAACTTCTAGGCCCCCTAGGACTCAAGACAGTCTCTAATATGTTCTCTACTAGGATTTATTCTCTTTGAATGGAGCTTAAAAAGTTTCTAATTCAAAGTGATTTTACAATGGCAGTTAGAAGTGTTCTTAATCGGGTTGCTGGGATCCAGTGTTCTCCCTTCCCTGTATCTAAGGTCCTGGATGCACCACGTGCTGGGACGCCAGGCTCTAGCACACCCTCACACTTCTGCTCCACCAAATGAGTCATTTGTTCTCAAATCTGTCCCTGTCAAAGTGCCCTTGTTATTCTAACTGCTTGATTAAAATTACATTAAATTGATGAAATGTGATTGCAAAAGGAGAATCACTATTTCTTTGAAAACTACACTGACTTCTTTGGAAAGTCTCCATAAAGGCAGCTCACTAAAAAGCTCTTCATTAGCTGTGGGTTAACACTACTGTCAAAACTGGGGTTGGGGAGACATGAAAACTACAGAAGGATTCTGCATTCAGGTTTCTTCACATGCAATTTTGGGGGACTTGTTCTGCTCTAAAGAAACTCAAATTGGAAATTGTAGATTGTAAACAACCTAATAAATTGTGGTAATAAAATTTAATGTGTATTGGACTCCTCTATGTGCCAGATGCTGCCCCTTTATATTTATTATGTCACTGGATCCGTCAAGACCCACAACCAGCAGATACTTTTATGATATCTATTGTACTATTAAATCAACAGAAACCCAGAGAGGTTAATGCTAAATTATTGCCTGTGTCACATGGCTGGTTAATTTTCTCCCAGGAGAAAATTCTGTAACTGTCTGGATCCAAAGCCTATGCATACTCCACTTTTCATGCTTTGTTCCTGGAGCTTAAATTCTGAAAGAAGCTTTTGTGATAAAGGTTCTGAAGTAGTTATCCAGGCTGAGATAGTGAACACATGGCCATGAAGAGAGGCAGTCAGGAAACCGATTTTGCCAAGCTCTTGTCCCTTCTCTTCTGCAGCCTGCTGACTGAGCCTGAAATTGTTTTTTCATTCCATAAGTAGAGGTGTAAATGTCTCCTGGGAGAGGGCCCAAGGGTTCACTCCAAAATATATCAGCTGCCTTTTGAAAAACTGGCAGAAGCTTATCAATACCCTGGACAGAGCAATTACCCAGCATTTTTTAATTTGCAGCTGTTTTTACCAGCCATTCTAAATATTTGTGTACGGTCAATAAAGTTGTGGGGACACCTCTGCCTGACTAGGGTCAGGAACAGACAGATAAGTGAGGAGAAGGATTTTAGGCTACAGAGCACCTAGGAGCGTAGACACACAATGGGGCTGTTTCACGCTATTCCAAGCGACAAAATGATAATGGCAGCCACTTAATGAGCATCTGCTAGGTTTGGGTACTTTACGTGGGAGAGGGGTTGGGGGGAGGGTAAGGAACTTGCCCAAAGCAATGAAATTCCAGAACTGGAATGCAAGCCTGATTGCCGAGTCCTGGCTTTTCTCTCCTACCACCTCCCTTAGGGTTTCTCCCCTGGAAGAGCAAGTGTCCCAGTGAGAGCTGTGGGAGTTAGTGTTGGGTATGGAAGATGTCACTCTGAAAGCCAAGGTGCTAGAGGGAGAAAGCAGAGAATCTGATCTGGAACAGGGCTGGGAGGGAAGTCAATCTCTGAACTGCAGCAGTGTGGTTTGCCGTTTATCACTATTACAAGAATAATATACATTCTTTGTAGAAGCGTTTGAAACCATGGAAAAATAGAGGAAAATATTTCCATGGACCAGAAAATACTGTTAATACTTTCTATGCTGGATCTTTTCAGTCTTTGGTTCTGTGGACATCTTTTTTTCTTTTCTTTTCTTTTCTTTACAGGATGGGACCTTTTTTTTTTTATTTATTTAACTTACTAATATCAGATAAATGTTTTCCCACATTATTAAAATTCTCCTACAAATCATTTTTAATGCCTGCATGGTACTCTAGATTAGAGAAAGTGAAAGCACTAGAACCTAGCTGGTCTGGGATCAAATTCCAGCTCTGCCATTTCCTGGTCACCTGACAAAACTCTCAGTTACCCCTTCACCCCACCAGAGGGATAATAATAAAACCTCCTCCTATGTATGTTGGGATGATTACATGAGAACAGGAACTGAAAGCCCTTGTTAAGTGTTATTTTAAAAAGTTAACTGTTATCGTGCTCGCTTCGGCAGCACATATACTAAAAAGTTAACTGTTATCATTTCTGGAATTTATTTAACCAATTCCCAATTCTCCAACATTTGGGTTTTTTCAGGTTTTCAAAATCATGAATAAGCAATGAGCACGGTTATGGAAAAAAGCTTTATGTACCTCTGTAATTATGTCTGGATGTGAAATGACTGGTTCAAGAAGTATGCAAAATTTACATGTATTCGATGCATACAGTCAAACTATCCTTCAGGAGATGTGTATTGATTTGTAATTATTTTGATGACCTCTTGAACGAAGCTGGCTATGGGATCGGAAGTTGATGATGAGCTATGAGTCAGGAACCAAGGAACAAGCCACATTGGAACACTAGCCTCAGAATGTGAGACCTGCCAAGTCCCAGGGAGGCCTGCTGACCTCTCCTCTTTTGACCTCAGGATACCTGCCACAGGAATAGATGTGAGAGAAGGTGAGGGGCACTGGCTGGCACTGAATTCAAGGAATGATGGACAGAAAGGATTGGAAGATATTGGAAAGGGCCTTAGCAGATCAGTAAAAGTAAATCCCATGTTGGATAAGTTTACTGTGTTAGTAATCACTGCCGAGTGTTATTTATACATTTTAATTTAGGTACTGCCTTAAAGTTGTAATGAATTCATGTTAATAGCATATATATATATATATATATATATATATATATGATTTTGTGGTATGTAGAATACATTGAAATTTCACACCCTGATTATCCTTTATTCACTTCGAATGTTCTTCTTAAGTAGAAATGATGGTGGCAATAGGTAGTAGGGTATTTGAAGGTCTTTTAATCTACAAATTAAAGTTGGCCAATTTATTGGTCCTCCCATTTTAGTTTTCAATTTTATTGGTCCCTGGAATCCATATGCCTAGAAGCTAATGCCCAGGAGACATATAATCCAGTCTTTAAACCTTCATTTATCCAACCAACATTCAGTGAGTGGCTGACTACTGCATATAAGAGGTATAGGAATTCTTCCTTTGACTCAAAGAGCTTGTGGTCTTTGGGTCCCATGTTGCAAACTGTCACACCATTGGCTCTGGGGGGTGACAGGTTGTCAGGGAAGAGAGGTGAAGAGGGCATGGGGGTCACAGTCCCTCACAGGGTCCTTGACTTTTCTTAATATGGAAGCCACTTCTTCTTTTAGAAATTGCTTAACTCATTATTCAATATTGGAGCCTTTGGGGAAATAAAATTCACTGTAACAAACACCTCCTCACAGCGGCAGAATACATATTTCAGAAATTACAAGACAAAATAGAACTGAATCTGGGAGAGAAGTAGAGCTGAAATATCCCAGGCACCAAGATTTATAACTGTGCATGGGAGAAATTTTCTATAGGCTTTAAAAATATATTTATTAAGCCATTGTTTGGTTTAAGACACCCAAATGAAGGAAAAACAGTGTCTAATTTCACAAAACATGACAACTATAAACCCTTTAACATTCACAAAAAACTTAAGTAAAAAGGAATCACAAATCAAAATGTCATTAGTGACATTTATGACACATTGTAACAATACACATCAACAAAGCTGTAAATTCTGTAATACCTAGAATAGAACAGGTGTCTGAAATAGGAGACGATGCTATTTGGGTATGTTTATATGAGCAAGGGCTCTCCAGTAGGCTAAATCTGCAGTGCTCCCAAGTGTTAGCTCTGAATGTTTTTATGGTTTGAGCCAGAGAAATATTTGGATTGGAGATGTTAAAAATCATAGAAAATCTTTCAAATTGTTCTCTTCATACTGGGGGGAGAGGTTGGGCGTGGGGAGTCTTCTTTTGGGAGGAACATCTGTAAAGTTACGGCAGAACCTCTGAGCAGTTACGTGAAGCAAGTTTTCTGGGGGCTTCACTGTTTTGCCAGTTTGGGGGTTAGTTGATAGCCCCTTGTGTAATGAGTACACTATATCATAGCATAAAATAGTAACTGGAAATCTAGCAAATAGCCAGGCAACTGGAAGGGCCATAAACCAGGAAGGGTTTTTTTTTTTTTTTTTTAAAGGATGATAATTCTCTCAACCAATATGGCTAGCTAGCTTCCAACACCCAGCAAGAGTTTGCATTCAAAAGGAAAAACACAAAATAAGCCTCATGCAAACTTTCTCCCTCACCTTTTTCAAACTTTTTCTTGGTAATCATTTATTGCCAAGAATCAACATAACTGAATTCATTTAATATGAATAAATAATGAGCTGAAAGGGGCCAGTGCTCGCCACCAGCACATCGCTTTCTGCCTATTTTGACTGACAGTTCGTTCTCTAGATAAAAATTGTGTTATCAACTCACTGAATTAACATGGATTAATAATCATCTAGTTAAGTTATAACTGGAGAGATCCTGGCCGGTGTTGCAATTTAAATTGCAAAGAAATTAGAGGAGGATCATTGGATACACATTATTTTTATCTTTAATGATGTTGTTTACATTAGATACAGTATTTCTGAAAGCAGAAAGCTCTATTCTACTCATTTAGACAATGTGAAAAAAAACTTTGATGTATGTATATATGTATGTCACATTTTAAAGATGTACATAATGTTTTTTAAAAGATAAGTGAGTCTTTTCAGGCACCAGTCTTGCAAAAAATCTCACAGATTGTTTTTTTTTTAAAACTATATACAAGTATATCAATAAATGAAAAACAGAAAAAAAAGTTATAGCTAAATTGTAATGGTTTCAGCCTTTTAAGAAAAGCATTAGAGTGAAAAAGCTGGAGTTTCAGGTCAAATCCCATCACGATGACCTTCACTACAATAAGAAGTTTCCTATAAAGAATTGGTTTCCAAGACTGACCAGTCACTGAAAGTGTTTCTAAATGTCATTGCCACAAAACTGTGACTTTAAATCATCCATGGCAAGAATGTTTTCTTTAAAGAAATTACTGAAAATTTCGTACTGATATAACAGTCACCTTGTATAATGAAAAAGACCCTACCCCTGATTCTGTGACTCGGGGTTAGGTGTGGTGGCAGATACCTCATTGCTGATATTACCAGGAAAATGGAAACATGAATTACAAGTGAAACCAATTCCTTTACTTTCTTCACATTAACAAAGCAAGCTGTGAGTGTCTTTATCACTGGCAGACATGCTAATCACATCTACAAATTTGACTGGTTTGTATAGGAACAGCCCATTTTAAATTTATTTTGAGCCAAATACACAACAATACAGGGGAGATAAATAGGCAGCCCTTAAAACGCTGGAGCATCATTTGATCCATGGTCAACTGGAGATGTTTCTTTCACAGCCTAAAGGATTTATTATAACCTACTGTATCATAACACAGAAATGATCATAAGTTCATTAAAGATAAAATCCTTGGCTGATTAATCTCTAGAGCTTAGAACGTAGCAAGCAGATACCAACTGCTTGTGAAATGATGGACTTTCAGAAACAATTTTCCTTCTTGTGAGTTCCTCTTTTCCCTGAGTCTTAAACATTTAGGATGACACAAAGATGTTACAAAGAATAAAAAGGCAATGATGGGAGGGCAAATTCAAGATCCATTTCTCTAAATATTATCTCTGAGTTCTCTCATCAACACCAGTAAAGGACATTGGTGTCCTTGCTATGTAAACTATGCCCCATAACTGATTTAGGCTGAGACTTTAGACCTGAACTCACCAGACGAGATCAGGCGCGTTCAGGGTGGTATGGCCGTAGACCTGAACTCACCAGAAAGGGGAGACCATTGAATAGGCAGGCAACTAACTGAAAGTTAGGTTTGGTTTTCTCCAAAGCAACCAACTGTCTGATGGAAATCAAGCTTTCTTTGCTTGTTTTCTCTCAGGTAGGATATACTTGTAGACAAAAACTCTAAGATTTCAGGAAAGTGAATTACCTCTTTGGGATTTGCTGGGCCCTATTTAAGATAATAATGCTGAATGACCTAATTAGTACTTCACAGGCTTAAATGAATGAGAGCATTTTTTACAATGTTGATGCTGGGATGCCTGGGTGGCTCAGTGAGTTAAGCCTCTGCCTTCAGCTCAGGTCATGATCTCAGGGTCCTGGGATCGAGCCCTGTGTCAGGCTCTCTGTTCAGCGGGAGCCTGCTTCCTCCTCTCTCTCCCTCTGCCTACTTGTGATCTCTGTCTGTCAAATAAATAAATTAAATCTTTAAAAAACTGCTGATGCCTTTTCAAGAATTAACCGAATAAACAATTTGCTAAAGTTCTGAATTCAGATTAACTGGATAGTGGAGTTTTAGTGATAGGAAGGATTTTGAACATACCTTCCTCCAGAAATCTTTCTAATTATGATTATGTTTTTCATTTTTCTAATATAGTCAATTATTTCTGCATAGTAATCTTTATTTTTGGTAGAAGAGAAAAATCAATCTTGGCAATAATCTCCCCAACTGGTTCATTCAGTTCCATAGTTGAACCAATAACTTATGTAGGAATTCGTTGTCTGACTTAATAGTGTACAGGATTGTGAAGAAATCATTTTTAGAACAATATGCTTAATAATGCAAAAAGTTGACTATGGGAGGAGCAAGGTCAATAGGAAAGAAAATTTTAGTTTTATGACCAAAACGCTTAAAATTTAGTTGGAGGTGTATAATCATTCATAAGTATGATTCAGAAGGAGACTGGGTATATAAGTAAACATATCCATCAGATAAGCAGTGGGATGTAAATAGCAAAACTAATTTGGAGACAGGACATGGCATAGGCATTTTGAAATAAATGGCTATAATATTTTTAAAAGTTTTGAATATCAATAAGCAGTAGCATTTAAGAAATTCTGAACTTTTCACCATTTGAAAAATGTCTATGTTCACTAAGTTCTTGTAAGCTTTCCAGAGTAAGTTATAAATTATCCCTTTATTCACAAAGCAAAGCCTAATGGTTGGCTTAAGCATTTTTGTTAAGCCAAATAAGGCAGTTTGTGATTTTCTATAATTTTTATAAAGTCTCATTTCCTGAATATTAACACCTATAATTCAACCTATTAAAAATTCGTCTTGGGGTGCCTGGATGGCTTAGTGGGTTAAGCCTCTGCCTTCAGCTCAGGTCATGATCTCAGGGTCCTGGGATTGAGCCCTGCATCAGGCTCTTTGCTCAGTAGGGAGCCTGCTTCCCCCTCTCCCTCTGCCTGCCCCTCTGTGATCTCTCTCTCTCTCTCTCTGTCAAATCAATAAAAAAAAATCTTTAAAAAGAATTCGTCTTATATTTCATATCCATTTTCTTCGGAGCATGAAGAGCAAGGCATTTAGGTGTAATTTTGAGGATTTATCATGCTAACATCCTACTACATTCACTATAAAGAACATTTCAGGGAATGAGTTTTCTTTGTAAACATTTTTATAAGATTAACAATAATTTTACATATACTCTAGAACTACACTGTCCACTATGGTAACCATTAGTCGCATTTGGCTATTGAATACTTGAAAGGTGACTTGTGCAACTTGAAGAACTGAATTTTTTATTTTAACTCATTTTAAATGTAAAGAATTATAATGTGATTTTAGGTACGGGGAAACTTTTAGGTGTGTTTAGAAACTTAGACTCATGAATCTACTTTCTCATCGGCAAATTTTACGAAACCTAAATCCATTAAGTATAAGTGGTGAAAACTTCAAATCCAAATAAGGTGTGCTACAAATGTAAAGAACATTTCAGAGGCTCTGTACCCCCCCCAAAAAAAGAAGGTAAAATTCTCATTAATAAGCTTTATATTGACTACTTAAGTGCCTTGCATTATATTTCTCTTGGACAGCACTGATCTTGGAGCTATATGAAAATTTCTAGTATTTAAAAGTTATGTTTTAAATGTTTTATTTTAATGTCATTCTCTTAATCAAAATTTGTTATCATAATGAAAAAGTAAATCAGATTTAGTATTTACTCAGTAAGAAGTGCCCTAACCGTTCTCTCTGCCCATTCTCCTTTCTCCAAGTTGCAGAATCCTTGCTAGCACCAACAGCAGAATGCAAAATCATAAGACAGTGAATATGCAGAAATAGTCCACGAGAGCACTGATGAATGTGCAATCAATCCAACTGCTCACACACTACAAGTTCCATCTTTTCTTTCTGCCCAATTGTTTCCAGAGCTGTGTGTTCCTAATTCCAAAATTAACCTTCAACTTCTTCCCAAGTTCTGCTGTGCTATGGCTTCTGGTTTAGAATAAGCGATGACTTTGCTCAGCAATGTGCATGGTCATGTATTAATACTAGATTCTGTCCAGGCCCGAGAGCTTTCATCCTTCAGAGTGGAGAGCTTCCTCTGGGAGAAGGGTTCAAATCCCAGAAGCTTGAACACCGCCACCCGGTACTTCTTGGACATGATGTTGTACAGAATGGGATTGATGGCAGCGCTGAGGTAGAAGAGGACAAAGGATACCAGGTTGCAGTATTGGCTGATCTGAGCAATCTCCAAGGAGCCAGGCTCGAAGGACTTGGAAAATAAATATCGCCCTACATGGAAGGGCAGCCAGCAGAGGATGAAAGCAAACACCACGACAGCTAAAAGGACAACAGGAGAGAGAGTGTGAGCTCAAGAAATGTCATAGCAAGTCACATTCTATTTTGAAGCCATGGTTTTGTTTTATGTATAGTATCACCTTTGACTTCAGAGAAACATTATGTTCTGCTTGTCCCTATTTCTACTTTTTACCAAGATTGGGTCTGTCTGTACTAACAGTTCAGCCATTTTTATTGAGCTTCCTAATCATTTCTACTTAACAACTATTTGAGTGGTTTTTATGACTAGACTGACCTATTGATTCAACAATTTATTCACAATAGTCCCCATTTCACCTGTGCCAGATACTACCAAACAAATACAAAGTACAGGGCCATTCTCAACCACAGCTACGTAGCAGAGTTTCCTGTGGGCACAGATTCCTTATATATAATACAGACTTGTAAAATTAGGATCTTTAGGAAGGAGACCAGGACAACTGCTTTTCTCTTTTCTTTTTTCTTTTTAAAAGTTTCACGAAAGACTGAATATGCAGTCAGGTTGGAGAGTCACTGAAATGCATGATACCTTGCCACCTACGGTAGACATAAGTAAGTTATAAAAGATCATAACACTCACTAATATTAATTATCATCCATCCGAGTCTTCATTTTACGCAGGGAAGAGAATTTTTGTCCAAGCCCTCTGAATTTCTAGATAAGTTTTTAAAATGCAGAAATCAAAGGAAAAATAACAGAAAATAATACTTCAGTCCTCGTATCATTTTAGCAATTCCCTTCATAAGGTCAAGGCAAAAGAAAATTAACATCGGTGTTGAGACACCAGTGAGGACAATGAACAGCTTAAAAATAAAATTGGAGGAGATTATTAAACTTATTCTCAAAACTAAGTTGCATGGTAACAACTGTTGGCCACCGTAGCAACAGGAATATTAGAATTCCCAGGAGGGCACTAGCAGGTTTACAATCTTTTAGTCATGTAGTGAGAATCACTGATCTAGCAAATAAAATTTTTTTTTGCATTCTTTGAAAAAGCTGTATCACCTTAATATTCAAGATTCCAGGAGCTGTAAAATTACAAATACAAAAATCAACCTAGAACGACTTCTAAGAAGCACTAACTAAGCAAATAAATACAAAATGTTGGACTATAAGGAGGAATAATAAAATGTACAGAATCCGGCTTTGAAAAAGCCAATAGAATTAATGTTTTGCGTGGATGTGAATACATTTTGTATTACTTCACCTGTCCATTAAACTTGTGTAGCAAATATGCAGTACACTCCAGTCATGATGCTACGTGTTTTTTGAAGGACCATTTAGGGAGGGATAGTAAGTCCCGTCAGCTTACAAAGTCTTTTTTTTTTTTTTCTCATGTTGGGAGAAGCCTACCTATCTCAGTTATCCTGTATTATCCTGGACTATCCTACAGGCAGAAACAGGGGGTCATGAAAACAAATGCAGACTCCAGCAGGGATTTGCCATTGACTTCCTTTCAAAGCTTTCTAAACAGCAGCAGGGTAAACAGAAGGAATGCAATTATCTGGGGAAAAATGCAGGTCAGAAAGCACACCACAATGCTGAGAGAAGGGTGAAGCATCTCTGGCAGAATTATCCACACTGATCATACCTTTGATTCAATTTACCACCAAATGCTTTCTAGATGCAATGGCTACTCCTCCCCCAAGCCCATGCCTGTTTTTGTCATGCAACTTAGGTATCCACAAATTGAGGCAGGAAGCTTAACCTCGCCTTTAACACTTAAAGACTACAGTAGACTTTTATGAAGTATCTCAGTTTTGAAGCAATGTCTCTGGGCTGATAAAACTCACTTACGGGAAATATAAAGGGGGGGGCACCTTTCCCTGAAAAAGGAGAAATCAGAAGAAAAAGACACTTAAGAAGTAGAGAGGAATAGAGAGTGAAAACAATGATAAAGGGGATGGGGGAAGACAGATAAAGAGAGAAACAGCAACAAACAAACCAACAAACAAAAACCAACACACACACACACACACACACGGAGGGGGTCGGGCATACACCACGGAGAAACTGAGAAACCAAAGAGCAAGCTCAAGACAGAAACTGATGAAGACATGCAGATAGAGACCGAGAAGAACAGGGGAAGGAGGTAGAGGCTCAGGGAGAAAGGGAAGGGAGGGAAGGCAAAGGGAGAGGGGAGAACCCGGGAGAGCGCGGCCAGGGGCGCAATGAGACCCACCCAGCATTTTCACGGTTTGCTTGTGGTTCTGGTCCCTTAGCGAGGCGCCCACCGCCGCCTCGCCCCGCTTTCTTCGCCACAGCTTCCTGCCGATAAGGCTGTAGAGCACAGTGAGGCAGAAGACGGGCAGGAAGAAGAAGACGCTGGATACCCACACCATGACGGTGAGCAGTCCCGAGCGCACGGCGAACTCTGTGGCGCGACACTCGTTAGTGTCTCGAGGGTCGGTGCCGTTCTCGTGCTCCACCCCGACCAGCACGAAGATGGGCCCGGCGCTGCAGAAGGCCACGGCCCAGATGACCAGGATGACCAGCTTCACCCGGCCCTTCGTGACTACCACCTTGGCCCGCAGCGGGAAGCAGATGGCGAAGTAGCGCTCGACGCTCAGCGCGGTGATGGTGAGCACCGTGGCGTAGGTGCAACTCTCGCTGACGAACTGGAAGAGTTTGCAGAGCAGGTCACCGAAGTTCCAGGGCCGGTACTGCCACAGGCGGACTAGGTCGAGGGGCATGCAGAGGAAGATAAGTAGGTCGGAGAAGGCCATGCTGGACAGGTAGAGGTTGGTGGTGGTGCGCAGCTCGCGGAAGCGCGACACCACCAGCATGGTGAGCAGGTTGCCCGCGATGCCCACCACAAAGAGTGCCACGCAGGTGGCGGTGACGCCGGCCAGCAGTGGCGCGGGGAAGAGCGGCAGGAGCTCGTCGGTCAGGGAGTCGTTGTCGGCGGGAGCGTCCCAGCCCAGGTCTGGCAGCGTGAGGTTGTACCCGGGCTCCTCGCTCGGCGTCGCGTTCCACATGCTGCCGCCTCGGCTTAACTGGCTCTGGGATACGACTGCGCTCAGAAGCTGGCCGCGGCTGGCCTCAGAAGGTCCCCTTAGGCGCGGGAGAGTGCGAACGAGGAGCCGCCGCTGCGTCGCAGGGAGGATGCTTGGAGAGGAAAGAGAGGGAAGTGAGAGGCAGAAGCTTAGGGAGAAAGTGAGATTGAGAGTTTGGGGCGAAAAGGGGGGAAGGGAGGGACACACACACAGACACACACGCACACATGCACACGCACGCACTGGTGGTGAGGACAGAGTGACCCACCGGTCTTTCTGGCACCTCTGTTTTCCCCCATGATCTCACCCAAGCTAGCCCCTAGCTGGTCGGTACTCACGTACCTGTCACCGGGGCAGCCCCGCCAGTCCTGGCTCGCCTGCGCCTGCCTCTTGCTCCAACCGCATCTCGCAGTTCCTAAAGTGTCCTGGCGCGCGGCGGCCTCGGAGACCCCGCACTGCGAAATGAGAGAGAAAGGAGCTCTCTTTCCAGCCTTGAGCGCTGTCTGTTAGTGTGGTCCAGAAGGGCAGGTCACACCCGGAGGTGGGGGCGGGGATGGTGGGAGTGGCGGGGAGAACAAGGTCTTTGGTTGCCAGAACCCGAGTTCTTCCTCAAAAAGGAGTAAGAGTAATGGACCTGGTGGGAGAGGAAGCAACCGTGCCCCACCCGACTTACAGAAGGGCGAGAGGACGGGGAATAAAGGACCCAGTGTTTGTATGCTGACCTGAGATGAGACCGGTGCGCACCTGGGAAGAACCTCGGGCAGTTCTAGAACCTTTGGTCTTTTTAACAAAGAGAAACAGGCTCAGAGTCGTGTGGCCACTTGTGCAAGGTCACACAGTTATTTGAGGGCTCAGGGACTAAACTTGGGTCTCCCTCCGGATTTGGACTTCTGAGAGTGAAGGGCAAGATATGTGAATAAACTCTGTTCTGAATCCCAGCCCTTTGTACAGTCCTTCACCTCAGCGGTGGTAAGGGGTATGTTGTGTAAGAGATTATTTGCCTTCTGCAAATCTCTGGGTGGAGCAAGAAGGAGCAAAAGGAACGGGACCTGGTGGGAGAGTGTAGCAGGCAAAGCAGGAGGAGCACAGGCTGTGAGGTTGGCAGGTAGAGGGTGAGCAGTAAACATTTTTTTGAGGCATCACTGAGTTTTGTGTAGCTGTGTTCGCATGGGCAAGGTCAACAACTTTTTTATTTTAAACTGCGACGATGTTTTGAGGGCCACTGGGAGTGGGTGTCAAGTGTCGGGGACACAGCTGGATCTGAATTTAAAAATATATGGGCTGCATTACGGTTATTGGGTTTGCTGTTGAAGGGCAGAATCTGTGCCTGGTGGAAATGCGTCCGAGGCCACTTGCAAGGTGACGCCCCTGAGCGCGACCTGTATGTCCCCTGTCCAGAGCTAGGAAATCGACAGCCTAAGATCTGAGGCTAGCGTCTGCCAGGTTCTCAGCAACCCGCTTGGTCTCTTCTGGCCCGGCATCTTGGCAACAATCCAAGAGCGTGTTCAGCACCGCGGCCAGCAACCGGTCCCTCCTTACATCTCTCCAGGACTCTGGTAGCTGCCTCTTTCCACTTGCGCCTCAGCACGTAAGTCCTGCTCCACACAGAGTCCCAAGAACAAGGCACATGAAGCAGCCGCGCCTACCGCACCTATTGTGCTCACCTGCCCCTGGCCTAAATGAGAATCCTTTCACTGTGTGTTAGAGAGGCTTTCCTGAAGCACTTTAGTGGATTTGCACATGACTTTGACAGATGTTTTACATCATATCTAGTCAATTGTTAATGCTTAGAAGTCCACAAAGATCTAAGTCTGGATATTTCCACACGTACATGAAAGATTGCACGCATAGTGAGAGACTGCATGAAGGAGGTTTGACATAGGCAAGCTACTAGAGAACAGACTGAGGAGGTGTGTTACAGATATTGTACTAAACCGACATTTTAAAAAATTTACTTCAAACTACTAACTACTATCTTCAAAAAGATTACAACTAGGTCAGGCCACCAGTTACAGTCGACTTCAACACTTCCTACCCTCCATTATCGGTAGATCTATGTGTGCAGACAGAGCTTTAGAAGGAGAAAATAGACTGGGATAAATAAAAATAGTGTAGGAAGTTACTGTCTAAGAATAAAAATCAGAAGAAGACGATGGGGGCATATTTCTAGCCTATATAAGGCTGAAGCAATTGATGATAGATGGAAAAATCTTTTTCAAAAATCTATGGTGATAAATATTGGGCATGTTGACTAAAATAGCTAGCTGTTTAACTGCACCCAATCATTTTCTAAAATACAGACAAATCTGGATTATGCAAAGAAGAAGAAACAGGGATAATATTGAAATTGGTCCTTTCATTCACAACACATAATGTTATATAATAGATAAAATTGTCTATAAGTGTGTGCCAGGCAGGAGGAATAACAAAATAAATAACACCCAGACAGGTCTTGTGTTTATTTACTTATAGTCTAGAGAGAAAAATATAGTTAAACAAGCAATTCCAGTACAGTCTGTACATGTATTTGAAGAAGCAGATACAACAAGCTCTGTTGAAATATGGAGAAACAACGAACTACAGAGAGGTTTAGAGAAGGCTTCTCAGAGAAAGTGGTATCTGAGTGGGATCTTGAAAGTTGAGTTCTGGGGCACCTGGGTGGCTCAGTAAGTTAAGCATCTGCCTTCATCTCAGTTCATGATCCAGAAGAGTGCCCAGATCGAGCACCCCATAAGGCTCCCTGCTTAGAGGAGAACCTGTTTCTCCCTCTGCCCCTTCACTCTGCTTGGGTTTTCTCTCTCAAATAAATAAATTGAATCTAGAAAGAAAGAAAGAAAGAAAGAAAGAAAGAAAGAAAGAAAGAAGAGGTTGAGTTTTGTCAGATTAAGCAAAACATGCTCAACTGTTCAGGCTAGGACACAAAGGCACATTGGAGCAACTAAGCCCAGCATCCTTGTCCTTTGAATGGTGTATTATCATAGATTTTTGGATTTTTTTTATAGTCAATGAATGCCAACCAATTATGGTTATTTCTTTTTTTTCTTTTTGATGCCCCAATTCTCAAAATTTAAGTGAGTCATGTCAAAAGACTCTGGGACCAGCTTGAAAGGTTCCAGAGTCTTTTGACATGACTCACTTAAATTTTGAGAACTTCCTTGCTTTGTGGTACAATAAAATACCCCAGCCCACCTTATAAATTCCCTACTCTAGATCTGGGCGTAGCTGTTTCTCCAAGAATTTCTGGTACCTTCTATTGGGGATTGGCATTTAGAGACCTAAATTTGGGCTGTAGGGGTGGTTATTGCCCCTGGAGCATTAGGGACCAAACCCTGTCTGTAGACAGAGCTAAAATATGTTTTTTTTGAAAAATCGTGAGATGATAATGATGATGATACAGTAGAGGAATCAAAAGTGCCTTTATCAAGTGATTAAAATTAATACCACCCATGTGATATTCTGGGAAGGACAGAAAGTCACTTATATAATATGCTACGTAGGAATGTACAACCTCAATCTAATCATAAGGTACAACAGACAAATTCAAACTGAGGAATATTCTATTCTAAAAATTCTCCCCAATAGTCAGTTTTTTACAAAACAAAGAAAGACTAAGAAAATATTCCAGACTGGGCACCCTGGGTGCCTCAGTCTGTTAGCATCTGCCTTCCACTTAGGTCATGATCCCGGGGTTCTGGGATCAAGCTCTGGGGGGAAGGCGAGGCAATGATTCCCTGTTCAGTGGGGAGTCTGCTTTTCCATCTCCCTCTGCCCCCTCCCTGTTTGTGCTCTTTCCCTGTCAAATAAATAAATAAAATCTTAAAAAAGAAAGAAAGAAGGAAAGAAAAGACGAAAGGAGACCAAAGAGGTGTAACCTCTGACTCTAATTCCTGATTCTAGACTGGATGCTAAGCCGGAGGGGGGGAAAAACCTGCAGTGAAGGACAATATTGGGTCAATTGACAAACTTCAGAGTATTGCGTGTTGATTAAATAGAAGTATAGAATCCATGTTAAGTTTACTGAAGTTGGTAATTATGTGAAAGAAAATATCCTTGTTCTTAAAAATATACACTCAACCATGATTTGTATACATGCTTCTGAAAAATATATGTGTGTGTAGATAAATAGAGCAAATGATAAAGCAAATAGAGTGAAATATTAATAAAGAATTAAGAAATGGGTTAAAATATTTGCTTTATACTATTCTTACAACTTTAATTTTGAAATTTTTCCATATAAAAATGAATAAGTCATGTTATAGATACTTCAATTTCCAATTATTTACTCAATCTATTTGATTTTGTATTTACACTAACCATCCTGGTTTCTAACACCATAAGCATAATTATTTATTATAATATTCACTAAATTATTTCAAGCTGATAACGTCAACATTACCACTAATAGTTAACTTGACAAATAAAGTTTGAGATTTTCTTTCAGCTTTCTTTGTCCTTGAAATATATCCCAAGTGTGTATGGCTACTATGTTCTAGAATTACTTGAAATAATGCTTTTCTATGTGTGATTATGTTACTAATTTGACATATGGTTAGACTTATTTGTTCCATTTACTCTCAATTTTAGTATTATTATATTGTTTAAAGATTTTATTTATTTATTAGAGAGAGGAAGAGAGAGAATGAGCAGGGAAAGGGACAAAGGGAGAGGGAGAAACAGACTCCCATGCTGAGCAGGAAGCCCAATGTGGGGTTCGATCCCAGGAGTCTGGGATGATGACCTGAACCAAAGGCAGACAATCACCTGAACCACTCAGGCACTCAATTTTAATATTATTTTAAAATTAAAATTTATTTTTTTAAAATAAACCCTACACCCAATGTGGAACTCACAACTCAGAGATCAAGAGCCTCATGCTCTACTAACTGAGCCAGCCAAGTGCCCTAAATTTCATTTTTTAATATGTAAAATGTTTATATGATTTGACAGTCAAAACTTTAAAATGAAGCATGGTCCTAAATTTAAAACTGCAAACCAAAGAATATTCAGGAAAACATTACTTATTTTCCATATTCCCCAATATACACCACTTAAAAAATGTAGCTTCTTGTCTTATGCGTGTTTCTCTCTGTGTGTATGTGTGTGTAGCCTGCATAAAAGTTATTATGCTATATATGCTGTTTACTATCATGATTTTTTAAGATATTTTATTTATTCATTTGAGAAAGACAGAGAGAGACAGGGAGAGCATAAGCTGGGAAAGAGGCAGAGGGAGAGGGAAAAGCAGACTCCTCACTGACCTGGGTGCCTGACATGGAGCTTGATCCAAGGACCGGGAGATCATGACCTGAGCTAAAGGCAGATGCTTAACCATCTGAGCCACCCAGATGCTCCATACTATCTTGATTTATTATCATAACAATACATCCTAGATTTCTCTCATATCAATATTTTTTAAAGTGGTTTTATAGTACCACATCTTGAGAAAGTTACAGAGTTTCTATTATAGCGATGAGCTTTACTTCAATTCTTCTGGTGTTTCACTGTTTTTATTTGTTTGTACGTTTCAATAGTCTTTTATGGTTATAAATAATGTTGCATATGTCATTTTTATGTCTACAGGTATATTACAGAATAATATAAAATAAAGTTACAGTTTAATAAAAGAAGAAATGGAACATGTAATTCACTGAATAGCACAAATAAAGAAAGCATAAAAAGGCAGTATATAGTGGCCGAGTATTGATTCTGAGCTCTGAAAACCCATATGGAAATTTAGTATAAAATAACAAGTATAACACGACATTTTTAAAAGTGGGATTGCTGAATCAAAGAATAAAAGTATCTATAGTCTGGTTATACAGTAGCCCCCATTAGACATTCCAAGACCCCTAGGGGATACCTGAAAGTGGGGATAGTATTGAGCTGTATATATACTATGTTTTATTCTATACATACCTATGATAAACTTCAGTTCATACATTAGGCACAGTAAAAGATTAACAATTACTGCTAATCAAATGAGGCAATTATAATAATATACTGTAATAAAAATTATATGTATGCTGTCTATTTCAAAATATCTTATTAAACTTCTCTCTCTTCTTGGGATGAAGTGAGATGATAAAATGCCAGTGTGATAAGGTGAATGAGGTGGCCATTGTGACACAGCATTAGGCTCCTGTTGACCTTCTGCCTACACCCAAAAGAAGGATCATGTGCTATGGACTGCAGTTCATCGTGGGTGACTGAAACCACAGGAGATGACACTGTCCCCTGGGGGAATACTGTATATTACCACATTTCTCTCCAGGAGGTTATACTTAATTGTGTCTCCATTAATATTGAGTAAGAGTCCTTGGTTTCTCCCAACCTCTACAACAGTTTTAGCAGCTCTTAGATTTTTGCCAATTTGTTGAAAGAGAAATGGTTTCTCAGTGTGTTTTTAATTTATATTCTTTCATTAGAAGTGAGGTGAAACATCTTTTAATATGTTTAAGGGCTATATACCTTTCTTTTTGTATGAGATTCAGGCTATGACTTTTGCTCATTTTTCTGTTGGGTTGCTGTTTTATTTGGGGCCTCTGGGTAGTGCAGTCTATTGAGTGTGGGACTCTTGATTTCTGCTCAGGTCATGATCTCAAGGTTGTGAGACTGAGCCTTCAGTAGGGTTCCTCACTGGGTATGGAGACTGCTTAAGATTCTCTCCCTCCCTGTGTGCCCCTGCTCTGCCCCTCTCCTTCTCTAAATAAATTAAATTAAATTAAATTGATTTTTAGGGGCTCTTTTTGTATTAGGGAGACATCTCTTTGAAATAACAAAAATTGAAAATATTTTCTCCAGTCATTCATTTGTCTTTTAATATTGCTTATGGGGTTTTTACTTTGACATTCAAAAGTTTAAAATTTTGATGTCATCAAGTTGTTAGTCTTTTTTATTGCTTTTTTTAAATTGCTCCTGGATTTTGAATTATATTTATAAAAACTTTACTCATTGCCAAGTTGTGAAGGAATTCATCCATGTTTTCTTCTATTATTTTGTGCTTTTGTTTTTTAACACTTGTATTTCTGATCCACTTGCAATTTATCCTGGAACATGAAGCAATATATGGATCCAATTTTATCTTTTCCAAATGATTATCCAGTTGTTTCAACATCGGTTATTAAAATGTCCACTTTTCCTTAATCATTTGAGTGATTCCTTTATCTCATATAAAATATCTGTATTTTCAGGGTCAAGATTCAACACCTGGACACTGTATACTGCCTTTCCAAGCTTTATTTGTGCTTTTCAATAAATTATGTCCTGCCCTATGTCATTTCTTCTTTTGGTGAACTGGAATTATATATTTTTCTTGAACATTTTGCTTGATTATATCTTATTTCCTATACTAATTGGAACTAGAATTGGCTACATCAGGAAAAGAGAGAGATTGAAACATGATTCAAGTTCATGGATTTGTTTTTTTTTTCTAATAGAAATCAGAATATAGAATGTGCGCGGCAAGTATGATGTGATTGGGAAGAGTGCTCCTTCTGCTTTTCTGCTCTATCATACTTTGTGAGTGGCTTTCAGTATCAAAATTGCTTCATGATCTGAGACTGCAGCTGGAACTATAGCCATTCAAATGATTTCTAGGCAATAAGAAGTGGAAGAAGAGAGGAAAATGGTTTTCTTAGAAGCCCAACTCAAAAGCTCCCACTTGTATCACATTGGCTAAATACTCTTCAGGAGAGCCTGGAAAATATCCATTTATAGTAGGACACATTATGACTCCCAAGGTTCTAGATTTGGGTAAGCAATTTGCATGCAGTCTCTGTCATATTTCCCAGCCAGATTGTAATTTCAGAACAAAAACATTTCTTTCCTTAAATGGCCCATAAAACTTAAGTATATAGTGTCTTATATGTAGAAGATCATTTAAAATAAACATTTACTGACTTGATTAAATTTATATTTCATTTGAAATCATATATGTAAACACAGGACACATAAGAAGGCTCATATAGAAATTTAAGTGTTACATTGTACCTTCAATAAAATATATAATTTTTTTCACTTTTCATTCAAGCTTTGTGTGTAATGTAGTAATATATTTGGCTTTGTCACTTTTACTTCTTCTATCACATCATGTAGCCTCATTAAAGGAATATCATGCACATATTTCAGACTAAGAAATGCACTCTTTTCAAATAAGCAAACTGTAACAATTGAGATTTAATATCAAGTACATCAGTAGAGGAGAAAAATTACTTTTCAACAAAAAAATTAACCTTAGCATCCAGGCACCTAAAAAGCATTTTGTAGCTTTAAATTAGATACATTATCATGAAGGATCACTGTGAATAATTAAATAATTATGCATTTTAGAAATTCATCTAAAATATTTATGCTTTTCTGATTATTGAAGTAATATATACTGCTTCAGAAAGTTAGAGAAGCTTACTAGAAATTTAAAAAGGCAACTTAAGAAAGGAGTTGGATTTACTAGTATGGAGTTCAGGGCTAGAGATAGAAATCTGGGAATAGTCAGCAACAGATAGCATTTAAATTTAGGATACCAGATGAGATAACCTAGGGAGTGATCAGCTAGAAAAGAGAAGAGGTTTAAGAGTCTTGAGATTTGGAGCCCTTAAACATTTAGAGATGGGACTAACATGAGAAGGAACTAGCAAAACATACTCATTAGTACTCAGTAGAACAGAATTACAAATTTGGAGGATGTGATGTTCTAGAAGACAAATGAAGAAAGTATATCCAGGAAGAAGGAGGGATCAATTGTATCTGATACCTCTATGGGTCAATAAGATGAGAATTGATCATTGTATTTAACAACATGGAGGAAGTCATTAATTGGTGATCCTGATGCCATGTTGAGGATGAACCTATTTAGTTCAAGTAAGCATAGGAGAAAATACTTTGGAGACAGTGAGTATAGTTTCCAAAGAGTTTTATTAAAAAGGGAAGGAAGCCAATGGAGTGGTAGGTAAAGGAGGATGTGGGTTCAGGGAATTTCTTTTTAAAGCAGTGAACAATAATAGTAGTTTGTGTGCTGTTGAGAATAATATGCTCCGAAGGGGGAACTTGAAAGTGTGATAAAATATGAAGGGGGAGAAAAAAAAAAGGATGGCTAGAGTGGTGTTTCTAAGAAGAGTTGGACCTAGTAAGGACTGAGCAAAAGGGATGGCTTTAGTGGAAGTGTGGGTTAGTTCATTCCCAGGACAGGAGAGAATACAGAATATATGAGCACAGATGTAGGAGGGTAGGTAGGTGTGCAAGGTAAGACTCGTGGGAATTCTTTGACAACTTCGTTTCTTCAACAATATGGAAAGCAAGGGCAGCAGTGGATAATGGGTGGGGAAGGTGGTAGTGGAGGATGGAGGAAAGAGATGCAACTATGAAATAGTGGTCTATGAAAGTGGGAAAGTGAACTCATGAGGGTGATATCATCTGATTTTTGGGCAGCAGGAAGGGCCCACTTGAGGTTAATGATGATGAATTTAAAATGACACCCATTGACATGGCTCTTTGTTTTCTCATCTTTATGTTCAGTTGCACAGGTGCAGAAATGGAGTGGAAGGAAAATTTCCTTTAACTAGAGTTGTGATTTTGTCAGGACAGATGAGAAAGCAAAAGAAGGACAGAGATGTGGAGGTTCTATCCAAGGAATTGATTAGAAGTATTGACAATTGAGTTTAAGCTGAAGGAAAGAAGAAAATACAGGAGGAGGATAAGGAACTGAGAAAAGATGATTAGCTCAGTGAATTATCTCTGTTTCCAAGCTATCAAAATTTCATGAATGTGTCTTAGTGTAGGTCTTTCTCTATTCATTACACTTCATGATCTCTTAGCTTTTCAGTTTATGTCCTTCAGTTCCCAAAAATGTTATTGAATTATTTTTTGTTATTTACCTCCCCCTCCACTTTCTCTAGTCGCCTTTTTAAGACTCCTGTCATTCACATATTGGACCTCTGGAAGAATCTTTTGCTCTTTTTATTTCCCATTCTTATTATATAAATACAATATAATCTCATAGTGCCCTAAGAATGTTAATTCTAATTTTTGGAAGTTTTCTCTTGCTTCAATGCTTTGTTTTTTCTAAGTTCTTATATTCCAATATAATGAAATCCTATGCACCCATCCTCCACCTTCAAATTTTGCCAATTTTGCTTCACCTGTTCCATCTACTTTTGCATAAATATCTTTCAGTACAAAATAAAACAAAAATCCCAAATCCAATAACAATAGGGGAAGTATTAAATAAACTATGGTTCAACCCTACAAAGAAATATTAAAAGAGTGAGAGAACCAGTAGAGGAAGGGAGCCCTGGGAGCAGTGGATTTGATGAGACCCCCTCTGAAATGTGTGAATGAGATCTCTTGGACACTAAGTGTATTTGTGACCTTTTAGAGGTAATATTTTGTTCTTTTAAATAATTGACTATAATGCTCATTATTTTAGATGGTAGGGAATAATGACAAATCTACATACAACACTAATCTATCTATCTATCTATCTATCTATCATCTATCTATGTCTCATGATGATGTGAAAGAGTAAGATCCTAATATTTTAAATTTACTTCGTGTTAATGATATGACATAGTACTCTACACTTGTAATTCATTTAACCTTTGAGCTTCAAAATCCCCAACAATGTATCAAAAGCATGAGGGAAAACCCCCAACCGCCCACAGTAACCTCTGTGTAGTAGGATTACAGGTTTTCCTCTATTCTCTTCTGAATTTTCAAGTTTCTACAGTGGAAAAGTATTACATTTATAACAATAGCATATGTAACACATACTTTTAGATTTTTTTATTTTTTTAAGATTTTATTTATTTATTTGACAGAAAGAGACAGAGAACAGGTGGGGGGAGGGATGAAGGGAGAGGGAGAAACAGACTCTAGGCTGAGCTGGGAACCCAGTGTGGGACTCAATCCCAAGCCCCTGGGGACCATGGCCTTAGCTGAAGGCAAACATGAGCCACCCAGGCACCCCTGTGACATGTACTTAAATCCCTTTGTCTATTTTCTTAACAAGGAAAAAGTTGAACGGTAAAATATGTGTTCCAAGGATAAAAGTGGAATGATGGAGTTACCCTCAGTGTAGTCTCCATTCTGAAGGCTCCCTTAGCTACTTTTCCAGATGACTTTCTTGGCCCTGTCTGGAAGAAAAGTGAAGGGCCATTCTTGGGCAGACATTCCTCTAGCCCTGCTCCTCAAGGCTCCCCTGAATGACCCCCTTTCTTCCTTGCTTCCACCCTTTGGCTCCATGAAGTCTGTCATACTGACTCTGCAGTGTGAGGAACACAGGACACCCAGTCTCTGATGGGGTGGTTGTGCAGCGTGAAGCACAGTTCAACTGCTTGACTCAACTTTAAGCCATTTATTCGGTTCTTTCAGTCATTAGAATTCTCCTCTGGGTCCCTTTGTCTCTCACTGTGCTAAAATGTGTGTGTGTGTGTGTGTGTGTTTCTAACCATTTTTGAGTATCCAGTTCAGTGACATTAAGTACATAGTCACTGCTGTGCAACAATCACCACCATCCATCTCCAGAACTTTTTTCATCTTCCTAAACTGAAACTCTATACCCATTACATACTCCCCATTCCCCCCTCTCCCCAGCACCTGACAGCCACCATTTATATTCTATATCTATGAATTTGACTATCCTAGTAACTCATATCATTGGAATTGAGCAATATTTGCTCTTTTATGATTGGGTTATTTCATTCAGCACAATACCCCTGAGTTCCTTTATGTTGTAGCATGTGCCAGAATTTCTTTCCTTTTCAAGGCTGAGTAATATTCTATTGTATGTATATACCACATATTGCTTATTTGATCATCTGTCAATGGGCATTTGAGTTGCTTCCACCTTTAGTCTATTGTAAATAATGCTGCTATGAGTATTGGTGTACAAATATCTGTTTGAGTCCTTGCTATTAATTCTTTTAGGTATATGCCCAGAAGTGGAATTGCTGGATCATATGGCTCTTTTTATTTGTTTGAGGAAATGCCATACAGTTTTCCTTAGAAGCCTCACCATTTTACTTTCCCACCAGCAGTGCATATGGTTCCAACATCTTCGTGGCCTTGCCAACACTCTGTTTTTTGGTTGGTTGGTTTGTTTTCTTATTTTATAATAGCCTCCCTAATGGGTGTGAAGTGGCATTTCATTGTGGTTTTGATTTGCATTTCCCTAATGATTAGTGATGCTGGGCATCTTTTCATGGGTTTATTGGCCATTTGTATGTCTTTGGAAAAGTTTCTATTCAAGTCCTTTGTCCATTTCTTAATCAGGTTGTTTGTCCTTTTATTGTTGAGTTGCCCATTTGACTCTTGAGATTGTGTTTTTTCTTACTAATTTATCCTCTAATGATTCTAATAGCATAGGAAAATAAAAGGACAGATGAAACGTTAGTAAAGAGCAGGATTCCATCTTAATGGCTATAATTGTTACATCCGGTTCTATAGAAGCAAGGCAATTTGAAAGCCACAACAGATGGTACATAGCAATTGTATTTGACTGATGGAGTTATAACAAATTCCATTAAATTAAAAATCCCATTTAGCAGATGCCTTCAACAGTTGTTACCCACTCTGAAGCTAATTTCTGTAGTAAAGACATTGTTCTTTTGGAGTTTCTAATTTGTAGTGTTTGGATCTTTGAAGTTTGAGACTTTCCACAAAATGTTCTATTAGTATTTTGGTAGTGGTTCATTTTAGAAGAGTTGAGGGGCAGGAAAACAGAAGGGTAAAGATTACTTTCATCTCTGACAAAAAGGCACAATGGACGTGGGGGATTAATAAAGTAGAGATTAGTAAATAAGATATGATTATATGAGTTTCTCTGTAAAAGTCAACAATACATCCAGAAACTGTTTTACTCTAGATTGTAATATACATTAATTTTAGTAGAAGTAAAAAAATGTTATTTTTCTATTTCCCCAAGCTTATTTAAATACAATTCTATTCATAGTTCAAGTTTTCTAAAAATCAGTAATTACTTATTAAAACTGGTAAAGAATACAAATAATGACTATTTGGGAAATTCAATTTTGTTAGGTCAAAATACTATTTAATATGAAATTAAAATGATATATTAAAATATTTCATTCTGTAAAGCCTTGAAAGTGCTTTAGAAGGCAGAAATTTCCCTTGAGCAAATTATGGAACATTCCTTTTGGGAACACCAATGACGAAAGACAATATGGGATTGTAAACAGTGCAAAAGAATGCAAAGAAAATCACCCAGTCTATATTGCCTACTGGACATTTATTACTGAGCACTCATCATCATCATTTTTTTTTAAAGATTTTACTTATTTATTTGAGAAAGAGAGCCTGCTTTGAGAGGGAGGGGCAGATGGGGAGGGGTAGAGGGAGAGTGAAAAGCAGACTCCCTGCTGCCTAGGGAGCCCCACACAGAACTTGATTCCAAGACGCCAGGATCAATACCTGAGCCGAAGTTAGCCACTTAAATGGACTGGGCCACCCGGGCATCCCCTCTCAGCATCATTTCAAGCTTACTGTTTGTCTAAAGCAAATTCATCATCTCCAACCTGATGGGTGTTCCTAATATCCATCCATCCCTCATCTCCATACCTAATTGCTACCACCTAAGTCCAGTGTACTATTCAACACCCACATAGGCAGCAGGTTTTTCTCAGTCTAATTCTCCATAAGAGTTAAGTTAAACTAAACTTTTAAAAATGTTGCTTTCATCTTGTACTCTTCCTATGTAAACCATTTGTAATAGCTCATTCTTTAATCTCACAGCAAGTCTTTCAAACTCTGGCTTTTTCATGTCCTCATAATTTGGCCTTTCCCTCCCAATCCAACAAGAGTTGTTCTTCCCCACAATGTGCCATATCTCCATAGACCTCTCCCCTCACTGTCCTGCATCTTCCTGCCTTTTGCATCTGGCTTCTTCTCTAAATC
This sequence comes from Neogale vison, assembly GCF_020171115.1. Classification (NCBI taxonomy): domain Eukaryota; kingdom Metazoa; phylum Chordata; class Mammalia; order Carnivora; family Mustelidae; genus Neogale; species Neogale vison. Next base: position 96,475,696 of record NC_058096.1, read on the forward strand.
CTAACCATTGGAGGGCTGACCCATTTTTCACTCTCAATTCCTACATCCCTCAAAGTTTGAACTTCTCAGTATACTTCCTAATTATACACTGTTTCTGTGATTTCATACCTGTGAGTCACCTATTTAGTTACATTATAAGCTCCTTGAAGTGTTTCCTGGGAACTCCAGTAAGTTCAGATGTGGTTCCAGACACTTCTCAATATTTCTTCTGCCAATGCCCTGGTTTGAGCTTCCATTTTCCCCCACCAGAATGGCTGCAACAGCCAAAGTACTTCCCTCTTTCTGTTCATTCTTCCCATTGCACAATTCATTGTCATCTGCAGCCAGTAGTCTTTTGAAAAGGCAAATCTAATCCTGATACTCCCTTGTTTAAAACCCTTCACATGGGTTCCCATTATTCCTAGGCGGCTGGCATGTTTTCCCAGGATCTCTTGGAAAACAGATTTCCCTAAAATACAGATTTCAGATTGGAAGTCTCTCCCACTTACTCTCTGCAATCCAGATATAGAGATTGTCTCTCAGTTCGTCTCAGGGTTGGCTGGTTTTCCATGCTTGTAAGGATCTCTCTTTCTTTCCTTCTGTTCTACTGTTGATTTTGTACTCACTTATGTGATTATTTATTTAACTTCATCTCTTCCACTAGAATGTTGAGGCTCAAGTGAGCAGGGCTCAGGTCTTTTGTGAGTCATTATTGCCTGGGACTTAATAAATGCTTAATAAATATTTGTTTAAATGATGCACTTTTTATACTAAGACAAGCCTCTTCTAACCTAGGGCTTTGCTTTGGATCTCAGTAAACACTACGGTTATCCCAGAAAAAAGTGAGAGGTCAAAGTTAATTGACCAATTTGATATATATAGGATATATATATATATATATATATATATATATATATATATATAGTGGAGTTACTATGAGAAATTGGCTCATGTAATTATGGAGGCTAAATCCCACAATCTTCCATCTGCAATCTGCAAGCTGGAAACCTAGGAAAGTCAGTGGTATAATTCAGGCAGAATCTGAAGTCCCAAGAACCAAGGGAGCTGACAGTATAAACCCTAGTCCAAGGGAAGGAGCTGATGATATAGGATGTTCTAGCTCAAAACTGGCAAGGAAAAAAGTGTGAATTCTTCCTTCTCTGCCTTTTGGTCTATTAAGATCCTCAATGAATTGGAGGATGCCAACTAACAATGGGGAGGGCGATCTACATTATTTAAAACTTGCCATTTTCAGAAGTTAGTTTAAAGCCAATAAAAGGAAGTACTGCAGTTGACTCTAGATCAGAGTTGGCAAACTTTTTCTTTTCTAAAAATCAGATAAAAAATATTTTTAGGCTTTGCCGACCATATGGTCTCTGTTACAAGTACTCAAGTTCTCAACTCTGCCATTGTAGCATGAAAGCAGAGATCAACAGCACATAAAGAAATCAGTGGGGGTGCGTTCAATAAAAGTTTATTTACAAAAACATGTGGTGGGCCAGATTAGTTTGTAGCCCACTCATCTAGATTAACTAGAGTTATAGAGATAGGAGGTATTGATTATCCCTCAGAATTCTCACACTCTAATGTTGGCTAAGCCCATCCTCCTGGGAGTGATGGAGTCAGGGGCAGACATATGACCTCTCTGGCTGGTGACACAGGAGAGGAAGTATGCTGAGGGGCATCTGGGAAAAATCTTCCCATTCCTAACGGGCAGCTGCTGTTCTGACCCTTTTGGAACATTGCCTTGAGTAGCTGTGATGCCTAGAGTCTGCTAGAGCCACCAGCCCGAGGCTGAAGCCTGCACGAAGAACGCAGAACCAAGAGATGGAGAGAGCCCAGTCGACCAACACTGGAGCCTGCCCCACCTCTGGAATTTCTGTGATGAAAGAATTTTCCTCTTCTGAAAGCCTGTCATGCATGGGGTTTCAATACACTGAACTGAGAGTATTCTAATTGATTCAATTACGCTTCCCACTGAATTTCTGTTAGTTACAAATTTAATACTGAATTACTGACTCCTCCATACAGGGAATTTCTTGCCTCTTTTAAGAGACATAATCACGCAGTGTTTTATCTTTCCCTGAACAATCACCAGGTGTTGAGGTTGCCATATCAAATCAGAAAAAAAGGAACAGTATTGCCCAGTTATTCTTTAACCCTTTTTCTCCTCCCACAAGGCAAAGAGCCCGAAAGCACCAGCCCTGCTTTTGAGACAGATTCCTTTTAGGCTCTTTCTCTGACCCAGCATAACAGACACAGTTGACCCCCCACTTTGCCGCCATTCCACCCACTAATCTTCCCTTTGATCAGAACCTTGATTTTGTTCAGCAACCAGGAGACCACATAGTTTAGAAAAGGGTGGACCTTTCCCCAGCCCTATAGAGGATGATAATTAATCTAATCCAATCATGGAAATTCCACTTTCCTTGCCAGGGAATGATTTAGGAATGGGCATGTCTATAATTCTGAAAGTGAGTGTAGAAGAGTTTTTCTCAGTCTTAAAAAGGAGTGCAAGGGGGCCTTTGGAAGTTGTAAAGTACAGTTGCATTGTCAAGTTCGGTTAACTCTTGAACAACAGGGCCGGGGGACGGGGGGCGAAGGGGTGGTGGAGAGGAGCTAGGGGCTCCAGCACTCCATGTGTAACTTTTGACTCCCCCCAGACTTAACTACTAATAGCCTACTAGTGATCAGAGAACATAAACAGCCAATTAACACATATTTTGTATGTTATATATATTCTACACTATATTCTTACAATAGGGAAGCTAGAGAAAAGAAAGTGTTATTAAGAAAATCATAAAAGAAAATACACTTTCAGTATTACTGTATTTATGTATTTTGAAAAATCCATGTGTGAGTGGACCCGTGCAGTTCAAACTTGTGTGTTTCAAGGGCCCACTGACTTGAATCTGGGGCAGCCCTCTTGCAAGGCTGTGGTGAAAAGCCAACCTGGTGAGCAGAGGGCAGCAGAAGAATGAAGAGAGAACCTGGGTCCTCGTGGATGGCAATGAGCCCCTGGCTTAACCAAGACTGGAATCACCCACCCTCGGGCTTTTTATGGTATTGGCGCCATAACTCATAATTGGTAAAATCATCAATTGGTGAATTGATCTTCTGTTAAATGCTGCTGAAACCAACTGGAACATTCCCTGATATGTTGCCTTGGACAGGCTGTGTCTGGATTCCTGCACTTGCCTGGACAGGTTACGAA